>NC_135879.1:248444514-249644514 GCF_964194155.1 Cetorhinus maximus
CAATCCCACAGCCTCGCTCTCTCTCTCACACCCAGAGCCTCGCTCTCTCTCTCACACCCACAGCCTCGCTCTCTCTATCACACCCACAGCCTCGCTCTCTCTCTCACACCCACAGCCTCGCTCTCTCTCTAAAACACCCACAGCCTCGCTCTCCCACTCACACTCACAGCCTCGCTCCCTCTCTCACATCCACAGCCTCGCTCTCTCTCTCACACCCACAGCCTCGCTCTCTCTCTCACGCCCATAGCCTCGTCCCTCTCACACCCACAGCCTCGTCCCTCTCGCACCCACAGCCTCATTCGCTCTCTCACACCCACAGCCTCGCTCTCTCTTTCACACCCACAGCCTCAAACTCTCTCTCACACCCACAGCCTCGCTCTCTCTCACACACCCACAGCCTCGCTCTCTCTCTCACACCCACAGCCTCGCTCTCTCTCTCACACCCACAGCCTCACTTTCTCTCTCACACCCACTGCCACGCTCTCTCTCTCTCTCACAGCCTCGTTCTCTCTCTCACACCCACACCTCTCTCTCTCTCTCAGTCCCACAGCCTCGCTCTCTCTCCGACACCCACAGCCTCGCTCTCTCTCTCACACCCACAGCTTCGCTCTCTCTCTCACACCCACGGCCTCGTTCTCTCTCTCTCACACCCACAGCCTCGCTCTCTCTCTCACACCCACAGCCTCTCTCTCTCTCTCACATCCACAGCCTAACTCTCTCTCGCACCCACAGCCTCGCTCTCTCTCTCACACCCAGAGCCTCGGTCTCTCTCTCACACCCACAGCCACGCTCTCGCTCTCACACCCACAGCCTCACTTTCTCTCTCACACCCACTGCCACGCTCTCTCTCTCACTCCCACATCCTCGCTCACTCTCTCACACCCACACCTCTCTCTCTCTCTCAGTCCCACAGCCTCGCTCTCTCTCTCACACCCACAGACTCGCTCTCTCTCTCACACCCACAGCCTCGCTCTCTGTCTCAGACACACATCCTCGCTCTCTCTCTCACATCCACAGCCTCGCTCTCTCTCTCACACCCACAGCCTCGCTCTCTCTCTCACACCCACAGCCTCGCTCTCTCTCTCACACCCACAGCCTCACTTTCACTCTCACACCCACAGCCACGCTCTCTCTCTCACACCCACAGCCTCGCTCTCTCTCTCAGTCCCACAGCCTCGCTCTCTCTCTCACACCCACAGCCTCGCTCTCTCTCTGACTCCCACAGCCTCGCTTTGTCTCTCTCACCCACAGCCTCGTCCCTCTCACACCCACAGCCTCGCTCTCTCTCTCACATCAACAGCCTCGCTCTCTCTCTGACTCCAACAGCCTCGCTCTCTCTCTCACACCCACAGCCTCGCTCTCTCTCTCACATCAACAGCCTCGCTCTCTCTCTGACTCCTGCAGCCTCACTCTCTCTCTCACTCCCACGGCCTTGCTCTCTCTCTCAGACCGACAGCCTCTCTCTCCCTCTCAGACCCAAAGCCTAACTCTCTCTCTCACTCCCACAGCCTCGCTCACTCTGTCAGAACCACAGCCTAACTCTCTCTCTCACTCCCACAGCCTCGCTCTCTATCTCACAACCACAGCCTCGCTCTCTCTCTCACACCAACAGCCTCGTTCTCTCTCTCACACCCACAGCCTCGTTCTCTCTCTCTCACACCCACAGCCTCGTCCCTCTCACACCCACAGCCTCGTCCCTCCCACACCCACAGCCTCGCTCTATCTCTCTGAATCCCACAGCCTCACTCACTCTCACACCCACAGCCTCGCTCTCTCTCTCTGACTCCAACAACCTCACTCTCTCTCTCACACCCAAAATCTCGTCCCTCTCACACCCACAGCCTCGCTCTCGCTCTCACACCCACAGCCTCGCTCTCTCCCTGACTCCAACAGCCTCACTCTCTCTCAGACTCCCACAGCCTCGCTCTCTCTCTGAATCCCACAGCCTCGCTCTCTCTCACACAACCAAAGCCTCGCTCTCTCTCTCACACCCACAGCCTCGCTCTCTCTGGCACACCCACAGCCTCGCTCTCTCTCTCAATCCCACAGCCTCGCTCTCTCTCTCTCACAACCACAGCCACGCTCTCTCTCTCAAACACCCACAGCCTCGCTCTCTCTCTCTCACACCCACAGCCTAGCTCTCTCTCTCACACCCACAGCCTAGCTCTCTCTCTCAATCCCACAGCCTCGCAATCTCTCTGACTCCCGCAGCCTCGCTCTCTCTCTCACACCCATGGCCTCGCTCTCTCTCTCACTCCCACAGCCTCGCTCTCTCTCTCACACCCACAGCCTCGCTCTCTCTCTGACTCCCACAGCCTCGCTCTCTCTCTCACTCCCACAGCCTCGCTCTTTCTCTGACTCCCACAGCCTCGCTTTCACTCTCACACCCACTGTCTCGGTCCCTCTCACACCCACAACGTCGCTCTCTCTCTCACACCCACAGCCTCGCTGTCTCTCGCACACCCACAGCCTCGCTCTCTCTCTCACACCCACAGCCTAACTCTCTCTCACACCCACAGCCTCGCTCTCTCTCTCAAACCCACAGCCTCGCTCTCTCTCGCAAACCCAAAGCCTCGCTCTCTCTCTCACACCCACAGCCTCGCTCTCTCACAACCAAAGCCTCGCTCTCTCTCGCAAACCCACAGCCTCGCTCTCTCTCGCAAACCCAAAGCCTCGCTCTCCCTCTCAAACCCACAGCCTCGCTCTCTCACAACCAAAGCCTCGCTCTCTCTCGCACACCCACAGCCTCGCTGTCTCTCTCACACCCACAGCCTAACTCTCTCTCACACCCACAGCCTCGCTCTCTCTCTCAAACCCACAGCCTCGCTCTCTCTCTCAAACCCACAGCCTCGCTCTCTCTCTCACACCCACAGCCTCGCTCTCTCTATCACACTCACAGCCTCGCTCCCTCTCTCACACCCACAGCCTCGCTCTCTCTCTCACACCCACAGCCTCGCTCTCTCTCTCACATCAACAGCCTCACTCTCTCTCTGACTGCCTCAGCCTCGGTCTCTCTCTCTCACACCTACAGCCTCGCTCTCTCGCTCTGAATCCCACAGCCTCGCTCTCTCTCTCACACCCACAGCCTCGTCCCTCTCACACCCACAGCCTCGTCCCTCTCACACCCACAGCCTCGCTCTATCTCTCTGAATCCCACTGCATCACTCACACTCTCACACCCACAGCCTAACTCTCTCTCTCTGACTCCAACAACCTCACTCTCTCTCTCACACCCACAGCCTCGTCCCTCTCACACCCACAGCCTCGCTCTCGCTCTCACACCCACAGCCTCGCTCACTCTCTGACTCCCACAGACTCGTTCTCTCTCTCTCACACCCACAGCCTCGTCCCTCTCACACCCACAGCCTCGCTCTCTCTCTCACACCCACAGCCTCGCTCTCTCTCTCACAACCAAAGCCTCGCTCTCTCTCTCACACCCACAGCCTCGCTCTCTCTCTCAGGCCCACAGCCTCGCTCTCTCTCTCACACCCACAGCCTCGATCTCTCTCTCACACCCACAGCCTCGCTCTCTCTCTCTCACACCCACAGCCTCGTCCCTCTCACACCCACAGCCTCGCTCTCTCTCTCACACCCACAGCCTCGTCCCTCTCACACCCACAGCCTCGCTCTCTCTCTCACACCCACAGCCTCGCTCTCTCTCTCACAACCAAAGCCTCGCTCTCTCTCTCACACCCACAGCCTCGCTCTCTCTCTCAGGCCCACAGCCTCGCTCTCTCTCTCACACCCACAGCCTCGCTCTGTCTCTCACACCCACAGCCTCGCTCTCTCTCTCAGGCCCACAGCCTCGCTCTCTCTCTCACACCCACAGCCTCGATCTCTCTCTCACACCCACAGCCTCGCTCTCTCTCTCACATCCACAGCCTCGCTCTCTCTCTCACACCCACAGCCTCGCTCTCTCTCTCACACCCACAGCCTCGATCTCTCTCTCACACCCACAGCCTTGCTCTATCACCGACACCCACAGCCTCGCTCTCTCTCGCATCCATGGCCTCGCTCTCTCTGTTACACCCACAGCCTCGCTCTCTCTCTCACATCCACAGCCTCGCTCTCTCTCTCACACACACAGCCTCGCTCTCTCTCTCACACCCACAGCCTCGCTCTCTCTCTCACACCCACAGCCTCGCTCTCTCTCTCACACACACAGCCTCGCTCTCTCTCTCACACCCACAGCCTCGCTCTCTCTCTCACATCCACAGCCTCGCTCTCTCTCTCACACCCACAGCCTTGCTCTATCACCGACACCCACAGCCTCACTCTCTCTCGCATCCATGGCCTCGCTCTCTCTGTTACACCCACAGCCTCGCTCTCTCTCTCACACCCACAGCCTCGCTCCCTCTCTCACACCCACAGCCTCGCTCTCTCTCTCACAACCACAGCCTCGCTCTCTCTCTCACATCAACAGCCTCACTCTCTCTCTGACTCCCACAGCCTCGTTCTCTTTCTCTCACACCGACAGCCTCGCTCTCTCGCTCTGAATCCCACAGCCTCGCTCTCTCTCTCACACCCACAGCCTCGCTCTCTCTCTGACTCCAACAGCCTCGCTCTCTCTCTCACACCCACAGCCTCGCTCTCTCTCTCACACCCACAGCCTCGCTCTCTCTCTCACACCCACAGCCTCTCTCTCTCTCTCACACCCACAGCCTAACTCTCTCTCGCACCCACAGCCTCGCTCTCTCTCTCACACCCAGAGCCTCGGTCTCTCTCTCACACCCACAGCCACGCTCTCGCTCTCACACCCACAGCCTCACTTTCTCTCTCACACCCACTGCCACGCTCTCTCTCACTCCCACATCCTCGCTCTCTCTCTCACACCCACAACTCTCTCTCTCTCTCACACCCACAGCCTCGCTCTCTCTCTCAGACCCACAGCCTCGCTCTCTCTCTCACATCCACAGCCTCGCTCTCTCTCTCACACCCACAGCCTCGCTCTCTCTCTCACACCCACAGCCTCGCTCTCTCTCTCACACCCACAGCCTCGCTCTCTCTCTGACTCCCACAGCCTCGCTCTCTCTCTCACACCCACAGCCTCGCTCTCTCTCTCACGTCCACAGCCTCGCTCTCTCTCTCACACCCACAGCCTCGCTCTCTCTCTGACTCCCACAGCCTCGCTCTCTCTCTCACTCCCACAGCCACGCTCTCTCTCTCACACCCACAGCCTTGCTCTATCACCGACACCCACAGCCTCACTCTCTCTCGCATCCATGGCCTCGCTCTCTCTGTTACACCCGCAGCCTCGCTCTCTCTCTCACACCCACAGCCTCGCTCCCTCTCTCACACCCACAGCCTCGCTCTCTCTCTCACACCCACAGCCTAACTCTCTCTCACACCCACAGCCTCGCTCTCTCTCTCAAACCCACAGCCTCGCTCTCTCTCGCAAACCCAAAGCCTCGCTCTCTCTCTCACACCCACAGCCTCGCTCTCTCACAACCAAAGCCTCGCTCTCTCTCGCACACCCACAGCCTCGCTGTCTCTCTCACACCCACAGCCTAACTCTCTCTCACACCCACAGCCTCGCTCTCTCTCTCAAACCCACAGCCTCGCTCTCTCTCTCAAACCCACAGCCTCGCTCTCTCTCTCACACCCACAGCCTCGCTCTCTCTATCACACTCACAGCCTCGCTCCCTCTCTCACACCCACAGCCTCGCTCTCTCTCTCACACCCACAGCCTCGCTCTCTCTCTCACATCAACAGCCTCACTCTCTCTCTGACTGCCTCAGCCTCGTTCTCTCTCTCTCACACCTACAGCCTCGCTCTCTCGCTCTGAATCCCACAGCCTCGCTCTGTCTCTCACACCCACAGCCTCGTCCCTCTCACACCCACAGCCTCGTCCCTCTCACACCCACAGCCTCGCTCTATCTCTCTGAATCCCACTGCATCACTCACACTCTCACACCCACAGCCTAACTCTCTCTCTCTGACTCCAACAACCTCACTCTCTCTCTCACACCCACAGCCTCGTCCCTCTCACACCCACAGCCTCGCTCTCGCTCTCACACCCACAGCCTCGCTCACTCTCTGACTCCCACAGACTCGTTCTCTCTCTCTCACACCCACAGCCTCGTCCCTCTCACACCCACAGCCTCGCTCTCTCTCTCACACCCACAGCCTCGCTCTCTCTCTCACACCCACAGCCTCGCTCTCTCTCTCACATCCACAGCCTCGCTCTCTCTCTCACACCCACAGCCTCGCTCTCTCTCTCACACCCACAGCCTCGATCTCTCTCTCACACCCACAGCCTTGCTCTATCACCGACACCCACAGCCTCGCTCTCTCTCGCATCCATGGCCTCGCTCTCTCTGTTACACCCACAGCCTCGCTCTCTCTCTCACACCCCACAGCCTCGCTCTCTCTCTCACACACACAGCCTCGCTCTCTCTCTCACACCCACAGCCTCGCTCTCTCTCTCACACCACAGCCTCGCTCTCTCTCTCACACACACAGCCTCGCTCTCTCTCTCACACCCACAGCCTCGCTCTCTCTCTCACATCCACAGCCTCGCTCTCTCTCTCACACCCACAGCCTTGCTCTATCACCGACACCCACAGCCTCACTCTCTCTCGCATCCATGGCCTCGCTCTCTCTGTTACACCCACAGCCTCGCTCTCTCTCTCACACCCACAGCCTCGCTCCCTCTCTCACACCCACAGCCTCGCTCTCTCTCTCACAACCACAGCCTCGCTCTCTCTCTCACATCAACAGCCTCACTCTCTCTCTGACTCCCACAGCCTCGTTCTCTTTCTCTCACACCTACAGCCTCGCTCTCTCGCTCTGAATCCCACAGCCTCGCTCTCTCTCTCACACCCACAGCCTCGCTCTCTCTCTGACTCCAACAGCCTCGCTCTCTCTCTCACACCCACAGCCTCGCTCTCTCTCTCACACCCACAGCCTCGCTCTCTCTCTCACACCCACAGCCTCTCTCTCTCTCTCACACCCACAGCCTAACTCTCTCTCGCACCCACAGCCTCGCTCTCTCTCTCACACCCAGAGCCTCGGTCTCTCTCTCACACCCACAGCCACGCTCTCGCTCTCACACCCACAGCCTCACTTTCTCTCTCACACCCACTGCCACGCTCTCTCTCACTCCCACATCCTCGCTCTCTCTCTCACACCCACAACTCTCTCTCTCTCTCAGTCCCACAGCCTCGCTCTCTCTCTCACACCCACAGCCTCGCTCTCTCTCTCACACCCACAGCCTCGCTCTCTCTCTCAGACCCACAGCCTCGCTCTCTCTCTCACATCCACAGCCTCGCTCTCTCTCTCACACCCACAGCCTCGCTCTCTCTCTCACACCCACAGCCTCGCTCTCTCTCTCACACCCACAGCCTCGCTCTCTCTCTGACTCCCACAGCCTCGCTCTCTCTCTCACACCCACAGCCTCGCTCTCTCTCTCACGTCCACAGCCTCGCTCTCTCTCTCACACCCACAGCCTCGCTCTCTCTCTGACTCCCACAGCCTCGCTCTCTCTCTCACTCCCACAGCCACGCTCTCTCTCTCACACCCACAGCCTCGCTGTCTCTCTCACACCCACAGCCTCGCTCTCTCTCTCACATCAACAGCCTCACTCTCTCTCTGACTCCCACAGCCTCGTTCTCTCTCTCTCACACCTACAGCCTCGCTCTCTCGCTCTGAATCCCACAGCCTCGCTCTCTCTCTCACACCCACAGCCTCGTCCCTCTCACACCCGCAGCCTCGTCCCTCTCACACCCACAGCTTCGCTCTATCTCTCTGAATCCCACTGCATCACTCACACTCTCACACCCACAGCCTCGCTCTCTCTCTCTGACTCCAACAACCTCACTCTCTCTCTCACACGCACAGCCTCGTCCCTCTCACACCCACAGCCTCGCTCTCGCTCTCACACGCACAGCCTCAATCTCTCTCTCTTACACCCACACCCTCGTTCTCTCTCACACCTGCAGCCTCGCTCTCTCTCTCACACCCACACCCTCGCTCTCTCTCAGACCCACAGCCTCGCTCTCTCTCTCTGACTCCTACAGCCTTGCTCTCTCTCTCACACCCACAGCCTCGCTCTCGCTTACACCCACAGCCTCGCTCTCTCTTTCACACCCACAGCCTCAATCTCTCTCACATACCCACGGCCTCGCTCTCTCTCTCTCACACCCACAGCATCGCTCTCCCTCACACACCCACAGCCTCGATCTCTCTCTCACACCCACAGCCTTGCTCTCTCTCTCACAACCACAGCCTCACTTTCTCTCTCACACCCACTGCCACGCTCTCTCTCTCAGTCCCACAGCCTCGCTCTCTCTCTCACATCCACAGCCTCGCTCTCTCTCTCACACCCACAGCCTCGCTCGCTCTCACATCCATGGCCTCGCTCTCTCTCTCACACCCACAGCCTCGCTCTCTCTCTCTCACCCACAGCCTCACTTTCTCTCTCACAACTACTGCCTCGCTCTCTCTCTCACTCCCACAGCCTCGCTCTCACACTCACACCTTCAGCCTCTCTCTCTCTCTCAGTCCCACAGCCTCGCAATCTCTCTGACTCCCGCAGCCTCGCTCTCTCTCTCACACCCATGGCCTCGCTCTCTCTCTCACTCTCACAGCCTCGCTCTCTCTCTCACACCCACAGCCACGCTCTCTCTCTGACTCCCACAGCCTCGCTCTCTCTCTCACTCCCACAGCCTCGCTCTTTCTCTGACTCCCACAGCCTCGCTTTCACTCTCACACCCACTGTCTCGGTCCCTCTCATACCCACAACGTCGCTCTCTCTCTCACACCCACAGCCTCGCTGTCTCTCGCACACCCACAGCCTCGCTCTCTCTCTCACACCCACAGCCTAACTCTCTCTCACACCCACAGCCTCGCTCTCTCTCTCAAACCCAGAGCCTCGCTCTCTCTCGCAAACCCAAAGCCTCGCTCTCTCTCTCACACCCACAGCCTCGCTCTCTCACAACCAAAGCCTCGCTCTCTCTCGCAAACCCACAGCCTCGCTCTCTCTCGCAAACCCAAAGCCTCGCTCTCCCTCTCAAACCCACAGCCTCGCTCTCTCACATCCAAAGCCTCGCTCTCTCTCGCACACCCACAGCCTCGCTCTCTCTCACACCCACAGCCTAACTCTCTCTCACAACCACAGCCTCGCTCTCTCTCTCAAAGCCACAGCCTCGCTCTCTCTCTCACACCCACAGCCTCGCTCTCTCTATCACACTCACAGCCTCGCTCCCTCTCTCACACCCACAGCCTCGCTCTCTCTCTCACACCCACAGCCTCGCTCTCTCTCTCACATCAACAGCCTCACTCTCTCTCTGACTGCCTCAGCCTCGTTCTCTCTCTCTCACACCTACAGCCTCGCTCTCTCGCTCTGAATCCCACAGCCTCGCTCTCTCTCTCACACCCACAGCCTCGTCCCTCTCACACCCACAGCCTCGTCCCTCTCACACCCACAGCCTCGCTCTATCTCTCTGAATCCCACTGCATCACTCACACTCTCACACCCACAGCCTAACTCTCTCTCTCTGACTCCAACAACCTCACTCTCTCTCTCACACCCACAGCCTCGTCCCTCTCACACCCACAGCCTCGCTCTCGCTCACACACCCACAGCCTCGCTCACTCTCTGACTCCCACAGCCTCGTTCTCTCTCTCTCACATCCACAGCCTCGTCCCTCTCACACCCACAGCCTCGCTCTCTCTCTCACACCCACAGCCTCGCTCTCTCTCTCACAACCAAAGCCTCGCTCTCTCTCTCACACCCACAGCCTCGCTCTCTCTCTCAGACCCACAGCCTCGCTCTCTCTCTCACATCCACAGCCTCGCTCTCTCTCTCACACCCACAACCTCGCTCTCTCTCTCACACCCACAGCCTCGATCTCTCTCTCACACCCACAGCCTTGCTCTATCACCGACACCCACAGCCTCGCTCTCTCTCGCATCCATGGCCTCGCTCTCTCTGTTACACCCACAGCCTCGCTCTCTCTCTCACACCCACAGCCTCGCTCTCTCTCTCACACACACAGCCTCGCTCTCTCTCTCACACCCACAGCCTCGCTCTCTCTCTCACACCCACAGCCTCGCTCTCTCTCTCACACCCACAGCCTTGCTCTATCACCGACACCCACAGCCTCACTCTCTCTCGCATCCATGGCCTCGCTCTCTCTGTTACACCCACAGCCTCGCTCTCTCTCTCACACCCACAGCCTCGCTCCCTCTCTCACACCAACAGCCTCGCTCTCTCTCTCACAACCACAGCCTCGCTCTCTCTCTCACATCAACAGCCTCACTCTCTCTCTGACTCCCACAGCCTCGTTCTCTTTCTCTCACACCTACAGCCTCGCTCTCTCGCTCTGAATCCCACAGCCTCGCTCTCTCTCTCACACCCACAGCCTCGCTCTCTCTCTGACTCCAACAGCCTCGCTCTCTCTCTCACACCCACAGCCTCGCTCTCTCTCTCACACCCACAGCCTCGCTCTCTCTCTCACACCCACAGCCTCTCTCTCTCTCTCACACCCACAGCCTAACTCTCTCTCGCACCCACAGCCTCGCTCTCTCTCTCACACCCAGAGCCTCGGTCTCTCTCTCACACCCACAGCCACGCTCTCGCTCTCACACCCACAGCCTCACTTTCTCTCTCACACCCACTGCCACGCTCTCTCTCACTCCCACATCCTCGCTCTCTCTCTCACACCCACAACTCTCTCTCTCTCTCAGTCCCACAGCCTCGCTCTCTCTCTCACACCCACAGCCTCGCTCTCTCTCTCACACCCACAGCCTCGCTCTCTCTCTAAGACCCACAGCCTCGCTCTCTCTCTCACATCCACAGCCTCGCTCTCTCTCTCACACCCACAGCCTCGCTCTCTCTCTCACACCCACAGCCTCGCTCTCTCTCTCACATCCACAGCCTCGCTCTCTCTCTGACTCCCACAGCCTCGCTCTCTCTCTCACACCCACAGGCTCGCTCTCTCTCTCACGTCCACAGCCTCGCTCTCTCTCTCACACCCACAGCCTCGCTCTCTCTCTGACTCCCACAGCCTCGCTCTCTCTCTCACTCCCACAGCCACGCTCTCTCTCTCACACCCACAGCCTCGCTGTCTCTCTCACACCCACAGCCTTGCTCTATCACCGACACCCACAGCCTCACTCTCTCTCGCATCCATGGCCTCGCTCTCTCTGTTACACCCGCAGCCTCGCTCTCTCTCTCACACCCACAGCCTCGCTCCCTCTCTCACACCCACAGCCTCGCTCTCTCTCTCACACCCACAGCCTCGCTCTCTCTCTCACATCAACAGCCTCACTCTCTCTCTGACTCCCACAGCCTCGTTCTCTCTCTCTCACACCTACAGCCTCGCTCTCTCGCTCTGAATCCCACAGCCTCGCTCTCTCTCTCACACCCACAGCCTCGTCCCTCTCACACCCGCAGCCTCGTCCCTCTCACACCCACAGCTTCGCTCTATCTCTCTGAATCCCACTGCATCACTCACACTCTCACACCCACAGCCTCGCTCTCTCTCTCTGACTCCAACAACCTCACTCTCTCTCTCACACGCACAGCATGGCATTCTCTCTCATACCCACAGCCTCGCTCTCGCTCTCACACCCACAGCCTCGCTCTCTCTCTCACACCCACTGCCTCGACCCTCTCACACCCACAGCCTCAATCTCTCTCTCTTACACCCACACCCTCGCTCTCTCTCACACCCGCAGCCTCGCTCTCTCTCTCACACCCACACCCTCGCTCTCTCTCAGACCCACAGCCTCGCTCTCTCTCTCTGACTCCTACAGCCTTGCTCTCTCTCTCACACCCACAGCCTCGCTCTCGCTTACACCCACAGCCTCGCTCTCTCTTTCACACCCACAGCCTCAATCTCTCTCACATACCCACGGCCTCGCTCTCTCTCTCTCACACCCACAGCATCGCTCTCCCTCACACACCCACAGCCTCGATCTCTCTCTCACACCCACAGCCTTGCTCTCTCTCTCACAACCACAGCCTCACTTTCTCTCTCACACCCACTGCCACGCTCTCTCTCTCAGTCCCACAGCCTCGCTCTCTCTCTCACATCCACAGCCTCGCTCTCTCTCTCACACCCACAGCCTCGCTCGCTCTCACATCCATGGCCTCGCTCTCTCTCTCACACCCACAGCCTCGCTCTCTCTCTCTCACCCACAGCCTCACTTTCTCTCTCACAACTACTGCCTCGCTCTCTCTCTCACTCCCACAGCCTCGCTCTCACACTCACACCTTCAGCCTCTCTCTCTCTCTCAGTCCCACAGCCTCGCAATCTCTCTGACTCCCGCAGCCTCGCTCTCTCTCTCACACCCATGGCCTCGCTCTCTCTCTCACTCCCACAGCCTCGCTCTCTCTCTCACTCCCACAGCCTCGCTCTCTCTCTGACTCCCACAGCATTGCTCTCTCTCTCACTCCCACAGCCTCGCTCTTTCTCTGACTCCCACAGCCTCGCTTTCACTCTCACACCCACTGTCTCGGTCCCTCTCACACCCACAACGTCGCTCTCTCTCTCACACCCACAGCCTAGCTCTCTCTCTCACTCCCACAGCCTCGCTCTTTCTCTGACTCCCACAGCCTCGCTTTCACTCTCACACCCACTGTCTCGGTCCCTCTCACACCTACAGCCTTGCTCTCTCTCTTACACCCACAGCCTCGCTCTCTCTCGCACACCCACAGCCTCGCTCTCTCTCTCACACCCACAGCCTAACTCTCTCTCACACCCACAGCCTCGCTCTCTCTCTCAAACCCACAGCCTCGCTCTCTCTCGCAAACCCAAAGCCTCGCTCTCTCTCTCACACCCACAGCCTCGCTCTCTCACAACCAAAGCCTCGCTCTCTCTCGCAAACCCACAGCCTCGCTCTCTCTCGCAAACCCAAAGCCTCGCTCTCCCTCTCAAACCCACAGCCTCGCTCTCTCAGAACCAAAGCCTCGCTCTCTCTGACTCCCACAGCCTCGCTCTCTCTCTCAATCCCACAGCCTCGCTCTCTCTCTCACACCCACAGCCTCGCTCTCTCTCTCACTCCCACAGCCACGCTCTCTCTCTGACTCCAACAGCCTCGCTTTCTCTCTCACACCCACTGTCTCGGTCCCTCTCACACCTACAGCCTTGCTCTCTCTATTACACCCACAGCCTCGCTCTCTCTCTCACACCCACAGCCTCGCTCTCTCTCTCACACCCACAGCCTAACTCTCTCTCACAACCAAAGCCTCGCTCTCTCTCTCACACCCACAGCCTCGTCCCTCTCACACCCACAGCCTTGCTCTCGCTCTCACACCCACAGCATCGCTCTCTCTCACACCCACAGCCTCGCTCTCTCACACCCACAGCCTCGCTCTCTCTCTCTCACTCCCACAGCCTCGCTCTCTCTCTCACACCCACAGCATTTCTCTCTCTCTCACTCCCAAAGCCTCGCTCTCTCTCTCAGACCCTCAGCCTAACTCTCTCTCTCACTCCCACAGCCTCTCTCTCTCTCTCAGTCCCACAGCCTCGCTTTCTCTCTCAAACCCACAGCATCGCTCTCTCTCTGACACCCACAGCCTTGCTCTCTCTCTGACATCGACAGCCTCGCTCTCTCTCGCAAACCCAAAGCCTCGCTCTCTCTCTCACACCCACAGCCTCGCTCTCTCACAACCAAAGCCTCGCTCTCTCTGACTCCCACAGGCTCGCTCTCTCTGACTCCCATAGCCTCGCTCTCTCTCTCACACCCACAGCCTTCCTCTCTCTCTCAAACCCACAGCCTCGCTCTCTCACAAACAAAGCCTCGCTCTCTCTGACTCCCACAGCCTCGCTCTCTCTGACTCCCACAGCCTCGCTCTCTCTCTCACACCCACAGCCTCGCTCTCTCACTCACTCCCACAGCCTCGCTCTCTCTCTCACTCCCACAGCCTCGCTCTCTCTCTGACTCCCACAGCCTAACTCTCTCTCTCACACCCACAGCCTCGCTCTCTCTCTCACACCCACAGCCTCGCTCTCTCTCTCACTCCCACAGCCTCGCTCTCTCTCACTCCAACAGCCTTACTCTCTCTCAGACCGGCAGCCCCGTTCTGTCTCTGACTACCACAGCCTCGCATTCTCTCTCACACCCACTGTCTCGGTCTCTCTCACACCTACAGCCTAACTCTCTCTCACACCAACAGCCACGCTCTCTCTCTGACATCGACAGCCTCGCACTCCCTCTCAAACCCAAACCCTCGCTCTCTCACACCCACAGCCTCGCTCTCTCTCTCACTCCCACAGCCTCGCTCTCTCTCTCACACCCACAGCCTCGCTCTCTCTCTCTCACACCCACAGCCTCACTCTCTCTCAGACCCGCAGCCTCGCTCTCTCTCTCACTCCCACAGCCTCGCTTTCTCTCTCACACCCACTGTCTCGGTACCTCTCACAACTACAGCCTAACTCTCTCTCACACCCACAGCCTCGCTCTCTCTCTCACACCACAGCCTCGCTCTCTCTCTCACAACCAAATCCTCGCTCTCTCTCTCACACCCACAGCCTCGTCCCTCTCACACCCACAGCCTCGCTCTCTCTCTCACACCCACAGCCTAACTCTCTCTCACACCACAGCCTCGCTCTCTGTCTCACAACCAAAGCCTCGCTCTCTCTCTCACACCCACAGCCTCGTCCCTCTCAGACCCACAGCCTCGCTCTCTCTCTCATACCCACAGCCTCGCTCTCTCTCCCACACCCACAGCCTCGCTCTCTCTCCCACACCCACAGCCTCGCTCTCTCTCTCACACCCACAGCTTCGCTCTCTCTCTCACACCCACGGCCTCGTTCTCTCTCTCTCACACCCACAGCCTCGCTCTCTCTCTCATACCCACAGCCTCGCTCTCTCTCCCACACCCACAGCCTCGCTCTCTCTCCCACACCCACAGCCTCGCTCTCTCTCTCACACCCACAGCTTCGCTCTCTCTCTCACACCCACGGCCTCGTTCTCTCTCTCTCACACCCACAGCCTCGCTCTCTCTCTCACACCCACAGCCTCTCTCTCTCTCTCACACCCACAGCCTAACTCTCTCTCGCACCCACAGCCTCGCTCTCTCTCTCACACCCAGAGCCTCGGTCTCTCTCTCACACCCACAGCCACGCTCTCGCTCTCACACCCACAGCCTCACTTTCTCTCTCACACCCACTGCCACGCTCTCTCTCTCACTCCCACATCCTCGCTCTCTCTCTCACACCCACACCTCTCTCTCTCTCTCAGTCCCACAGCCTCGCTCTCTCTCTCACACCCACAGCCTCGCTCTCTCTCTCACACCCACAGCCTCGCTCTCTGTCTCAGACACACATCCTCGCTCTCTCTCTCACATCCACAGCCTCGCTCTCTCTCTCACACCCACAGCCTCGCTCTCTCTCTCACACCCACAGCCTTGCTCTATCACCGACACCCACAGCCTCGCTCTCTCTCGCATCCATGGCCTCGCTCTCTCTGTTACACCCACAGCCTCGCTCTCTCTCTCACACCCACAGCCTCGCTCTCTCTCTCACACCCACAGCCTCGCTCTCTCTCTCACACCCACAGCCTCGCTCTCTCTCTCACACACACAGCCTCGCTCTCTCTCTCACACCCACAGCCTCGCTCTCTCTCTCACACCCACAGCCTCGCTCTCTCTCTCACATCCACAGCCTCGCTCTCTCTCTCACACCCACAGCCTCGCTCTCTCTCTCACACCCACAGCCTCGCTCTCTCTCTCACACCCACAGCCTCGCTCTCTCTCTCACATCCACAGCCTCGCTCTCTCTCTCACACCCACAGCCTTGCTCTATCACCGACACCCACAGCCTCACTCTCTCTCGCATCCATGGCCTCGCTCTCTCTGTTACACCCACAGCCTCGCTCTCTCTCTCACACCCACAGCCTCGCTCCCTCTCTCACACCCACAGCCTCGCTCTCTATCTCACACCCACAGCCTCGCTCTCTCTCTCACATCAACAGCCTCACTCTCTCTCTGACTCCCACAGCCTCGTTCTCTCTCTCTCACACCTACAGCCTCGCTCTCTCGCTCTGAATCCCACAGCCTCGCTCTCTCTCTCACACCCACAGCCTCGCTCTCTCTCTGACTCCCACAGCCTCGCTCTCTCTCTCACTCCCACAGCCTCGCTCTCTCTCTCACTCCCACAGCCTCGCTCTCTCTCTCACACCCACAACCTAGCTCTCTCTCTCTCACACCCACAGCCTCGTCCCTCTCACACCCACAGCCTCGTCCCTCCCACACACACAGCCTCGCTCTATCTCTCTGAATCCCACAGCCTCACTCACACTCTCACACCCACAGACTCGCTCTCTCTCTCTGACTCCAACAACCTCACTCTCTCTCTCACACCCACAGCATGGCATTCTCTCTCATACCCACAGCCTCGCTCTCTCTCTCACACCCACAGCCTCACTTTCTCTCTCACACCCACAGCCACGCTCTCTCTCTCACACCCACAGCCTCGCTCTCTCTCTCAGTCCCACAGCCTCGCTCTCTGTCTCTGACTCCCACAGCCTCGCTTTGTCTCTCTCACCCACAGCCTCGTCCCTCTCACACCCACAGCCTCGCTCTCTCTCTCACATCAACAGCCTCGCTCTCTCTCTGACTCCAACAGCCTCGCTCTCTCTCTCAAACCCATAGCCTCGCTCTCTCTCTCACATCAACTGCCTCGCTCTCTCTCTGACATCGACAGCCTCGCTCTCTCTCGCAAACCCAAAGCCTCGCTCTCTCTCTCACACCCACGGCCTCGTTCTCTCTCTCTCACACCCACAGCCTCGGTCTCTCTCTCACACCCACAGCCACGCTCTCGCTCTCACACCCACAGCCTCACTTTCTCTCTCACACCCACTGCCACGCTCTCTCTCTCACTCCCACATCCTCGCTCTCTCTCTCACACCCACACCTCTCTCTCTCTCTCAGTCCCACAGCCTCGCTCTCTCTCTCACACCCACAGCCGCGCTCTCTCTCTCACACCCACAGCCTCGCTCTCTGTCTCAGACACACATCCTCGCTCTCTCTCTCACATCCACAGCCTCGCTCTCTCTCTCACACCCACAGCCTCGATCTCTCTCTCACACCCACAGCCTTGCTCTATCACCGACACCCACAGCCTCGCTCTCTCTCGCATCCATGGCCTCGCTCTCTCTGTTACACCCACAGCCTCGCTCTCTCTCTCACACCCACAGCCTCGCTCTCTCTCTCACACACACAGCCTCGCTCTCTCTCTCACACCCACAGCCTCGCTCTCTCACTCACACCCACAGCCTCGCTCTCTCTCTCACACACACAGCCTCGCTCTCTCTCTCACACCCACAGCCTCGCTCTCTCTCTCACACCCACAGCCTCGCTCTCTCTCTCACACCCACAGCCTTGCTCTCTCTCTCACATCCACAGCCTCGCTCTCTCTCTCACACCCACAGCCTCGCTCTCTCTCTCACATCCACAGCCTCGCTCTCTCTCTCACACCCACAGCCTTGCTCTATCACCGACACCCACAGCCTCACTCTCTCTCGCATCCATGGCCTCGCTCTCTCTGTTACACCCACAGCCTCGCTCTCTCTCTCACACCCACAGCCTCGCTCCCTCTCTCACACCCACAGCCTCGCTCTCTATCTCACACCCACAGCCTCGCTCTCTCTCTCACATCAACAGCCTCACTCTCTCTCTGACTCCCACAGCCTCGTTCTCTCTCTCTCACACCTACAGCCTCGCTCTCTCGCTCTGAATCCCACAGCCTCGCTCTCTCTCTCACACCCACAGCCTCGCTCTCTCTCTGACTCCCACAGCCTCGCTCTCTCTCTCACTCCCACAGCCTCGCTCTCTCTCTCACTCCCACAGCCTCGCTCTCTCTCTCACACCCACAACCTCGTTCTCTCTCTCTCACACCCACAGCCTCGTCCCTCTCACACCCACAGCCTCGTCCCTCCCACACCCACAGCCTCGCTCTATCTCTCTGAATCCCACAGCCTCACTCACACTCTCACACCCACAGACTCGCTCTCTCTCTCTGACTCCAACAACCTCACTCTCTCTCTCACACCCACAGCATGGCATTCTCTCTCATACCCACAGCCTCGCTCTCTCTCTCACACCCACAGCCTCACTTTCTCTCTCACACCCACAGCCACGCTCTCTCTCTCACACCCACAGCCTCGCTCTCTCTCTCAGTCCCACAGCCTCGCTCTCTCTCTCTGACTCCCACAGCCTCGCTTTGTCTCTCTCACCCACAGCCTCGTCCCTCTCACACCCACAGCCTCGCTCTCTCTCTCACATCAACAGCCTCGCTCTCTCTCTGACTCCAGCAGCCTCACTCTCTCTCTCACTCCCACGGCCTTGCTCTCTCTCTCAGACCGACAGCCTCTCTCTCACTCTCAGACCCAAAGCCTAACTCTCTCTCTCACTCCCACAGCCTCGCTCACTCTGTCAGACCCACAGCCTAACTCTCTCTCTCACAACCACAGCCTCGCTCTCTCTCTCACACCCACAGCCTCGCTCTCTCTCTCACACCAACAGCCTCGCTCTCTCTCTCACTCCCACAGCCTCGTTCTCTCTCTCACACCCACAGCCTCGTTCTCTCTCTCTCACACCCACAGCCTCGTCCCTCTCACACCCACAGCCTCATCCCTCCCACACCCACAGCCTCGCTCTTTCTCTCTGAATCCCACAGCCTCACTCACTCTCACACCCACAGCCTCGCTCTCTCTCTCTGACTCCAACAACCTGACTCTCTCTCTCACACCCAAAACCTCGTCCCTCTCACACCCACAGCCTCGCTCTCGCTCTCACACCCACAGCCTCGCTCTCTCTCTCAATCCCACAGCCTCGCTCTCTCTCTCTCACGACCTCAGCCACGCTCTCTCTCTCTCACACCCACAGCCTCGCTCTCTCTCTCAATCCCACAGCCTCGCTCTCTCTCTCACACCCACAGCCTCGCTCTCTCTCTCACACCCACAGCCTCGCTCTCTCTATCACACCCACAGCCTCGCTCTCTCTCTCACACCCACAGCCTCGCTCTCTCTCTAAAACACCCACAGCCTCGCTCTCCCACTCACACTCACAGCCTCGCTCCCTCTCTCACATCCACAGCCTCGCTCTCTCTCTCACACCCACAGCCTCGCTCTCTCTCCGACACCCACAGCCTCGCTCTCTCTCTCACGCCCATAGCCTCAACCCTCTCACACCCACAGCCTCGTCCCTCTCACACCCACAGCCTCATTCTCTCTCTCACACCCACAGCCTCGCTCTCTCTTTCACACCCACAGCCTCAAACTCTCTCTCACACCCACAGCCTCGCTCTCGCTCTCACACCCACAGCCTCACTTTCTCTCTCACACCCACAGCCTCAAACTCTCTCTCACACCCACAGCCTCGCTCTCTCTCTCACACCCACAGCCTCGCTCTCTCTCTCACACAGCCACAGCCTCGCTCTCTCTCTCACATCCACAGCTTCGCTCTCTCTCTCACACCCACAGCCTCGCTCTCTCTCTCACTCCCACAGCCTCGCTCTCTCTCTGACTCCCACAGCCTCGCTCTCTCTCTCACACCCACAGCCTCGCTCTCTCTCTCACTCCCACAGCCTCGCTCTCTCTCTCACACCCACAGCCTCGCTCTCTCTCTGACTCCCACAGCCTCGCTCTCTCTCTCACTCCCACAGCCTCGCTCTCTCTCTCACTCCCACAGCCTCGCTCTCTCTCTGACTCCCACAGCCTCGTTCTCTCTCTCTTACACCCACAGCCTCGCTCTCTCTCTCACACCCACAGCCTCGCTCTCTCTCTCACAACCACAGCCTCGCTCTCTCTCTCACATCAACAGCCTCACTCTCTCTCTGACTCCCACAGCCTCGTTCTCTCTCTCTCACAACTACAGCCTCGCTCTCTCGCTCTGAATCCCACAGCCTCACTCTCTCTCTCACACCCACAGCCTCGCTCTCTCTCTCACACCCACAGCCTCGCTCTCTCTCTCACACCCACAGCCTCGCTCTCTCTCTCACATCAACAGCCTCACTCTCTCTCTGACTGCCTCAGCCTCGTTCTCTCTCTCTCACACCTACAGCCTCGCTCTCTCGCTCTGAATCCCACAGCCTCGCTCTCTCTCTCACACCCACAGCCTCGTCCCTCTCACACCCACAGCCTCGTCCCTCTCACACCCACAGCCTCGCTCTATCTCTCTGAATCCCACTGCATCACTCACACTCTCACACCCACAGCCTCACTCTCTCTCTCTGACTCCAACAACCTCACTCTCTCTCTCACACCCACAGCCTCGTCCCTCTCACACCCACAGCCTCGCTCTCGCTCTCACACCCACAGCCTCGCTCACTCTCTGACTCCCACAGCCTTGTTCTCTCTCTCTCACACCCACAGCCTCGTCCCTCTCACACCCCACAGCCTCGCTCTCTCTCTCACACCCACAGCCTCGCTCTCTCTCTCACAACCAAAGCCTCGCTCTCTCTCTCACACCCACAGCCTCGTTCTCTCTCTCAGACCCACAGCCTCGCTCTCTCTCTCACATCCACAGCCTCGCTCTCTCTCTCACACCCACAGCCTCGCTCTCTCTCTCACACCCACAGCCTCGCTCTCTCTCTCACATCCACAGCCTCGATCTCTCTCTCACACCCACAGCCTTGCTCTATCACCGACACCCACAGCCTCGCTCTCTCTCGCATCCATGGCCTCGCTCTCTCTGTTACACCCACAGCCTCGCTCGCTCTCTCACACCCACAGCCTCGCTCTCTCTCTCTCACACACACAGCCTCGCTCTCTCTCTCACACCCACAGCCTCGCTCTCTCTCACACCCACAGCCTCGCTCTCTCACACACACAGCCTCGCTCTCTCTCTCACACCTACAGCCTCGCTCTCTCTCTCACACCCACAGCCTCGCTCTCTCTCTCACACCCACAGCCTCGCTCTCTCTCTCACATCCACAGCCTCGCTCTCTCTCTCACACCCACAGCCTTGCTCTATCACCGACACCCACAGCCTCACTCTCTCTCGCATCCATGGCCTCGCTCTCTCTGTTACACCCACAGCCTCGCTCTCTCTCTCACACCCACAGCCTCGCTCCCTCTCTCACACCCACAGCCTCGCTCTCTCTCTCACAACCACAGCCTCGCTCTCTCTCTCACATCCACAGCCTCGCTCTCTCTCTGACTCCCACAGCCTCGCTCTCTCTCTCACACCCACAGCCTCGCTCTCTCTCTCACACCCACAGCCTCGCTCCCTCTCTCACACCCACAGCCTCGCTCTCTCTCTCACAACCACAGCCTCGCTCTCTCTCTCACATCAACAGCCTCACTCTCTCTCTGAATCCCACAGCCTCGCTCTCTCTCTCACACCCACAGCCTCGCTCTCTCTCTGACTCCCACAGCCTCGCTCTCTCTCTCACACCCACAGCCTCGCTCTCTCTCTCACACCCACAGCCTCGCTCTCTCTCTCACACCCACAGCCTCTCTCTCTCTCTCACACCCACAGCCTAACTCTCTCTCGCACCCACAGCCTCGCTCTCTCTCTCACACCCAGAGCCTCGGTCTCTCTCTCACACCCACTGCCACGCTCTCTCTCACTCCCACATCCTCGCTCTCTCTCTCAAACCCACACCTCTCTCTCTCTCTCAGTCCCACAGCCTCGCTCTCTCTCTCACACCCACAGCCTCGCTCTCTCTCTCACACCCACAGCCTCGCTCTCTCTCTCACGTCCACAGCCTCGCTCTCTCTCTCACACCCACAGCCTCGCTCTCTCTCACACCCACAGCCTCGCTCTCTCTCTCACACCCACAGACTCGCTCTCTCTCTCACACCCACAGCCTCGCTCTCTCTCTCACACCCACAGCCTTGCTCTATCACCGACACCCACAGCCTCACTCTCTCTCGCATCCATGGCCTCGCTCTCTCTGTTACACCCACAGCCTCGCTCTCTCTCTCACACCCACAGCCTCGCTCCCTCTCTCACACCCACAGCCTCGCTCTCTCTCTCATACCCACAGCCTCGCTCTCTCTCTCACATCAACAGCCTCACTCTCTCTCTGACTCCCACAGCCTCGTTCTCTCTCTCTCACACCTACAGCCTCGCTCTCTCGCTCTGAATCCCACAGCCTCGCTCTCTCTCTCACACCCACAGCCTCGCTCTCTCTCTCACTCCCACAGCCTCGCTCTCTCTCTCACACCCACAGCCTCGTTCTCTCTCTCTCACACCCACAGCCTCGTCCCTCTCACACCCACAGCCTCGTCCCTCCCACACCCACAGCCTCGCTCTATCTCTCTGAATCCCATAGCCTCACTCACACTCTCACACCCACAGACTCGCTCTCTCTCTCTGACTCCAACAACCTCACTCTCTCTCTCACACCCACAGCATGGCATTCTCTCTCATACCCACATCCTCGCTCTCTCTCTCACACCCACAGCCTCACTTTCTCTCTCACACCCACAGCCACGCTCTCTCTCTCACACCCACAGCCTCGCTCTCTCTCTCAGTCCCACAGCCTCGCTCTCTCTCTCTGACTCCCACAGCCTCGCTTTGTCTCTCTCACCCACAGCCTCGTCCCTCTCACACCCACAGCCTCGCTCTCTCTCTCACATCAACAGCCTCGCTCTCTCTCTGACTCCAACAGCCTCGCTCTCTCTCTCATACCCACAGCCTCGCTCTCTCTCTCACATCAACAGCCTCGCTCTCTCTCTGACTCCAACAGCCTCACTCTCTCTCTCACTCCCACGGCCTTGCTCTCTCTCTCAGACCGACAGCCTCGCTCTCCCTCTCAGACCCAAAGCCTAACTCTCTCTCTCACTCCCACAGCCTCGTTCTCTCTGTCAGACCCACAGCCTAACTCTCTCTCTCACTCCCACAGCCTCGCTCTCTATCTCACAACCACAGCCTCGCTCTCTCTCTCACACCCACAGCCTCGCTCTCTCTCTCACACCAACAGCCTCGCTCTCTCTCTCACTCCCACAGCCTCGTTCTCTCTCTCACACCCACAGCCTCGTTCTCTCTCTCTCACACCCACAGCCTCGTCCCTCTCACACCCACAGCCTCGTCCCTCCCACACCCACAGCCTCGCTCTATCTCTCTGAATCCCACAGCCTCACTCACACTCTCACACCCACAGCCTCGCTCTCTCTCTCTGACTCCAACAACCTCACTCTCTCTCTCACACCCAAAACCTCGTCCCTCTCACACCCACAGCCTCGCTCTCGCTCTCACACCCACAGCCTCGCACGCTCTCTCACACCCACAGCCTCGCTCTCTCTCTGACTCCAACAGCCTCACTGTCTCTCAGACTCCCACAGCCTCGCTCTCTCTCTGAATCCCACAGCCTCGCTCTCTCTCACACAACCAAAGCCTCGCTCTCTCTCTCACACCCACAGCCTCGCTCTCTCTCTCACACCCACAGCCTCGCTCTCTCTCTGACTCCAACAGCCTCACTCTCTCTCAGACTCCCACAGCCTAGCTCTCTCTCTGAATCCCACAGCCTCGCTCTCTCTCTCACACCCACAGCCTCGCTCTCTCTCTCACAACCACAGCCACGCTCTCTCTTTCTCACACCCACAGCCTCGCTCTCTCTCTCACACCCACAGCCTCGCTCTCTCTCTCACACCCACAGCCTCGCTCTCTCTCTCACACCCACAGCCACGCTCTCTCTCTCAAACACCCACAGCCTCGCTCTCTCTCTCACACTCACAGCCTCGCTCCCTCTCTCACATCCACAGCCTCGCTCTCTCTCTCACACCCACAGCCTCGCTCTCTCTCCGACACCCACAGCCTCGCTCTCTCTCTCACGCCCATAGCCTCGTCCCTCTCACACCCACAGCCTCATTCTCTCTCTCACACCCACAGCCTCGCTCTCTCTTTCACACCCACAGCCTCAATCTCTCTCTCACACCCACAGCCTCGCTCTCTCTCACACACCCACAGCCTCGCTCTCTCTCTCACACCCACAGCCTCGCTCTCTCTCCCACACCCACAGCCTCGCTCTCTCTCTCACACCCACTGCCTCGCTCTCTCTCTCACACCCACAGCCTCGCTCTCTCTCTCACTCCCACAGCCTCGCTCTCTCTCTCACACAGCCACAGCCTCGCTCTCTCTCTCACACCCACAGCCTCGCTCTCTCTCTCACACCCACAGCCTCGCTCTCTCTCTCACACCCACAGCCTCGCTCTCTCTCTGACTCCCACAGCCTCGCTCTCTCTCTCAGACCCACAGCCTCGCTCTCTCTCTCACTCCCACAGCCTCGCTCTCTCTCACACCCACAGCCTCGCTCTCTCTCTCACTCCCACAGCCTCGCTCTCTCTCTCAAACCCAAAGCCTCGCTCTCTCTCTCAAACCGAAAGCCTCGCTCTCTCTCTCACACCCACAGCCTCGCTCTCTCTCTCACTCCCACGGCCTCGCTCTCTCTCTCACTCCCACAGCCTCGCTCTCTCAGACCCAAAGCCTCGCTCTCTCTCTCACACCCACAGCCTCGCTCTCTCTCTGACTCCCACAGCCTCGCTCTCTCTCTCACACCCACAGCCTAACTCTCTCTCTCACCCACAGCCTCGATCTCTCTCTCACTCCCACAGCCTCGGTCTCTCTCTCACACCCACAGCCTCGCTCTCTCTCTCAGACCCACAGCGTCGCTCTCTCTCTCACTCCCACAGCCTCGCTCTCTCTCTCACACCCACAGCCTCGCTCTCTCTCTCACATCAACAGCCTCACTCTCTCTCTGACTCCCACAGCCTCGCTCTCTCTCTCACACCCACAGCCTCGCTCTCTCTCTCACACCCACAGCCTCGCTCTCTCTCTCACACCCACAGCCTCGCTCCCTCTCTCACACCCACAGCCTCGCTCTCTCTCTCACATCAACAGCCTCGCTCTCTCTCTGACTCCCACAGCCTCGTTCTCTCTCTCTCACACCCACAGCCTCGTCCCTCTCACACCCACAGCCTCGTCCCTCTCACACCCACAGCCTCGTACTATCTCTCTGAATCCCACTGCATCACTCACACACTCACACCCACAGCCTCGCTCTCTCTCTCTGACTCCAACAACCTCACTCTCTCTCTCACACCCACAGCCTCGTCCCTCTCACACCCACAGCCTCGCTCTCGCTCTCACACCCACAGCCTCGCTCTCTCTCTGACTCCAACAGCCTCACTCTCTCTCTGACTCCCACAGCCTCGTTCTCTCTCTCTCACACCCACAGCCTCGTCCCTCTCACACCCACAGCCTCGCTCTCTCTCTCACACCCACAGCCTCGCTCTCTCTCGCATCCATGGACTCGCTCTCTCTGTTACACCCACAGCCTCGCTCTCTCTCTCATACCCACAGCCTCGCTCTCTCTCTCACATCAACAGCCTCGCTCTCTCTCTGACTCCAACAGCCTCGCTCTCTCTCTCACACCCTCAGCCTCGCTCTCTCTCTCACTCCCACAGCCTCGCTCTTTCTCTCAAACACGCACAGCCTCGCTCTCTCTCACTCACACTCACAGCCTCGCTCCCTCTCTCACACCCACAGCCTCGTCCCTCTCACACCCACAGCCTCATTCTCTCTCTCACACCCACAGCCTCGCTCTCTCTCTCTCACACCCACAGCCTCGCTCTCTCTCTCACACCCACAGCCTCGCTCTCTCTCTCACACCCACAGCCTCGCTCTCTCTCTCACACCCACAGCCTCGCTCTCTCTCTCACTCCCACAGCCTCGCTCTCTCTCTCACACCCACAGCCTCGCTCTCTCTCTCAAACCCAAAGCCTCGCTCTCTCTCTCACACCCAAAGCCTCGCTCTCTCTCTCAAACCCAAAGCCTCGCTCTCTCTCTCACTCCCACAGCCTCGCTCTCTCTCTCAAACCCAAAGCCTCGCTCTCTCTCTCAAACCCAAAGCCTCGCTCTCTCTCTCACTCCCACAGCCTCGCTCTCTCTCTCACTCCCACAGCCTCGCTCTCTCTCTCACACCCACAGCCTCGCTCTCTCTCTCACACACCCACAGCCTCGTCCCTCTCACACCCACAGCCTCGCTCTCTCTCTCACACCCACAGCCTCGCTCTCTCTCTCACACCCACAGCCTAACTCTCTCTCTCACACCCACAGCCTCGTCGCTCTCACACCCACAGCCTCGTCCCTCTCACACCCACAGCCTCGCTCTCTCACTCCCACAGCCTCGCTCTCTCTCTCACACCCACAGCCTCCCCTTCACCCACTTCCACAGTTTCACTCTCTCTGACTCCTGGAATCTCCCTCTCTCTGACTCCCGTTGTCTCCCTCTCTCTGACTCCCGGAGTCTCACTCTCTCTCTGACTCCCGGCGTCTCCCTCTCTCTGACTCCCGGAGTCTCCCTCTCTCTGACTCCCGGAGTCTCACTCTCTCTGACTCCCGGAGTCTCCCTCTCTCTGACTCCCGGAGTCTCACTCTCTCTCTGACTCCCGGAGTCTCACTCTCTCTGACTCCCGGAGTCTCCCTCTCTCTGACTCCCGGAGTCTCACTCTCTCTGACTCCCGGAGTCTCACTCTCTCTGACTCCCGGAGTCTCACTCTCTCTGACTCCCGGAGTCTCACACTCTCTGACACCCGGAGTCTCACTCTCTCTGACTCCCGGAGTCTCACTCTCTCTCTGACACCCGGAGTCTCACTCTCTCTGTCTCCCGGAGTCTCCCTCTCTGTGACTCCCGGAGTCTCCCTCTCTCTGACTCCCGGAGTCTCACTCTCTCTGACTCCCGGAGTCTCACTCTCTCTCTGACTCCTCTGGGCTCACTCTCGGTTCTAGCCATGGCCTCACTCTCCACTGCCTTCACATCCTTCCTAAAGTGTCCTGTTCATTGTGAATACAATACTCTAGTTGAGGCCAAACTGCTGCATTTATTATTACTTCATTGTTTTGTATTCTATGTCCATATTAAGAAAGTCCAGGGTGCTGTATGCACTCTCAACCTGTCAACCTTCAATGACTTATGCACATATACATTCAGCACTCTGCTCTCCTGCACCCCTTTTAGAGATCTACCCTTTATTTTATATTGTCTGACCATGTGTTTCCTACCAAAATTAAGCGCTTCACACTTATCTGCATTAAATTTCATCTTTCACTTGCCCACCCATTCCAACAGCCTGTAAATGTCCTTGTGAAGTTCTACACTAACCTTCTGAGAGTGAATTGTGTCCTGTATGCCGAGATGTAAGCCAATAGTATATATCAGGAAAAGTAAGAGTCCTAACACAGACCCTTGGGGATCTCCACTATAAACCTTCTTCGAGTCCAAAAAATAACCATTCGCCACTATACTCTGTTTCCTGTCACTTTGTATTCTCTATTATTCTTTGCTCATCAATATGTTGTGTGACACTTTATCAAATGCCTTTTGGAAGCCCATGTAAACCACATTAGCTGCATTGCCCTCATCAACCTTTTCTGCTACCTTATCAAAAAGCTCAAGCAAGTTAGTTAAACATGATTTACTATGAACAAATACATTCTGGCTTTCCTAATTTAACCAGCATTTCCAAAGAGACTGTTATTTTTGCCCCAAATTATCATTTCTACAGGTTTCCCCACCACTGAAGTTAAACTGATAGGCCTGCAGTTGCTAGGCTTATCTTTACACCTTCTTTTGAACAAGGGTGTGACATTTTCAATGCTCCAGTCCTCTGGCACTAACCCTGTATCTAAGAAGGATTGAAAAATGATGGACAGAGTCACTTCCACCCTTTCCCCTGTATCCTTGGATGCATCTCAATTGGTCCTGGTGACTTGTGAATTTTAGCAGAGCCAGCATAATACCTTATCAATCGTAAATCCATCAAGTATCTCAAATACCTCCTCTTCCATCATCACTTGGAAAGCATATTCTTCGGTAAAGATGGATGGAAAGTGTTCACTTAGTACCTCTGCCATGCAGTCAGCATCCATGCAGAAATCATGGACGTGGCTCTGGCTGCACTACCCAAATTAAATGGCACTTCCACCAGTGATCGGAACTGAATGCTGGTTGGGGAGTTCCCCTCCAAGCCACACACATCCTGACTCAGAAATATATCACCGTTCCTTCACTGTTGCTGGGTCAAAATCCTGGAGCTTTCTCCCTAACAGGACTGTGAGTGTACCTCCACCACATGGACTGCAGTGGTTCAAGAAGGCAGCTCACCACCACCTACTCAAGGTCAATTAGGGAAGGGCAACAGAGCTATTCCACCCGGCCATGTCCAAATCCTTTGAAAGAATAAAAATAGACTGAACTACATTCAAGCTTGGGCTAATAAGTGGCAAGTAACTTTTGAGCTACACAAGTGCCAGGCAATGACCAACTCCAATAAGAGATAATCTAACCATCTCCTCTTGACATCCAAAGACTTTACCACCGCTGAGTCTCCCACCATCCAGATCCTGGGGTTTTCCAGAAACTGAACTGAACGAGCCATATAAGTGCTGTGGCTACAAGAGCAGGTCAAAGGCTAGAAATCATGCAACGAGTAACTCACCTCCTGACTCCCCAAAGCTTGTCCAAGTGTGATGGAATACTCTCCATTTGCCTGGATGAGTGCAGCTCCCACAACGCTCAAGAAGCTTGAAACTATCCAGGACAAAGCAGCCCTGCCTGATTGGCACGCCACCCACCATTTTAAACATTTAGTCCCTCCATCGCTGGTGCACGATGGCTGGAATGTGTGTACCATCTACAAGATGCATGGCACTAACTCACCAAGGCTCCTTCAAAAGCACCTTCCAAACCCACAACCCCTGTCACCTCGAAGGGCAAGGCTGGCAGCTTCATTGGAACATCACCACTTGCAGGTTCCCATCCAGGCTTGCACACCATCTGAATATGGAGCAATATTGCCATTCCTTCACTGTCACTGCATCAAAATCCTTTAACTCCTTTGCTAACAGCACTATAAAGATGCAGCGGTTCAGGAAGGCAACTCACCCACCACCTGTGCAAGGACAATTAGAGATGGACATTAAATACAGGCATTGTCAGTGATGCCCACCTTACAATATATGATATAAAAAGAAGTGACAGCACTAAACTGAGAATGTAGAAGGTCTAAGATGTTTGTGTCCATTCTACAGAGACATACTTTGTGGAAAAATCCAGTGTAAGGGTGGGGGCAACTATCCAATGCGAGGAGGACAGTTGAACGTTTTGTCAACCGACGTTACTATTCATGGTGTGACATATAATTGCAGAGGGACAGCTTCTGACATATCTGATGCCAGCACTCCAGACCTAGTCCAACAAGGAACCAAGTGTGGAGACAAGAAGGTAATTAATTCACAGACAACATAAAAGCAATATTAACTCCAAAGGAATTGGTACTTTACCACTCTCCCCTCTGATATACTTCCCTCCATCCCAGTGTTCATGCTGGTAGTCTCCCTTCCCACTCCATGTGTTAAAGATGTATATTCTCCTTCACAGTAGTCCTATTAGTCCACTCTACCACGTTCAGCTTCTAACCCAGTCCCTCATCTTCATTGCCATTCACTTCTGCTTTCCTTGTTGTGTATTTTGCCATTGCACATTCCACATTTCTTTTGTCACCTGTCCTTACCGAGCTGGCCAACCTGCCATTCCAACAACCCCTTTCACAAAAGTAAAATACTGTCGGTTCACTTATTGATTTCTGGGTTGACAGGGCTTCGTATGAGGGATGATTCAGTAGAATGGATTTGTTATGACACGGCAGATGTTTGCCAGGCGGATCAAATCCATGAGGGGAACTTGATCCCGCTATCACAATGGTTTTGCCATTTGTATTTATTTCAAGATGCGTGCCCTGAATTCAGAAGTAATAAGTCCACCAAGACTTTCAGAGATTTAAAAAAAAAACTAAATTAAAATATTCATTAACAAAAAGTTTTCAAGCACATACTTAGAACTACAAACTACTATGATAACAACTCCTAAAATCCCTAATTAATCTGATTCCCAGTTACACCCCCTTTAAGGCAACAGTCCAAAAGTATAATTTTTAGATTTTAAACAGATCCAGCAAATTAACACAATATGCTGGCCAGTGGAATTCAAAGTGACTTTCTCCAGCTTCGGTTTCTGTAGACAGCAGGTTTATGCACAAAATCTGGAGGCTTCATGAAGGATATTTCACACACTCCTGTCATATCTTACAATGCCTTCCTCTGGCACATAGCCCCATTCTCCTTTATATGTTCTTCCTTTTTAATATGTAAATGTTATTGTTCCATGAGCCTTTGAAACTTTACCTGTCTCATAATATAAATCTTTTCATGTTGCAACAATATATTGTCAGTGACCCTTGAGAAAAACACATTCCTTAACTTGCTTGTCTGACTATTTGTAAACAGAGTGAGATCCCTTTGAAAACCAAATCCCCCTTAATCAATCTAAAAATGCAAATTCTCTTTACACCTCACATGCTAAAACCCCAACCATGTTTATTCATTAGCATATTAAAGACACTTTTACAGCTTGCTTCTTTTGATAACTTCAACTTAGAGTCTGCTTGGCTACAAAATGTAACTAAATCACACACACAGACAGACCTAACTATTTGCTCCTATAAACCTACTTTACAATAAACCAGAAAAACATCATGAAAATTATTATACTCGCATGACAAATTTCAAAGGAATGAGAGATCGCCCCATTAAAACGTATACAATTCTTAGCAAGCTTGATAGGCTGTTTCCCATGGCTGGAGAGTCTAGAAGAAGAGATCATAGTCACCTGATAAGGGTTCAGCCACTAAGACTGAGATGAAAAGATATTTCTTCACTCAGAAGGTTATGGATTTTTAGAATTATCTACCCCAGAAGGCTGTGCTTGCTCAGCCATTGGGTTTGTTCAAAACTGAGATCAATAGACTTTTGGACCCTAAAGCAATCAGGGGATATGTGGTCAGTGTAGTAAAGTGCATTTGAGGGAGATGTTTAGCTGTGATATTTTTGAATGCCGCAGCAGGCTTGAGGAGCTGTATGACCTCTTCATGCTCGTATTTCTTATGCTGTTATGAGCTTGAGTGATTCCTAAAGAGTTTGGAGTCAAGCCATGCAGATCCTGACTGATTCATTTTTAAAATTAATGACATTGACACTGTGAATACAAAATGTCTTGTTTTCTATTTCACAGGTCTGCTATGATGCAAAGTGTGTGGATGCGTCTGTGTTCAAAGTACAAGAATGTGATAACAACTGCAACAAAAAGGGGGTATGGAATCACTCACTGTTTTTAGTGGGACTGATAGATATAACAGTGGTGGAGTGAGACAATGACATCAACAACAGCTTGTATTTATATAGTTCCATTCATGTAACAAACTTCCCAAGGAACTTAAAGTGAGTGCTATAGAACAAAATTTGACTCAGGGTCATATTGCCTTAAGGGAGCAAAGAGAACAGACAAATGTGAAAGCAAGAATGAGAATTGGAAAATCAAGATGTTCCTTAGCCAGGAGGCAATGTAGGTCAGCAAAACCGTCAAAGGAAAAATGCTGGAATCTATTATTAGGGAGGTTATAGTGGAACAGTTAGAAAATCTCAATGCTGAGTCAACATGGTTTTGTGAAAGGGTAATCATGTCTGACAAATTATTGGTGCTCTTTAAGGAAATAACAAGCAACGTGGATAAAAGAGAACCTGTGGTTGTGCTGTACTTAGATAAGGTGCTACATCAAAGGTTACTACACAAAATAAGAGTTCTTGGTGTAGGGAGTAACGTATTAGCACAGATAGACGATTGGCTAGCTAACAGGAAAGAGAGAGTAGGTATAAATGGGTCATTTTCGGGTTGGCAAGATGTGACGAATGGAGTGCCACAGGGATCAGTGCTCAGGCCTCAATTATTTACAACTTATATGAATTACTTGGATGAAGAGACAAAATGTATGATTGCTAAATTAGCTGATGGCACAAAAATACACAGGAAAGTAAGTTCTGAAGAGGACATAGGTAGGTTAAGTGAGTGGGGGAAACAAATGGCAGATGGAGTATAATGTGGGAAAATGTGAACTTGCTCACTTTGGCAGGAAGAATAGAAAAGTAGCATATTATTTAAATAAAGAGAGATTGCAGAACTCTGAGGTATAGAGGGATCTGGGTGTCCATGATGAGGAAAAGTTAGTATGCAGGGACAGTAAGTGATTAGGAAGACAGATGGAATGTTGTTTGTTTACTGCAATGGGAATGGAATGTAAAAGTAGGGATATTTTGCGACAGTTGTACAAGGTATTGGTGAGACCACATCTGGAGTACTGTGCACAGTTTGGTCTCCTTATTCAAGAAAATATACAAATATGTTAGAAGCATTTCAGAGAAGGTTCACTCGATTGATACCTGGGATGGGGGGGTTATCTTATGAGGAAAGGTTGGACAGGCTGGTGACTGTATACATTGGGGTTTATGAGAGGTGATGTTATTGAAACATATAAGATCCTGAGGGGGCTTGACAGAGCAGATGCTGAAAGAATGTTTCCCCGTGTGGGAGAGACTAGAACAAGGGGACATAGTTTAAAAATAAAGGGTCTCCCATTTAAAACAGAGATCAGAAAAATGTTTCTCCCAGACGGTCATGAATCTTTGGAAGACTTCCACAAAGAGCAGAGCAGACAGGATCATTCAATATTTTTAAGACAGAGGTAGATAGATTCTTGACTAACAAGGAAGTCAAAGGTTACTGGTGGTAGGCGGGAATGTGGAGTTGAGGCCACAATCAGATCAGCCATGATCTTATTGAATGGTGGAGCAGGCTTGAGGGGCTGAATGACCATTCTTGCGATCCCAGCTGATGTTAATACTGGACAAGTCAGATCCCAGAGTGGAACCTGGCCTGATAGATCCTAAATTTATTCTTTTTAGGAACCATGGAGGACAGTTACTGAACAAATTCGCAGAAGTCTGATGATGTTCTTCTAACACAATGAATAAAACATTTATTAAACAAGAAGCAAGAAAAAATTAAATTTGAAAAAGAGCGCGGAGCTTGAAGGGAGGTCATTTGAAAAAGAGCGCGGAGAGCGAGGGGAGGTCATTTGAAAAAGAGCGCGGAGAGCGAGGGGAGGTCATTTGAAAAAGAGCGCGGAGAGCGAGGGGAGGTCATTTGAAAAAGAGCGCGGAGAGTGAGGGGAGGTCATTTGAAAAAGAGCGCGGAGAGTGAGGGGAGGTCATTTGAAAAAGAGCGCGGAGAGTGAGGGGAGGTCATTTGAAAAAGAGCGCGGAGATTGAAAATAAAAGGAGGGGAAGCCGAAGAGGAGCGGCCAGCGTGTGAATGGCCCAGTGAAGGAGAGGAGCTTTGAGGCTTTGGCTCGAGAGGCTTTGGCTCAAGAGGCTTTGGCTCGAGAGGCTTTGGCTCAAGAGGCTTTGGCTCGAGAGGCTTTGGCTCAAGAGGCTTTGGCTCGAGAGGCTTTGGCTCAAGAGGCTGAGGACAAGCTTGCTCCCAGTGGGTTAAGGCCAGGTAAGTTCCTTTAATTAAATTAGGAGTAGGTAATGGAGGCAGGAGTTGGGGCAGTCGAGTGCTCCGAATGCAGCATGTGGGAAGTCTGGGACAGCACAATTGTCCCTGATGACTACACCTGCAAAAGGTGCATCCAGCTCCAGCTCCTGAGAAGCCGAGTCAGGGAACTGGAGCTGGAGCTGGATGAACTTCGGATCATACGGGAGGCAGAGGCAGTAATAGACAGGAGTTTCAGGGAGATGTCAGCCCTAAAAGTCAGGAGGCAGGTAGCTGGGTGAATGTCAGGAGAGGGAAGGGGAATTGACAGAAAGAGCAGAGCACCCCTGTGGCCGTTCCCATCAACAATAGGTATACCGTTTTGGATACTGTTGGTGGGGACGACCTGCCAGGGACAAGTTGTAGTGGTCGCGTCTCTGGCACCGAGGCTGGACCCTCAGCTCAGAAAGGAGGGAGGGAAAAGAGGAGAGCAGTAGTGATAGGGGATTCAATAGTTAGGGGGACAGATAGGAGGTTCTGTGGGAGAGATCGAGAATCCCGGATGGTCTGTTGCCTCCCTGGTGCCAGGATCCGTGTTATCTCGGATCGAGTTCTCAGTATTCTCAGGAGGGAGGGTGAGCAGCCAGTTGTCGTGGTCCATGTAGGGACCAATGACGTGGATAGGAAGGAGGAGGACGTCCTGCAAAGAGAGTTTAGGGAGTTAGGTGCAAAGTTGAAGGACAGGACCTCCAGGGTTGCGATCTCAGGAGTGCTACCCGTGCCACGTGCTAGTGAGGCTAGAAATAGGAGGATACTGCAGCTAAATACGTGAATACGTGGCTAAGGAGATGGTGCAGGAGGGAGGGCTTCATGTTTCTGGACAATTGGGCTCTGTTCCAGGGAAGGTGGGACTGTTCCGACGGGACGGTTTGCACCTGAACTGGAGGGGGACTAACATCCTTGCGGGTAGGTTTGCTAGTGCTGCTCCGGGGCATTTAAACTAGATTTGCAGGGGGAGGGGAACCAGAGTGTTAGAGCAGATAGTGAGGTGGAGGAGGATAAAGGTCAAGCGAGGAATGCATGTATAGACAGAAATCAAAGGTTTGTACGTGAAAGAAATGTTCTCAGGTGCATCTATTTCAATGCAAGGAGTATTGTCGGAAAGGCAGATGAGCTTAGGTCGTGGATTGGCACGTGGGATTACGGCATTATTGCTATTGGTGAGACTTGGTTGCAGGAGGGGCAGGACTGGCAGCTCAATGTTCCGGGGTTCCATTGTTTCAGATGTGATAGAGGGGGAGGGATGAAAGGGGGAGGAGTGGCATTACTAGTCAGGGAAAATATCACAGCTGTGCATAAGCAGGACAGCCCAGAGGGCTCATCTACAGAGGCCATATGGATGGAGCTGAGGAATGGGAAAGGTGTGACCACACTAATAGGGTTGTATTATAGTCCGCCCAATAGTCAGAGAGAATTGGAGGAGCAAATCTGTAGAGAGATAGCAGACCGATGTAAGAATCAGAAAGTTGTGATAGTAGGAGATTTTAACTTTCCACATATTGACTGGGACTCCCGTACTGTAAAAGGTCTGGATGGCTTGGAGTTTGTCAAATGTGTTCAGGAAAGTTTTCTAAATCAATATATAGAGGTACCAACGAGAGAGGATGCAAGACTTGATCTCCTATTAGGGAACCAGACAGGTCAGGTGACAGAAGTATGTGTAGGCGAACATTTTGGGTCCAGTGACCACAATGTCATTAGTTTTAAGTTAATTATAGATAAGGATAGGTCTGGTCCTCGAGTTGAGATTCTAAATTGGAGAAAGGCCAATTTTGTGGAAATGAGAAAGGATCTAGGAAGTGTGGATTGGGATAAGTTGTTTTCTGGCAAGGATGTGTTCAGTAAGTGGAAAGCATTCAAAGGCGAAATTTTGAGAGCGCAGAGTTTGCATGTTCCTGTCAGGATTAAAGGCAAAGTTAACAGGCATAGGGAACCTTGGTTTTCAAGGGATATTGGTGATCTGGTTAAGAAGAGAGAGGTGTATAGCAGGTATAGGCAACAAGGAGCAAATGAGGTACTTGTAGAGTATAGAAAATGTAGGAAAATACGAAAGAAGGAAATCAGGAAGGCAAAAAGAAGACATGAGGTTGCTTTGGCAGATAATGTGAAGGTAAACCCGAAGGGTTTCTACAAGTATATTAAGAGTAAAAGGATAGTAAGGGACACAATTGGTCCCCTTGAAGATCAGAGTGGTCGTATATGTGTGGAGCCTCACGAGATGGGGGAGATCTTAAACAGTTTTTTTGCATCAGTATTTACTCAGGAAACTGGCATAGTGTATAAGGAAGGGAAACAAGCAGTAGTGTCATGGAACATATAGAGATTAAAGAGGAGGAGGTGCTTGCTGCCTTACAGTGAATAAAGGTAGATAAATCCCCCGGGCCTGACATGATATTCCCTCGGACCTTGAGCGAGACTAGTGTAGAAATTGCAGGGGCCCTGGCAGAAATATTTAAAATGTCCTTAGCCACGGGTGAGGTGCCGAAGGATTGGAAGGTAGCTCATGTTGTTCCGTTGTTTAAAAAAGGCTCCAAAAGTAAACCAGGTAATTACAGGCCAGTGTGCCTGACGTCAGTAGTAGGTAAATTATTGGAAGGTGTTCTGAGAGATCGGATATACAATTATTTGGACAGACAAGGGCTGATTAAGGATAGTCAGCATGGCTTTGTGCGTGGTAGGTCGTGTTTAACGAACCTTGTAGAGTTTTTCGAGGAGGTTACCAAGAAAGTAGATGGAGGAAAGGCTGTGGATGTTGTCTACAGGGACTTTAGTAAGGCCTTTGACAAGGTCCCACATGGGAGGTTAGTTCAGAAGGTTCAGACACTTGGTATCCATGGAGAGGTTGTAAACTGGATTCAAAATTGGCTGTGTGGGAGAAGACAGAGAGTGGTAGTGGATGATTGCTTCTCAGACTGGAGGTCTATGACTAGTGGTGTGCCTCAGGGATCTGTACTGGGACCATTGTTGTTTGTTGTCTATATCAATGATTTGGATGATAATGTGGTGAATTGGATCAGCAGGTTTGCTGATGACTCTAAGATTGGAGGCGTTGTGGACAGCGAGGAAGGCTTTCAAAGCTTATCTGGACCAACTGGGAAAATGGGCCAGAAAATGGCAGATGGAATTTAATGCAGAAAAGTGTGAGGTGTTGCATTTTGGAAGGACAAACCAAGGTAGGACATACACAGTAAATGGTAGGGCACTGAGGAGTGCGGAGGAACAAAGGGATCTGGGAGTTCAGATACATAATTCCCTGAAAGTGGCGTCACAGGTAGACAGGGTTGTAAAGAAAGCTTTTGGCATACTGGCCTTCATAAATCAAAGTATTGAGTATAGGAGTTGGGATGTTATGGTGAGGTTGTATAAGACATTGGTGAGGCCAATTTTGGAGTATTGTATGCAGTTCTGGTCGCCTAACCACAGGAAGGATATCAGTAAGATTGAGAGAGTGCAGAGAAGATTTACTAGGATGTTGCCGGGTCTTAAGGAGTTGAGTTACAGGAAAAGATTAAACAGGTTAGGACTTTATTCCTTGGAGCGTAGAAGAATGAGGGGAGATTTGATAGAAGTTTACAAAATTATGAAGGGTATAGACAGAGTAAATGCGAGTAGGCTCTTTCCACTTAGATTAGGAGAGATAAACACGAGAGGACATAGCTTTAGGGTGAAAGGGGAAAGGTTTAGGGGGAACATTAGGGGGAACTTCTTCACACAGAGAGTGGTGAGAGTGTGGAACGAGCTACCATCTGACGTGGTAAATGCAGGCTCACTCTTAAGTTTAAAGAATAAATTGGATAGATACATGGATGGGAGAGGTCTGGAGGGTTATGGACTGGGTGCAGGTCAATGGGACTAGCGGAATAATATTTCGGCACAGACTAGAAGGGCCGAATGGCTTGTTTTCTGTGCTGTAGTGTTCTATGGTTCTATGGTTCTATATTACACCAGACAAATACAGCCAATAGAAAATGATTCTCACACTTTTTCTTTTATCCCAGCAATGACCATACTGACACAAAGTGCCAGTTTTGTTTCTGACTTCACTAAACTACTAACCCCTTGGTAACCATCTCTTCACTTCAAGAGTTGTAAAACCTCATTAAAAAAAGCATATATACAAACAGGGCTCCAGACTAGACACAGGTTTCACCTTTCTTAAGACAGAAATACAAAATACAGGCCAGAATTTTATATCCCGCTGGCGGGTGCGCACCCAACCTGAACGGGCATGAAATCATGAGAGATGGCATTGGGCGAGCTTCCCGACCTCATCGCACAGTTGCACAATATTTCGCTCAGCAGGTGCGCACAAAAGTTGGTGGGCAACTAAGCCCATTAACAGCCCAATTTTAAGTGATTTTTCGTGGCCCTTCCAACCTTACGGTTAACGGATGGGCCAATCAGCCAACTTTTATGAAACCTCATCCAACGGTGAGATGAAATCTCTGTTAGGTAAAAAAGGCAGTGCCCAGATATTTCTTTATAGTTTGTTTTTTTAATGAGGTCTGCTTTCAGGTGCTTGCTTGAGCAGCATGGACATTTTTTTTTGCAGCATTTTTGGGCCTTATTTTCTTATTTGCAGGTCTGCAGCTCCCTGAAGCAGTTGTCTGCCTTCAAGGAGCTCCCTTGAATCACTCACCTGTGCCCTCGGTGACGCCGATGCACGCCCTCTTCCTGCCCACAACTGCAGTCCTGAGCCTTTCGCCGGGTGCGTTTCAAAGTGGCTGGCCGTGAATTGCCTCCTGCATCACATGCCCAAACTCTTAAATCTGTGTAAAAACAGAAAATGCTGGTCTGACAGCAGCTCTGAAGAAGAGTCATACAGATTCGAAACATTAACTGTGTTTCCATCTCCACAGATGCTGGTCTGACAGCATCTGTAGAGATGGAAACACAGTTGATGTTTCGAATCTGCATTACTCTTCTTCAGAGCTGCTGTCAGACCAGCTGAGTTTTTCCAGCATTTTCTGTTGTTATTTCAGATATCCAGCATCCACAGGTATTTTGCTTTTATCTTGAATCGGTGTCCTCTTTCTTGTACCATCAGCTCATGAGTAGCTTTTTGTCTACCTTATCTGAACCCGTCATATCTCCCACACTTCTTTCAGATCTCCCCTCAATCTGCTTTGCTCCAAAGAGAATAACTCCAGCTTTTCCAACCTAACCTTGTAGCTAACATCGCTCATCTCTGAAAACATTCTGGTAGATCTCCTCTGCACCCTGTCAAGGACCCTCTCATCCGTCCTAAATGTAGTGTAATGGGTTAATGTTATTATTCATTCTTCATTCCCAGGATGTGGGCTTCGCTGGCTGGGTCAGCATTTATTGCCCATCCCTAGTTGCCCTTGAGAAGGTGGTGGTGAGCTGCCTTCTTGAACCGCTGCAGTCCATGTGGTGTAGGTACACCCACAGTGCTGTTAGGGAGGGAGTTCCAGGATTTTGACCCAGTGACAGTGAAGGAACGGTGATATATTTCCAAGTCAGGATGGTGACTCACTTGCAGGGGAACTTCCAGGTGGTGGTGTTCCCACCTATATGCTGCCCTTGTCCTTCTAGATGGTAGCGTTTGTGGGTTTGGAAGGTGCTGTCAAAGGAGGCTTGGTGAATTCCTGCAATGCATCTTGTAGATGGTACACACTCTGCTAATGTGCGTTGGTCGTGGAGAGAGTGAATGTTTGTGGACATAGTGCCAATCAAGTGGGCTGCTTTGTCCTGGATGGTGTCAAGCATCTTGACTGGGAGCTGCACTCATCCAGGCAAGTGGGGAGTATTCCATCACACTCCTGACTTGTGCCTTGTAGATGGTGGACAGGCTTTGAAGGGGGGGGGGGGGTCAGGAGGTGAGTTACTCATCGCACAATTCCTAGCCTCTGACCTGCTCACATAGCCACAGTATTTACATGGCTAGTCCAGCTCAGTTTCTGGTCAAAGGTAACCCCCAGGATGTTGATAGTGGGGGATTCAGTGATGCTAATGCCATTGAACATCAAGGGGCAATGGTTAGATTCTCTCTTATTGGAGATGGTCATTGTCTGACATTTATGTGGCATGATGTTACTTGCCAATTGTCATCCCAAGCCTGGATATTGTCCAGGTCTTGCTGCATTTGGACATAGGCTGCTTCAGTATCTGAGGAGTTGCAAATGGTGCTGAACATTGTGCAATTATCCCCACTTCTGACCTTATGATGGAAGGAAGGTCATTGATGAAGCCGCTGAAGATGGTTGGGCCAAGGACACTACCCTGAGGGACTCCTGCAGTGATGTCCTGGAACTCAGATGATTGACCTCCAACAACCACAACCAACTTCTTTTGTGCTGGGTATGACTCCTACCAGCAGAGAGTTTTCCCCCTGATTCACATTGACTCCGGTTTTGCTCTGGCTCCTTGATGCCACACTTGGTCAAATGCTGCCTTGATGTCAAGGGCAGTCACTCTCACCTCACCTCAGGTGCTCAGTTCTTTTGTCCATATTTAAAACAAGGCTGTAATGAGGTCAGGAGCTGAGTGGCCCTGGCGGAACCCAAACTGGGCATCAGTGAGCAGGTTATTGCTAAGCAAGTGCCATTTGATAGCACTGTTGATGACCCCTTCCATTACTTTACTGATGATGGAGAGTAGACTGATGGGGCAGTAATTGACCGGGCCGGACTCGTCCTGCTTTTGTGTACAGGACATACCTGGGCAATTTTCCATATAGCCGGGTAGATGCCAGTGTTGTAGCTGTACTAGAACAACTTGGCTAGGGGTGCGGCAAGTTCTGGAGCACAAGTCTTCAGTACTATTGTCGGAATATTGTCAGGACCCATAGCCTTTGCAATATTCAGTACCTTCGGCCGTTTCTTGATATCACATGGAGTGAATTGAATTGGCTGAAGACCGGCATCTGTGATGCAAGGGACCTCTGGAGGAGGCCGAGACGGATCATCCACTCGGCACTTCTGGCTGAAGATTGTAGCAAATACTTCAGCCTTATCTTTTGCACTGATGTGCTGGGCTCCTCCATCATTGAGGATGGGGATATTTGTGGAGCCTCCTCCTCTAGTGAGTTGTTTAATTGTCCACCACCATTCATGACTGGATGTGGCAGGACTGCTTTGATCTGATCTGTTGGCTGTGGGATCGCTTAACTCTGTCTATCATTTGTTACTGATGCTGTTTGGCACGCAAGCAGTCCTCTGTTATAGCTTAACTTGATTGACAACTCATTTTTAGGTATGCCTGGTGCTGCTCCTGGCATGCCCACCTGCACTCTTCATTGAACCAGGGTTGATCCCCTGGCTTGATGATAATGGTAGAGTGGGCAATATGTCGGGACATGAGGTTACAGACTGTGTTCGAGTGCCACTCTGCTGCTGCCGATGGCCCACAGCGCGTCATGGATACCCAGTCTTGAGTTGCTTGGTCTGTTCGAAACCTATCCCTTTTAGCACGGTGGTCGTGCCACACAATGTGCTAAATGGGATAAAGATCTCAATAGACAGTCTACATCATCAGTGATGTAAGATCACATGACAACAGAGCTTACTGAGGGATGGTTTTGTGTGTAACCTCGTGTGAAGCAATGTCCTGTATATAGTTAGAAAAATGTTTAATAAAAGGTAACGTTTACCAACAGCCCTGCCTCCAGCAGTATCGATTTATCTTAATTGAGGATGACCTAAGCCACGACCCAAAACAATGAATACAAATGGTGGCAGTGGTAAAGACAACAGAAAAAAAAAACGAGTAAAAAAATCCCAGCAAGACTGAAGAGAGAGGGAAAAAAGCCCAACAACTGAGAAAGCAGCAAGCTAAACGACAAGCAGGAAAGGGCATTGTATCAAATGCCTTTTGGAAGCACACATAACACCATATCAACAGCATAGCCCCCATCTACAGATCTGGCAACTCAAGACTGGGCATCCATGAGGCGCTGTGGGCCATCAGCACCAGCAGAATTGTACTCGAACACAATCTGTAACCTCATGGCCCAGCATATCCCCCACTCTACCATTATCATCAAGCCAGGGGATCAACCCTGGTTCAATGAAGAGTGCAGGAGGGCTTTCCAGGAGCAGAACCAGGCATTCCGAAAAATGAGATGTCAACCTGGTGAAGCTATAACACAGGGCTACTTGCATGCCAAAAAGCATAAGCAGCAAGTGACAGGCAGGGCTAAGCAATTCCACAATCAACGGTTCAGATCTAAACTCTGCAGTCCTGCAACATCCAGTCGTGAGTGGTGGTGGACAATTAAACAACTCACTGGAAGAAGAGGTTTCACATTTTTCCCCATCCTCAATGATGGAGGAGCCCAGCACATCAGTGCAAAAGATACGACTGAAGCATTGGCAACAATCTTCAGCCAGGATGGCTGAGTGGATGATCCATCTCGGCCTCCTCCGGAGGTCCCCAGCATCAAAGATGCCAGTCATCACACCAATTCAATTCACTCCACATGATATCAAGAAACGGCTGAAGGCACTGGATATTGCAAAGGCCATGGGTCCTAACAACATTCCGGCAATAGTACTGAAGACTTGTGCTCCAGAGCTTGCCATGCCCCTAGCCAAGCTGTTCCAGTACAGCTGCAACACTGGCATCTACCCAGCAATGTGGAAATCCTGTCCACAAAAAGCAGGATGAATCCAACCTGGCTAATTAATGTCCCATCAGTCTACTCTCCATTATTGGAAAAGTAATGGAAGGGGTCATCAACAGTGCTATCAAGTGGCACTTGCTTAGCAATAACCTGCTAAGTGATGCTCAGTTTGGGTTCTGCCAAGCTTCTGACCTCATTACAGCCTTGGTTCAAACATGGACAAAAGTGCTGAACTCCCGAGGTTAGGTGAGAGTGACTGCCCTTGACATCAAGGCAGCATTTGAGAGTGGCATCAATGAGCCCTAGCAAAGCTGGAATCAATGTGAATCAGGGGGAAAACTCTCCACTGGTTGGAGTCATACCCAGCACAAAGGAAGATGGTTGTGGTTGTTGAAGGTCAGTCACCTCAGCTCCAGGATGTTGCTGCAGGAGTTCCTCAGGGTAGTGTCCTCGGCCCAACCATCTTCAGTTGCTTCATCACTGACCTTCCTTCCATCATAAGATCTTGTTTATCAAGAATCTATCTATCACTGCCTTTTGAGGAAAGGACTTCCAAAGTCTCGCTACCCTCTGAGACATATTTTTTTCTCATCTCTGTGTTAAATGGGCGACCCCTTATTTTTAAACAGTGATCCGGAGTACTGGATTTTCCCACAAGAGGAAACATCCTCTCCACCTCCGCCCTGTCAAGACCCCTCAGGTTTCAATCAAATCACCTCCTACTCTTCTAAACTCCAGCGGATACAAGCCTAACCTGTCCAGCCTTTCCTCATAAGATGACCTGTGCATTATTGGTGTTAATTTAGTAAACTTTCTCTCAACTACTTCTAACGTATTTACATCTTTCCTTAAATAAGGAGACCAATACCACACAAAGTACTCCAGATGTGGCCTCACCAGTGACCTGTAGAATTGAATAATAATCTCCCTACTTTGTATTCAATTCCCCTTGCAATAAACGATTACGTTCTATTAGCTTTCCTATTTATTTGCTGTACCTGCATAATAGCCTTTTGCGATTCGTGCACTAGGACACCCAGATCCCTCTGAATCTCAGAGCTCTGCAATTTGTCACCATTTAGACAATATGCTTCTTTTTATTCTTCCTGTCAAAATGGGCAATTTTCCATTTGCCTACATTATACTCTATTTGCCATATCTTTACCTGCTTACTTAACCTATCAATATCCCTTTGTTGGCTCCTTATATACTCTTCACAACTTATTTTCCTACCTATATTTGGTATCATCAGCAAATTTAGCAAAATACCTTTGATCCCTTCATCCAAGCCATTTATATCCATTGTAAAATGCTGAGGCCCCAGCCAACACCACTAGTTACATTCCGCTAACCAGAAAAAGACCCATCTATGGCTACTCTGTTTCCTGTTAGCAAGCCAATCTTCTATCCACGCCAATATGTTACCTCCTACACCATGAGCTTTTGTTTTCCGCTTTGATGTGGCACCTTATCAAATGTATTCTGGAAATCTAAGTACAGTACTTGGCTCCCCTTCATTTCATCATGCAACAAGCTGTTTCTGCCAAAGAACTGTGACCAATCTACCTTCTCCAAAAGTTTATGCAAACAATTTATTGCCTTCTTAAGTAAAGTATTAAATATTCACTTGGTAACACAGAACTTGAGTATTACAAAAAATGAGACATGCTGTTAAAGCTTTTCATCTCGCACGCATCAGGGCAGACACAAGAATGCCAAGTTTCAAAGGGGCCAACAACTTGCACTGCATGACAAAAGGGTGCTGATTGAGTGACAAGTTGGCTCCGATTAGTCAAGGCGTTGCCACAGGGAATGCAGCAGAGAGCTATTGTCCTCTGTGCTTTTGTCTAATTCAAAAAAAGCGCAATGCCTGGACATGCTCCTTTTGCCTACAGAAGACAGGGTCCCTGTGTATATGTAGCTTCTGGCAAGAGTAAGTGAGCCACATTGTGAGCCCAGCTGATAATTTTAAATTGGTTGTTATTGTAATTCTTAGCACACTCAGGATTTTTCATTTGGTGTTATCTAATCATGGAATCACATCTAACATTGGACGTTATGCTCTGAGCTTTGAGTTACAAGCACAGGTCACTTGAGTATGGTCAGTGTGCTGCCTACTCCGAACAGTCAAAAGGACGTGCTGATTGATATGATCCACCAGATTTTGTGGCATACGGAGTACCATGCAGCGCACCAGCACTTTATATTATTAAATAAAGTAGTATTAAATTTAAAAAGTAAATAAATTAAATATTAAAATAGTATTTTTTTTTAAATCACCCAATGTTGGGTGTGAGCCCATGACCCTGGGATTAAGAGTCCCATTAGCTACTATCTGAGCTAATTGGGCTACACAGGAGCTTGCTGCACCTTTCCAACTTGGGAGACAGCTCCACAACTCACTGCCTGAAACTGTTCAAACTTTTGCACCCGCCACAGGTCGAAGCAAGAAGCTTTTGAACAAAATGATTTCAGAACAGTTCATTGTGGTCTTTAGAGTTTCAAACTTCACTGATGCTCGTGCTGTCTGCCAACCAAAAAAGCACCAAGAACAATTGTGCATGTACCCGTAGCTGTAGTGTGGTCCGAGTGCATTGTTCTTGACACCTTTCTAGTCAGCGGCAGGAGTTGCAGTGGATAGGTTAAGTGAGTGGGCAGAAATTTGGTAGATGGAGTATAATATTGGAAAATGAGAGGTTTTCCACATTGGCAGGAAGAATAGAAAAGAAGAATACTATTAAATTAGAGGGAGATTGCAGGATGCTGTGGTAAAGAGGGATCTAGGTGTCTTTGTACATGAATCACAAAACGTTAGCATGCAGATACAGCAAGTAATTGGGAAGGCAAATGGCATGTTGGCTTTTAATGCAAGGAGATAGAGTATAAAAGTAGATAAGTCTTAATACAACGGTGAGACCACAGCTAGAGTATTGTGTGCAGTTTTGGTCTTGTTACTTAAACGGGGATAAACTTGCATCTGAAGTAGTTCAGAGAATGTTTGGACAGTGTGCTTGCACACGAGCAGGGGAGAGAGCTCATCCTGAGTGAGGCACAGCCAGAGTGGACATTGGCAATTTGGTGCACAGTGGGAATTCGGTGCTTAGGGGACGAGGTGCTCTTTGAATATTTTCCATACTATCCAACTTCTTAAGTCTTCAGAGCGTGGGTCTTGCCCTGCTGCAGCAGTAGAGGCTACAAGGGAAAGGAATCAAAGGTAAGTAGTAGGTAAGGTATTTACTACTTTAATCGCTTATTGTTTAAGTCTTTTTATGGTTTATAGTTTGTATATTCTGTAGTAACGAGGATCAGGAAAGAAGGGCCCAAGAGTAATTGATTTAAAAGGTTTAATTTAAAGAGATAAGCCATGGCAGGAGCGTTCAAAGCCGTGGTATGCTCCTTGTGCTCCATGTGGGAAGCCGGGGACATTTCCAGTGCCGGGGACCAGCATGTGTGCAGGAAGTGTGTCCAGCTGCAGCTCCTGGAAGCTCGGGTTTCAGAGCTGGAACAGCGGCTGGGGACACTGTGGAGCATCCACGAGTCTGAGAGCATCGTGGATAGCACGTTTAGAGAGGTGGTCACACCACAGATACAGGGAATTGAGGAAGGAAGGAAATGAGTGACCACCAGGCAGTGTAAGAGAAACAGGCGGGTACTTCAGGACTCCCCTGGGGCCCCGCTCACAAATTGGTATTCCAAATTGGAGGCTGATGAGGGCGCTGGTTCCTCCAGGGAGTGCAGACAGAGCCAAGCTTCTAGCACCACAAGCAGACTGTCTGTACAGGAGGGGAGGAAGGGAGGAAGAGCAATAGTAATAGGAGATTCTATAGTCAGGGGAACAGATAGGCGCTACTGTGGACATCAACGTGACTCCAGGATGGTATGTTGCCTCCCTGGTGCCAGAGTCCGGAATGTCACTGAATGGCAGCAGGGCATCCTGAAGGGGGAGGGTGATAAGGCAGAGGTCATGGTACATGTTGGTACCAATGACATAGGTAGAAAGAGGGATGAGGTCTTGCATCAAGAATTCAGGGAGTTAGGCAGTAGACTAAAAAGCAAGACCTCTCGGGTTGTAATCTCTGGATTACTCCCAGTGCACGTGCTAGAGAGGCCAGAAATAGGAGAATAGCGCAGATGAATACATGGCTTAACAGTTCGTGCAGGAGGGAGGGTTTTAGAATCCTGGATCACTGGGACAGTTTCTGGGGAATGTGGGACCTGTACAAGCGGGACGGTCTACATCTGAACCAGAGTGGGACTAACATCCTTGTGGGCAGGTTTGCTAGTGCTTTTGGGAGGAGTTTAAACTAATTCAGCAGGGGGAGGGGACACAGAATGTTAGCAGAATAGGGGACACATCAAAATACAGTAAAACAATCAAGTCAGGCTCAATATGTTCCCTCTAGGTTAATAGGAAGGAGTAACAAGCCCAGAGAACCATGGATGACCAGAGATATTCAGGTTACGATGAGAAGGAAAAGAGAGGCTTTTAGCAGGTAGAAGGGAAGCAAATCAGCAGAGGGATTAGTGGAGTACAGAAACTGCAGGGTGGAGCTTAAGAAAGCAATTAGGAGAGCAAAGAGGGCATATGAGAAAGCTCTGGCTGGTAAAAGTAGGGAAAATCCCAAGATATTCTACAAGTATATCAATGGGAAGAGGATCACCAGAGAATGATAAGGGCCCATAAAGGACCAAGGGGGCAATCTATGGGTGGAGCAGAGGACATTGGTAGAGTGTTGAATGAATACTTCACATCCGTCTTCACCCAAGAGAATGAGGATGAAGGCTATTTAAGAAGGGTTGTAGAGATAAGCCAGGGAACTACAGGCCAGTAAGTCTCACGTCAGTGGTAGGGAAACTATTGGAGAAATTTCTGAAGAAGAGTATCTATCTCCACTTGGAGAGGCAAGGTTTGATCAGGGATAGCCAGCATGGCTTTGTCAGAGGGAGGTCATGCCTAGCAAATTTGATTGAATTTTTTGAGGAGGTGACCAGGTGTGTAGATGAGGGTAGTGTAGTTGATGTATTTTATATGGATTACAGCAAAGCCTTTGACAAGGTCCCACATGGGAGACTTATAAAGAAGGCAAATGCACATGGGATACAGGATAATTTGATAATGTGGATTCAAAATTGGCTTAGTTGGGAGGCAGAGGCTGATGACAGAAGGATGCTTTAGTGACTGGAAGCCAGTATCCAGTGGCGTACCATATGGATCTGTGCTGGGTCCCCAAAATTTGTCATTTATATAAACGACATAGATGACTATGTGGGGGGTAGGATTAGTAAGTTTGCGGACGACACAAAGATTGGGGAAAAACCTTTTTCCCCAGAGGGTGGTGACGGTCTTGAATGCACTGCCTGGGAGGGTGGTGGAGGTGGGTTGCCTCACATCCTTTAAAAAGTACCTGGATGAGCACTTGGCACGTCATAACATTCAAGGCTATGGGCCAAGTGCAGGTAAATGGGATTAGGTAGATAGGTCAGGTGTTTCTCATGTGTCGGTGCAGACTCGATGGGCCGAAGGGCCTGTTCTGCTCTGTGATTCTGTATCAAACTCGGGGAGAGAGACTGTGAGGTTCTTGAGCAAACTGATATAGAGAATGACAAGGTATTGGAGGTATTGGCAGGCTTAAAAGTGGACAAACCTCCAGGTCCGGATGATTTGTGTCCCAGACTGCTGAGGGAGGCAAGGGAGGAGATCACAGGGGCTCTGTCCTGAATGTTTAATTCCTCTCTGGCCACGGGGGAGGTGCCAGAGGACTGGAGAAAGGCTAATGTGGTTCCGCTATTTAAGAAGGGTTGTAGAGATAAGCCGGGGAACTACAGGCCAGTGAGTCTCACATCAGTGGTAGGGAAAGTATTGGAGAAAGTTCTGAAGGAGAGTATCGATCTCCACCTGGAGAGGCAAGGTTTGATCAGGGATAGTCAGCATGGCTTTATCAGAGGGAGGTCATGCCTAACAAATTTGAATGAATTTTTTGAGGTGGTGACCAGGTGTGTAGATGAGGGTGGTGTAGTTGATGTAGGTTACATGGATTTCAGAAAAGCCTTTACAAGGTACCACATGGGAGACTTACAAAGAAGGCAAATGCACATGGGATACAAGGTAATTTGATAAGGTGGATTCAAAATTGGCTTAGTTGTAGGAGACAAAGAGTGCTGACAGAAGGATGCTTTAGTGACTGGAAGCCAGTGTCCAGTGGCGTACCACATGGATCTGTGCTGGGTCCCCTATTATTTGTCATTTATATAAACGACATAGATGACTATGTGGGGGGTAGGATTAGTAAGTTTGCGGATGACACAAAGATTGGCCGGGTGGTTAACAGTGAGGTTGAGTGTCTTGGGCTACAGGAAGATATAGACGGGATGGTCAAATGGGCAGATAAGTGGCAGATGAAATTTAACCCTGAAAGGTGTGAGGTGATACACTTTGGAAGGAGTAATTTGACAAGGAAGTAATCAATGAACAGCATGACGCTAGGAAGTTCTGAGGAACAAAGGGACCTTGGCGTGTGTGTCCATGGATCTCTGAAGGTGAAGGGGTATGTTAGTGGGGTGGTGAAAAAGGCATATGGGACACTTGCCTTTATCAATCGAGGCATAGATTACAAAAGTAGGGAGGTCATGTTGGAGTTGTATAGAACCTTGGTGAGGCCACAGCTGGAGTACTGTGTGCAATTCTGGTTGCCACATTATAGGAAGGATGTGATTGCACTGGAGGGGGTGCAGAGGAGATTCACCAGGATGTTGCCTGGGATGAAACATTTAAGTTATGAAGGGAGGTTGGATAGACTTGGGTTGTTTTCGTTGAAGCAGAGATGACTGAGGGGCGACCTGATCGAGGTGTACAAGATTATGAGGGGCATGGACAGGGTGGATAGGGAGCAGCTGTTCCTCTTAGTTGAAGGGTCAATGACATGGGGACATAAGTTCAAGATGAGGGGCAGGAGGTTTAGGGGGGATGTGAGGAAAAACCTTTTTACCCAGAGGGTGGTGACGGTCTTGAATGCACTGCCTGGGAGGGTGGTGGATGTGGGTTGCCTCACATCCTTTAAAAAGTACCTGGATGAGCACTTGGTATGTCATAACATTCAAGACTATGGGCCAAGTGCTGGTAAATGGGATTAGGTAGGTAGGTCAGGTGTTTCTCATGTGTCGGTGCAGACTCGATGGGCCGAAGGGCCTCTTCTGCACTGTGATTCTGTGATTCTGTGTGATTCCTGGGATGAAGGGGTTGTCTTGTGAGGAAAGGTCGAGCAGGCTGGGCCTGCACTCATTGGAGTTTGGAAGAATAAGAGGTAATGTTATTTAAACATATAAGATCCTGAGGGGCCTATCGATGCTGAGAGAATGTTTCTCCTCTTGGGGGAATTTAGAACGAGGGAGTACAGTTTAAAAGTAAGGGTCTCCCATTTAAAATGAGGTGAGGAGGAATTTTAAGCTTAAAATTCCTGATTCCTCCTGTTTATCCACTCAGACCATGGTCCCAGTCTGGTTTAGATGGATCCCAACCCAACACTGCAGTTTCTTCCTGTCCCAATACTTTTCTTTATTTGTTCATGGGATGTGGGTGTCACTGGCTAGGCCAGCATTTATTGCCCATCCCTAATTGCCCTCATTCAGAGGGCATTTAAGAGCCTACCACATTGCTGTGGGTCTGGAGTCACACATAGGCCAGACCAGGAGGACAGCAGATTTCTTTCACTAAAGGACATTAGTGAACCAACTGGATTTTTGTGACAATCATTTGTGGTCTTTATCAGACTTTTAATTCCAGATTTTTATTGAATTCAAATTTCACCATCTACAATGGTGGGATTCAAACCTGGGTCTCCATAGCATTACCCTGGGTCTCCAGGTTATTAGTCCAGTGACAATACCACTATGCCATCACCTCTTCCTATGCCACTGCTTCCCCTTAATAGATTCCAGTGTCCTATGAAATGTAACTCCTCTTTGCCACACCACTCCTTCAGCCATGTGTTCACCTCCCTAACCTTATCTTCACACCAATTTGCACATGGCTTAAATAATAATCCAATTATAACTCTTGAGGCCCTGTACTTTAAGTTAGCTCCTAGTTCACGGTACCCTCAAAACATGCCTTCTTGCCTAAACTTCTCAATGTTGCCCCAACATGAACGACAATAACTGGATCTAGCCCCTCACTCTCCAATGTCCTTTTAAATCACTTCCCTCACCCTGACATCAGGCAGACAACATACTGTACAGAACTCTTCAACCTGCTTACAAAAGATGCTGTCTGTCCCCTTAACAGTTGAATGCCCTACAACTAGCATATTACACTTCCACTCATCCTCCTTCCAACTCTTCTCCCTTCCCTTTTTGGACAGCCTCCGGCTCCAAGGTGCCACAATCTGCAGCCTGGTTGTCCTTCTGGCAGTCTTTATTCTTGTCCTCAAAGGTTGCAAATATATTGTACCTGGTGGCTATGATCAGTTTCTGTAAATCCTCATTCTATGACTAGAATCTTATCAAAAGTGGTCTCGTTACGCGGACTGAAATTGGGCCTCGACCCAGAGGGCTGTGGAAGCTCAACCATTGAGCATGTTCAAGACAGAAATCAATAGGTTTCTGGAGACCAATGACATCAAGGGATATGGAGATAGTGCAGGAAAGTGGCATTGAGGTAGATGATCAGCTATGATCTGTTTGAATGGTGAAGCAGGCTCAATGGGCTGAATGGCCCACTCCAATGTTCCTTTGGAACCTGGGCAGAATTTTTACCAATAAAGAGACCACCGCTGAACCTGCTGTCCAACTGAGGAAGGTGGCCCACATGCCAGAGCTGCCAAGCCAATCAAAGGGCAGGCAGAACTGCAGTTTCGGCAGTGCAAACATTCAAGGTGCCACTGCGAGGCTGCAGATAAAGAAGGCAGTTCTCTATGCTAAAGCTCCCTAAAAGACAAGCTATTTTTTATCACTGTGTCAGGGCCAGGGAGGAGGTTCCTAGTGGTTGGTGAGCAGGAGGACCTTCCAATGGTGGTGTCATAGCTGCAGGGGGGATCATTGCTGCCAATGGGGTTCATGGAGAAGGGCTGTCTTTCCAGGAAGCTGCTGGGAGTCCGCAAGATTTTACCTGGTGATTACCCCAGATGGTGATGCCTTCCCACTCTGGTAAAATGCCAGTGGGTATAGGAGGTGCCCCTTATTCGGACACTTGATTAGTTTACTTGGCCACCCAGTGAGCAACTGCACCAATGAGGCTGTAATATGCCATTGTAGTGGGAAGATGTTGGGTTGCCCTCCTGACAACTTCCACTACTATTTTACCAATCCTGCCTCTTCCAAGGCATCTTCAGTGGGCTGGTTAATTCCAACCCTCTATTGTCCCTTACTCTCTACACCTCTCAATGAGGTATGACTGTATTCTGAAGCAAACTGACCAGATACTACTCCCACACATTGTGCGGCAATGTCTCAAACTCACACTCAATCTCTCACTCTGAGGCAGAGAAATTCGAGACAGAGACATCTGCAGTGGTCACTTGGGACAGTCCTGAATTCCACAATCTCCCACATACTGCAGTCTACACAAAAAACTAGTTCTACCATACTTTGGTCTAGATTGTTTAGTTGTTGTACTTTTTTTTACATAATAACTCACACTAAGCACAAAAACACTAGGCAAAAAATTCAAATAATTACGGTTTCAAACTTAAATGACTCACTATAAACATTGAAAGTAAGAAGGTGACTCTCTGTCTGCACTAAATTTCCAACTTTGCACTCTATTTATGATGAACTTGGTTCTGTGATCACTCTGCGCCACTCTCTCATGAACAGAGGAAAGCACAGTGGAATAGTTAATGAACAGTCCACTCCTTCTCCCATATTGGAGGGGAATAGCTGAAGATGGTATTGCTGAGGATGCCTGTCTGCTGCACTGATATCCTGAAGCTCCAGGACTGACCTCTGACAACCATAGATATGACGCCAGCTGCTGGATGGTTTTCTGCTAGACCCCATTTTAATATTTGTGTGTTTCTAAATTCCTTCACTGTTTCAGATGTGCAACAATAATGACAACTGTCACTGTAATGATGGCTGGGCTCCTCCATATTGCAATACCAAGGGAAGTGGTGGCAGCATTGATGAATTGTTGATACACCCAGAAAAAGGTAATCATTTCAGTTATTTATTGGGTTGTTCCTCGTGGTTAATTTTCTCCCTGCTGTGCCTTTCTCTGCATTATTTAACACCATGCATTCTCTAACTGAGGTTGCTGAACAGTTCTAGTCATTGTTCACATCACTATTTAGGTTACACGGTATAGGACCCTCTACCTGGTTTAAAGCTTCTTTTGTCTTAACTCTGGATATCACCCACACAACAACTTGGATGAGGCTTCACCAAAGGTGGTGGTGAGCTGCCTTCTTGAAGTGCTGCAGGCCCTGATTATTCTGAAAACCCATCTGTTTCACTAAAGTCCTTTATGGAAAGAAATCTACTGTCCTTACCTGGTCTGACCTACATGTGACTCCAGATGCACAGCAATGTGGTTGGCTCTTAAATGCCCTCTGAAATGGCCTAGCAAACCACTCAGTTGTATCAAACTGCTACAAAGTCTCAAAAAAGGAACGAAACCGGACGGAGCACCCGGCATCGGCCTTGGCACTGGAAACAACAGCAAACTCAGCCCTGTCGACCCTGCAAAGTCCTCCTTACAAACATCTGGAGGCTAGAGCCAAAATTGGGAGAGCTGTCTCACAGACTAGTCAAGCAACAGCCTGACATAGTCATCCTCACGGAATCATACCTTACAGATAATGTCCCAGACTCCACCATCACCATCCCTGGGTATCTCCTGTCCCACAGGCAGGACAGATTCAGCAGAGGTGGCGGCACAGTGAGTTGCCCTCGGAGTCCTCAACATCGAATCCGAACCCCATGAAATCTCATGGCATCAGGTCAACCATGGGCAAGGAAACCTCCTGCTGATTACCATGTAACGCCCTCCCTCAGCTGATGAATCAGTGGCTATAACTGGATAGATAAGAATGAAACCAGTTACAGGCAGCAACACCAAAGGAGCTAAACAACGGAGAAGGATCAACTGGGTCAAAACGAGGACTGCAGGTGCAGGCAAATACCATCATATACATGTTGCCTTAAAGTCACACACCATCCCAACTTGAACATATATGTTTCGTATTGACATATATAATGTTAATTATTAACACAGTATATCATCAAAAATTCCGTCAGGGTGACAAAAACCAGCACCATGTTAACATATTACCTCCAAATTCATGAATCCTAATATTGTATCATAACCTCTTATGTTGCACTTTATTGAATGCTTTTGAAAATCCAAATACCCTACAAAAGACCATACGACATAAGAGCAGAAATTATGCCATTCGGCCCATCAAGTCTGCTCCGCCATTCAATCATGCCTGATAAGTTTCTCAACCCCATTCTCCCGCCTTCTCCCCGTAACCTTTGATCCCCTTACCAATCAAGAACCTATCTATCTCAGTCTTAAATACACTCAATGACCTGGCCTCCACAGCCTTCTGTGGCAATGAATTCCATAGATTCACCACTCTCTGGCTAAAGAAGTTTCTCCTCATCTCTGTTCTAAAAGGTCTTCCCTTTACTCTGAGGCTGTGCCCTCGGGTCCTAGTCTCTCCTACTAATGGAAACATCTTACCCACGTCCACTCTATCCAGGCCTTTCAGTATTCTGTAAGTTTCAATCAGATCCCCCCTCATCCTTCTAAACTCCATCGAGTATAGACCCAGAGTCCTCAAACGTTCCTCATATGTTAAGCCTTTCATTCCTGGGATCGTTCTCGTGAACCTCCTCTGGACCCTCTCCAGGGCCAGCACATCCTTACTGAGATACGGGGCCCAAAATTGCTCACAATATTCTAAATGTAGTCTGACCAGAGCCTTATAAAGCCTCAGCAGCACATCCCTGCTTTTATATTCTAGTCCGCTCGAAATAAATGCCAACATTGCATTTGCCTTCCTAACTACCGACTCAGCCTGCAAGTTAACCTTAAGAGAATCCTGGACTAGGACTCCCGAGTCCCTTTGCACTCCAGACTTCTGAATTCTCTCCCAATTTAGAAAATAGTCTATGCCTCTATTCTTCCTACCAAAGTGCATGACCTCACACTTCCCCACATTGTATTCCATCTGCCACTTCTTTGCCCATTCTCCTAACCTGTCCAAATCCTTCTACATTCTCCCCGCCTCCTCAATACTACCTGTCCCTTCACCTATCTTTGTATCATCTGCAAACTTAGCCAGGATGCCCTCAGTTCCTTCATCTAGATCATTAATGTATAAAGTGAAAAGTTGTGGTCCCAACACTGACCCCTGCGGAACTCCACTAGTCACCGGCTGCCATCCTGAGAAGGAGCCCCTTATCCCCACGCTCTGCCTCCTGCCAGACAGCCAATCTTCTATCCATGCTAGTACCTTGCCTCTAACACCATGGGCTCTTATCTTACTGAGCAGCCTCCTGTGCGGCACCTTGTCAAAGGCCTTCTGGAAGTCCAAGTAGATAACATCCATTGGCTCTCCTTTGTCTAACCTACTCGTTACCTTCTCAAAGAATTCTAACAGATTTGTCAGGCATGACCTCCCCTTGATGAAACCATGCTGACTTTGCCCGATTTTACCACGCACTTCCAAGTACTCTGAAATCTCATCCTTAATAATGGACTCTAAAATCTTACCAACGACCAAGGTCAGGCTATTCGGCCTGTAATTTCCTGTCTTTTGCCTCACTCCCTTCTTAAACAGGGGGGTTACATTAGCGATTTTCCAGTCCTCTGGGACCCTCCCTGACTCGACTGATTCCTGAAAGATCGCCACTAATGCCTCCACTATCTCTTCAGCTATCTCCTTCAGAACTCTGGGGTGTAATCCATCTGGTCCAGGTGATTTATCCACCTTCAGACCTTTCAGTTTTCCTAGCACCTTCTCCTTGGTAATAGCCACCATACTCACCTCTGCCCCCCGACTCTCTTGAACTTTGGGGATGTTACTCGTGTCTTCCACTGTGAAGACTGACTCAAAGTACCTATTCAGTTCCTCCGCCATTTCTTTGTTCCCCACTACTATTCTCCAGCGTCATTTTCCAGCGGCGCAATGTCCACTTTTGCCTCTCTCTTACCCTTTATATATCTAAAAAAGCTCTTGCAATCTTCTTTTATATTACTGGCTAGTTTACCCTCATATTTTATCTTCTCCCTCCTTATTTCTTTTTTAGTTGTCCTCTGTTGGTCTTTGTAGGCTTCCCAATCCCCTGGCTTCCCACTGCTCTTCGCCGCATTGTATGCTTTCTCTTTAGCTTTTATGCTGTCCCTGACTTCCCTTGTCAGCCATGGTTGCCTCGTCCTCCCTTTAGTATGTTTCTTCTTCCTAGGGATGAATTTTTGCTGTGTCTCCCAAATTACTCCCAGAAACTCCTGCCATTGCTGTTCCACTGTCTTTCCTGCTAGGCTCATCTCCCAGTCAATTCTGGCCAGCTCCTCCCTCATGCCTCTGTAGCTGCCTTTATTCAACTGTAATACCGTTACATCTGATTCCAGCTTTTCCTCTCAAATTGCAGGGTAAATTCTATCATATTATGGTCACTTCCTCCAAAGGGTTCCTTCACCTTAAGCTCCCTTATCAAATCTGCCTCATTACACATCACTAAATCTAGAATTGCCTGTTCCTTAGTGGGCTCCACCACAAGCTGCTCCAAAAAGCCATCTTGTAGACATTCCACAAATTCCTTTTCTTGGGATCCACTACCAACCTGATTTTCCCAGTCTACCTGCATATTGAAATCCCCCATGATCACTCTAACCTTGCCTTTCTTACACACCTTTTCTATCTCCTGGTGTAACTTGTGCCCCACATCCTGACTACTGTTCAGAGGCCTGTACATAACTCCCATTATGGTTTTTTTACCTTTGCGGTTCCTCAACTCTACCCACACAGATTCTACATCATCTGACCCTACATCATTTCTTGCTATTGATTTAATTTCATTTCTTACTAACAAAGCAACCCCACTCCCTCTGCCAACCTGCCTATCTTTTCGATAGGCTGTATATCCTTGGATATTTAGCTCCCATTCCTGATCCCCTTGCAGCCATGTCTCCGTAATGCCCACCACATCATACCTGCATGTAGCTTGAAGTTTCATTTCATCTTCAAAAGACTCTGAGCAGATTTGTCAAACACAATTTCCCTTTCATAAATCTGTGTTGACTCTGTTTAAATATATTATAATTTTCTACATGCACTTTACCATATTTTCTTTACTACTTCAATATAACAGTCTAGATAGGCTGAATGGCCTCCTCCTGTTACTGTATAACAGGTTAAATCGGTTGAACAGTCTCTTGCTGCCCCAGTGTAACAGGTTTCAGGGGATGAATACATTGCATTGGAAAACAAAACCTCAGCAAGAAATATCCAACTGTGGCCTACTAAGGGAAGTTAAAGATAGCACGAGATTAAAAGAAAAGGTTTATCTCGTGGTAAAGAATAGCTAGAAAGATGAGCATAGAGAATGTTTAGAAACAAAGGCCAAACAAAAAGTTAATTAAGAAGGCAAAAAAAAATAGAACATGAGAGCAAAACAGCCAAGGGGGAAAAAAAAACAAATCGATTGTATGAGCTTTTACTTGTATTTCAAAAAGAAAAGAAGCTAAAGTAAAAATTGGTCTCTTTGAGGCAGACATTTAATGTGGTGAGCAGAACTGCACACAGTACTCCAGCTGTGGCCTCACTAAGGTTCTATACAACTCTAGCAAGTTACCACTTGACAGTGGAATTCACAAAGGCTTTTCTCCAACTTTAGTTACTGGGCATAACAGACTTATGTACAAATGGCTAGAGGCTTCCTGAAGGCTATTTCGTACACCCCTGTTAGATCTTACATGGCCTCCTATCATAGACTTCCATTCTCTTTATATATGTTTCTGTCTACTTTAATCTGTAAATTCCATTGTTCCATATGTTGTTTGAAATGTTCTTTTCCCATAATATAAAAAGTTTCATGTTTCCAATATTGTCAGTAACCTTTGGGAAAAATAAACACACTGGTTGGCCTTGCTTATCTCGTTAGTTGTAAATGTCCTAACGTCTCTTTGAAATCCAAACAACTCCTTCACTTATCTAAAACTGCAAATTTCCTTCCCGCCTTATATGCTAAGACCTCATCCATATTTACGGACTAGCATTTCAAGTACGCTTCTGCATCTCATTTCTTCTGATAATTTCAAGCTTGCAGTCTGGCTGACTCCAATGTAATTAAATCACACAGACAGAACCATCTACATTCAAACCTATAACCTACTTTACAATAAACTAGAATAATATTATGGAAATTATTATACTTTCATAACAAGAGCCTATCTAAAACCTCCTCCTTACCAATTTTAAATCCTTCTTGTATATTGATTCATCTTTGTAGCCTGGGCAGCATCTTCTTCCTTGGTAAAGACAGATGCAAAGTATTTATTTAATACCGCAGCTATTGCCCTGCCCCCTTGCATAAATTCCCTTTTTGGTCCTGAACCAGCCATACTCCTTCTTTTACTACTTATATGCCTATAGAAGACTTTGGGATTACTGTTTTTGTTAAGTTCCAGTCACTTTTCATACACCCTCATTGCTTTTCTTATTTGATTTTTCCATCCCCTTCTGAACCTTCTATATTCAGCCTGTTTCTCCATTGTGTTATGCACCAGACATCTGTCATAAGCACACTTTTTTTCTTCATCCTAATCTCTATCTCTTTTTTCATCCAGGAAGCTCTGGATTTGTTTGCTTTGTTAATGTTGGAATTGTGCTGCAATCGAGTACATGCTCTAAGTTGGTAATTAAGAGTAGCTGACCCCAGTTGGGGAAGTCTTAGGGCTGCGTTACAGGTGTATAAAAAGGTGTTCACACTGGGTATAGGGGGGGAATTGGGAGAGTCTGTGTCTTTACTCTGCGGCTTGGAAATAAAGCTGTCTTGAGGTACAGGCTATGAGAGACCCATTCTTTGTTAGCATATGATTATTAGAATTAACATGCCCTATCTGTCCCTTTCAAGGGGATATATCTAGACTGTGCCTGAATGATCTCTTCTTTGAAGATAGCCCTTTGTTCAGCAACCATTTTTCCTTCCAACCTTTGACTATTATTTACTTGGCCCAGATTTGTTCTTACCTCATTGAAGTTGGCTTTGTCCCAGTTAATTATTTTTACCCTGGAGTGCTTTTTGTCCTTTTCCATAGTTAACCTAAAAGTGATACAATGATCACGCCCCCCTCAATATTCTCCTACTGATATTTGATCCACTTGGTCCACCTCATTGCTAAGAAACAGTTCTATCAGTATCTGTCCTCTTGTTGGACTGGAAACACACTGCTTAGAAAAACTTCTTCAACATACTCTAGGAACTGTTGACCCTGTCTGCCCTTTACATTATTACTATCCCAGTCAATATTCAGATAATTAATGCTCCCATTATAACTGCTCTATAATTCTTGCACCTCTCTGTAATTTCCTCACAGATTGATTCCTCTACATACTTCCCACTAGCTGGTGGCCTGTAGACTACACCGAGCAATGTAATTGCATCTCTTTTGCTCCTTAGCTCTAGCCAAATTGATTCTGTCCTTAACCAACCTGGGACGTTCTCTTTCTCCAGCACTGCAGTGCTCCCCTCAATATTGCCACTTCTTGCCCTTTTTTCTTCCTTTCCTATCTTTCTTGAACACCTGGAATATTTAACACCCAGTCCTGCCTTTCATTGAGCCAGGTCTCTATTATAGCCGCAACGTTATAGTCACATGGCAACCTGTGCCTGTAACTCACAAATGTTGTTTACCACACTCGGTGCATTCACATTAACCCTAATTGAGACTTTAATTATTTCTCCCTTATTCTGAGCCCATTTAATGACTTACTTTTTTCAATTCATTCATGGGATGTGGGCTTTGCTGGCGAGGCCAGCATTTATTGCCCACCCCTAGTTGCCCTTGAGAAGGTGGTGGTGAGCTGCATTTTTGAACCGCTGCAGTTTAAATGGTGTAGGTACACCCTCAGTGCTGTTAGGAAGGGAGTTCCAGGATTTTGACCCAGCGACAGTGAAGGAACGGTGATATATTTCCTCTTCAGGATGATTTGTCGCTTGGAGGGGAACTTCCAGGTGGTGGTGTTCCCGTGTGTCTGCTGCCCTTGTCCTTCTAGATGATAATGGTCGTGGGTTTGGAAGGTGCTGCCTAAGGAGCCTGAGTGAGTTACTGCAGTGGTGGATGGTGTCAAGCTTCTTGAGTGTTGTCGGAGCTGCACTCATCCAGGCAAGTGGAGAACATTCCATCACATTCCTGACTTCTGCCTTGTAGATGGTGGACAGGCTTTGGGTAGTAAAGATTTGAGTTACTTGCTGCAGGATTTCTAGCCCCTGACCTGCTCTTGTAGCCATAGTATTTATATGGCTAGTCCAGTTCAGTTTCTGGTCAATGGTAACCCCCAGGATGTTGATAGTTGCAATTCCCTATTCCCTATTTCAGTGCTATCCATCTCTCCCAGTGTTTTGTGTGGCTTATTATTCCTCTCTGATAATTTCTCCTGGTTCCCTCAACCCTGCCAAGTTACTTCAAAATTTCCCGAATAGCCCCTCACGGAATTCAGTCCCAACTCTATTTCGGTGCAACCTGTCCAGCCTGCAGAGGTACCATCTCCTCCAGAGCCAGTCCCAATGTCCCAAGAATCATAAGTCCCACTCTCCTCCACCATCTTTCCAGCCAGGCACTCATCTGCTTTATCCTCCTATTTCAATATTCACTTGTGCTTGGTTATAAAGTGTGTTAAATGGGGCACTGGCTGATCAGGAGAGGAAATGGAAATGTGAAAATGGATAAACATGTACTTAACTGAAATTCAAAAAGCAAAGTTAATTTGTCATTTCTGTTATAAAGAGAAAGAGGCTCCAGAGGTTGAATTGTTAGTGAATCAGGCACTGATCAGACCACATCTGGATCATTGTGTGCAGTTTGTTGTTACCTTACTGCAGGAAGGATATTACTACCACAGCTGATGCCTTGGCACTGCAGTTGTCTATACTGTAGCCTAACCCATGTTTCCTCAGTTCCTGTAGGTAAAGTTAATCCACTTATTCTAACTGCTGCCATCATGGCACCAGCTTTGGGAGTGCCAGTTTTGACCTATTTCCTCGCGAAGCTGCTAACAAAGAAGGCAACTATAGCAAGTGCAAGATCTCTAGCAACTCAAGGAGGTGCTGGTGGCTCAAGGTAAGAATCAACAGGAAAGACAAGATCTGAAAGCCTTCACCTTCAAAAGGAAGGATCTGGTGGTCAGATACAATAAATGTGACTATAGGGGAGGATGAGGAGTGTGTCGAGAGACAAGAGTGAGACTGAAGAATTTTGTGTACAGTTCCTGGGGGCAGGAGAGTGACCTGGGTTGCTTTCAGGTTCAAGAGCGCAGCCGGTGTCAGTGTGAGGAGCGGGGCTATGAAGAGCTGAACAATTCCCCTTTGTTGCCCTGTGGGAAATTCTTCAGAAGATACAGTCATATATTTAGGGCAATTAGGGATGGGCTACAAGCAACCCCCATGCCCTGTGAAAAAGAAAAACAAAAAAAGTTAGAAGCATTCAGAATCAGAGCTGTATGTGTTGTTAAAACGGATTCCTCTTCATTTGTGCCTAGCCACCTTCATGTGGTACATGTGTGTATGGTAGCCTGAAGTGGACAACTTGCATAATGCAATTTTCAATCCACTACATCGCTCCCCTTCTTAGCATGTTTCAATGTTTTGGATCCAAAAGTGTAAACAATAAACTTTGCATAAATTGAACATTCAGAATCATCAATAAAACAATCTCAGTCACATTTTTTCTTTAAATTCATTCAAGGGACGTAGGGTTCGCTGGCTGGGCCAGCTTTATTATTGCCCATCCCTAATTGCCCTTGAGAAGGTGGTGGTGAGCTGCCTTCTTGAACTGCTGCAGTCCATGTGGTGTAGGTACACCCACAGTGCTGTTAGGGAGGGAGTTCCAGGATTTTGACCCAGTGACAGTGAAGGAACGGTGATATATTTCCAAGTCAGGATGGTAAGTAACTTGGAGGGGGTCTTCCAGGTGGTGGTGTTCCCATCTATCTGCTGCCCTTGTCCTTCTAGATGGTAGTGGCCGTGGGTTTGGAAGGTGCTGTCGAGGGAGCCTTGGTGAATTCCTGCAGTGCATCTTGCAGGTGGTACACACTGCTGCAACTGTGCATCGGTGGTGGAGGGATTGAATGTTTGTGGATGTGGTGCCAATCAAGTGGGTTGCTTTGTCCTGGATGATGTCCAGCTTCTTCAGTGTTGTAGGAGTTGCACTCATCCAGACAAGTGGGGCATATTCCATCACACTCCTGACTTTTGCCTTGGAGATGGTGGACAGGCTTTGGAGAGTCAGGAATTGAGTTACCCGTCGAACAATTCCTAGCCTCTGACCTGTTCTCGTACACAGTATATATATATGGCCGGTCCAGTTCAATTTCTGGTCAATGGTAAACTCCAGGATGTTGATAGTGGGGGATTCAGTGATGGTAATGCCACTGAATGTCAAGGAACGATGGTTAGATTCTCTCTTGTTGGAGTTGGTCATTGCCTGGCACTTGTGTGGCGAGAATGTTACTAGCCACTTGTTAGCTTAAGCCTGGACATGGTCCAGGTCTTGCTACATTTGGACATACTGCTTCAGTATCTGAGGAGTCACGAATGGTGCTGAACATTGTGCAATCATCAGCGAACATCGCCACTTCCGACCTTATGTTGGAAGGAAGCTCATTGATGAAGCAGCTGAAGATGTTTGGGCCGAGGATACTACCCTGAGGAACTCCTGCAGTGATGTCCTGGAGCTGAGATGACTGACCTCCAACAACCCCAATCAGCTTCCTTTGTGCTAGGTATGACTCCAACCAGCGGAGAGTTTTCCCCCTGATTCCCATTGACTCTAGTTTTGCTCGGGTTCCTTGATGCCACACTCGGTCAAATGCTGCCTTCATGTCAAGGGCAGTCACTCTCAACTCACCTCAGAAGTTCAGGTCTTTTGTCCATGTTTGAACCAAGGCTTTAATGAGCTTAGGAGCTGTGTGGCCCTGGCGGAACCCAAACCAGGCATAAGTGAGCAGGCTATTGCTAGGCAAGTGCTGCTTGATAGCACTGTTGATGACCCCTTACATGACATTACCGATGATCGAGAGTAGACTGATGGGGTGGCAATTGGCTGGGTTGGATTTGTCCTGCTTTTTGTGTACAGGACATACCTGGGCAATTTTCCACATAGCCGTGTAGATGCTAGTGTTGTAGCTGTACTAGAACAGCTTAGCTAGGGGCGCAGCAAATTCTGGAGCACAAGTCTTCAGTACTATTGCCGGAATATTGTCAGGGCCCATTGCCTTTGCAGTCTCCAGTGCCTTCAGCCGTTTCTTGATATCACGTGGAGTGAATCGACTTGGCTGGGGACCTCTGGAGGAGGCCGAGATGGATCATCCACTCGGCACTTCTGGCTGAAGATTGTTGCGAATGCTTCAGCCTTATCTTTTGCACTGATGTGCTGGGCTCCTCCATCATTGAGGATGGGGATACTTGTGGAGCCTCCTCTTTCAGTAAGTTGTTTAACTGTCCACCACCATTCACAACTGCCTGCGACAGGACTGCAGAGCTTAAATGTAATCCGTTGGTTGTGGGATCACTTAGCTTTTCTATCACTTGCTGCTTGTGCTATTTGGCACGCAAGTAGTTCTGTGTTATAGCTTCCCCAGGTTGACACCTCATTTTTAGGTATGCCTGGTACTGCCCCTGGCATGCCCTCCAGCACTCTTCATTGAACCAGGGTAGTTCTCCTGGCTCGATGGTAATGGTAGAGTGGGGGATATGCCAGGCCATGAGGTTACAGATTGTGTTCAAGTACAATTCTGCTGCTGCCGATGGCCCACAGCGCCTCATGGATGCCCATGGACTTCATGGGACCCAGAGATGATGTTGAGGACTCCCAGGGCACCTCCCTCCTGGCTCTATACCACTGTGCCAGTGGGACAGTACATACCCAGGGACGGTGAGGGTGGAGTCTGGGACATTATCTGTAAGGTATGATTCCCTGAGGATGACTGTGTCAGGCTGTTGCTTGACTAGTCTGTGAGACAGCTCTCCCAATTTTGGCACTAGCCCCAGATGTTAGTAAGGAGGACTTTGCAGGGTCAACAGGGCTGCGTTGCCGTTATCGTTTCCGATGTCTTGGTCGATGCCGGGTGGTCTGTCCCGATTTCATTCCTTTTTCATTATTTTGTAGTGGTTTGTTACAACTGAGGCTTGCTAGGCCATTTCAGAGGGCATCAAGAGTCAATCACATTGTTGTGGGTCTGGAGGTCTGGGGTCACATATAGGTCTGGAGTTACATGTCGGCCAATGGCGGCTTTTCACACCTATTGCCACATTAAATATGCATTTCTGGGAAACACGCTACTTCCATGGCAGGTGGGCTCTCATTTGCCTGCCAGGTCTTCACCTCACCACTTCAGCACACTGGGCACCAAATTTAACGTACAGCCGTATGCACATCTCTCAGTGCTTCCAGCCTGGGATTGCTGCAAAGAAGACAGGATGGCCCCAAAAGGCAAAAAGACTGGGACCCCAGGTTCAATGACGCGTCTCTCAAGCACCTTTTGGGCACAGTGGAGGTTCACCGTGATGTCCTCTAACCCCGCTCTGGCTGAAGGATGGGCAGCAACCTCACTAATCTGGCTTGGGAGCTTGGGAGGTGGTGGCAGCGGTGGTCAGTGCCAATGCCCTGCAAAAGAGAACAGCCACCCAGTGCCGCAAAAGAATGAATGATCTCCTCCGTTCCACCAGGGTAAGTCACTCTTTTCATCACTCCCAACTCACACACTCACAAACCCATCACATATTCACAGGGCCCTCACTCACTGCCAGTTCAAGGAACATCACATTCACTTTCTCACACACGCATTCATTGCCCTCATTCTGTCCATGGAACCACTCACCATCCACACAGGCCAGGCATACTCATCATCTGGCCTGTCAGGGTTCCTGCTTACACTCTCTCCATCTCTATTCATGCAGGACAAGCTGGCACACAACAGGAGGGAGAGGTCACAGACTGCTGGAGGAATGCCTGAAATCAAGGCCCGTACGGACTTTGAAAACTGAGCCATCCAGCTGGCCGGCGAGGATCTGGACCAGTCCTGTGCTGATGGTGAGGTCAGCGCTGCTCTACAAAGTGAGGATCAAGCACAGCAACATCCATCAGACAACCATACTGGGAGTGATGTGTCCTCTTTCACAGGCCACTGCCATGCACTCATTAACTCCCCTTGCTTCCGCAGGCACATCTGGGAAACAGCCAACAGTGTCCATGACCCAGGGCCTCCAATCAAGTCCCGAAGAAATCTCTGAAGAGGAATCTGAAGGCACCCTCCTTGAAGAGCCATCACCGCGCTCAACCACATCCTCCACCAGCGCAGAGACACACACCTTGGTGGGACCTAGCTTTACAGTTCGCTTGGGATCACAATCTGGTGAGCACATCATACTGTCTGATCCATAGCAAGCGGCGCAGGGACTTCCCAGGTGTCCGGCACTCGGAAAACTGCTAGAGGCTAAGAATTTGTTGCGTCCAAGTCAGATGATGAGCCTCTGGGCTCGGTCATGTCACAGTTGCTGCAGCTGCAAAGGCTAGCTAGGGAACAACTGGAAGGGATGTCCGCTGCATTTCTCAGATTGCAAGGCATGATGGAGGAGTCCGCCCACCTTCAGGCTGAGGTGATAGTGCCGGCATGCCAATGCACCGAGGTCAACACTGGTAGGATGGCGGCCACCATGGAGACCTTGGTCCAGGACTTCGCTTTCTCATCTATTTAAAAAATTATTCTGTGTTTTGGTTCTTTATTTCATTCTTCCATGAGAAGTGAGTGTTGCTAGCAAGGCCAGGATTTGCTGTCCATCTCTAAGCACCTTTGAGAAGTTGGTGGTGAGCCGCCTTCTTGAACCACTGTACAATGGTTTGATACAACTGAGTGTTGCTCTGCCATTTCAGAGGACAGTTAAAAGTCAACCACATTGGGTTTGGAGCTGCATGTAGGCCAGACCAGGGAAGGAATGAAACAGGAAGGACCATCTGGCATCAACCTAGACAACGGAAACAACAACGGCAATCACAGTCCTATCGACCCTGCAAAGCCCTCCTGGGGGCTAGTGCCAAAATTGGGAGCGCTGTCTCACAGGCTAGTCAAGCATTGGTGGACAGTCTATCACCAGAAATTGAGACAGAGAGGTCAAGGAATAATACCTTACAGATAATGTCCTAGACTCCTCCATCACCATCCCTGGGTATGTCCTGTCCCACCACAAGGACAGACACAGCAGAGGTAGCGGCACAGTGGTATACAGTTGGGAGAGACTTGCCTTTGGGGTGCTCAACATCGACTCTGGACCCCATGAAGTCTCATGGCATCAGGTCAAAAATGAGCAAGGAAACCTCCTGCTGATTACCACATATCACCCTCCCTCAACTGATGAATCAGTGCTCCTCCATGTTGAACATCACTTGGAGGAAGCACTGAGGGTGGCAAGGGTACAGAATGTTCTCTGGGTGGGGGACTTCAATGTCCATCACCAAGAGTGGCTCAGTAGCACCACAACTGACTGAGCTGGCCGAGTCCTAAAGGACATAGCTGCTAGACTGAGTCTGCAACAGGTGGTGAGGAAACCAACAAGAGGGAAAAACATACTTGACCTCATTCACGTCAACCTATCTGCCGTAGATGCATCTGTCCATGGCAGTATCAGTAGGAGTGACCACCGCACAGTCATTGTGGGGATGAAGTCTCGCCTTCACATTGAGGATACCCTCTATCGTGTTGTGTGGCACCATCACTGTGCTAAATGGGATAGATTTTGAACAGGTCTAGTAACTCAAGACTAGGCATCCATGAGGCACTGTGGGTCATCAGCACCAGCAGAATTGTACTCAAACACAATCCTGACTCCCCAAAGCTTGTCCACCATCTACAAGGCACAAGTCAGGAGTGTGGTGGAATAATCCCCACTTGCCTGGATGAGTGCAGCTCCTACAACACTGAAGAAGCTGGAAACCATCCAGGACAAAGCAGCCTGCTTGACTGGCACCACATCCACAAACATTCACTCCCTCCACCACCGAAGCACGGTAGCAGCAGTGTGTACGATCTACAAGATGCACTGCAGGAACTCACCAAGGCCCCTTAGACAGTACCTTCCAAACCCACAACCACTACGACCTAGAAGGACAAGGGCAGCAGATAGATGGGAACACCACCGCCTGGAAGTTCCCCTCCAAGTCACTCACCACCCTGACTTGGAAATATATCACCGTTCCTTCACTGTCGCTGGGTCAAAATCCTGGAACTCCCTTCCTAACAGCACTGTGGATGTACCTACACCACATGGACTGCAGCGGTTCAAGAAGGCAGCTCACCCCCACCTTCTCAAGGGCAACTAGGGATGGGCAATAAATGCTGGCCCAGCCAGCGAAGCCCACATCCCATGAATGAATAAAAAAAAAAATCCTTTTCTAAAGGACATTAATGAACCAGATGGGATTGTTTTGACAATCTGATAGTTTCATGTTCCCATTACTGAGTATAGCCACTTTTTGTTAATTAATTTAATTTAAATTCCACCAACTTCCATGGTGGGACTTGAACTGATAGCCCCAGATTATTAGCCTGGTCCTCTGGAGTGTTATTCTGACAAAGTTACCACTATACCACATTCAAGATTTTTCAAATCATTCTTTAATTTTTCTCTCGGCAAAAGAGATGAACCCCATTTTCGTTTGTCACTTGACATAACTGAAGTCTTGTAGTGATAGACAGAGCTAAGCGACCCCACAACCAATGGATCTAAGCTCTGCTGTCCTGCCACATCCAGTTGTGGACAATTAAACAATTCGCTGGAGGAGGAGCCTCCACACATATCCCCATCCTCAATGATGGAGGAGCCCAGCACATCAATGCAAAACATAAGGCTGAAGGATTCGCAGCAATCTTCAGCCTGAAGTGCCGAGTGGATGATCCATTTTGGCCTCCTCCAGAGGTCCCCAGCATCACAGGTGCCAGTCTTCTGCCAATTTGGTTCATTCCATGTGATATCAAGAACCGGTTGAAGGCACTGGATACTGCAAAAGCTATGGGTCCTGACAATATTCTGGCAATAGTACTGAAGCCTTGTGCTCCAGAACTTACAGCGCCCCTAGCCAAGCTGCTCCAGTACAGCTACAACACTGGCATCTACCCGGCTATGTGGAAAATTGCCCAGGTATGTCCTGTACACAAAAAGCAGGACAAATCCAACCCGGCCAATTACAGCCCCATCAGTCTCCTCTCCATCATCAGTAAAGTGATGGAAGGGGTCATCAACAGTGCTATCAAGCTCAGCAATAACCTGCTCACTGATGCTCAGTTTGGGTTTCGCCAGGGCCACTCAGCTCCTGATCTTATTACAGTCTTGGTTCAAAAGAGCTGAACTCCAGAAGTGAGGTGAGAGTGACTGCCCTTGACATTAAGGCAGCATTTGGCCAACTGTGGCATCAAGGAGCCCAAGCAAAACTGGGGTCAATGGGAAAACCCTCCGCTGGTTGTGGTTGTTGGAGGTCAGTCATCTCAGTTCCAGGACATCACTGCAGGAGCTCCTCAGGGTAGTGTCCTCGGCCCAACCATCTTCAGCTGCTTCATCGATGACCTTCCTTCCATCATAAGGTCAGAGGTTCTTGTACTTTCGTTGTTTACGGGATGTTGGCTAGGCCGGCATTTATTGCCCATCCCTAATTGTCCTTGAGAAGCTGGTGATGAGCTGCCTCTTGGACCGCTGCATTTCATGTGGTGTAGGTACACCCACAGTGCTGTTAGGAAGGGAGTTCCAGGATTTTGACCCAGTGACCGTGAAGGAACGGTGATATATTTCCAAGTCAGGACCTTGAGTGACTTAGAGGGGAACCTCCAGGTGAGGATATTCCCATGTGTCTGCTGCCCTTGTGCTTCGAGATGGTGGAAGTTGAGAAGGTGCTTCCAAAGGATCCTTGGTGAGATTCTGCAGTGGTGATTGATGACTGCACATTGTTTAGTACCATTCGCGAATCCTCAGATACTGAAGCAGCCCATGTCCAAATGCAGCAAGACCTGGACAATATCCAAATATCCAGGCTTGGGCTGACAAGTGGCAAGTAACATTTGCACCACACAAGTGCCAGGCAATGACCATCTCCAAACAGAGAGATTTTAACCTCTTGATATTCAATGGCATTACCATCACTGAATCCCCCACTATCAACATCCTGGGAGTTGCCATTGGCCAGAAACTGAACTGGACTAGCCACATAAATACTGTGACTAAAAGAACAGGTCAGAGGCTAGGAATCCTGTGGCGAGTAACTCACCTCCTGACTCCTCAAAGCCTGTCCACCATCTACAAGGGACCAGACAGGAGTGTGATAGAATACTCTTCACTTGCCTGGATGAGTGCAGCTCCCACAACACTCAAGAAGCTTGACACCGTCCAAGACAAAGCAGCCGCTTGATTGGCACCACATCCACAATCATTCACTCCCTCCACCACTGACGCACAGTAGCAGCAGTGTATGTACTATCTACAAGATGCAGTGCAGGAATTCACCAAGGCTTCTTAGACAGCACCTTCCAAATCCACGACCACTATCACCTAGAAGGACAAGGGCAGCAGATAGATGGGAACACCACCACCTGCACGTTCCCCTCCAAGTCACTCACCATTCTGACTTGGAAATGCATTGATGTTCGTTCACTGTTGCTGGGTTAAAATCCTGGACCTCCCTTCCTAACAGCACAGTGGGTGTACCTACACCACATGGACTGCAGCAGTTCAGGAAGGCAGCTCCAACCACCTTCTCAAGGGCAATTAGGGATGGGCAAAAATGTTGGCCCAGCCAGAGGCACCCAAAATCAATGAAAGAATTCTTTAAAAATCCTCAAAAACCTCTAACAACATTTTTGATTGTGATTTTCCTGTTATAAAACCATATTCTACCTGATTGTACCACAGTTTTCTAAGTGCTTTGTTGACCCTTCCTTAATGATTTATTTTAGAATTCCCATGACAACTGTGATGCCAGTTGATGCCAGGCTAGCTGACCTGTGGACTGATAGACGTCTACAGCACAGAATGAGGCCTTTCGGCCCATCGTGTCCATGCCGGTCAACAAAGATCTGACTACAATAATCCCATTATCCGGCGCTTGGCCCATAGCCCTGGAGGCTATGACAATGCAAGTGAATATGTAAACACTTCTTAAATGTTACGTGAGTTTCTGACTCAACCACCCTTTCAGGCAGTGAGTTCCAGACTCCGCCCACCTTCTGGGTTAAAACAATTCTCCTCATCTCCCCACATAGCCTTCTACCTCTTACCTTAAATCTATGCCCCCTGGTTATTGACCCCTCTACTAATGGAAAAAGTGCCTTCCTATCCACTCTATCCATGCCCCTCGTAATCTTATACACCTCTATCAGGTCCCCTCTCAAACGTCGCTGCTCCAAGGAAAACAACCCCAACCTATCTGAATCTTTCCTCATAGCTCAGACCCTGCAGCCCAGGCAGCATCCTGGTAAATCTCCTCTGCACCTTCTCCAGTGCAATCACATCCTTCCTATAATGTGGTGACCAGAACTGTATGCAGTACCCCAGTTTTGGCCTAATCAGCATTTTATACAGTTCCAGCATAACCTCCCTGCTCTTGTATTCTATGCCTTGGCTAATAAAGGCAAGTATCCCATATGCCATCTTAATCACCTTATCTACCTGCCCTGCTGCCCTCAGGGATCTGTGGATATGCACACCAAGGTCCCTCTGATCTTCAGTACTTTCCAGGGTCCTATCATTCATAGTGTAATCCCTTGCCTTGTTAACCCTCCCCAAGTGCTTTACCTCACACTTTTACAGATTGAATTCCATTTTCCACTGCTCTGCCCACCTGACCAGTCCATTGATATCCTCCTGCAGTTTACGGCTATCCTCCTCACTATTTACCACCCTACCAATTTTCGTGTAATCTGTGAACTTCTTGATCATACCCGCTACATTTAAGTCCAAATCATTTATGTACACCACAAACAGCAAGGGACCCAGCACCGAGCCCTGTGGAACCCCACCGGAAACAGACTTCCAGTCACAGAAACATCCCTCCACCATCACCCTCTGCTTCCTGCCTCTCAGCCAATTTTGGATCCACTTTTCCTTGGATCCTATGGGCTCTTACTTCCTTGACCAGTCAGCTATGAGGCACCTTATTGAAAGCCTTGCTAAAGTCCATGTAGACCACATCAAATGCATTACCCTCACCAACACTCCTGGTTACCTGCTCAAAAAATTTGATCAGCTTTGTCAAACATGACTTTCTCTTAACAAATCCAAGATGTCTATCCCTGATTAATCCCTGTCTCTCCAAGTCCAGGTATATTCTGTCCTTCAGAATTCCTTCTCGTAACTTCCCCACCATCGAGGTTAGACTGACTGGCCTGTAATTTCCTGGTCTATCCCTTCCTCTATTTTTTAATAATGGGACAACATTAGCAGTTCTCCAGTCCTTTGGCACCTCACCTGTGGCCAGAGAGGATTTGAAAGTTACTGCCAGGGCCCCTGATATCTCTTCACTTGCCTCCCTCAACAGCCTGGGATACATCTCATCCGGGCCTGCAGATTAATCCACTTTTAAGTTTGATAAACCCACTAGTACCTCCTCTGTCACCATGTTAATTTCCTCTAATATTTCAGTCCTCCACTCTGATGTCTATACTTGCGTTGTCCTTTTCCATTGTGAAAACCGATGCAAGGTATTCACTGAGGACTTGAATGCACTGCCTGCGAGGGTGGTGGACATGGGTTGTCTCACATCCTTTAAAAAGTACCTGGATGAGCACTTGGCACGTCATAACATTCAAGGCTATGGGCCAAGTGCTGGTAAATGGTAGGTAGGTAGGTCAGGTGTTTCTCACATGTCCGTGCAGACTCGATGGGCCGAAGGGCCTCTTCTGCACTGTGTGATTCTGTGTTTCTGTGACTGTACCCACGTCTTCCAGGTCCACGCACAGGTTACCTCTATGGTCCCTAATTGGCCCTACTCTTTCCCTAGTTATTCTCTTGCTCTTTATATATATTTTTTAAAACCCTTTGAGTTTTCCTTTAATCTACCCACCAAAGCTTTCTCATGCACTCCCTTAGCTTTCCTAATTTCCATTTTAAGTTCCCCCCTGCAATTTTTATGCTCCTCTAGGGACTCTGCTGCACTGAGCCCTTGGTATCTACCATAAGCTTCTCTTTTTTTCTTAATCCTAACCTTTATTTCCCTTGACATCCAGGGTTCTCCAGACTTGGTCCCCCCTTTTGTCTTTACGGGAACATATTTACCCTGTACACTCGCTATTTCCTCCTTGAATGCCTCCCACTGCTCTGACACAGTTTTATCTGCGAGTAACTGCTCCCAATCCACTTGGGCCAAATCGTATCTCATCTTAGTAAAATCAGCTTTTCCCCAGTTTAGAAATTTTATTCCCGGCCCAGCCTTATCCATTTCCATAACTATCCTAAATCTAACTGAGTTATGGTCACTATCTCCCTGTTTTCCCTCTCTCTCCTTACTTGAATTGTGGTGTTACATTTTCTAACTTCCAATCCATTGGGACTATTCCAGAACTGAGGGAATTTCAGAAACATCATAAGCAGTGCATTCATTACCTCTGCCGCTATCTCTTTTAGAACCCTTGGATGTAGGCCTTTAGGTCCTGGGGATTTGTCTGAGTTTAGTTCCTTAAGATTCTCCAACGCTTTTCTTCTTCTGATATTAATTACCTTAAGTTCCTCACTCTTTGTAGCCTCTTTCTTCTGCTCTATTTCTGTCGGTAACTTGTGCCTTCTTCTTTGAAGACAGACAAAAATTATTTTTTCATGGTCTGCCAGTTCCTCATTCCCCGTGATCATTTCTCCTGTCTCTAAAGGACCAACATTTACTGGAAATACTCTCCTTTTTATATACTTAGAAAATCTCTCACAAACTGTTTTTATATTCGTAGTTAGTTTACTCTCATATTCCATGTTTTCCCCTTTTATCACAGCTTTGGTCATTTTTAAGGCAGAGCTAGATAGATTCTTGATTAACAAGGAGGTGAAAGGTTATTCAGTGTAGGCAGTATTGTGGGGTTCAGGTTATAATCAGATCAGCCATGATCTTATTGAATGGTGGAGCAGGCTAGAGGGGCCGAGTGGCCTACTCCTCTAATTCGTATGTTCGTGTGTATGTTCTTATGTTGGTCTGTAATCTTAGGCCTCAGGTAATTCTTCACCATATTATAAGCCTTTTCTTTTAATCTAATCCCATTTGTAAATCTAGTAAGCAATGGATGAATCTGTTTTGCTGAGATTTTGCTTTATAATGGAATGTATTTTTGTTGAAAACTTTGAAACATTTCTTGAAATGTTTGCTAATTAAACCTGTCTTATGTCACTACTAGATCTAAAAGAAATTTATCCCTAATGGGTGGAATTTTCCACTCCCGCTGGTGGCGGGAATTTTGGCAGGTGGGGCATAAAATTTTGGAATGATGGCAAAAGTTAATTTCCTGCCGGCAGGAAATTAGTTTGGAATTTTGTTCTCCCGACCTTCATGGTGGGCTAAAGGTGGGTGGACTTTCCTGCTGATCTAGGTCAGGAACCACACTTTCATCTCAAGGATGCTCATTAAAAGGCCAACTTACCGGAGTTACCTTTTCCTTCCAAATTAAGTGCACCCCCCAGCGGATAATTAGAACAATTAATTAGTCTTATCACCTCACCAGCCTCCGCATTCAAAGGATCATCCTCCGCCATTTCGCCAACTCCAGCATGATGCCACCACCAAACACATCTTCCCGTCACCCCCCGGCGGCATTCCATAGGGATCGTTCCCACCGTGACACCCTGGTCCACTCCTCCATCACCCCCTACTCCTCAACCCCCTCCCACGGCACCTTCCCATGCAACCGCAGAAGATGCAACACCTGCCCCTTCACTTCCTCTCCCCTCACCGTCCAAGGGCCCAAACACTCCTTTCAAGTGAAGCAGCATTTCACTTGCACTTCCCTCAACTTAGTCTACTGCATTCGTTGCTCCCAATGCGGTTTCCTCTACATTGGAGAGACCAAATGCAGACTGGGTGACCGCTTTGCGGAACACCTTCGGTCTGTCCACAAGCATGACCCAGACCTCCCTGTCGCTTGCCATTTCAACACTCTACCCTGCTCTCATGCCCACATGTCTGTCCTTGGCTTGCTGCATTGTTCCAGTGAAGCTCAACGTAAACTGGAGGAACAGCACCTCATCTTCCGACTAGGCACTTTACAGTCTTCCGGACTGAACATTGAGTTCAACAATTTTAGATCTTAAATCTCTCCTCCATCCCCAACCCTTTTCCGTTTCTTCCCCCTCCTTTTTGTTTTTATAATAATTTATAGAGGTTTTTCTCTTCCCACCTATTTCCATTATTTTTAAATGTATTTCCACCCATTGTTTATCTCTACCTTTTTACCCTTTTAGTATTCCTTCACCCCATCCCCACTAGAGCTATCTGTACCTTGTCTGTCCTGCTTTCTACTCTTAATTAGCACATTCCTTTTGATAATATCACCACCTTCAACACCTCTTAGTTCTTTTGTCTGTGACATCTTTTGGTTATCTCCACCTATTACTGGCTGCTTGTCCCAACAAACCCCCCCTCCCCCCACCCCTTAAACCAGCTTATATTTCACCCCTTTCTTATTTTTACTTAGTTCTGTTGAAGGGTCATGAGGACTCGAAACGTCTACTGTGCTCTTCTCCGCCGATGCTGCCAGACCTCCTGAGTTTTTCCAGGTATTTCTGTTTCTGTTTTTGTTTTGGATTTCCAGCATCCGCAGTTCTTTGCTTTTATCTCTGTGGATAATTAGAACTGTCTGTTTCTCGACCATATATAAGTGGCATGCAGCTGGTGAGCTTCACTTCATCAATAACTTTGAGGTATGCAGATGATTTTTTCACCTACCTTTAACAGTGCTGCAGCGAGATTTCAGGTGGTTGTTTCACAACTTGCGCCAAGGTTGGGAACAGGATGCAAGACCAGCAGGGAGGGAGAAGAGGAAGGCAGGACTTGGGGAGGGGGGTGGATGGGTTGGTGGAACACTGGAGGGAAGGATGGAAGATGGAGGCAGGATTGGGGTGAGGTAGTGGAGAGTAGACTGTCCTGGGGCTGAGGGAATGCTGTCGGGGGGTGGAGAGAGCAGTCTGTCCTGGGGCTGAGGGAATGCTGTGTTGGAAGTGAAGGGGGTAAGATGGAGGCAGGATCGGGATGAGGTAGTGGAACACAGGAGGGAAGGTGGGGGCAGGATTGTGGTGAGGTAGTAGAACACAGGAGTGAGGGGGGAAAGATGGGAGGCATGACTTGGGAGGTGAGGGTGCAGGTGTTGGAACAGGAACAGAGTGGATTATTAAAAGACCGAGTTCTGGAGCAAGAGTTATAAGACTGTCCAAAGCAGTCACATTCTGTCCTTTATGGCACTGGCACCAGTACTAGGGTAGAAGGGAGCTGTGCCGGTGAGACTGGCTTCACTTGGACCGTGCTGGGACCAGTGTCCTGGCGAATCGAATAACTAGGGCTGTAGGGAGGGCTTTAAACTAAACAGAGCCGGGGGGAGGGTTCTGGAAAGGGGATACGTAGGCTCACAAAACAAAAGGACATGGCAGCCTTGCAGGGCAGCTACTTAGGTAATGATACCCAGAGTGTGACAGGAAGGGACAGAGTGTACAAATGTAAAAAAACAGCAGCAAATAGGGTCAAAAGGGGAAAAAATGGTAAAAAGGCAAAATTAATGGTTTTCTTAATCGCACGTAGTATGTGGAACAAAATGATTGAATTAACGGCACAAATACAGGTTAGTGGGTATGATCTTATAGCCATTACGGAGACATGGTTATAAGGAGATAAAAACTGGGGACTAAATATTCAGGGGCATGTGACTTTTCGAAAAGACAGGCAGGAAGGAAAGGGTGGTAGGGTAGCTTTGTTAGTAGAAGATGGAATAAATACGATAGCAAGAAAGGATCTTGGATCAGGAGATATAGAATCCATATGGCTGGAAGTAAGAAATAAGAAATTTCTTCACCCAGAGAGTGGTGACCCTGTGGAATTCGTTACCACAGAAAGTAGTTGAGACCAAAACATTGTATGTTTTCAAGAAGGAGTTAGATATAGCTCCTGGGTCGAAAGGCATCAAAGGGTATGGGGAGAAAGCGGGAGCAGGCTATTGAGCTGGATGATCAGCCATGATCATAATGAATGGAGGAGCAGGCTCGAAGGGCCGAATGGTCTACTCCTGCTCCTAGTTTCTATGTTTCTAACAAGGGGAAGAAGACAGTGGTGGGCTTAGTCTAAATGCCCCCTGACAGTGGCTATAATGTAGGACAGAGAATAAATCAGGAGATAATGAGGGCATGTAAAAAAGGCAGTACATTAATCATGGGTGACTTTAATCTTCGTGTAGATTGGGAAAATCAAATTGGAAGAGGTAGACACGAGCAAGAATTCATAAAGTGTGTTCAGGACAGTTTCTTGAACAATATTTTATGAATCCAACAAGAGATCAGGCTATTTTGGATCTGGTAATGTGTAATGAAGCAGGTTTAATAAGTGATCCCAGAGCAAAGGCTCCCCTAGGAAACAGTGACCATAATATAGTAGAATTTAGCATTCAGTTTGAGAGTGAGAAACCTGGGCCGGAAACAACTGTGCTAAATTTAAATAAGGGTAATTACAATGGAATGAGGACAGAGTTGGCTGGAGTGGACTGGGAAAGGAGTTTAACAGAAAAGACGGTTGATGAACAATGACAGATGTTTAAGAAAATAGTTCATGGCTCACAACAAAGATATATCCCAGTGAGGAAGAAGGATTCAAGGAAGGGGATAAACCAACCATGTAAGTTAAGGACAGTATCAAATTGAAAGGAAAAACATACAATATGGAAAAGGTTAGTGATAAGCCAGAGGATTGGGAAAGTTTTAAGAACCAACAGGAGATGGCCAAAAAATAATAAAGAGGGAGAATATAAACTTTGTGGCTAAAAAAGTAAGTAATATAAAAACGGACAGTAAGAGCTCCTTAAAATATATAAAAAAGGAACATAGAGGCCGAAGTGGAGAATGAAACTGGGGAAATAATAATGGGGAACCAGGAAATGGCAGAGGAGTTGAATAAGTAATTTTCTTCATGGTAGAAGACACTAATAGCATTCCAAAAATACTAAATAATCAAGGGGCAAAGGGGGAGCAGGAAATAAATACAATAACTATCACTAGAGAAAAAGTACTAGGGAAACTAATCAGGCTAAAGGCCGATAGGTCCCTGGACCTGATGGTTTGCACTAGGAAGGAGACAAAAAACAGGTAACTATAGGCCAGTTAGCTTAACATCTGTCACTGGGAAAATATTGGAACCTATTATAAAGGATGTAATAGTGGACATTTAAGAAATACATTATCTAATCAAGCAGAGTCAGCATGGCTTCATGAAGGGGAAGTCATGCCTAACAAATTTAATGGAATCCTTTGAAGAGATAACAAGCAGGATAAATAAAGGGGAACCAGTAAATGTAATATATTTGGATTTCCAATAGGCGTTTAATAAGGTATCACACATAAGGCTACTTAATAAGAAAAGAGCCCATGGTGTTGGGGGTAGTATATTAGCATGGATGGAGGATTGAGGATTGGCTAACTAATAGAAGGCAGAGAGTTGGGATAAGGAGGGAATTTTCAGGATGGCAACCTGTAACTAGTGGAGTGCCACAGGGATCTGTGCTGGGGCCCCAATTATTTACAATATGTATTAATTGACTTTGATGAGGCAAGTGTCATCGCCAAGTTTCTTGATGACACAAAAATAGGTGGGAAGGCAAGTGATGAGGGTGACACAAGGAATCAACAGAGGGATATAGACAGGTTAAGTGAGTGGGCAAAAACTTGACAGATAGAATATGATGTGGCAAAATGTGAGGTTATGCACTTTGGCAGGAAGAATAGAGGAGCTGAATATTATTTAAATGGAGAAACTCTGCAGAAAGCTGCAGCACAGAGGGATTTTGGAGTCCTCGTGCATGAATCCCAAAAAGCTAACATACAAGTTCAACAGGTAATAGGGAAGGCAAATGGAATGTTGGCCTTTAGGAAATGGAGTATAAAAATAATGAAGTCTTGCTAAAACTATACAAGGCACTAGTTAGACCACACCTAGAATACTGTGAACAATTTTGGTCCCCTTATCTGAGGAAATATATACTGGCATTGGAGACAGTCCAGAGAAGGTTCATTTGGTTGATCCAGATATGGAGGGATTTTCTTATGAGGAGAGGTTGAGTAGGTTAGGCCTGTACTCATTGGAATTTAGAAGAATGAGAGGCGACCTTATTGAAACATATAAGATCCTTAGGGCGCTTGAGAGGGTAAATGCTGAGAGGTTGTTTCCCCTTGTGGGAGAGTCTAGGACCAGAGGGCGTAATCTCAGAGTAAGGGGGCGCCCATTTAAGACAAAGATGAGGAGGAATTTCTTCTCTCAGAGGGTAGTCAATCTGTGGAATTCTTTACCGCAGAGGGCTGTAGAGGCTGGTTCATTAAGTAAATTCAGGGCTGAGATAGACAGATTTTTAATCAGTAAGGGAATCAAAGGTTATGGGGAAAAGGCAGGAAAGTGGAGTTGAGGATTATCAGTTCAGCCATGATCTCATCGAATGGCGGAGCGGACTCCGCATGGCCTACTTCTGCTCCTACGTCTTATGGTCTGTCGAGGGGAGAGAGCAGACTGTCCTGGGACCGAGGCCACGCTGTTGTTGTCGGGGGGTGGGGGAAGCTGTTGTAGGATGGCCGAGTTGTATTATTAATGATAGTGTTGATTTGTAGACGCTTCTTGGGTGGAAACTTTAACTTTATTTACAATCTACTCAGCAGCAACTACATATGTGCTTTCAACTTCAACTCTATCTCTACACTTACTCCTGAGATAGCCCACACTACTCTCCTATTGGTTACTACAGATCATGTGATCTTGCCTAACAATTATTATTCTTAAAGGTACATTTCACACTAAATAAAACCATAAATACTACATTCCTTCCCCTTTAACTCGGCTACACATATTATATTTACAAGTACATATTTTTCAAGGCAATATAATATTTATACTGGGTAAGGAATTTACATGTTCAGTCTTTCAGGTGGTTTCCTGGTACGTGTGGAATGTTGCAGCTCCACAACTTCAGATTCTTTGTCAGGAATCTCCTTTTCCAGAATTGCCTGAACATCAGGTGCTTCAGTGGGCACTTGCAGTTCTGTATCCTCAACTCTTACAGGAACATCAGACATGTCAGTCCTGGGTTGTGTATCCTCAACTGGAAATTTGCCCCAGTCATGGTCACTGGTGGAACCAAATTTGGTGATTTGCCTCTCTTCTTTAAATGGTCCACATGTTTACGGATGATCCAGCCTTCCACCTCCACGTGGTAAGATAGAGGACCAGTCCCCGCACTTACTTCACCTGGTAACCACTTTGGTCCTTCCCCGAAGTTCTTCACGTGCACCTGCTTTCCCACAGTAAATTTCCTTTCACAACCATGCTAGACGTGTCTAGTTTTCTGGCTTCCCTGACTCCTTTCCACTTTCCTCTCTAAATTCGGCATTATTAAGCTCAATCTCGTCCAGAGACGGCATTTCAACAATAACTCTGCAGGTGTGGCGCCTGTTGTTGTGTGAGGAGTAGTCCTGTAATGAAAAATAAAGTGTGCTAGCTTGGTTGCCAAAGAATCGCCAGTTAGCTTTCTCATACCTGCCTTGAACGTTTGAACCGCCCTTTTGGTCAGTCCGTTTGAGGAAGGTTGGTACGATGCAGTTTTCACATGAGTGATACCGTTGAGGCTGATAAACCATTGAAACTCAGCACTCATAAATGCCGTGCTGTTATCATAAACCATTACTTCTGGTAGTCCATGAATGGCAAAACTCTGACGTAGTTTCTCAATTGTAGCGGCCGACGTTGGTGACTTCACCTCATATACATCCAACCATTTTGAATGGGCATCGACAATGAAACATTGTGCCTAGGAAAGGTCCAAGGTAGTCAATGTGTAACCGCACCCAGGGCCTACCCAGCCACTCCCATGGGTGTAACGGAGCTGTCACTGGCAACTTTTGCGGTTGCTGACATTGCACACAGTGTTTTACTAAACTTTATTTCGCCATCCATCCCAGGCCACCATAGATAGCTGTGTGCTATGGTCTTCATTCGGGAAATTCCTGGATGGGCACTGTGTAGTTCAATGAAAAATGGCTCCCTTCCCTTTGGAGGAACGATCACTTGTGCTCCCCACAATAAGATACCCTCCTGGCTGGTTATTTCATGTCTTCTGTTGAAGTACAGTTTTATTTCGTCAGATGTGGGCTCCTGTGACCAACCATGTAGCACTTGTTCTCATACTTGAGACAGGACTGGGTCCCGACTTGTCCAGTCTCTGATCTGTCAAGCACATACCAGTGAGGAATCTAAGAAATTTAACAACAAAAAAATTTCCTGTGGCTTGGTGAGTTCCTGCCATGCATCTTGTAGATGGTACACACTGTTGCTACTGTGCGTCAGTGGTGGAAGGAGTGAATGTTTGTGGATGGGGTGCCAATCAAGCAGGCTGCTTAGTCTTGGATGGTGTCCAGCTTCTTGAGTGTTGTGGGAGCTGCACTTATCCAGGCAAGTGGGGAGTATTCCATCACACTTGTACCTTGTAGATGGTGGGCAGGCATTGGGGAATCAGGAGGTGAGTTATTCGCTTCAGGAATCTTAGCCTCTGACCTGCTCTCATCTCCTGACTCTCCAAAGCCTGTCCACCATCTACAAGGCACAAGTCAGGAGTGTGATGGAATATTCTCCACTTGCCTGGAGGAGTACAACTCCAACAATACTTAAGAAGCTTGATGCCATTCAGGACAAAGCAGCCTGCTTGATTGGTGCCCCTTCCACAAACATTCACTCCCTCCACCACAGCCACGCAATAGCAACAGTGTGTACCATCTACAAGATGCACTGCAGGAACTCACCAAGCCTCCTTAGACAGCACCTTCCAAACCTATGACCGCTGCCATCTAGAAGGACAAGCGTAGCAGATAGATAGGAACACTTGGAAGTTCCCCTCCAAGTCACTCACCATCCTGACTTGGAAATAAATCGCTGTTTCTTCACTGTCACTGGGTCAAAATCCTGGAACTCCCTCCCTAACAGCACTGTGGGTGTATCTACACCACATGGAAGGTCATTGATGAAGCAGCTGAAGATGGTTGAGCCCAGGAAACGACCCTGAGGAACTCCTGCGGTGATGTCCTGGAGCTGAGGTGATTGACCTCCAACAACCACAACCATCTTCATTTATGCTAGGTCTTTGTAAGGGCTTCTTGATGCCACACTCAGTCAAATTGGCTAAAGACTAGCTCTGTGATGCTGGGAGCCTCCAGAGGAGGCTGAGATGGATCATCCACTCAGCACTTCTGGCTGAAGATTGTTGTGAATGCTTCAGCCCTTTCTTTTGCAATGAAGTACTGGGCTCCCCCATCACTGAGAATGGGGATGATTGTGAAGCCTCCTCCTCCAATGAGTTGTTTAATTGTTGACCACCATTCACACGTGGATATGGCAGGCTGCAGAGCTTTGATTGTTGGAGATCTGTCATTTCAGCTCCAGGACATCACTGCAAGGGGTCCTCAAGGTAGTGTCCTCAGCCCAACCATCTTCAACTGCTTCACCAATGACCTTCCTTCCATCATAAGGTCAGGAGTGGGGATGTTTGCTGATGATTGCACAATGTTCAGCACCATTCACAACTCCTCAGATGCTGAAGCAGTTCATGTTCAAATGCAGCAAGGCTTGGACAATATCCAGGTTTGGGCTGACAAGTGGCAACTAACATTCGTGCCAGTCAATGACCATCTCCAACAAGAAAGAATCCAACCATCGCCCCTTGACATTCAATGGCATTACCATCACTGAATCCCCCACTATTAACATCCTGGGGGTTACCACTGACCAGAAACAGAACTGGACTAGCTGTGTAAATACTGTGGTTCCAAGAGTAGGGCAGAGACTAGGAAGACTGAGACGAGTAACTCACCTCCTGATTCCCCAAAGCCTGTCCACCATCTACAAGGTACAAATCAGGAGTGTGATGGAATACTCCCCACTTGCCTGGATGAGTGCAGCTCCCACAAAACTCAAGAAGCTTGACACCGTCCAGGATAATGCAGCCCGCTTGATTGGCACCACATCCACAAACATTCACTCCCTCCACCACCAATGCATAGTCGCAATGGTGTGTACTGTCTCGAATATGCACTGCAGCAACTCACCAAGACTCTTTAGACAGCACTTTCCAAACCCATGGCCACTACTATCTAGAAGGACAAGGGCAGCAAATAGAAGGGAACACCACCACCACTTGGAAGTTCCCCTCCAAGTCATTCACCATCCCGACTTGGAAATATATCGCTGTCCTTCACGGTTGTTGGGTCAAAATCCTGTAACTCCCTTCCTAACAGCACTGTGTGTGATCCTACACACATGGTCTGCAGTGGTTCAAGAAGGCAGCTCACCACCATGGGCAATAGTGATGGGCAATAAATGCTGGCCTAGCCAGTGATGCCCACATCCCATGAATGAATAAAAATAAGCATCCACAATATGCCCAAGGGGTGAATGAGTGTAAGTTCTACTTCCTCTTGGCATCACAGCACAGCTCACACTCTAGTGAAATGTTCTGTCTGAGTGGATCCATGGATCAGGTCATCATCAATGTGATGTACGATTCCCTTTCTAGGATACTTGACATTGTCCTCTGGAAGATTTCTGGCACTGATGTGATGCCAAAGGGTAGGCTGTTGAAGCAAAACCTCCTAAAACAGAGTAATTGAGGTTCGCAGAATCACAGAATTATCGTAACACAGAAGGAAGCCATTAGGCCTATCATGAATGCACTGGCTCTTCGAATGAACAACTCAATTTGTTCCATTCCCCCACCTTCTCCCCACTACCCTGCAAATTCTTCCTCTTCAGATAACAATCTAATTCCCTTTTTGATACCTGGATTGAACCTGCCTCTACCAAACTCTCAGACAGTGCATTCCAGACCTTAACCTATCACTGCATGAAAAAGCTTTTTCTCATATCACTTTTGTTTATTTTGCCAATTATGTTAAATCTGTGCTCTCTTGTTCTTGATCCTTTCACATGTGTGAACGGTTTCTGCCTATCTACTCTGTTTAGACCCCTCATGATTTTGAATTCTTCTATCAAATCTCCTCTCAGCCTTCTCTTCTTTAAGGAAAACAGTCCCAACTTCTCCAATCCATCTTTGTAACTGAAGTTCCTCATCCCTGAGCCATCCTCTTAAAAAGATTGTGAGCAACTCAGCATTGAGGAGTAGTTGCCAAAAACCACTATTTGCATTGAGATTCATCAAGATTGAACTCTTTCCCAATTTAGTTAAGCTCTCATCCACAGATGGCATAAGGTGAACTTTGCGTTCAACCCTTTTGTTCAGCTGAGAAAGATCTACGCAAATTCTGATTGATCTGTTGGGTTTTCAAATTAATTTTGTTTCTCTCTCCAGAGATTCTTCAGACCTGCTGAGATTTTCCAGCATTTTCTGTCTATATAATATTCTGAGATTTCTGTTCAACTATTCTAGCTATATGACCCTAACTTTACTGTCACAATAAATTCACCACGTTTGTCTGGTTATTGTTAACGATGACAGCCCTTTTGCACAGATCACTTCTAGATCTCTGTTTGCAGTTCACTCCCAATCACTGTATAATTTCCAGTCCTTTGCCCAATATGCAGCATTTTATATTTATCAGTATAATATTGTATCTGTCATTTATTGGCCCAATCCCAAGACTTATTCTGACAGCCTTCTGCTAAATCCTTTTTCTCGGCTGATGTCAGCAAATTTAACAAGCTTACATTTAAAAGCCAATTTAAAACTGCCCAGATGGAATGTGATGGGCGAGTGGTTCAATAACAGTACTGCGCTGTTTTTGTGATGTTTTCACATATCATTGATATTTAAAAGGCTACAAGGATGTCATTCGGACCATGCAAGTAACTCAAAGTATCAGACCTGGCATTGAGTGCACTACTGTGGCCTACAGAGAAACATTAAGCCTTCCCTGTCCCTGACTTCCCTCACTCATCAATCCCTTCATAACCCTCCCCTGACCACTGACCTTCATACCTGGGACCATTCCGTCGGATCTACTGGTGATAGAGATTCCATTCCCACTCATCTGATGGCCACCTAGTCATAGCTACCAGGTTCAAATGGCAATCCATGTTGCAATAAAACAATGATGCACAGGGTTAAAATGAACTGGGCTTCATGTCGGCACACTCATGAACGCTTCTGCCAACCCACATGGCATTCTCATCCCAAGTTAAAATCAATACTTCTCTTTTTATATCTACCTAATATTTGGCTGGGTAATACTCCTGGAAAGTAAGGATCAGCCAGGGGAGCAGAGTTAACATCTGTTTGGGGATCACAGTTGGCACCTACCTTAACATCATAATTGTGGGCTGTCTTTTCATCTGAGTTGTGCTTATCTTCGGAGTCAAAGTGGAGAGTTACCTAGGATAGAAGAAGCAAAGACTAGGGCTGTGTACAATCTTCCAACATTGACTGAAATGGTTTGGAAAGCATGTTTATCACCTGCCGAAATTTCAACATGTAACTCTGACAGCTTTCTCACCAGCATCACAAAGTTTTAAAATGACCCCCTTAGTGTCCATAAAGATTTTCTTCAAAGCATTTCAATTGAAATCTCAGGGAAGATTTTGAGCAGCAGAGTGCTTTTTGAAAGGAGTGGAGGTCAACAGACACTATTCTTACTTGTCACCTGAAGCAGTTACACACTGCTTGGAACTGAGAGGGGTCTGGAGCAATTTCATTCCTAGCCCCTTGGTCAAAAGTGGTGGAGAGGAAGTGGTTCAAAAATGGAAGGTGAGAAGCACTGAATAAACAATGCAATATAAAAATAGAGAATGTAGTCCTCCAGAAAACAGCAAGCTCACAGTGATTTCTTCTCCATTTAGCCCAGACATTGATGCCTCCACTTGACTACAGGGTGTACTCCCGGGTACCACAGTCTGCCAGTCAGACCCAGTAAGTAACTGAACTAATTCTCATACACAGTCACTGTTTCAAAGATAAAAGAGCTGCCTACACCAGCTGGTCAGAGGTTAAAGTGTTGGTGACAGGATGGAGGTCCTACAGAGGGTGTTTAAAGAGTAAAGCTCCAGACTGAAGGGCAAAATCTCAAGGGTAGAAGTCTCAAGATTATATCTGATACTGCATGCAGGATCAATGAAGACAGAAACAGATTAAATATGTTAGTGGTAACGGAGAGGGTTGATGAGGTCAATGCTATTGAAGTTTTATTTTATTTGTTCATAAGATGTGGGCTTCGCTGGCTGAGCCAGCATTTATTGATCCCTAATTGCCCTTGAGAAGGTGGTGGTGAGCTGCCTTCTTGTACCGTTGCAATCCAGGGCCAGAATTCTACGCTCCCTGGCGGGTTTTAAAGCGATGGTGAGGGGAATGTGAAAGTTGAAGGGACGGGATTACCTCCGGGTTCCCGTCAGCCCAATCATAGAACCATAGAGAGGTTACCACACAGATTGAGGCCATTCAACCCATCATGTCTACGCCAGCTGAAAAGAAAACAATAAAAGAAAAACTAGCTGTCCATTTTAATCCCACCCACCTGGTCCGTAGCCTTGCAGGTTACAGCACTTTAGGTGGAGATCCAGGTGCATTTTAAATGAGTTGAGGGTTTCTGCCTCCACCACCAAGCCAGGCAGTGAATTCCAAACACCCACCACCCTCTGGGTGAAGAGGTTTATCCTCATATCCCTTCCAATCCTTCTACCAATCACCTTAAATCTGTGCCCCCGGTAACTGACCCCTCAGCTAATGGAAACAGGGCATCCCTGTGCACTCTATCTTGGCCCCTAATTAGCTTGCACACCTCAAATAGGCCACCGCTCAACCTCTTCAGTTCCATGGAAAATAACCCCAGCCTGTCCAATATTTTCTCATAGGTGCAATTTTCAAGCCCTGGCAATATACTTGTAAACCTCCTCTGTACTCTCTCAGAATCACAGATTCACAGAATCTTAGCACAGGAGGAGGCCATTCAGCCTGTCATGTCTGCACTGTCACTCCACATGGCAACCTGTGACTGTAACTCACAAATGTTGTTTACCACACTCGCTGCATTCACATACATGCACATAAACCCGAATTGAGACTTTAATTATTTCTCCCTTATTCTGAGTCCATTTAATGACTTACATTTTTAAATTCATTCATGGCGTGTGGGCTTCGCTGGCTTCGCCAGCATTTATTGCCCATCACTAGAGCTGTCTTCTTGAACCGTTGCAGTGCCTGTGGTGTAGGTACACCACAGTGCTGTTAGGGAGGGAGTTCCAGGATTTTGAACCAGCGACAGTGAAGGAACAGTGAAATCTTTCCAAGTCAGGATGGTGAGTGACTTGGAGGGGAAAATTCCGTGTGATAGTGTTCCTATCTATTTGCTGCCAGTGTCCATCTAGATAGTACAGATCATGAATTTGGAAGGTGCTGTCGAAGGAGCCTTGGTGAATTCCTGCAGTGCATCTTGTAAATGGTACACACTGCTGTTACTGTGCGTCGGTGGTGGAGGGAGTGAATGTTTCTGGATGCAGTGTCAATCAAGCGAGCTGCTTTGTCCTGGATGGTGTCAAACTTCTTGAGCGGGAGTTGCACTTATCCAGGCAAGTGGTATTCCATCACACTCCTGACTTGTGCCTTGTAGATGATGGACAGGCTTTGGGGAGTCAGGAGGTGATTTGGTCACCATAGGATTCCTAGCCTCTGACCTGCTCTTGTAGCCACAGTATTTATATGGTTAGTCCAGTTCAGTTTCTGATCAATGGTAACCCCTCAGGATATTGATACTGGGGGATTCAGTGATGGTAATGCCATCGAACGTCAAGGGGCGATGGTTAGATTCTGCCTTGTTGGAGATGGTCATTGCCTGACACTTGTGTGACGTGAATGTGATTTGCCACTTGTCAGCCCAAACCTGGATATTGTCCAGGTCTTGCTGCATTTGGACATGGACTGCTTCAGTGTCTGAGGAGTCACGAATGGTGCTGAACATTGTGCAAACAAAGAAAAGAACAAAGAAAAGTACAGCACAGGAACAGGCCCTTCGGCCCTCCAATCCTGCGCCCGTCAACTAAAACATTTTGCACTTCCGGGGTCCATATCCCTCTATTCCCATCCTATTCATGTATTTGAAAAGCTGCCTCTTAAACACCACTATCGTACCTGCTTCCACCACCTCCTCTGGCAGCAAATTCCAGACACTCACTACCCTCTGTGTAAAAAACTTGCCCCGCACATCTCCTTTATAGTTTTCTCCTCTCACCTTAAATCTATGTCCCCTAGTAATTGACTCTTCCACCCTGGGAAAAAGCTTCTATCTACTCTGTCCATGCCACTCATAATTTTGTAAACTTCTATCAAGTTGCCCCTCAATCTCCGTCGCCCTAGTGAGAACAATCCGAGTTTCTCCAACCTCTCCTCATAGCTAATAACCTCCAGACCAGGCAGCATCCTGGTAAACCTCCTCTTCACCCTCTCCAACGCCTTCATATCCTTCTGGTAATGTGGTGACCAGAATTGCACGCAATATTCCAAGTGTACAAACATCAGCAAACATCCCCATTTCTGACCTTATGATGGAAGGAAGGTCATTGATTAAGCAGTTGAAGGTGATTGGGCCAAGGACACCACCCTGAGAAATTCCTGCAGTGATGTCCTGGAACTGAGATGACTGACTGTTATGGCCAATGCAGTTGGTAAAGTGGAGTTATTTTAAAAATTCCAGAGGGAAACTTTGATTTTCTCTCTCAAACTCAACATAAGTTTGCCCAGGCTGTTTTCTTATATTCCTAAATTTCTGCTTCAGGAACCAACTCATTCGCACTCCAAAGAGCTTTTTTCACCACATCATAATTCACAAACATTTCTTCTGAAAGCGAAGCATATACCTCATGCCCCCTACCTAATAATTTAGACTGTAATAATACCGTCCAGTTCTCCTGTGGCCATTTCATCTGTTTAGCTAGCTTCTCAAATGAAATGAATGCTTCAGTATCTGTTTCTTCAAACTTTGGAAGAACTTGTACAAATTTAAACATATCCCCACTGGTTTCTATTCTAGAGGTAAATCCTTCCTCACCCACTGACATCTCTTTTCTAACTGCCAACATTTTCAGTTGGAATCCTCCTTCTCTCTCTCTTTCTCTTTCCTCCTTCTCCATCTTCGCAATTTCTAATTCCCTTTTAAAGGCATTTCTCTGTCCTTTGCTTCTAATTCAAGCTTTTTCATTTGTAACTGAAGTCTTGCTACTTCCAACTGTGACTCGCCAGTGTCAGGTTTCACTTCCAACTGTATATGCTGTGCTATACTTTTAACTATATCTGATTTCCTAGCTCCTGCAGGTAACCCCAATTGTACCTTATCTGCCAACTCTTGTTAGCTTGCTTTTGGTTATTTTCTCCAACCCAAGTAGAGTTATCTCATCTCCTCCCAGACACATCTTAGCAATTGCCTAAGCCATCTTGCAGTTTCACCACTCCTAAAATACCTCACCAATTCTTGAACTCAAAGTGCTTCTCTTATTAGATAAGCTTTACTATTCACCAATTCCTAATCAATCGAGGAATTAGAAATATAATTTATCCTGGACGAGCCCCCAATTGTTTTGACCGATGCAATTGGTAAAGCGGAGTTATTTTTAAAAATTCCAGAGGGAAACTTGAAACAACTGTCATAACCAATAATTTTAAGTGTTAATTTTGAGCTCTAAACTCAAGAATCAGACCACTAGTTCTCAGTTTTACATTAAACTAAATGAAACATTTTAATAATTTACACTGGTTAAAATATATGTACACATGGCTACAAATTACTACTATCATAACTTATAACAAATTACCAAACTAATCTCCATTAAGGCAACAGCAACCCATGACTTAACCAAACACCAGGCAAAGCATTTTCACCATAGAAATTCATAATGAGGTTCCTTTCACTGTGGAGCCAGTTGGAGGCTTGCAGCTGCCTTTTGATCTCTCATTGCCTCTGCTCTGCACACCCAAAAACTACTGAAGTTATACCTACCAGCCCCATTGAATGTTAATTATCATTGTATCAACAACCTCTTTGAACTTCATTGTTTGTGCCAATTGTATTAGTAATCTAAAATAATATACATGATATGGAGTGCAAAGGGACTTGGGAGTCCTAGCCAAGATTCTCTTAAGGTTAACTTGCAGGTTGAGTCAGTAGTTAGGAAGGCAAATGCAATGTTGGCATTTATTTCGAGAGGACTAGAATATAAAAGCAGGGATGTGCTGCTGAGGCTTTATAAGGCTCTGGTCAGACCACATTTAGAATATTGTGAGCAATTTTGGGCCCCGTATCTCAGGAAGGATGTTCTGGCCCTGGAGAGGGTCCAGAGGAGGTTCACGAGAATGATCCCAGGAATGAAAGGTTTGACAAATGAGGAACGTTTGAGGACTCTGAGTCTATACTCGATGGAGTTTAGAAGGATGAGGGGGGATCTGATTGAAACTTACAGAATACTGAAAGGCCTGGGTAGAGTGGACGTGGGGAAGATGTTTCCATTAGTAGGAGAGACTAGGACCCGAGGGCACAGCCTCAGAGTAAAGGGAAGACCTTTTAGAATAGAGATGAGGAGAAACTCCTTTAGACAGAGAGTGGTGAATCTATGGAATCCATTGCCACAGAAGGCTATGGAGGCCAGGTCATTGAGTGTATTTAAGACCGAGATAGATAGGTTCTTGACTGATAAGGGGATCAAAGGTTACGGGGGAAGGCGGGAGAATAGGGTTGAGAAACTTATCAGCCATGATTGAATGGCAGAGCAGACTCGATGGGCTGAATGGCCTAATTTCTGCTCCTATGTCTTATGGTCTTATGGTCTATAAACATATTGCTTGGTATCTGTTAGAAAGGCGTCAAGTTTTCACTCCACTTCTTGAATGCTCTATCCAAAAAATGCAAATGTACGCTATCTCTCTTCCATATCAAAACTAGTACCCATCAAAGCATCCAGACTAGCTGGCTTTAATCCAATTAAGACATACCCGCAAACTAAGCCTCTATTTTAAAAGGAAAATATTTTCCAAAGTATTATATACATTAATAGCTTCATGACACTGATCTCCAACAACCGCAACCATCTTCCTTTGTGCTGGGTATGACTCCAACCAGCGGAGAGCTTTTCCCCGATTCCCATTAACTCCAGTTTTGCTAGGGATCCTTGATGCCGCATTCGATCAAATGTGGCCTTGATGTCAAGGGCAGTCACTCTCACCTCATCTCGGGAGTTCAGCTCTTTTGTCCATGTTTGAACCAAGGCTGTAATGTGGTCAAGAGCTGAGTGTCCCTGGCGGAACCCAAACTGGGCATCAGTGAGCAGGCTATTGCTAAGCAAGTGCCACTTGAAAGCACTGTTGATGCCCCCTTCCTTTACTTCACTGATGATGGAGAGTAGACTGATGGGGCAGTAATTGTCTGGGTACTGTACGTACCTGGACAATTTTCCACATTGCCGGGTAGATGCCAATGTTGTAGCTGTACTGGAACAGCTTGGCTAGGGGCACAGCAAGTTCTGGAGCACAAGTCTTCAGTACAATTGCCAGAATATTATCAGGGCCCATAGCCTTTGCACAATCCAGCACCTTCAGCCGTTTCTTGATATCATGTGAAGTGAATCAAATTGGCTCAAGCCTGGCATCTGTGATGCTGGGGACATCCGGAGGAGGCCGAGATAGATCAACCATTTGGCACTTCTGGCTGAAGATTGCAGCAAATGCTTCAGCCTTATCTTTTGCACTGATGAACTGGGCTCCTCCATCATTGAGGATGGGGATATTCGTGGAGTCTCCTCCTCCAGTGAGTTGTTTAAATATCCACACTATTCACAACTGGATGTGGCAGGACTGCAGAGCTTAGATCTGATCTGTTGGTTGTGGGATCGCTTAGCTCTGTCTATCACTTGCTGCTTATGCTGTTTGGCACGCAAGCAGTCCTGTGTTATAGGTTTACAAGGTTGACACCTCATTTTAAGGTATGCCTGGTGCTGCTCCTGGCATGCCCTCCTGCACTCTTCATTGCACCAGGGTTGATCCCCTGGCTTGATGGTAATGGTAGAGTGGGGGATATACTGGGCCATGATGGTACAGGTTTTTTCCGAGTAACGTTCTGCTGCTGCTGATGGCCCACAGCGCCTCAAGAATGTCCAGTCTTAAGTTGTTAGATCTGTTCAAAATCTATCCCATTTAGCACGGTGGTAGTGCCACACAACACGATGGCGGGTATCCTCAATGTCAAGGCGGGACTTTGTCTCCACAACGACTGTGCGGTGGTCACTCCTACCCATATTGTCATGGACAAATGCATCTGAGGCAGGCAGATTGGTGTGGATGAGGTCAAGTTTGTTTTTCCCTCTTGTTGGGTCCCTCACCACCTGCCGCAGACCCAGCCTATCAGCTATGTCATTTAGGACTCGGCCAGCTCGGTCAGTAGTGGTGCTACCGAGCCACTCTTGGTGATAGACATTGAAGTCCCCCACCCAGAGTACATTCTGCACACTTGCCACCCTCAGTGCTTCCTCATGTTCAACATGGAGGAGCACTGATTCATCAGCTGAGGGAGGGCGGTACGTGGTAATCAGCAGGTTTCCTTGCCCACGTTTTTCCTGATTCCATGAAACTTCTGGTCCAGAGTTGATGTTGAAGACTCCCAGGGCAACTCCCTCCCTACTGTATACAACTGTGCCGCCACCTCTGCTGGGTCTGTCCTGCCGGCAGGCCAGGGCATACCCAGGGATGGCGAGGGTGGTGTCTGGGACATTATCTGAAAGATATGATTGGAAGAGGCAATGGCATAATGGTATTGTTGCTAGACTAGCAATCCAGAGAGCTATAATGTGGTGACCAGAACTGTACACAAAATTCCAGCTGTGGCCTATCCAGCATTTTATACCGTTCCATCATTACACCCCTGCATTTGTATTCAATACCTCGTCCAATAAAGGAAAACATTCCATATGTTTTCTTTAGCACCTTATCCACCTGTCCTACCACCTTCAGGGACCTGTGGACATGCACAACAAGGGTTCTCACTTCCTCTACCGTTCTCAGTAGACTCCCATTTTTTAAGTATTCCCTTGCATTGTTTCCCCTCTCCAAATGCATTACCTCATGTTTCTCTGGATTGAATTCCATTTGCCACTTTTCTGCCCACTCAGCCAAACCATTGATGTCATTCTGGAGTCAAGAGCTATGCTCTTCATTATCAACCACACGGCCAATTTTTGCATCATCAATAAATTTTCCAATCATGCCACCCACAGTTAAGTCCAAATCATTAATATATACAACAAACAGCAAGGGACCCAACACTGAGCCCTGTGGAGCACCACTGGAAAATTTGCAAAAACGTTCATTAACCATCACCCTTTTCTTTCCTGTTGCTGAGCCAATTTTGGATCCAACTCGCCACATTCCTCTGAATCCCATGGGCTTTTACTTTTCTGACCAGTCTGCAATGTTGGACCTTGTCAAATGCCTTATTAAATCCACATACGCAACATCCACTACACCTACACTCATCAATCCTCGTTATTTACTCAAAATATTTGATTAAATTAGTAAGGCACAACCTTCCACTAACAAAACCATGCTGACTATCCCTGATTAATCCATTCCTTTCTAAGTGACAGTTTATCCTGTCTCTCAGAATTGATTCTAATAATTTGCCCACCACTGAAGTCAGACTGTCCGGCCTATAATTATTTGGTCTATCCCTCGCACCCTTTTTAAATAATGGTACGGACCTCCAATCTTCTGGTGCCTCGCATCCCTCAAAGTGAGGATTGGAAAATGATCCTCAAAGCAATGACTATTTCTCCCAGACTTCCTTCAACAGCCTGGGATACAATCCATCGGGCCCTGGTGATTTATCCACCTTCATGGATGTCAGTCCCTCCAGTACTTCCTCTCTCACTATGCTTATTGTATGTAATATTTCACATTCCTCCTCTTTAACGAGAATATCTGCTTCATCCCTCTCCTTAGTAAAGGCCGAGGCAAAGTACTCATTGTGAACCCTGCCCACATCGTCAGCATCAGAGCACAAGTTACCATGTACACCTCTGATCAGCCCTAACCTTTCCTTAAATATCTTTGGGTTTTCTTTGATTTGACCTGCCAATCACAGAATCACACAGTGCAGAAGAGGCCCTTCAGCCCATTGAGTCTGCACCGACACGTGAGAAACACCTGACCTACCTACCTAATCCCATTTACCAGCACTTGGCCCATAGCCTTGAATGTTATGACATGACAAGTGCTCATCCAGGTACTTTTCAAAGGATGTGAGGCAACCCGCCTCCACCACCCTCCCAGGCAGTGCATTCCAGACTGTCACCACCCTCTGGGTAAAAAAGTTTTTCCTCACATCCCCCCTAATTCTCCTGCCCCTCACCTTGAACTTATGTCCCCTTGTGACTGACCCTTCAACTAAGGGGAACAGCTGCTCCCTATCCACCCTGTCCATGCCCCTCATAATCTTGTACACCTTGATCAGGTCGCCCCTCAGTCTTCTCTGCTCCAACGAAAACAACCCAAGCCTATCCAACCTCTCTTCATAACTTAAATGTTTCATCCCAGGCAACATCCTGGTGAATCTCCTCTGCAACCCCTCCAGTGCAATCACATCCTTCCTATAATGTGGCGACCAGAACTGCACACAGTACTCCAGCTGTGGCCTCACCAAGGTTCTATACAACTCCAACATGATCTCCCTACTTTTGTAATCTATGACTCGATTGATAAAGGCAAGTGTCCCATATGCCTTCTTCACCATCCCACTAACATGCCCCTCCGCCTTCAGAGATCTATGGACACACACACCAAGGTCCCTTTGTTCCTCAGAACTTCCTAGTGCAATGCCATTCATTGAATACTTCCTTGTCAAATTACCCCTTCCAAAGTGTATCACCTCACACTTTTCAGGGTTAAATTCCATCTGCCACTTATCTGCCCATTTGACCATCCCTTCTATATCTTCCTGTAGCCCAAGACACTCAACCTCACTGTTAACCACCCGGCCAATCTTAGTGTCATCTGCAAACTTACTAATCCTACCCCCCACATAGTTATCTATGTCGTTTATATAAATGACGAATAATAGGGCCCCAGCACAGATCCCTGTGATACGCCACTGGACACTGGCTTCCAGTCACTAAAGCATCCTTCTGTCATCACCCTCTGTCTCCTACAACTAAGCCAATTTTGAATCCACCTTATCAAATTACCCTGTATCCCATATGCATTTGCCTTCTTTATAAGTCTCCCATCTGGGACCTTGTCAAAGGCTTTGCTGAAATCCATATAAACTACAACAACTGCACTACCCTCATCGACACACCTGGTCACCTCCTCAAAAAATTCAAATTTGTAGGCATGACCTCCCTCTGACAAAGCCATGTTGACTATCCCTGATCAAACCTTGCCTCTCCAAGGGGAGCTAGATTCTCTCCTTCAGAATTTTCTCCAATAGTTTCCCTACCACTGTTGTGAGACTCACTGGCCTGTATTTCTACAACCCTTCTTAAATAGACGAACCACATTAGCTGTTCTCCAGTCCTCTGGCACCTCCCCCGTGGCCAGAGAGGAATTAAAAATTTGGGTCAGAGCCCTCCCTTGCCTCACTCAGCAGTCTGGGACACAAATCATCTGGGCCTGGAGATTTGTCCACTTTTAAGCCTGCCAACACCTCCAATACCTCAAGAACCTCATAATCTCTCTCCACGAGTTCCATACCTTCATCCCCATTCTCTTGGGTGAGGACGGATGTGAAGTATTCATTCAACACCCTACTGATGTCCTCTGGCTCCACCCATAGATTGTCCCCTTGGTCCCTAACAGGCCCTACTCTTTCCCTGGTTATCCTCTTCCCATTGATATACTTATAGAATATCTTGGGATTTTCCCTACTTTTACCTGCCAGAGCTTTCTCATATCCCCTCTTTGCTCTCCTAATTGTTTTCTTAAGCTCCACCCTGCACTTTCTGTACTCCACTCATCCCTCTGCTGATTTGCTCCCCTTGTACCCGCTAAAAGCCTTTCTTTTCCTTCTCATTGTATCGTGATTATCTCTGGTTAACCATGGTTCTCTTATTACTCCTTCCTATCACCCTAGAGGGAACACGTTGAGCCTGTACCCTCCCCATTTCCTTTTTGAACACCCCCCACTGTTCTTCTGTAGATTTCCCCACAATTAGCTGTTCCCTGTCTACCAATATTTTTTCATATTCCCTCTTTGCTTTCCTATTTACCTTTTTTACTTCATGCCTATACTTTCTCACTCTTCTAGACTTTGTACAATATTAAGTTTTTTGTGACTGTCAAAAGCTTCCTTTTTCTTGGCCTATATGCTTCTAGATAACCAGGGTGGGCTCTAGATTTGGCAGTACCATCCTTTTTCTTTGCGAGGACATGTCTGCACTGTGCCATAGAATCTTGCTTTTGAATGCCTCCCACTGGTCTGTCACTGATTTCCCTTCAAGTAGCTGTAACCAGTCCGCTTTCACCAAACAACCTCTCGGTTTTGTAAAATGTGCCTTTCCCAAATTTAAAACGTTTACTCTAGTTCTTTATCCTTTTCCATAATTAGATGAAATCTAAGTGTACTATGGTTACTATCTCCAAAATGGTCATCCACTGCTTATTCATCCACTTGCCCAGCTTCATTTCCTAAGACTAAATCTAGAATTGCACCCCCTCTCATTGGCCTTGTTACGTGCTGGCTAAAATAGTTCTCTTCAATGTAGTTCAGGAATTTTGTGCCCTCTGCACCCTTCACACTGTTCATACCTCAGGGGATACTTGAAGTCCCCAACTATTATTGCCCTATTGTTTTAGCACTCAGAAATGTGCCTACATATTTGCTCTTCTCCCTCCCTCTCGCTATTTAGGGATCTACAGTACATTCCTAGTCATGTGGCTGCCCCTTTTTATTACTGAGCTCAACCCATATGGCCTCATTTGATGATTCATTTAGTACATCATCCCTCCTCACAACAGTAATTGATTCTTTAACCAATAATGCTACACCCTCACTTTTTTTATTCCCCCTCCTCTATCCAGCCTGGAAACCTGATATCCAGGGATGTTGAGCTGCCATTTTTGCCCCTCTGTAAGCCAGGTTTCCGTTATAGCGAGATATCATGCTGCCATGTGTCTATCTGTACCCTCAGCTCATTGGCTTTGTTTGCTATACTCCTTGCATTTAAATAAATTACTTTTAACATTGCTAAATTCCTGTGCTCTATGCCTTTTAACTTTTGCTTCTTTTGTCTTTCAGAGTCAGCCGCTAATTTTCTGTCTCCTGCTCTCTGCTCTGAATTTGTTCCACCTGAATCTGTCCCCCTGCTAATCTAGTTTAAACCCTCCCCAACAGCATCAGCAAATCTCCCTGCAATTCTACGCTGGGGCAGACAAGGCCTCGGACAAGAAGCCTGCACTCACCCCAATTGAGGACCTGAAATGGCCAACTATTCATCACTTAAAGGCCGTTTCCCACCCAGCCTCAATTTTTAGGCTGACAAGAAGATTGAATGTCTGCGGTGAAACCCAAAAAAGAACAGTTAGATCCCAGACGGGTAGGTGGCGAGGTGTGGTGGGGAAGGTGGGGGGTTGCGCCTCCATCAGAAGCCCCCTTCTAATTGGGGACACCACCACACCCTCTCCAGATCTCCCTACCCCCCCAGGCCTCTCCCGCAAGATCCAGATCACACCCTTTACGTACCCCACCCAGACCTTCCCTACCCTCCCCGCCGTGGGACCCCTTGAACTTAGCTGGGCCTCCAGTGCCTGGACTTCAGCTCCGATGTCCTCCTGCATTTCTTTTTCTGTCCACTGCAGCATTGGCGCTGCAGGGAATGCAGAGCTGCCAGCCAATCTGAATCTCTAAGGTGGGATTTCCTCCCGAGTGAAGGGTGGAAGTCCCGCCTGCAGCCACTTAATGCTCATTCAAGCGTGAAATGGCTGCAGGACACTCAGAGTTGGTGGGGATGTGTTCCCAGCCGATGTTTTGGATGGCGGGAAGCAAGACCCCATCATCCGAAAAATTCTGGCCTATGTGTTGTAGTAACACACACAGTACTGTTAGGGAGGGAGTTCCAGGATTTTGACCCAATGACAGTGAAGGAACAGTAATATAGTTCCAAGTCAGGATGCTGTGTGTCTTGGACAGGAACAGTGGTGTTCTCATGCATCTGCTGCCCTTGTCCTTCGAGGTGGTAGAGGTCGCGAGTTTGGAAGGTGTTGTCGAAGGTGAGTTGCTGTAGTGATTTGCTGTAGATGGATCTCCAAAAGACATTTGATACAGTGTCGCACCACAAGCTTGTTAGCAAAGTTATAGCTCATGGAATAAAAGGGACAGTAGCAACATGGATATGAAATTGGCTGAGTGACAGGAAACAGAGAATAGAGGTTAATGAATGTTTTTCGGGCTGGAGGTAGACTTGTAGTGGAGTTCCTCAGGGATCTGTGTCGGGATCCTTGCCTTTCCTGTATTAGGTCACCACTCAGGCTTCTTTTTTTTCAAGCAAAACGAGCGCAGCCTGGCAATCCTTTCCTGGTAAATCTTCTCTGCACCCTCTCTATTGCCCCTACATCCTTTTTATAATATGGTGATCAGAATTGCATGCTCCAAGTGTGCTCTAACCAGTGTGCTCTAATACAGGTTTAGTATAACATCCCAGCTTTGTAATTGTATCCCTCTGGAAATAAAGCTTAACGCTTGGTTTGATTTTTACAGCCTTGCAAACCTGTGGCATGACTCTTAGTGATTGATTTATTTGTACTCCAAGATCCCCGACTGAGACTTGCACCTTCCAAGTAATAAGTGTTCTCTCTATTGCTGCCAACACATACCAACTCACATTTATTTGTGTTGAACTTCATTTATTTGCCCCATTCTATAAGTTTATTAATATCCTCCTGTAATTTGTTGCAGTCCTCCTCGATACTGACTACCACCCCCCACCCTCAAATGTGGCATCATGTGCAAATTTAGAAATTGTGTTTTTAACTCCAAAGTCCAAATTGCTTATGTAAATTGTGAACAGCAGTGGTCCCAACACTGTTCCTTGTGGAACACCAGTTTCGTCTTCGGCTACTCTGAATAAGTCCCCTAATTCCCACTCTCTGCTTTCTGTCTTGAAGCTCACCAACAGCCCATTCTGACAGTGGTCCCCTGACTCCATGTTTTCTGACCTTGTTCTTGAATTATTATGGAGCATCTTGTAGAAGGCTTTTTGGAAATAATAATAATTGGAAATAAATTACATCTACTGCATTATTATTGTCTAATCTCTCTGCCACATCCTCAAAAAAATCAATGTTGTTGATGAAGCAAGATTTTCCCTTTTAAAATCCATGTTGAATATTCATTATTATGGTTCTCATTTCTTGATGTTCTTCTATTCTCTCCTTTAGTAAAGATTCCATTATTTTCTCTACGACTGATGTTAAGCTGACTGGTCGATAATTTTGTGAACATGTTCTGTCCCTCTTCTTAAATGTAGGAATTACATTAGCTATCCACTTGTCTTCTGGCACTATACATTTTTCAAACAAATTATTAAATATGTGTGGTAATATCTCTGCTCTTCTTCCCTAGTTTCTTCTGAACTAAGTGGATGCAAACTGGCCAGACCAGGGGTTTTATCCTCTTTGAGCTTTTCTTGTTTTCAGGATTTCCCTACTGATTCCCCTCCCCTCATAAGACTTTTCCCATCCCATAGCTTTCTTTGGGAGCAACCAAAAGATAACACCCAAGCCAAGGCCTTAAGAAATTCTACCTTGAAGCTGCAAGCTAGTGCAAAGGCTTCTTGCTTCTTCATGCTCCCTTCCCTGTTGTCACCCACTTCCTCCTGGCTCATTCACTATTCTTTTAATGGGATAGAGGTGTTGGGTGGCTGGGGGCACCATCTTATGAACCAGACTACCCAAAACATCCTCCTGTAAGATAAAGCTAGGTGAGCCTCGAGGTCAGCAGTCCTCTGCTTGAGCAAAACAAACCTTTTACACTTGATAATTCTGTGCTCTCCCTGGATATTTCACAGATTCATAAACCCTACCACATATAAGTCCAGCTTCTGGTATTTCCACCATCTCAGCTGCTGCACTGCTCACAGGCACCAACTCCAGAGCTTACAGTTCTGTGGAAAGTGAAGCACAACTTCCCATTGGCACAAAGTGTAAAAGCAGTTTGTTATTTGTAAAGGTAATCTCGCCACAGTGCAAGAGAGCAACGAGAAAGAGAATTTAATAGTATGGGGGAAAGAAATTCTCTGCTGGTCAATTCCCTACTGAACCATTTAACATTTATTAATACTTTTTCTTCTCTCTACAGATTCAGACCAGCTAACTCCAATACCTTATCAATTATACAAAATTGCCATATGTGCCCATTCTCTGTTCTGTATTAAAATCCTAGAATGGGGAAGGGTGCAGATCAGAGGCAGTTCAATGAGTGCAATACTATTTAATCTGAATGAAGAGGCCAATTTCCGACTGAAAGAATCATTCACTGTAAGGGTAACAAAGACAATCAGAAGTATTTGGTGTGATATGCTGAATTGTTATTTCACTTCACTTCTTTGTTGTAAACTGTATTATTAATTTCAAAACACAGTGATTTGTTCAGCAATAACTCTTGTTGTTTCACATTATTTATAATATTCCAATTTTCCTGGGGATAACAGCACTGCTAACCCTGGCTATTACACATGGGTCTAATTCTGGTGAATATACTGACCAAATAAAAAACAGGCTAAGCAACATACTGCAAATATTTCATTATTGTGAGACTGAAAATGTAGCCTTTGATTAAAATCTACGGATCTACTTAAATAAAGCTGTGTTTGGTATTCAGTACTTTTGCAGGGCAAATTGATTAATAATATTGCAAATAAGAAAAAAATTATAATTTAGTTCCGTCAGATTTCAGTATGACACTGTTACTAACCCTGTCATTTTTCTTCTTGAAAATATGAAAATGTTTTGTTTAATTTAACTCTGAAATGGGCCCTCTAACAGTTTGTTGTGAGGATTCCTGCCTCCACCCCCTCAGGCAGTGTGTTCCAGATTCCAACCACCCTCTGGATGAAAAAAAAAATCCTTCAATCCCCTCTAACCCTCCTGCCCCTTACCTTAAATTGATGCCCCCTGGTAATTGACACCTCCACTAAGGGGAATAGTTTCTTCCTATCTACCTTATCTATGCCCCTCATATTTTTGTATACCTCTATCAGGTCTCCCTCCGCCTTCTCTGCTCTAAGGAAAACAACCCTAGACTATCCAGTCTCTCTTCATAGCTGAAACACTCCAGCCTAGGCAACATCCTGGTGAATCTCCTCTGCACCCTCTCCAGCAAAATCACATCCTTCCTATAGTGTGGAGAACAGAACTACACACAGTACTCCAGCTGTGGCCTAACTAGCGTTTTGTACAGCTGCAACATAACCTCCCTGCTCTTATATTCTATGCCCTGGCTAATCAAGGCAAGTGTCCCATATGCCTTCTTAACCACCTTATCTATCTGTGTTGCTGCCTTCAGGGATCTATGGACATGTACACTAAGGTCCTTCTGATCCTCTGTTCTTCCTAGGGTCCTACCATTCATTGTGTATTCCCTTGCTGTGTTAGTCCTCCCAAAATGCATCACCTCACACTTCTCAGGAATAAGTTACATTTGCCACTGCTCTGCCCATCTTACCAGCCCATCTATATTGTCCTGTAATCTAAGGCTTTCCTCCTCACTATTTATGACACCACCAATTTTCGTGTCATCTGCAAACCTACCTCCTATATTCACGTCTAAATCACTAATGTACATTAAAACAGCAAGGGTCCCAGCACCGATCCCTGCGGTACACCACTCAGCACAGGGTTCCAATCACAAAAACAACCTTGGACCATCACCCTCTGCCTCATGCCACTCAGCCAATTTTGGATCCAATTTGCCAAATTGCCCTGGATCCCCTGGGCTCTTACCTTCTTGACCATTCTCCCATGCGGGACCTTGTCAAAAGCCTTACTGAAGTCCATGTAGACTACATCAACTGCACTACTCTCACCAACACAACTGGTCACCTCCTCGAAAAATTCAATCAGATTTGTTAGACATGATCTCCTGCTGACAAAACCATACTGACTATCCTTGATTATTCTTAAACCAGCTTATATTTCAGCCCTCTCCTAACTATACTCAGTTCTGTTGAAGGGTCGTGAGGACTCGAAACGTTGACTCTTTTCTTCTCCACCGATGTTGCCAGACCTGCTGAGTTTTTTCAGGTAATTCTGTTTTTATCCTTGATTAATCCCTGCCTCTCCCCAGTTGAGATTATTCCTGTCCCTCAGAATTTTTTCCAATAGTTTCCTTACCATTGATGTTAGACTCACTGGCCTGTAAATTACCTGGTTTATCCCTACTAACACTTCTTGAATAATGATACAACATTCGCTGAGCTCCAGTCCTCTGGCATCTCTCCTGTGGCCAGAGAGGATTTGAAAATTAGTGTCAGAGCCCCTGCAATCTCCTCCCTTGCCTCCCACAGTAGCCTGGGATACATCTCATCTGGGCCTGGGGATTTCTCCACTTTTAAGTCCACTGAAACCGCTAATACCTCCTCACTTTCAATGCTAATTTGTTCAAGTATATACAGTCACCCTCCCTGATTTCGACACCTACATTGTCCTTCTCCACAGTGAACACATATGAAAATCATTTAAAACCTCACTTACGTCCTCCAGCTCCACACACATATTGTCACTTTGGTCCCTAATGGGCCCTACTCTTTCCCTGGTTATCCTCTTGCCCTTAGTATATTTATAAAATGTTTTGGGATTTTCCTTTATTTTGCCCGTCAGTGTTTTTTCATGCCCCCCCTTCACTCTCCTAATTACTTTTTTAAGTACACCCCTACACTTTCTATACTCCTTTCAGGCTTCCGCTGTTTTCAGCCCTCTGTATCTGCCATAAGCCTCCTTTTTTTCCCTTATCCAATCCTCTAAATCCCTTGACATCCAGGGTTCATTGGGCTTGTTGGTCCTACCCTTCACCTTTATGGGAACATGTTGGCCCTGAACTCTCACTATTTCCTTTTTGAATGACTCCCACTGGTCTGATGTAGACTTTCCTCCAAGTAGGTGCTCCCAGGCCACTTTGGCCAGATCCTGTCTTATCATATTGAATCAGCCTTCCCCCAATTCAGGACCTTTATTTCCGGTCCATCTTTGTCCTTTTCCACAACTACCTTATATTTTACGAAGTTATGGTCCTTATCCCCGAAATGCTCCTCCACAGACACTTCTACCACTTGCCCGGCTTCATTCCCTAAGATTAGGTCCAGTTTCGCCCCTTCTCTTGTCAGACTTTCTACGTGTTGGCTCAAAAAGCTCTCCTGGATGCACTTTAAGAATTCCGCCCCCTCTAAGCCTTTCACACTAAGACTATCCCAGTTAATATTGGGGAAGTTGAAATCCCCTACTATTATTACCCTACCATTTTTATACTTCTCTGAGATTTGCCTACATATCAGCTTCTCTATCTCCTGCTGACTGTTTGGAGGCCTGTAGTACATTCCCAGCAAAGTGATTACCCCCTTGTGTTTTTAAGTTCTACCCATTTGGCCTCATTTGAGGAACCTTCAAAGATACCATCCCTCCTTACTGCAGTAATTGACTCCTTGATCAATAGTACAATGCCACCTCCATCCGAGGGCAAAATTCTGCCCTATGTCTCTGTGATAGCAATGATATCTTATTCCCGTGTGTTAATCAACACCCTCAATTCATCTGTCTTACTTGTAAGACTCTTGTATTAAAATAGATGCAATGCAGCCTTGCATTATTCCCTTGTGCCTTAACAGGTCTATATTTTCTCTGCCTTCCAGACTGACTTAGTTTCTCTTCTATGTTTGGCTGTGCATCACCCCCTACTGTATCCCCACTCTGTATCCCACCCCCCCCACCAAATTAGTTTAGACACCAACCCGTGACACCCCCCAACAGCAACAGCAAGCCTACCTGTTAAATTAAATGTAATATCTCCAAATTTGCAGATGACACAAAGCTGGGTGGGAGGGTGAGCTGTGAGGAGAATGCAGAGATGCTTCAGTGTGATTTGGACGAGCTGAGTGAGTGGGCAAATGCATGGCAGATGCAGTATAATGTGGATAAATGTGAGGTTATCCATTTTGGTAGCAAAAACAGGAAGGCAGATTATTATCTGAATGGCTATACATTGAGAGAGAGGAATGTGCAACGAGACCTGGGTGTCCTCATACACCAGTCGCTGAAGGTAAGCATGTAGGCGCAGCAGGCGGTAAAAAAGGCAAATGGTATGTTGGCCTTCATAGCCAGAAGATTCGAGTACAGGAGCTGGGATGTCTTGCTGCAATTGTACAGGGCCTTGGTGAGACCGCACCTGGAATATTGTGTGCAGTTTTGGTCTCCTTACCTGAGGAAGGATGTTCTTGCTATAGAGGGAGTGCAGTGAAGGTTTACCTGACTGATTCCTGGGATAGCGGGACTGACATATGAGGAGAGATTGAGTCGATTAGGATTATATTCACTGGAGTTCAGAAGAAAGAGATATAGAAACCTATAAAATTCTAACAGGACTAGACAGGGTAGATGCAGGAAGGATGTTCCCAATGGTGGGGGAGTCCAGAACCTTGGGTCACAGTCTGAGGATATGGGGTAGACCATTTAGGACTGAGATGAGGAGAAATTTCTTCACCCAGAGATTGGTGAGCCTGTGGAACTCGTTACCACAGAAAGTAGTTGAGACCAAAACATTGTATGTTTTCAAGAAGGAGTTAGATAGAGCTCTTGGGGCGAAAAGGATCAAAGGGTATCAGGAGAAAGCGGGAGCAGCCTATTGAGCTGGATGATCAGCCATGATCGTAATGAATGGCAGAGCAGGCTTGAAGGACCAAATGGCTTACTCCTGCTCCTAGTTTCTATGTTTCTATTCTTTATTTCATTTGAGAAGCTAGCTAAACAGATGAAATGGCCACAGGAAAACTGGATGTTATTATGACGGTCTAACTTTTTAGGTCGGGCACATGAGGTATATGCTCTGCTATCATGAGAAATGTCAGTGACTTTTGATGTGGTGAAAAAAGATATTTTGAGTGAATATGAGTTGGTTCCTGAAGCATAAAAGAAATGTAAGAATATGAGAAAACAGCCTGGGCAAACTTATATTGAGTTTGAAAGATTAAAACAAAGTAATTTTGACCAGTGGATATGGGTGTTAAAAATAGAGACAACCTATGCAGCTCTTAGGGAAGTCATACTTTTTGAAGAATTTAAGGATTCAATCCCTTCAGTAGTGAGAACTCATGTGGAGCAACAGAGGGTTGATCCTGTAAGACAAGCAGCAGAGATAGCTGATGATTATGAGTTAGTTCATAGAGCTAAACCTTTTTTCCGCCAAGCTTTCAAATTGCAAAAAGATAAAAAGTGGGAAGGTGACAGGAAGGCAGGTAGTCAGGGAACAGGAGTAGCTGGAAGTTCCCAGGAAGTCTTTTTCTCAGAATAAAAAGGAAGCTGCTGAAAGTAAAAATGACATTTGAAAATTGAGTTGTGTTCATTGTAATAAAGTGGGGCACACAAAGTCAGTGGCCAGAATTTTACATTCATCAGTCGGGCGGGCCCAACAGACTCGGCAGCAGGCGGGTGGCCGATTGCTGCTGGTGAAATGGGCTGCGCCGCCATTTTCTGCGGGCAGGCCAATTAAGGCCCACACCGCGGCTTTGCGACTCCCGTGTAGAACGGGAAAATAGTCGCGGGGGCGGGCGGCCTCAGACTGCCGGTTCCAATGGGGAGCCGACAGCCTGTTTAAAGAGGGGCCAGGCAGCCTGCTTGAAGCAGTGCACCATGGCCACTCAGAGATCAAGAAATGTTGCATGGAGGGCAGAGGAGGAGGTGGAGGAGGAGTGGGGCAGGCTGCAGGAGAGGCCAGCGGGGGTGGGGGGGGCACCGTGCCCCTAGATTTTCGGATGCATGCCTTGCTGTCCTCCTGGAAGAGGTGGGAAACCGGCGTCAGATTCTGTATCCTGAGGATGGGAGGAGGAGGGACCCAGGCGTGGGAGAAGGTGGGTGAGTAAGTGCCCATGATGACATCTGGCGCACTGGCACTCAGTGCAGAAAATGATTCAATGATTTACTGCGCTTCGGACGGGTGAGTACCATGTCTGTCTTGGCCATTTGACCCAGAAAGCAGCCTTAGCTTTTGAACCGCCCCCACCATGTCTTGCTGTCATTACTGCATAGGGCATCAGTCGCACGCTGGGTGGGCAAATGGGTACTGACAATGCTTACATCAACCTTAGTGGTTGAGGAGAAGAAGGGTTCTCCCCACAGCATATGTTGGTTTCTGTGGCATTTGAGTAGTTTGGGGGCAAGCTGCAGGGGAAGCCGGTAGACACAAACTCAGAACTCCAAAACATGTCATATTGATGGTAATGAGATGGTTCAAGGGGTGCCTCAAGGTCCTTTGGGCAAGTCCCATCTGCTGTAATTGGCGCCGCACCTATTTGCTGCTCCTTGCCATGGGCGCTAGGACCCGTGTGCTATTCAAAGTGATGGACGCCAAATGTGTCCAAGGTGGCCGTTGGGGGAGGGGGTTGGGAGCAGCTGTACTATCTTCTGGCGACTGATCACCAGTAGTGTGGACAGGAGCTGCTTGAGGCCTCGGATGGGCCACTGTGGTCGGGGTGCGAGTATATGAGTGAGCTGCCCCAATAAATCCTCTTCTCTGTTTTGCAGGCAAAAAGTAGCTACAATGCCCGGGAGCACCTGAGGACTGGTGGTGGGCGCGCCCTCCTCCAGCGCCTCACACCCTTCGAGGAGCAGGCCATGGAGCTGGGCAGGAGGCAGGAGGCCAGGGCAGCCGAGGGCAGCGAGGCTGGGGTCCAGCGGGCAGGCATTTGAGGTCCACAGTCCCATCCACTCTGTCTGCACACCATCCAAACCACTGATGGTTGCTGCAATCGTTAATGCTGCAACAATGCTCATTTACGGGCTGAGACATTCTGAGATTTGGGTCATACAGGAGGGACCCTCGTCCCCTTGAGGGTGCGTGTCTCCACCTCCTACCAAAGTCACCTTATCTCATTTGTGACCACCATCACCACGGTCTAACGTGCCATTGGATCGCTGCTGCACAGCCAAAGACTTATTCCATTCTAGGGGGCTTGGGACCTCCTGCACCCTTTCAGCCAGTGCGCCCCACATTACTTTGTCCAAAACATCCTCAGCACCTCAGCTGTGAACCTCATGGCACTCAACTTAGATGAATGCCACCACGTTACTCATCCCTGCGCCAAGGGGAAATTTTGCCTTCTGGCCACCTGGTCTATGCCCCTCCTTACGGAACAAAGGGCAATAATATGACCTCTCAATCTCCTGAGTTCGGCGGAAAATGTCACAACTGTTTGAGATGTTTCCTCAGCCCCGCAACTATCCAGGCAACAATGCATCCACATCAGATACCCCTGCACTCTTCCCACTCCTATGGTTCATAACAAGCCATGTGGCATTCATGAAGCCATCTGACCAGCCTGTCTGCATGTGCATTTAATGGTTGGGGCCCGTCTTGACTCATTTGCACCTCACCAATGTTCTTCTCCTTAGGGTCTTTAAGGGTGAGCGACTTATGAGGCTGGGGGGGAAAGGGATGAAAGGTTGAAATGAATGAACACTACCTGATGCACTGTCCTTGTTGTTAATTTCAGCAACACCACCAGAGCGACCCACATGTCCGCACCGCAGCCCCCCCTCTACACCTGAGGGACAACATGTGCAGTTTGCGGCACATCATTTCAGCCAGCCAGGCACCAGCGCAGACACACACACATCGGTGGGGACTTTACCGTCGGCTAGTGTCCCGGGTCACAGTGGAGAGGGCACATCACGATCTCTGGAGGAGATGGAAGGGGCAGAGAGTGCTGATGGCTCCAGCAGCTGGAGGGCTGCAGGGGACGAGGCACATGCTGAGTTCGGCACTGATGACGTGCCTCTAGAGTTGTCCCCATTGCAGCAGCTGCAGGACAGGTGGCAGGAAGTGCATTTGCATCTGGCAGGGTTGCATGAGTGAATGGTTCAGTTGCTCTCTGCGACGGAGGAGTCACGTGAAGATTCTGCCCTCAGGGCAGAGCTTCAGGCTTCCTTCAATGAGAGAATGGCGACTCTCATAGAGAGGGGCTTTAACCGAATGGATCAAAATATGATTGGGATACGCTCTGACCTGCAAGCCCTCACAGCGGTACTGGCCACAGGTGGTCTTTCCCATTGGGGGAATGTTGTGGACACCAAGCGCCGGCACTCAGTGCCCATGCATCTGTGGTGAGCAGGAAGGTCGAAATGGACCTCATGTCGGCACAGCAGCTGCCTGCCGTCGCTGCAAGCTCCTCTCATGGTGCTCCGGATGAGGGCAGCAGCTCCTCCGCCCCTCTGCCAGTCAACGTTTCTTCCGTTGAGGCAGCGACAACTGAGGAGATGCCAGTTCAGGAGCTGGCCACTCCCTCCCAGGAAGGGCCATCACAGGCTCCACGGGCCAGAGGACGCCCGCCAAGGTCATCTAGGCCAATAGGACAGCAGAGTCAGCAGGCTGTCTTACAAGCCACTCCGAGCGATGGGGCGGCATGTAGACATAGCACCCGGAAACGTAAGCAAAAGGCACGTTAGGCACTCCCTGGGTATGTCACTGGTGATTTTGTGTTGGCCTTAGAATAGGGACCCATTTTTCTGTCATTGTGAAATAATCATGTGGGCTTCAATTTTGGACACAATAAAGTCCACCTTTGTGACCATGGCTGAGAGTCTTTTCATTGTGGTTCTTTTTTCTTTTTCACATAATTATCATGAGTGCTTGAGTGGACATTGATGTTTCTGTACTAAGGCCTTGTTTGCTGCTGATAAGGTGGAAGATGTAGCACCTAAGTGCCACATGTGGAAGTTCCAGGCAATGCTGCTCCTGCTGATCAATGTGTGTGGAGCTAGCTGAAGGTTCTTTGGATTAAATTTTCCCAGGTGTCCCTGCCTCCTTGGTGTAAACGTGGGTCATTGTTGTGCCCCTCATCATCACCCTGTGCTTCCTCATCCTCTGAGGCACTGCTGGATTCACCATGTTCATCATCCAGGGCGTCAAAGTCTTCATCGTCAATTCCATCCCCCATTTCCAGTGCAAGATTGTGCAGGGCGCAGCAGATTACCACGATAAGAGAGACGTGATCTGAGGGGTACTGGAGTGCGCCCCCTGAGCGGTCAAGGCAACGGAAGCGCATCTTAAGAAGACCGATGGCTCTCTCCACCACAGCCCTTGTGGAGCCGTGGCTCCTATTGTAGCGCTGCTCAGCTTCTGTTCTTGGATGGCGGAGAGGCATCATGAGCCACCTTCGCAGGGGATAGCCTTTGTCACCCAGCAGCCATCCATCCAGGCGGGCTGGAGCACTGAAAAGCCCCGGCACCTGGGAGTGTCTGAGGATGTAGGCATCATGGGAGCTGCCTGGGAACCTTGCACAGACTTGTAAAATCAGCATCCTGTGATCACACACTATCTGTACGTTCATAGAGTGGAAGCCCTTCCTGTTGATGAAGGTACCGGGCTCACCTGCTGGCGCCTTGATGGCCACATGTGTGCAGTCTATAGCATCCTGGACATGGGGGAAGCCAGCAATGGCCGCAAAGCCTCTGATTCACTGTGCCTGACTTGCCTGGTTGCAGCGGAAGTGGATGAAGGTGGATACCCATCTGAACAGAGCGTCTGTAACCTGCTTGACACAAGTGTGGACAGCTGCTTGGGTGACACCGCAAAGATCACCCACCGAGCCCTGGAAGGACCCAGAGGCATAGAAGTGGAGGGCAACTGTGAGCTTCAGAGCCGGTGGCATGGGGTGTCCACCCACACAGTTAGGGGAGATCTCAGGGCCAATCATCTGATTGATATTGCTGACTGTCTCCCTTGAGAGTTGGAGCCTCCTTCGACACTGCACCTCAGCCATATTGAGGCAGCTGCTTCGCCACCTGTATACCCTGGCAGCAAGATAGCAGCGTCTTCTGCTGCCCCTTGCACCTTGGACAACCTCTTGGCCCTGCGCCCCTTGTGCCTGCGCCTGGACACACAAAGGTCGCTCCCCTGGAGGCTGATTGTTCAGTCCCAGCCTCCTCCTTATTCTATCCCTCCCTTCCTCCTCAGGGGAGCTGCCTCCACTGGAGAGGTCAGAACCCATAGCCCCAGGCTAAATGGAGGCCTCTGGAAAGCTGCAAGGCCAAAAAAGATTGCTGTCTGGAGACTGGTTTCAAATTACACAAAAACCTCTTGAACATCGATGAGAACTAGTAACAATCACACAGGCAAGTTTTAAACACTTTCATCAATTATAACTTCATGTAAAACATGAACAACCCTCTGAGTCCACATATCCCAACATTGCAAAAGTTTTCTTAAATAAGCTCCTGCCCGTTGGGCCCGTGCGCCGACCCGAAGTTCGCACAGGCCCCTCCAAATCCTGGACAATTGGCAAGTTAAGGGCCTTAACGAGCCCTTCAATTAATGGCGGGCAAACTGAGCGCACCCGCCCGAAATATCGCGATGCCACACGCTGACGTCGGCACGCTCGCGCGATGTCAGCGCACGACATTTTACACGCTGACGTGCAGGCTACGCCATCTGCACGTCAGCCGGAAAATTCTGCCCAGTGTGTTGGAGGTTGCAGGAAAAATCTGTAGGAATTGTCAAGGTACAGAAAAGCTGTGGAAGTAAAATTACCGTGGTTTCTAAGGTTCGGGCAAGGAGAAACCAATGGTTTGTGTACAGGTGAAATAGGGAGAATCGGTGAAAGCTAAAGGAGCGGGATTGTGTTCACAGTTTATTCAAGAGAATTCTGAGGAGCAGGTTACACAAATGTTTAAAGACTTTGTATGTGAAGGGAAAGTCTTTTCATGTGCACAAGGTGGAGGAGGCAAAGATGTTAAAATTTTAAGAGCCACAGGGGCTAGTCAGTCCTTAATGTTGTGGGATAGTGATATTTGTTATTCAAAGGGAGTATTGTAGGAGAAGGTAACAATAAGTGGGGTTCATGGAGATGATAAACCTATTCCATTCTGGAAGGTAAATTTAAAGAGCAAATGGAAGACTGGTGAAGTTATAGTTGGAGTGGTGGAAAAATTACATATTACATGGGGTTCAATTTATTCTGGGTAATGATATAGCTGGATTGCAAATGTGGGTGATGCCTAGGGTAGTTGAGCAGCCTGTAAAAGTGTTTTCAACTGACATGCTACAGAAGGAACATCCTGGATTGTTTCCTGATTGAGTTATAACAAGATCAAATTCCCATAGGCTAGAACAAAATAAATAAGCTAAGCAGGCAGTTCAAAGGCAAATAGAAGGTGTTGAAATCCAATTATCTGGCACTGTATTTGATTATATTGTTCAGGAAGAAGGAATGTAGGACAGTTCAGTTGAAGAGTTTAACTCACAGAGGTTAGTGGAGTTACAGAAAAATGATTTGCGAATAAAACAGTTATATCAGAAAGCTTATTCAGAAACAGAAGCAAAATGTATTCCAGTATGTTATTATCCTCAAGAGAATATTTTGATGAGAAAGTGGAGGTCGGATCAGGTCTCAGCAAATGAAAGCTGGAGAGAGGTGCATCGGATTGTTATCCCAGTTGGGTATAGAAATGAGATTCTGAGGATTGCTCATGAAATTCCAATGGGGGGACATTTAGGAATTAGGAAAATACAGGAAATGATACAGAGGTTTTTTTTTGGCCAGGATTGCATAGGAATGTAGTCAATTTCTGTACAACCTGTTATATATGTCACATAACAGGAAAATCACAAGCAGTGATTAAGCCGGTGCCTTTAATCCCAATACCAGCATTTGAAGAACCTTTTACCAGGGTCATGATTGATTGTGTAGGACCCCTCCCTAAGACTAAAAGTGGAAATCAGTATTTATTAACAATAATGGATGTGTCTACTAGGTTTCCTGAAGTGATACCTTTAAGAAATATTACAACTAAGAAGATTGTTGAGGAGTTAATTAAATTTCTTACAAGATATGGTTTACCTAAGGAAATACAATCAGATCAGGGGTCAAATTTCATGACACAGCTGTTTAAGGAAGTAACGAACAGTTTGGGGATTAACCAGTTTAAGTCAGCATCTGGTTAAGCAACTGGTTAAGTTATCATCCAGAGTCACAAGGAGCTTTAGAAAGATGGCATCAAACTTTAAAAACTATGATAAGAGCACAATCTCATGGTTATGCACAGGATTGGGATACAAGAATTCCATTTTTATTATTTGCTATTAGAGACGCTCCTAATGCATTGATTGGTTTTAGCTCTTTTGAACTAGTTTATGGTAACAAGGTATGGGGACCACTGAAATTGATTCAGGAGAAATTAGTGAGTCAAAGTTCAGAAACTACTCTCCTGGATTACGTATTAAATTTCAGGGAAAAATTGAACAGAGCATGTGAGTTGGCTAGGGAACATTTAAGGATATCACAGCAAGTGATGAAAGTGAAAGCAGATAAGAAGGCGAAGATTCACAGTTTTGGTTCTGGAGAAAAAGTACTACTTCTGTTACCAGTACTAGGTGATTCCTTAAATGCAAGATTTAGTGGGCCTTACAGGATTGAAAAGAAATTGAGTGAAGTAAATTATTTAATAAACACACCAGATAGAAGAAAGAAGCAGAAGGTGTGTCATATAAAACAAAAACAGAAACAGAAATACCTGGAAAAACTCAGCAAGTCTGGCAGCATCGGCGGAGAAGAGTACAGTTGACGTTTTGAGTCCTCATGACCTTTCAACAGATAATATAAATATAAATATGCTGAAAAAGTACTTTGACAAAGAAAAGGAACAAAAAGAGGTGTTAGTGATGGTGGATGATGAGAAAGAGTTAGAAGTGCAGGACTCTGAAATTGATTTTCCTTTAATCAAATTGGATAACAAAGGGGTGTTTGAAAATTTAAATGCAATATTGAGTTACCTTCCAAGCAAGTATCAAAGTGATTTGGAAAAGCTATTACAGTCACACAAATCTATTTGTGGAAATAAGTTGGGAAAGACACATTTAGCTTTCCATGATGTATGTATAGAAATATCATCGTCAATAAAATGACCTTATAAACCTTATAGATTAAATCTGGCAAAGTTATCACAAGTACAAAAAGAAATTGATTTCAAGCTTCAAAATGATATCATTGAGTCTAGTTGCAGTAACTGGAGTTTGCCTGTTGTACTGGTACTGAAACCAGATGGAACACAAAGACTGTGTGTGGACTATCGAAAGGTGAATGTGGTGACAAAAGCAGATTCATATCCCATACCATGGTTGGAGGATTGCATCGAGAAAGTGGGACAATCAAAATTTATCACAAAGAATGACATGCTAAAAGGATATTGGCAGGTACCATTGTCGGAGAGAGCAAAGGAGATATCAGCTTTCATAACGCCAAGTGGTCTATATCAGTTTAAAGTGATGCCATTTGGTATGAAGAATGCACCTGCGACATTTCAAAGACTGACAAGCAAAGTAATTGTGGGTCTAAGCAATTGTGCGGTTTATATTGATGATCTAACTGTTTTCAGTCAGATGTGGGAGGAACAGTTACAGCATCTGGAAGAATTATTTACTCAGCTACAAGAAGCTAATTTGGTGATGAACTTGGCTGAAAGTGAACTTGCAAAAGCACAAATTACATGTCTAAGCCATACCATTAGACATGGTAAGGCGGCTCCGAAAGATGCGAAAGTCAAGGCTATTGTGGATTTCCCAGTGTCTACAACAAAACGAGAAGTTTTGAGATTTCTGGGCATGAGTGCGTTTAACCAGCTAACATTTGGTACAAATTTCTGAGTGGTTGCTTAACTGACTGAACTAATAAAAAAGAACAAGAAGCTTCAATGGACACTGGAGTGTCAGAAGTCATTCAATAGTTTGAAAACTGTATTAGCTATGACGCCAGTGTTGGCAGTACCCAATTATGCCAAGCAATTCAAGTTGGCCATTGATGCAAGTGATATAGGCATTCGGGCTGTACTTTAACAAGAAGATAACACTGGAATTGAAAAACCAAGAGGATATTTTTCACAGAAGCTGAATGTACAACAGTGAAGATATTCAACGATCGAAAAAGAGACTTTGAGTTTGGTGTTAACATTGCAGCATTTTGAAATTCATGTTGCAAACAATTCATCAGAAATAATTGTTTATACAGAACATAATCCTTTGAACCTTTTGGACAAATTTTGAGACAAAAGTGCAAGGTTTTTCAGGTGGAGCCTATTATTAAAACTATTTCATCTACGTATTATACATGTTGCTGGAAGAGAAAATCTGTTCACAGATGCGTCATCAAGAGCTTGAAGTTTAAAGGAAAATGGAACATTTAAAAAAAAACCTGGACACTGAACTGGAGTGATTTCTGTTGATACCAAAGACTTGTATGTATATATATATATATATATACACATTAATACATGCATCTGGTAATGTAATACTGCAATAGGTTTAGGAGATAGTTTGAGATAGGTTATTAAAATGAAGCCATCTTTTAGAATTATGACGGTTCATTTTCCGATAAGGAGGGGGATGTCATGAAGCTATTAATATATATAATATTATTGGAAAATATTTTTCTTTTAAATTAGAGATTTAGTCTGTGGGTGTGTCTTAATTGGATTAAAGCCAGATGGTCTGGGTGCTTTGATTTGTACTAGTTTTGAGATGTAAACAGAGAGGTATAGTGCATTTGCATTTTTTGAATAGAGTACTCAAGAAGTCGGGTGAAAACTGATGTCTATCTAGCAGATACCAAGCAATATGTTTATATTACTAATAAAATTGGCGCTGTGAAAGGGGTTTTATTTTTAGAGAGGTTTAGTTCAAAGGTTGGCGATACAATGAGAATTTACATTCAATGGGGGTGATAGGTATAACTTCAGCAGTTTTTGTGTGTTCAGGGCAGAGGCAATGTAAGATCAAAAGGCAGCTGCAAGCCTCCAACTGGCTCCACAGGAACCAAAGTGAAAAGAACCTAATTTTGAATTCGTAAGGTGAAAATGCTTTGCCTGGTGTTTGGTTAAATCTATGGGTTGCTGTTGCCTTAATGGAAATTGATTTGGGAATTTGTTAAAAGTTATGATAGTAGTAATTTGTAACCATGTGTACATATATTTTAACCTGTGTAAATTAATAAAATGTTTCATTTAGTTTAATATGAAACCTCTCGAGAATGGTGGTCTGATTCCTGAGTTTAGAGTCGCATCTCAAACATAACACGTAAAATTATAGGTTATGACAGTTGTTTAAAGTTTCCCTCTGGGATTTTTAAATAACTCGGCTTTGCCTACTGCATCGGTCATAACATCCATTCACCCCACCAAACATGCCCGATGCTGGCGGCCATGGTAAATCCCGACGACTTTCTGTGTATACCAATCTTATTACAATGAAAACATTTAAGTTTTCTTACATTTCATCCACTCTCAACACTCTCGAGTCTGAGGTGAAATCTCCTTAAATTCCCCAGCTGTTCCTTCTATTCTGAAGGAAGTGAATCTTTAAATTCTTCCAAAAGAATTACTTCCCTAAGAGTTTTATAGGATCCTTCTTTTTGTAATGCCTTCACCACCGATCAAAATTACTTTGTTTGACTGTTTCAAACTCAATATCAGTCTGTCCAGGCTGTTTGCTCACCTTTCAAAATTTCTCTGGAACCTACTCATAAGCACTCAAAATAGCCTCTTCACTGCATCATTTTCCCTCATCTGACTTGGACTTAGCAGATTCCTTGCCTCCAGCAGTTCTCTGAGTGCCAGCAACCTTGGATGTCCCTGCCTCGGCCTGATGTGGAACAGATTGTGTGCTGTACTCACCAGGTTGTGATCCAGAGGCTGCTCTACATCTAAGTCCCACTGAGCTACAGTGCTGGAGGGCATGGGTGAGTGCCGTGATGAGTCGTCAAGAGTGATGCCCTTAGGGTCCTCATTCGAGGTGCTTTTGGTGGTGGGTGAGGGTCAAGGTTGCCTGAGGCTGATGTGGAAGATGTGCCTAGGAGACAAAGTGGAGGCTATTTGTGCTTGGTAGCTATGTTGAACACAGAATAGTGGATTCAGAGTAGAGTTGAGAGAGGGCTGATGTGCTGCCAACCTTAACTTCACCACAGGAATGATCCATATCCCCTCCGGCTAGCTCCAACAAGTGACTCTAGAATGGTGTGCGGAACTTGATGTCCAGCACTTCACCACCGGTCTGGGACTTCTCCCATTTATTGTGCGTGATCTTGTCCTGCATAAAGATGGGTGGAGACAGTATGAGCAAGGTGCATGCCAGGATAAATGAGAAGGATGCCAGGCGTCCATGTGTGTTGAGTGGAGCCATGGACATGATGAGAAGACTATCTCCAAAGGAGATAAGGCATGAAGAGTGACATCAAAAGGCAGCGTGAGAAAGCAGTGGAGATATCACAGAATCACAGAATCTCAGAGCAGAAGAGGCCCTTCGGCCCATCGAGTCTGCACCGACACGTGAGAAATGCCTGACCTAACTACCTAATCCCGTTTACCAACACTTGGCCCATAGCCTTGAATGTTGTGACGTGCCAAGTGCTCCTCCAGGTACTTTTTAAAGGATGTGAGTGAACCCGCCTCCAGCACCCTCCCAGGCAGCGCATTCCAGACCGTCACCACCCTCTGGGTAAAAAAGATTTTCCTCACATCCCCCCTAAACCTCCTGCCCCTCACCTTGAACCTATGTCCCCTTGTGACTGACCCTTCAACTAAGGGGAACAGCTGCTCCCTATCCACCCTGTCCATGCCCCTCATAATCTTTTACATCTCGATCAGGTCGCCCCTCAGGCTTCTCTGCTCCAACGAAAATAACCCAAGTCTATCCAACCTCTCTTCATAAGTTAAATGTTTCATCCCAGGCAACATCCTTGTGAGTCTCCTCTGCACCCCCTCCAGCGCAATCACATCCTTCCTATAATGTGGTGACCAGGACTGAACACAGTAATCCAGCTGAGGCCTGACTAAGGTTCTATACAACTCCAGCATGACCTCCCTATTTTTGTAATCTATGCCTCGATTGAAAAAGGCAAGTATCCCATATGCCTTTTTCACCACCCCACTAACATGCCACTCTGCCTTCAGATATCTACGGACACACACGCCAAGGTCCCTTTGTTCCTCAGAACGTCCTAGTGCCATGCCATTCATTGAATACTTCCTTGTTAAATAACTCCTTCTAAAGTTTATCACCTCACACTTTTCAGGGTTAAATTCCATCTGCCACTTATCTGCCCATTTGACCATCCTGTCTATATCTTCCTGTAGCCCAAGAAACTCAACCTCACTGTTAACCACCCAGCCAATCTTAGTGTCATCCGCAAACTTACTAATCCTACCCTCCACATAGTCATCTATGTCGTTTATATAAATGACAAATAATAGGCGACCGAGCACAGATCCCTTTTGTACCCCACTGGACACTGGCTTCCAGTTACTAAAGCATCCTTCTGTCATCACCCTCTGCCTCCTATAACTGAGCCAATTTTGAATCCACCTTATCAAATTACCCTGTATACCATGTGCATTTGCCTTCTTTATAAGTCTCCCATGTGGGACCTTGTCAAAGGCTTTACTGAAATTCATATAAACTACATCAACTACACTACCCTCATCTACACACCTGGACACCTCCTCAAAAAATTCAATCAAATTTGTTAGGCATGACCTCCCTCTCACAAAGCCATGCCGACTATCCCTGATCAAACCTTGCCTCTCCAAATGGAGAGGGATACTCTCCTTCAGAATTTTCTCCAATACTTTCCCTACCACTGACGTGAGAGTCAATGGCCTGTACTTCCCTGGCTTATCTCTGCCACCCTTCTTAAATAGCGGAACCACATTAGCTGTTCTCCAATCCTCTGGCACCTCCCCCGTGGCCAGAGAGGAATTAAAAATTTGGATCAGAGCCCCTGCGAACTCCTCCCTTGCCTCCCTCAGCAGTCTGGGACACAAATCATCTGGGCCTGGAGATTTGTCCACTTTTAAGCCTGCCAACACCTCCAATATCTTGTCACTCCCTATATCAATTTGCTCAAGAACCTCGCAGTCTCTCTCCCCGAGTTCGATACCTTCATTCTCATTCTCTTGGGTGAAGATGGATGTGAAGTATTCATTCAACACTCTAGCGATGTCCTCTGGCTCCACCCATAGATTGCCCCCTTTGTCCTTTATGGGCTCGACTCTTTCCCTGATTATCCTCTTCCCATTGATATACTTGTAGAATATCTCGGGATTTTCCCTACTTTTACCAGCCAGAGCTTTCTCATATCCCCTCTTTGCTCTCCTAATTGTTTTCTTAAGCTCCACCGTGCACTTTCTGTACTCCACTAATCCCTCTGCTGATTTGCTTCCCTTGTACATGCTAAAAGGCTCTCTTTTCCTTCTCATCGTAACCTGAATATCACTGGTCATCCATGGTTCTCTGGGCTTGTTACTCCTTCCTATCACCCTAGAGGGAACATGTTGAGCCTGTACCCTCCCCATTTCCTTTTTGAATGCCCCCCACTGCTCCTCTGTAGATTTCCCCACAAGAAACTGTTCCCAGTCTACCTTGGCCAGATCCTGCTTTATTTTACTAAAATCCACTCTCCCCCAATACAAAACATTTTTTTGCAACTTGTCAATATCTTTGTCCATAACAAACTTAAGCTGTACCATGTTGTAGTCGCTATCGCTAAAATACTCGCCCACCACCACCTCAGCCACCTGTCCGGCTTCATTCCCCAGAATTAGGTCCAGCACTGCCCTGTCCCTTGTTGGACCCTCTACATATTGACCTAAAAAGTTCTCCTGTACACATTTCAAGAAATCCACGCCATCCAAGCCCTTAACACTATGTCTATCCCAATTAATGTTCGGAAAGTTGAAATAACCTAATATAATTACCCTATTGTTATTGTTTTTACACACCTCCGCAAATTGTGCACATATTTGCTCCTCAATTTCCCACTGACTATCTGGGGGTTCATAATAAACACCTAACAGTGTGGCTGCCTCTTTTTTATTCCTAAGCTCTACCCACAAAGCTTCATTCGATGCCCCCTCCAAGATATCATCTCTCCTTACTGCAGTAACTGACTCCTTAACTAATAATGCAATTCCTCCTCCTCTTTTACCCCCTCCCCTATCTCGCCTGAAGATTCTATATCCCGGAATGTTGAGCTGCCAATTCTGCCCCTCCCTCAACCACTTCTCAGTGATGGCGACTATATCACAATTCCACATGTCAATGCTCACCCTTAACTCATCCTTTATACCTGTAATACTCCTGGCATTAAAGTAGAGGCCATCCAGCCTTGCCTTACTCCCTTGAAGCTTATTGCAGCTGTACTCCCTATGATTTGGTTGTTTAATTGTATGATGGTGTGTCCCTATTATGCTAACATTCTGTGTCCTCTCCCCCTGCTGAATTAGTTTAAACTCCTCCAAACACTAGCAAACTAGCACTAGCAAACCTGCCCGCAAAGATGTTAGCCCCGCTCTGGTTCAGATGGAGACTGTCCCGCTTGTACAGGTTCCACCTTCCCCAGAAACGGTCCTAGTGATCCAGGAATCTAAAACCCTCCCTCCTGCACCAACTCTTAATCCACGTGTTCATCTGCGCCATTCTCCTATTTCTGAGCTCTCTAGCACGTGGCACTGGGAGTAATCCAGAGATTACAACTCGAGAGGTCTTGCTTTTTAGCCTATTGTCTAACTCCTTGAATTCTTGATGCAAGACCTCATCCCTCAGAACCAGCGCGAGTGCAGGGAACCTGCAAAAAGTCACATCAGCACTAAGGTGAGAGCTGATTGGTGAGCAGTGGGTAATTGTTTTTCTCCAGTTTTTTAATCCAGTTTTTCTCTAGTTTAAAATAGATTAAGCTAAGGAAAGGTAAGAATTCTAGTTTTTACTTAAAGTACATAAATAATTCAACTTTTCTTTACTGCATTTAACTTAAAATAAGTTTTTTTTTCACTAGAGGAATGGCAGGGTTGCTCAGTCCCCTGTTATGTACCACCTGCAACATGTCGGAAATCCTAGACGTTCCTTGCACTCTGACCGACCACATGTGCGGGAAGTGCCATCAGCTGTAGCTACTTGAGCTCCGAGTTTCGGAGCTTGAGCGGCTGCTGGAGGCACTGAGGTGCATCCGCGAGGCTGAGAGTTTCATGGATGGCACGTTTTTAGACGTAGTCACCCCACAGCTTACAGAAGTGCAGACAGAAAGGGTGACCATCAGGCAGAAGAAAGGTGTCAGGCAGGTAGTCAGGAAATCCCCAGGGTGCATCTCGCCTAGAGGTATCAGTGGGGGAACCCTTGATGTCGAGGGATATACAGGTTGGATGAAGAGAAAAAGGGACGCCTATGGCAGATACCAAGGCCTCATAACAGTGGAAGCCCTAGAGGAGTATAGAATGTGTAGGGGGGAACTTAAAAAGGAAATTAGGAGAGCAAAAAGGGGGCTTGGAAAAACATTGGCAGGTAAAATAAAGGAAAATCCAAAGTTATTTTACAAGAACATTAAGAGTAAGAGGATAACTAGGGAAAGAGTAGAGCCCATTCAGGACCATAGTGGTAATTTGTGTGTGGAGCCGAAAGACGTAGATAGGGTTCAAAATGAATACTTTGTGTTGGTGTTCACAAATGAGAGGGACGATGTGGGTATGGAAATCAGGCAGAAGGACTGTGATATAATTTGAAGAAATTAGAATAGAAAGGGAGGAGGTTCTAAGTGGTCTGGCAGGCTTAAAAGTAGATAAATATCCAGGCCCGGATGAAATGTGCCCCAGGCTTTTGAGTGAGGCAAGGGAGGAGATAGCAGGGGCGCTGGCAATAATTTTCAATACCTCTCTGGCCACAGGAGAGGTGCCAGAGGGCTGGGAGACAGCCAATGTGGTACCATTATTCAAGGTGGGAGGAAGGGATAAACCAGAGAATTGCAGGCCAGTCAGTCTAACCTCAGTGGTGGGGAAATTATTGGAAGAAATTCTGAGGGACAGAATTAATCTACACTTGGAGAGGCAGGGATTAATCAAGGACAGTCAGCATGGTTTTGTTAAGGGGAGGTCATGTCTGACCAAATTGCCAAGACCACTCTCTGAAGATTTAAGAAGTTGGATAGCAAGGAAAAAATGCAAAGAGCACCTCTTCCCGATGCACCGAATTCCCACTGTGCACCAAATTGCCAATACCCACACTCACTCTGGCTGTATCTAACTCAGGATGAGCTCTCTCCCCTGTTCGTGTGCAAGCACACTGTAGTGTGATTCGAAATAGTCCCTTTCTTAAACAGAGCTGAGGTGACTCACACTAGTTACGCTGCAAATAGTAATCAACACCTATTCAGGCCCTAATCAGGCCTCAGGTGATTGACAGTTAACTGCCACACAGTCAGCTGAGTCAGCTACCTTACCAACCTTTTAACTAGACTCCTGAACTTACAAAAATTAAAGAGAAATACTTACCAGTTCAATTCCCGCTGTGCACCAAATTGCCAAAAATTGACTCTGGCTGTATCTCACTGAGGGTGAACTCTCTCCCCTGTTCGTGTGCAAGCACACTGCAGTCCCGATCGCAAATCGGTATTCCATTTTGGAGGCTGATGAGGGCGCTGGTTCCTCCAGGGAGTGCGGACAGAGCCAAGCTTCTGGCACCACAAGCAGCCTGTCTGTACAGGAGGGGAGGAAGGGAGGAAGACCAATAGTAATTGGGGATTCTATAGTCAGGAGAACAGATAGGCGCAACTGTGGCCGTCAGCGTGACTCCAGGATGGTATGTTGCCTCCCTGGTGCCAGGCTCCGGGATGTCACTGAACGGCTGCAGGGCATCCTGAAGTGGGAGGGTGATAAGGCAGAGGTCATGGTACATGTTGGTACCAATGACATAGGTAGAAAGAGGGATGAGGTTTTGCACCAAGAATTCAGGGAGTTAGGCAGTAGACTAAAAAGCAAGACCCCTCGGGTTGTAATCTCTGGATTACTCCCAGTGCCACGTGCTAGAGAGGCCAGAAATAGGAGAATGGCGCAGATCAACACGTGGCTTAAGAGTTGGTGCAGAAGGGAGGGTTTTCGATTCCTGGATCACTGGGACCGTTTCTGGGGAAGGTGGGACCTGTACAAGCGGGACGGTCTACATCTGAACTAGAGCGGGACTAACATCCTTGCGGGTAGGTTTGCTAGTGCTGTTGGGAGGAGTTTAAACTAATTCGGCAGGGGGAGGGGACACAGAATGTTAGCAGAATAGGGACGCATCATAATACAGTAAAACAATCAAGTCAGAGGGAGTACAGCTGCATTAAGCTACAAGGGAGTAAGGCAAGGCTGGATGGCCTCTACTTTAATGCCAGGAGTATTACAGGTAAAAAGGATGAGTTAAGCCATGATTGAATGGCGGAGCAGACTCGATAGGCCGAATGGCCTAATTTCTGCTCTTATGTCTTATGGTCTTAAGGGTGAGGATTGACACGTGGAATTGTGATATATAGTAGCCATCACTGAGATGTGGTTGAGGGAGGGACAGGATTGGCAGCTCAACATTCAGGGATATAGAATCTTCAGGCGAGACTGGGGAGGGGGTAAAAGAGGAGGGGGCATTGCATTATTAATTAAGGAATCAGTTGCTGCAGTCAGAAGAGATGATATTATGGAGGGGACATCGAATGAAGCTTTGTGGGTAGAGCTTAGGAATAACAAAGGGGCAGCCATATTGTTAGGTGTTTATTATAGACCCCCAGATAGTCAGTGGGAAATTGAGGAGCAAATATGTGCACAATTTACAGAGATGTGTAAAAACAATAACAATAGAGTAATTATATTAGGTGATTTCAACTTTCCCAACATTAATTGGGATAGACATAGTGTTAAGGGCTTGGATGGCGTGGATTTCTTGAAATGTGTACAGGAGAACTTTTTAGGTCAATATGTAGAGGGTCCAACAGGGGACAGGGCAATGCTGGACCTAATTCTGGGGAATGAAGCCGGACAGGTGGCTGAGGTGGTGGTGGGCGAGTATTTTAGCGATAGCGACCACAACATGGTACAGTTTACGTTTGTTATGGACAAAGAAAATGACAAGTTGCAAAAAAATGTTTTGTATTGGGGGAGAGTGGATTTTAGTAAAATAAAGCAGGATCTGGCCATGGTAGACTGGGAACAGCGACTTGTGGGAAAATCTACAGAGGAGCAGTGGGGGGCATTCAAAAAGGAAATGGGGAGGGTACAGGCTCAACATGTTCCCTCTAGGGTGATAGGAATGAGGAACAAGCCCAGAGAACCATGGATGACCAGGAGTATTCAGGTTACAATGAGAAGGAAAAGAGAGCCTTTTAGCATGTATAAGGGAAGCAAATCAGCAGAGGCATTAGTGGAGTACAGAAAGTGCAGGATGGAGTTTAAGAAAACAATTAGGAGAGCAAAGAGGGGATATGAGAAAGCTCTGGCTGGTAAAAGTAGGGAAAATCCCAAGATATTCTATAAGTATATCAATGGGAAGAGGATAACCAGAGAAAGAGTCGGGTCCATAAAGGACCAAGGGAGCAATCTATGGGTGGAGCCAGAGGACATCGCTAGAGTGTTGAATGAATACTTCACATCCATCTTCACCCAAGAGAATGAGGATGAAGGTATGGAACTCGGGGAGAGAGACTGCGAGCTTCTTGAGCAAATTGATATAGGGAGTGACAAGGTATTAGAGGTGTTGGCAGGCTTAAAAGTGAACAAATCTCCAGGTCTGAATGATTTGTGTCCCAGACTGCTGAGGGAGGCAAGGGAGGAGATCGCTGGGGCTCTGACCCGAATTTTTAATTCCTTTCTCGCCACGGGGGAGGTGCCAGAGGACTAGAGAACAGCTAATGTGGTTCCACTATTTAAGAAGGGTTGTAGAGATAAGCCAGGGAACTACAGGCCAATGAGTCTCACATCAGTGGTAGGGAAACTATTGGAGAAAGTTCTGAAGGAGAGTATCTATCTCCACTTGGAGAGGCAAGGTTTGATCAGGGATAGGCAGCATGGCTTTGTCAGAGGGAGGTCATGCCTAACAAATTTGATCAAATTTTTTGAGGAGATAACCAGGTGTGTAGATGAGGGTAGTGTAGTTGATGTAGTTTATATGGATTTCAGTAAAGCCTTTGACAAGGTCCCACATGGGAGACTTATAAAGAAGGCAAATGCACATGGTATACAGGGTAATTTGATAAGGTGGATTCAAAATTGGCTTAGTTGTAGGAGACAGAGGGTGATGACAGAGGATGCTTTAGTGACTGTAGACCTCTATGACTCTAAGATGGAGATGTGAGGGCATGTATGAGAGAGTGAGTGATGATGTCCCTCGAGCTGGCAGTGAGTGAGATGCCAGTGAATGTGCGATGGTCTTGTGAGTGTGTGAGTTTAGAGTGATAAGATGTTTGACTTACTCAGCGGCACAGATGAGATCATTGACCTATTTTCTCCACTGGATGGCTGACCTCCTGTGCACAGTATTGGCACTGACCACCTCTGCCACCACCTCCCAAGCCAGAATGGTGAGACTTGGTGGGCCTTCTGCATCCAGAACCGCAGTCGAGGACAGCGCAGCAGGCTTTCACAGGTTCCCAAAAGGCATCCCAGGGATGCGTCACTGAATCAGAGGGCTGCACTCTTCTTGGTTTTTTGGGCTACGTCTTCATGGAACAATCCTGGCCTAGCAGCATTGAGAACAGTGTGCACGGCTACAGTTTAAATATGGTGCGTGGAGTAAGGAAGTGGTGAGTTAACGGTGAGGCAGGAAAATTGGAGACTGCCTGTCAGCGATCCAGCATGTTTTTCATGAAGGCATAATTTGAGGTGGGAAGGAGACAATGTGGCGTGAAAATCCGTCATTGCATCTGGTGGGTATAGTGTCATTTTTCAGGCCTGCTACCACACTTAGTGCAAATCTACGATGATTCCGCCCATAGTTCATTTTTTCTTGTTTCATGAATGTTTTATTCTTTGTGTTAAAAATACACTAGCAGGCTCCTGTGAATCTGTTCAGTAACTGCCCTCCACAGTTTCTAAAATAAATAAAAGTTAGGATCGATCAAGCCAAGATTCACTTTGGGATTTGACTTTTCCTGTGTTAACATCAGCTGGGATCGTAACAAAGTAGGGGCTTGTCCGGGATTGTAAGAAGGTGGGGTGTCTTGTGGAATCGAAAAGCATTGCATTTAAGTGGGACCTGTGAATCCTTAAACACACGAGTATATGGAGGTACTGGCCATAGGAACAGGATTTGCTGCGAAGTATATTACACTTGTCGAAACTCAAGAATGGCCTTTTTCTAGTAGAAGATGTAACAGTCGATCATTTGAAATCCTTGACTAAGGCTAAACTGAGAGAGTTAGCAGATAAATTGAATGTAGAAAAAAAAGCAGGGTTTATAAGACTATAAGATACGATTAAAGTAATTACCCAGCATTTAGGATTAAAAGAGGTGGAACCTGAAATTGGTATCTCACAGCTAGAGTTAGCAAAAATTCAGTTAAGAATGAAATAAATCCGGGTAGAAAGAGATAGAGAAAAGCAGAAGATTGAATTTGAAAAAAAGGAACTGAAAAGAAATGAATTGGAGAAAAGTGAGAGAGAAAGAGAAATTAGTAAAACTTGAATAAGAAAGAAAGGAGAAAGAAAAATGGAAAGAAAGACACGGGAATGCAGAATCTTGAGCTTGAGTTTCAAAGTGAGAAAGAAAGAAACATGACTTGAGTTCCAAAGTTTCGAAGAAAGGAAAAAAAAATATAGTAGTTCAGAGTGTGATTTTGATTCCTCTGCGGATTTTGATTGAACTAAAAATTTTTGTTTAGTGCCTAAGTTTACAGAGGATGGCTTTGAGAAAGATATCTCCCTTCATTTGAAAAGATAGCTATGAAGTTAAGTGGCCAAAAGATGCTTGGACTTTAATATTACAAAGTGTCCTGATAGGTACAGCTATGCATGTGTACCCAAATCTGTTAGAAGAGCAATCTGCAGACTATGAGTGGTTAAAAGGGCAATAATCAATGAGCTTGTCCCTGAAGCTTATCAATTAAAGTTTAGGACCATAAGCAAAAAGCCTAATCAGACACTTGTAGAATTTGCAAGAGAGAAGGAAATGCTGTGGGGTCAGTGATTTCAATCACTGAAATTAGAAAAAAACACTTTTGAGAACTTTTGAGGGAAATCATGATTATTGAAGAATTCTGAAATATTATCACAGTAATCATTAAGACTTATTTTGATGAGCGTCAAGTATCAAGGATCTGAAAAATTGGCAGTTTTGGCTGATACCTATGATATCTCACACAGACAGTTAGGTGTGGGGAAAGGGTCATATAGGAATCAACAGGGAAACTGGAAGAATTGGGAGCATGGTGATGGAAAAGATAATAGTTCTAGAGAACAAATAGAAGGATGTTAAAATGATAAAGGAGATAGACTAGAACCTAAAAGCGATGTAAAGAAAATGTTATGCTTCCATTGTAATAAAACTGGACACACTAAAGCTAATTGCTGGAGATTAAATGGGAGAACCTATTGCAGTAGTAGGAATGCTTAAGGAATCCTGAGAAAAGGTTGTACCAGAACAGGAAGTGGGTATTACAACCATAGCAGTGGTACAGGTAAAAAATGTTCCCTCAGAACCTACTAGGAAGGGGGATATGGTTCAGGTTAGTCAAGAGAATTCCTCTTTGACTACTGCTAAAGAGAGCCAGGCTACTGGGTGTTCTAGATGTTTTATCTCAAAGGGAGAAGTGTTTCCTTACTCCTCCAACTAAATAAGTAAATGAATTTAAATTTTGAGATATACTAAGGCAGTTCAGTCATTGATCATGACTGATGATGCAATATGTGTTCCAGGTAGGTTTATGAAGGAAAAACTACTAATAGGAGATAATCATGGAGTTTAAAAACCAATTCCTTTGTGTAAAGTCAATTTACTGAGTAACTTAGTAAATGGAATTGTGACAGTGGCAATTGTTGCTCTTTCACCTATTGAAATCGTAGATTTTATTCTGGGCAATGGTGGGTGGTATAGTTTTTCCACATTCTGAGATGGAGTGTCACAAATTTTCCTGCAAAAAAAGATTTGAGGTTACTATCATAATCATATTAAATGGTGGAGCAGGCACGTGGGGCCTAATGGCCTACTCCTCCTCCTTGTTCATATGTTCATATGAATAAAAGTTCCTTGCTAAAAGTTCCTTGTTCAGCAAAGAACTGATCCAAGTAACCTAACTGATGTATCAACCTCAGTAATGGACAGAACAGAAGCAACTGAAGTGTCTGCAGAACTGGAAATTAAGAATTTAGAAAGGACTGATTCAGAAAGGACTGAATTCAGAAAGGACTGAATTCAGAAAGGACTGAAACTGTAAAATGATCTGGAAGGGTCAATGTCCAGTGACACTGATTTACAAGTGCTTGCCAGTGTTGACACACAAGATACAGCAGCTGGAATACAGGCAAGTGGACAATTTGCAAAAGACCATTTAAAACATGCAGAGGAGTGGAATGATATGATATTAATTATGTAAAATCGATGAAGTATTAGAATGAGCCGTAAAACTCCAGAGGTAGGAAGTGATTGATGTTGCTCGAAAAGAATTAAATAACGCCCATTTGAAATGGGATTGGGAGAAACTACTAGATCATAAAATGTTCAAAGATCAAACCAAGCTGGAGTATGAAACACTTTTGTGTGAACATAAAAAATATCTCAATAGCATCTTTGAAAGAGCTAAATGAGGTTTTGATCAGAGGAGAAATGAGTTCTTAGCTCATAAAGATGCCATTTTGACGTTATTATCTTGACATGAGTTTACCACATTTGAGTTTGGAAAACGAGCTTGATGATGGACTTAATACCGACAGCTAATGAAAATGACGAGTGGGCTGTGAGCTTAAATGCAACCTTCTTTGCTGAGTTAAAGACTGGGAATAAGAGAAAACATAAACGCATTGAGTTATGATAATTCTATGATATACAAATCCTGCTGGTCTGACTTGTTACACGGATTGACTTTTAATTTGGTTAAACATTTGTAATTGTACAATATGACGTGTAGTTGTGAAACGAGACAAAACGTTTATTTGTGTAACGTAATAAGCTATTTGTTAGAAGTTTCTGATGTTAAATTCTTGTAAAGAAGGTGTAAAGGCCATTTTGAAGAAACCTTCACTGTAGTGAAGCTTTCTTTCTTTTGAGGAAAAAAGACTTACTTTGAGTTAAAATCAGAGTTCTGAGGTGTCGAACGATAGTTCCAGTGGGCCTTGGTGTTTCTGTGTATGCACCGGCTGGCTGTAGGATGGTTGCACATGCGCAGGTCATTTCTTTTCATTCCTGGTGTTTCTGCGCCTGCGTTGGCCGGAGGAAGCTTGCGCCTGTGCAGTTACTGGGTTTTCCTGTGTTCAGGCTGGGAACTCACTCACGCGCAGTTAGACAGTATCTTCCAAACCCACCACCACTAACACCAGGGAGGACAAGGGCAGCAGATAGATGGGAACACCACCACCTGGAAGTTCCCGTCCAAGTCACTCACCATCCTGACTTGGAAATATATCACTGTTCCTTCACTGTCGCTGGGTCAAAATCCTGGAACTCTCTCCCTAACCGCACTGTGGGTGTACCTACACCACATGGACTGCAGCGGCTCAAGAACTCAGCTCACCACCACCTTCTCAAGGGCAACTAGGGATGGGCAATAAATGCTGGCACAGCCAGCGAAGCCCACATAGGTTATAACGGGACAATCTGGACGTTGTTAAATTTCGGCTCAGTCTTTGAAGCGAAGAAACCGTTTCCTTTTTAATCTTTTCCACGTGACTATCTCACCCTGTACTTTCCCGCTCTTTCTCACGGCCTTGCGCACGCGCTTTGCGCTAGGCTGGTGCCGTGTCGTGCGACTGCGCGGCCGGCTGGCTGTGTCGTGCGGCTGCGCGTGTTTTGAATTGCAGTGACGGTTGCAGCTGTTGTCTCTCTGCTGCCTCTCGCGCAGTCATGGTCGCTCCCGCTGCCCTGCTCATTTTCACCGTTTGCGGCCGACTCTTCAATTCAATGGAAGCGGCCGGAGTCGAGCCTCAGTCTTTCGTACTGGAAACAAGGCGTTCAACGGATATGTCCGACTTCCACCACTCGACAGCAGGTGAACAGAAGGGGCTTCGATCCCAAACACCGTTCCTGCAGCTCCGGAAAGCGGGGCTCCCGCCATCCAACACCCTCAATCCAAAAACTCGCACCCTCAATCCAAAAAAAATCACCCCCTCAATCCAAAAACTCACCCCCTCAATCCAAAAACTCACCCCCTCAATCCAAAAACTCACCCCCTCAATCCAAAAACTCACCCCCTCAATCCAAAAACTCGCCCCTCAATCCAAAAACTCACCCCCTCAATCCAAAAACTCACACCTCAATCCAAAAGAATCACTCCTCAATCCAAATAATACCCCTCAATCTAAAGTAATCACCCCCTCAATCCAATAAATCACCCTCAAACCAAATAAATCACCCCCTTAACCCAGAAAATCACCCTCAATTCAATAAATTCTCTTCCTCAATCCAATAAAATCACCCTTAAACCAACAAATCAACCCTCAATCCAATAAATCATCCCTCAATCCAAAAAAAATCACCCCCTCAATCCAAAAAATAACCCCCTCAATCCAAAAAATAGTCCCCTCAATCCAAAAGAATCAGTCCCTCAATCCAAAGAAATCATCCCCTCAATCCAAAAAATCACCATCAATCCTAAAAAGTCACCACCTCAATCCAAAAAAATCATCGTCAATGCTAAAAAATCATCCCCAAATTCCAAAAAATCACACTCAATCCAAAAGGATCACCCTCAATCCAATCCAAACAAATCACCCCCTCGGTCCAGAAAAACAACCCTTAATCCAAAAGAATCACCCCCTCAATCTGAAAATATCACCCCTCAAACCAAAGAATCACCCTTAATCAAAAAGATCACCCCTTAATCCAATAAATCACCTCTCATTCCAAAAGAATCACCCCCTCAGTCCAAAAAGATCAACCCTTAATCCAAAAGAATCATCCCCTCAATCAAAAGAAATCACCCCCTCAATCGGAAAAATCACCCTCAATCCAAAACATTCACCCGCTCAATCCAAAAAATCACCCCACAATCCAAAAGAATCAGCCCCTCAATACAAAAGAATCACCCCCTCAATCCAAAGAAATCATCACCTCAATCCAAAAAATCACCGTCAATCCTAAAAAAAAATCACACCCTCAATCCAAAAAATCATCCTCAAATTCCAAAAATCACCCTCAATCCAAAAGGATCACCCCCTCAATCCAAAAAAATTAACCGTTAGTCCAAAAGAATCACCACCTCAATCTGAAACAATCACCCCTCAATCCAGAAAATCATCCTTAATCAAAAAGATCACACCTCAATCCAATATATCACCCTTCAATCCAAAAAATCACCCTTAATCAAAAAGATCACCCCTCAATCCAATATATCAACCGTCAATCCAGAAAATCACCCCTCAATCCAAAGGAATCACCCCTCAATCCAAAAAATCACCCCCCTAAATCCAAAAAATCACTCCTCAATCCAAAAAATCACACCTCAATCCAAAAATTCACACCTCAATCCAAAATAAATTACACCTCAATCCAAAAGAATCACCCCTCAATCCAAATAATAGACCTCAATCTAAAGTAATCACACCCTCAATCCAATAAATCGCCACTCAAACCAAATAAATCACCCCCTCAATCCAATAAATCGCCACTCAATCCAAAGAAAATCACCTCCTCAATCCAAAAAATCACCCTTAAACCAACAAAGCACCCCTCAATCCAATAAATCACCCCTCAATCCAAAGAAATCACGCCTTCAATCCAACAAATCACCCTCAAACCAAAGAAATCACCCCCTTAACCCAGAAAATCACCCTCATTTCAATAAATTCACTTCCTCAATCCAATAAATCACCCCTCAATCCAAATAAAATCACCCCCTCAGTCCAAATATATCAACCCTTAATCCAAAAGAATCACCCCCTCAATCAAAAGAAATCACCCCCTCAATTGGAAAAATCACCCTCAATCCAAAACAATCACCCCTCAATCCAAAAAATCACCCCACAATCCAAAAGGATCACCCCCTCAATGCAAAAGAATCACCCGCTCAATCCAAAGAAATCATCACCTCAATCCAAAAAATCACTGTCAATCCTAAAAAATCACACCCTCAATCCAGAAAAATCATCGTTAATCCGAAAAAATCATCCCGAAATTCCAAAAATCACCCTCAATCCAAAAGGATCACTCCCTCAATCCAAAAAATCACCCTTATTCCTAAAGATCACCCCTCAATCCAATAAATCACCCTTCAATCCAAAGAAATCACCCCTCAATCCAATAAATCACCCTCAAACCAAAGAAATCATCACCTCAATCCAAAAAATCACCCCTCAATTCAGAAAATCACCCTTAATCAAAAAGATCACTCCTCAATCGAATATATCACCCCTCAATCCAAAAAAATCACCCCATCCATCTAAAAAGATCAACCCTTAATCCAAAAGAAGCACACCCTCAATCCAAAAAAATTACCCCTCAATCCAAAAAAATCACACCCTCAATCCAAAAAATCACCCCCTCAATCGGAGAAATCACCACTGAAATCCAAAAAATCACCCTCAATCCAAAAAATCACATCTCAATCCAAATAATCACATCTCAATCCAAAGACTCGCACCCTCAATCCAAAAAAACACCCTTAATCCAAAGAAATCACACCCTCAATCCAACAAATCACCCTGAAACCCAAGAAATCACCTCCTTAATCCAGAAAATCACCCTCAATTCAATAAATTCACCCCCTCAATCCAAAATCTATCACCCACTCAATCCAGAAAATAACCCCCACAATCCAAAAGAATCACCCCCGATCCAAAAAATCACTCCTCAATCCAAAAAATCACACTTCAATCCAAACATTCACACCTCAATCCAAAAAATCACACCTCAATCCAAAAGAATCACCCCTCAATCCAAATAATACCCCTCAATCTAAAGTAATCACCCCCTCAATCCAATAAATCGCCACTGAAACCAAATAAATCACCCCCTCAATCCAGAAAACCACCCTCAGTCCAAAGAAAATCACCCGCTCAATCCAAAAAATCACCCTTAAACCAACAAAGCACACCTCAATCCAACAAATCACCCTCAAACCAAAGAAATCACCCCCTTAACCCAGAAAATCACCCTCATTTCAATAAATTCACTTCCTCAATCCAATAAAATCACCCTTAAACCAACAAATCACCCCTCAATCCAATAAATCATCCCTCAATCCAAAAAATATCACCCCCTCAATCCAAAAAATAACCCCCTCAATCCAAAAGAATCACCCCCTCAATCCAAAAAATAACCCCCCTCAATCCAAAAAATAACCCTCTCAATCCAAAAGAATCACCCCCTCAATCCAAAAAAATCGTCAATCCAAAAGGATCACCCCCCTCAATTCAAAGAATCATCCTTATTCCAAAAGATCACCCCTCAATTCAATAAATCACCCCTCAATCCAAACAAATCACCCCCTCAGTCCATAAAAACAACCCTTAATCCAAAAGAATCACCCCCTCAATTTGAAAATATCACCCCCTCAATCCACAAAATCACACCTCAATCCAAAAAAATCACATCTCAATCCAAAAAATCACATCTCAATCCAAAAAATCACATCTCAATCCAAAAAATCACACCCTCAATCCAAAAAAACACCCTTAAACCAAAGAAATCACCCCCTCAATCCAACAAATCTCCCTCAAACCCAAGAAATCACCTCCTTAATCCAGAAAATCACCCTCATTTCAATAAATTCACCCCCTCAATCCAAAATCTATCACCCCCTCAATCCAGAAAATAACCCCCACAATTCAAAAGAATCACCCCCTCAATCCAAAAAATTACCCTTAAACCAAAGAAATCACCCCCTCAATCCAATAAATCACCCTCAAACCAAAGAAATCACCTCCTTAATCCAGAAAATCACCCTCAATTCAATAAATTCACCCCCTCAATCCAGAAAATCACCCTTAAACCAACAAATCACCCCTCAATCCAAAAAATCACCCTTAAACCAAAGAAATCACCCCCTCAATCCAATAACTCACCCTCAAACCCAAGAAATCACCTCCTTAATCCAGAAAATCACCCTCAATTCAATAAATTCACCCCCTCAATCCAAAATCTATCACCCCCTCAATCCAGAAAATAACCCCCACAATCCAAAAGAATCCCCCCTCAATCCAAAAGAATCACCCCCTCAATTCAAAAGAATCACCCCCTCAATCCAAAAAATCACCCTTAAACCAAAGAAATCACCCCCTCAATCCAATAAATCACCCTCAAACCAAAGAAATCACCTCCTTAATCCAGAAAATCACCCTCAATTCAATAAATTCACCCCCTCAATCCAGAAAATCACCCTTAAACCAACAAATCACCCCTCAATCCAATAAATCATCCCTCAATCCAAAAAATATCACCCACTCAATCCAAAAAAATCACACCACAATCCAAATAACCACCCCCTCAATACAAATAACTCACCCCTCAATCCAAAAAAATCACCCCTTCAATCCAACAAATCACCCTTAAACTAAAGAAATCACCTTAATCCAGAAAATCACCCTCAATTCAATAAATGCACCCCCTCAATCCAGAAAATCACCCTTAAACCAACAAATCATCCCTCAATCCAAAATCTATCACCCCCTTCAACCCAGAAAATAACCCCACAATCCAAAAGAATCACCCCCTCATTTCAAAATTATTACCCCCTCAATCCAAAAAATCATCGTCAATCCTAAAAAATCACCCCTTGAATCCAAAAAGTTATTGTCAATCCTAAAAAATCATCCCCAAAATTCCAAAAAATCACCCTTAATCCATAAAATCACCCCTCAATCAAATAAATCACTCCTCAATGCAAAAGATCACCCCCTCAATCCAAAAAAAATCAAACCCTCAATCCAAAAAAATCAGCCTCTCAATGGGAAAAATCACTCTCAATCCAAAGAAATCACCCCCTCAATCCATAAAATCACTTTCAATTCAAAACAATCACCCACTCAATGCAATAAATCACCCTTAAGACAAAATATCACCCCCAATCCACAAAAATCACCTGCTTAATCCAGAAAATCACCCCTCAATCCAAAAGCATCACCCCCTCAATCCCAAGAAACCACCCTCTCAATCCAAAAAATCACAGCCAATCCTAAAACATCATCCCCGAAATCCACAAAATTACCCTTAGTCCAAAAAAACACCCCTAAATCCAGAAAATCCCCCTCAATCCAAAAGAATCACCCCTCAATCCACATAAATCACCCCCTCAATCCAAAAGAATCACCCCCTCAATCCAAATAAATCACCGCTCAATCCAAAAAATCACCCCTCAATCCAAAGAAATCACCCTCAATCCAAAAGATCACCCCTCAATCCAAATAAATTACCCCCTCAGTCCAAAAAAAAATCAACCCTTAATCCAAAAGAATCACCCCCTCAATCCGAAAATCACCCCTCAATCCAAAAAAATCAAACCCTCAATCCAAAAAATCAGCCTCTCAATCCATAAAATCACTCTCAAGCCAAAACAATCACCCACTCAATACAATAAATTACCCTTGAGACAAAATATCACCCCTCAATCCAAAAAAATCACCTGCTCAATCCAGAAAATCACCCTTCAATCTAAAAGAATCACCCCCTCAATCCCAAGAAACCACCCTCTCAATCCAAAAAATCACAGCGAATCCTAAAAAATCATCCCCGAAATTCACAAAATCACCCTTAGTCCAAAAAAAACCCCTAAATCCAGAAAATCCCCCTCAATCCAAAAGAATCACCCCTCAATCCAAATAAATCACCTCCTCAATCCAAAAGAATCACCCCCTCAATCCAAATAAATCACCGCTCAATCCAAAAAATCACCCCTCAATCCAAAGAAATCACTCTCAATCCAATAAATCGCCCCTCAATCCAAAAAAATTACCCCCTCAGTCCAAAAAAAATCAACCCTTAATCCAAAAGAATCACCCCCTCAATCCGAAAATCACCCCTCAATCCAAAAAAATCAAACCCCGAATCCAAAAAATCAGCCTCTCAATCGGAAAAATCACTCTCAATCCAAAGAAATCACCCCCTCAATCCATAAAATCACCTTCAATCCAAAATAATCACCCACTCAATGCAGTAAATCACCCTTAAAACAAAATATCACCCACAATCCAAAAAAATCACCTGCTCAATCCAGAAAATCACCCCTCAATCCAATAAATCATCCCTCAATCCAAAAAATATCACCCCCTCAATCCAAAAAATAACCCCCTCAATCCAAAAGAATCACCCCCTCAATCCAAAAAATAACCCCCCTCAATCCAATAAATCACCCCTCAGTCCAAAAAAAAATCAACCCTTAATCCAAAAGAATCACCCCCTCAATCCGAAAATCACCCCTCAATCCAAAAGAATCACACCCTCAATCCAGATAAATCACCCCCTCAATCCAAAAAAAATCACCCCCATTCCAATAAATCACCCTTAAGACAAAATATCACCCATTAATCCAAAAAAAATCACATGCTCAATCCAAAAAATCACCCCTTCAATCCACAAAAATCAGCCCCAATCCTAAAAAAATGACACCTCAATCCAAAAAAATCACCCCTCAATCCACAAAAATCACTTTCAACCCAAAAAAATCACCCTTCACTCCAAATAATCAGCCTCTCAATCCAAAGAAATCACCCCTCAATCCAAGAAAATCACCCCTTCAATCCAAAAAAAATCATCTCAATTCAAAGAATCACCCTCAATCCAACGAATCATCCCTCAATCCAAAAGAATCACCCCCTTAATCCAAAAAAAATCACCCCCTCAATCGGAAAAATCACCCCCAATCCAATGAAACCACCCTCTCAATCCAAAAAATCACCCTCAATCCCGAAAATCACCCTTAATCTAAAAAATCACCCCTCCATCCAGAAAATCACCCCTCAATACAAAAAAATCACTCTCAATGCAAAAATTCACCCCAATCCAAAAAAAATCACCCCAATCCAAAAAGAATCACCCCAATCCAAAAATTCACTTTCAATCCAAAAACTCACCTTCAATCCAATGAATCAACCTCAATCCAAAATTGGCTGTCTGGCAGGAGGCAGAGAGTGGGGATAAGGGGGTCCTTCTCAGGATGGCGGCCGGTGACTAGTGGAGTTCCGCAGGGGTCAGTGTTGGGACCACAGCTTTTCACTTTATACATTAATGATCTAGATGAAGGAACTGAGGGCATCCTGGCTGTTTGCAGATGATACAAAGATAGGTGGAGGGACAGGTAGTATTGAGGAGGCGGGGAGGCTGCAGGAGGATTTGGACAGGTTAGGAGAATGGGCAAAGAAGTGGCAGATGGAATACAACGTGGGGAAGTGTGAGGTCATGCACTTTGGTAGGAAGGATAGAGACATAGATTATTTTCTAAATGGGGAGAGAATTCAGAAATCTGGAGCGCAAAGGGACTTGGGAGTCCTAGTTCAGGATTCTCTTAAGGTTAACTTGCAGGTTGAGTCGGTAGTTAGGAAGGCAAATGCAATGTTGGCATTTATTTCGAGAGGACTAGAATATAAAACCAGGGATGTGCTGCTGAGGCTTTATAAGGCTATGGTCAGACCACATTTAGAATATTGTGAGCAATTTTGGGCCCCGTATCTCAGGAAGGATGTTCTGGTCCTGGAGAGGGTCCAGAGGAGGTTCACGAGAACGATCCCAGGAATGAAAGGCTTAACATACGAGGAATGTTTGAGGACTCTGGGTCTATCTTGATGGAGTTTAGAAGGATGAGGGGGGATCTGATTGAAACTTACAGAATACTGAAAGGCCTGGATAGAGTGGACGTGGGGAAGGTGTTTCCATTAGTAGGAGAGACTAGGACGCGAGGGCACAGACTCAGAGTAAAGGGAAGACCTTTTAGAACAGAGATGAGGAGAAACTTCTTTAGACAGAGAGTGGTGAATCTGTGGAATTCATTGCCACAGAAGGCTGTGGAGGCCAGTTCATTGAGTGTATTTAAGACGGAGATAGAGAGGTTCTTGATTGGTAAGGGGATCAAAGGTAACAGGGAGAAGGCGGGAGAATGAGGTTGAGAAACTTATCAGCCGTGATTGAATGGCGGAGCAGACTCGATGGGCCAAATGGCCTAATTTCTGCTCCCATGTCTTATGGTATTCACTACCAGAGAAGGCTGTGGAGGCCGGGGCACTGAGTATATTCAAGAAAGAAATTGATAATTTTTTGGATATTAGGGGTATCAAAGGGTATGGAGAGAAAGTGGGAATATGGCGTTGAGATGGAGGTTCAGCCATGATCATATTGAATGGCGAAACAGGCTTGAAGGGCTGAATGGCCTACTCCTGCTCCTAGTTTCTATGTTTCTATTGCTGCATCTGATGCTGGGAAGTGAGGTGGGCCAAGTAGACCAAGGGAAAAATTTTCCCCCCGTCAGGGGGGGATGTGCAGGAGCGGGCACAGGAGGGCGCACGTCTGATCAGGGGCGCGCCACCATTTTACATGGGCAGAACAATTAAGGCCCGCCCAGCATGACATCTGCTATGTGCTCCCTCTGAGGGTGGGGGGGATTCCCTCAGCCGGGAATGCACTAAGTGCTGCCTCAGGGTGATCGGCTTGGAATTAAAATTTGCAGTACAATTGTTAAAAAAAATCCTCTGACATGTCCCCTCATGAGACACTGTCCCATGAGTTGGAACATGTCCATAACCTTTATTGAAACCTTTAATAAAAATTTAAATACCCTCATGAAACCTCATCCCGCCCGTGGATGAGGTTTCATGCTTTTTCCAAAGCCCGCCAGAGCTCTCGGCCTGTCCGCCAACCTTAAGATTGGACGGGCAGGTCCATTAATGACTTTAGTTAGTTTTTCAATGGCCTCAAAAGGCCGTTGACAGGTCGGGCCCTGCTCGCTGACCGGAAGATCCTGCCCCAAGGGTCTGTAGGGAACTGTTTGGGTAAGAGCAATAATAATGTGGAAGATCAATGAACAATCTAATATGGAACTTCTAAATTTGAAAAAGGATAATTTTGATGAGAAGGGATCTAATCAGGGCAATCCAGAGACCCAGGGTGATGCTCTGGGGACCCAGGTTCGAATCCTGCCATGGTGGATGGTGGAATTTGAATTCAACAAAATAAATCTGGAATTAAAAGCCTAATGATGACCATGAAACCATTGCCGATTGTTGTAAAAATCCATCTGGTTCACTAATGTCCTTTAGGGAAGGAAATCCGCCGTCCTTACCTGGCCTGGCCTTCATGTGACTCCAGACCCACAGGAATGTGGTTGACTCTTAAATGCCCTCTGAACAAGGACAATGAGGGATGGACGATAAATGCTGGCCTAGCCAGTGATGCCCACACCCCATGAATGAATAAAATTTGAACCTGTGTCCCCAGGGCCTCTGGATTATTAGTTCAATGACAATGCCAGTACATGATCCAAGTCCCTGCAATATAGTGCCTTAAAATGGAACCAAAAACTGATGGGGAAAACTGTGGCGGACCAATGGGTGAACTTTAAGGAAGAAAGGCTTCAGGTACATGTCAGGTGCATTCCAACAAGGTAAGAGAGCCAAAAACAGGGCTCCTTGGAAGTGGGTTTGGAGATAGCAGAAAGGCTTGTTTTAATATTTCAAACTTTTCTTGATGTGGAGGAAGTGCCAGAGGATTGGACAATGGTAAATGTGACTCTTACTCAAGGAAGGATGCAAGGGCAGTCCTAGCAACTACAGGCCAGGTACTTTTAACATCAAGACAAAAGCAAAAAACTGTGGATGCTGGAAATCCAAAACAAAAATAAAAATACCTGGGAAAACTCAGCAGGTCTGGCAGCATCTGCGGAGAGGAACACAGTTAACGTTTCGAGTCCGTATGACTCTTCGAGACTTGAAACGTTAACTATGATCCTCTCCGCAGATGCTGCCAGACCTGAGTTTTTCCAGGTATTTTTATTTTTACTTTTAACATCAGTTCTGGGTAAGCATAGGGAGTCATTAATCAGGGGGGAAAAGAAGCTTGAGTTAATTAAGGAGAGCTAGTAGTTTTGCAGAAAGACAAATGATGCTTGACTAATTGAATTTTTTGATGAAAGAAATGTGGATGTTGTCTATATGGATTTTAAAGCATTTGACAAGGTACCACGTAAAAGGCTGATTAACAATATTAAGATTTATGGAATAAGAGGGTCAGTGCGCAATTAGATAAGAATTTGGCTTAAGGACAGAAAGCAGCAAGTCTTGGGGGATGTTCAGAGGGCATTTAAGAGGCCATTGCTGTGGGCCTGGAGTCACATGTAGGCCAGACCAAGTAAGGACAGCAGATTTCTTTCCCTAAAGGACATTAATGAACCAGATGGGTTTTTAACAACAATAAGCAATGGTTTCATGGTGATCACCAGGCTTTTAATTCCAGATTTTTATTGAATTCAGAGTTCACCATCTGCCATGGTGGGATTCAAACCTGGGTCCCCAGAGCATTATGGTGGGTCTCTGGAATTCTAGTCCAGTGACAATACCACTTTACCACCGCCTCCCCTGACAAATGGCAAAGAGTGATAATGATATGAATTGCCTGCAACAGGACATAGGTAGGCTAGCAGAATGGGCGGACAAGTGGCAGATTGAATTTGATATAGAGAAGTGTGAGATGGTGCATTTTTGCAGAAGGGATGGGGGACTACTGGCTGTTCACTCTTCCCCAACCCCCCATAGTCTGCTCAGAGACATTGTTGACCCTGGCAACAGAGAGGCAACAAACCATCCTGGATTCACCTCTATGGCCAGAGAAACGCCTAACTATCAAAACACCTATAACTATTCCTCTTCCAGACTTCCTTGTACCCCCTGTACAGTTGAGCCACCCATGGTGCCATGGACTTAGCTCTGGCTACGCTCCCCATCACGAACTATCACTCTCAGCAGTATTCAAAACTGAATAGTGGTTTAAGAGCGGGATGCACATAGTTTACAAGGTTTAGTTCAACCTCCTTGTTTTTATATTCAGTGCCTTTACAAACCTAAGTATCCGATACACTTTCTTAATTGTCTTTTCAACTTGGCCTATACCTTCAAGATTTGTGAATTTGCATCTCCTCTTGCAACCCTCAAAATAGTGCCATTTAGATTCTACTGCCTTTCCGAGTTGTTGGTTCCAAAGGACATCTTTGACACCTAGCAGCACTAAATTGCATCAGCCATGTGTCTGCCCATTTCACAATCTCTATGGCCTCCTGAAATTTGCTGCTAGGGGAGGAATTTTACTGCCCCGCCCATCAGCGGGATCTTCTGGTCCCGCCAAAGTCAATAGACTTTTGAACGGTACGCTGCATTTTCTGGTCCTGTCCCTGCCGTGTTAGGGCTGTAAAATTCTACTCTGTCATGCTCAACTATCATTGCCAAGTTTTGTATCATCCACAAATTTTGAAATTGTACTCCCTGGACCTATTTACAAATTATCTGTATATAACAAGAAAAGCAATGGCCCCAGTAGCAACATGATTGAATGGCGGAGCAGACTCGATGGGTCAAATGGAAGCCATTATATACTTTTCTCCAATCAGAAGAACATCCATTCACTACTACTCTCTGTCCTATCTGTTAGCCAATTACATACTTGAGTAACCACCATTCATTTAATACTCTGTGCTGCTATTTTCTAATAAGTATGTACTAGTATTTTATTAAATGCCCTTTGAAAGTCCACTTGTACATCATTGCTTCATCGTAGTACTCAGAATAGTTGAGCATAATTTTCCTTTAACAAATCCATGAAGGCTGTCACTTTGACTGCATGGTTTCTCCAAGTGAGAATTAAAATTATCCTTGACAATAGCCTCTGTAGTTTTTCCATCACTAATGTTAGGTTAATTGGCATGTACTTATTCCTCTTCCCTTTTTAGAACAGGGTTGTAATATACTCTGGAATCACTCTCAGATTCAAAGAGGAATGGAACTCCTGCTATGTGTGCCCGAGATTTACTCAGCAATCTGAGATACATCTCATTGCACGGGTAACTTGTTAACTTCAAGTAGTGCCAATCTATTTATTGCCTCCCTTCTATCTTTTTATCCTATCCAGTATCTTCCTTCTTCCTCCTTCTACTGTAACATTAGCTTTATCCATATTTTTGGGAATACAGAGGCAAAGAACTCATCCAGTAGCTCAATCATTGTATCTCCAAATATTTTTTTCTCCTATCCTCCTCATCCCTCCTCTCTTCCCCTCTATGCTCCTGTGCCCCACACTATCCTATTCCCATATTCTTTTCTCATCATTACTTGCTCCGTCTCCTCCTCCTTTCTTACTTCACCTTTTTTCTCCATCTCTTTCTACATCCCTTCATCTTCATTCAACCTTCCCTTCTCAATTCTCCCTTATTACCAAATCTCTCCAATCCTCACACTGCCTCCTTTCCATACCCCAATCTACTCTGACATGTCTTGTAGGCAGACTAGCTCTCTCCTCCCTTATTTCTTCCTTCTGCCCATATCTGATTCTTCCTAAAATCCCTTTGCCTTTGTATCGGTGATTACTCTCTGACTTTCCCCTTTTGCCCCACTTGGCCTTTTGCAGCAACACATAACCTGAGATTGAAAATTCAGTTTGAAGAGAGTGACAAAAAACGTTCCCCACTTAATGTTGCACATCACCAATTACTCAGGAGCTATATTGTTGTAACATCATTCGATCATCCTTTAGCACCATTTTAGTAGGAATAGAAGTGTGATGCTTATAGTCTTAAATTGTCAGAGAATCACAGTTCAAATTAACACTTAAATCTATACTTATGTAATAGTGACATGGTTTCCTCACATTGAAACCGGAGATGGTTTCCTGAAGCATCAGGAAAAGCTTCTTCAAGAACTTAATCAGTACAGAATCATCTCTCCATTTATTGTGTCAGGAGGACAGATGTGGAATATGGACCTTTTACAGCAGGTAAGGAAACAGTGGAGGAGTGCATGTCAATGTTGTTACAAATCTATTTACAGATCTACTTAATATGACAGTGTTTTGCTGGTCTGTTCTAATTTGGCTGACATTTAGTTCTAATCAGGACTTGTTCCTTTGGATTGGGAATGCCAAGGTCAATCCATTGCCTATAGAACCTTGCAGCACCGAAGCAGGCCAAGCGGCTTATCACCTGTTGTTTCCTGGGATGAAACATTTAAGTTATGAAGAGAGGTTGCATAGACTTGGGTTGTTTTCGTTGGAGCAGAGAAGACTGAGGGGTGACCTGATCGAGGTGTACAAGATTATGAGGGACATCGACAGGGTGGATAGGGAGCAGCTGTCCCCCTTAGTTGAAGGGTCAGTCACAGGGGGACATAAGTTCAAGGTGAGGGGCAGGAGGTTTAGGGGGGATGTGAGGAAAAACTTTTTTACCCAGAGGGTGGTGATGGTCTGGAATGCACTGCCTGGGAGGGTGGTGGAGGCGGGTTGCCTCACATCTTTTAAAAAGTACATGGATGAGTACTTGGCACATCATAACATTCAAGGCTATGGGCCAAGAGTTGGTAAATGGGATTAGGTAGGTAGGTCAGGTGTTTCTCACGTATCGGTGCAGATCCGATGGGCCGAAGGGCCTTTTCTGCACTGTGATTCTGAAGGAATAAAGAGCTGTTTGCTAATGATGCAAAGCTTGATGTCAGAGTAACTATTGTAGATGTGACTGGAAAGTTGGAAAGGACCATCAAATCATAGAATGATGCAGCACAGAAGGTCGTCATTCAGCCCATTGTGTTTGTATTGACTCTTTAGAAGAGCCATTCGATGAATCCCACCCTCTGCTCTTTCTGCATATCCCAGTAATTTTTTTTTTCCATCGGGTCTTTTTCGAATTTTCTTTTGAATATTATGTTGAATCTAACTACCCTTTCAGGAAGTGCATTCCAGATGCAACAGCTTGATGTGTTTTCATAAAATGTTTCCTCATGTCACCTCTGGTTCTTTTGCCAATCACCTTATATCTGTGCTCTCTGGTCACCAACTGTTCTGCTACGAGAAACAGTTTCTCTTTATAGAATCATAGAAGATCAGATTGCAGGCCAAAATACTGGACACTAAGATGCTTCGTAGCTGGCATGCCAAACACCCTCACCATTTTGAGACGGTCACAACTGAGTTGGACTGGTGTGTAACCAGAATGCCTGACACTCGCTTACCAAGCTGATACTTCTATGGAGAGCTTGAGTCTGGATGCACTCTCATGGCAGTCAAATAAAGCACTACAGTGACACTAAAGGCTTCACTTATGAGTATTGTTATTGACACCGAATCCTTGAAAAGCTTGCCCAGGATTGCTGCACCTGTTGCAACAAAATAAAAAAAGCAGCAGTCTCCTTTGAAAGAAAACGCATATCAGAGGCAGAGAGAAAACACAAGCAGAGGCAATTCATCCAAAACTCAATCATCTGCAACATCTTGTCCTATTTGCAAACATAACCTTCCCAGCCTTAGTGGTCACCGACATAACCATTGGAACCCTACAAAACATCCCAGATGATGGATATGATCATCTTCACCTCAAAGAACAAACAGCGTAGAATCGTAAAATGGATATGACAAAAGAGGCCATTTGCCCCATGATGTTCATGCCAGCTCTCTGTGAGTGCAAGTAAGCTAGTCCCATTCTGCCATGGTTTCCCTGGAGCCCTGCAAATCCTTTGAGAAAATTACCCATTTCCTTTTGAAAGTCAGGATTGAATCTGCCCCCACCACGCTCTTGGGCAGTGTGTTCCAGATCCAATCCATTCATCACGTACTTCCTCTGGCTCTTTATATATCACTCGAAATCATTGTCCTCTGGCTCTTGACTTCTGCAATGGGAACAGTTTCTCCATATCTTTTTTATCCAGACCCCTCATGATATCTCCTCTCGACCTTCTCCAAGGAGAACAGTCCCATTTCTGCAAACCTATCTGTGTAACATAAGTGTCTCATCCTGGAACCATTCAATCAATGTCCAGGTTCAAATGCAGAAAGACCTGGACAATATCCAGGCTTGGGCTGACAAGTGGCAAGCAACATTCGAGCTGCACAAGTGCCAGACAATGATCATCTCCAGCAAAAGAGAATCTAGCCATCACCCCACTATCAACGTCTTGGGGGTTCCCATTGACCAGGAACTGAACTGGACTAGCTTTATAAAAACTATGGCTATAAGAGCAGGTCAGATGCTAGGAATCCTTTGGCCATTAGCTCACCTCCTGACTCCCCAGAGCCTGTCCACTAAATGCAAGGCACAAGTCAGGAGTGTGATGGAATACTCTCCACTTGCCTGGATGAGTGCAGCTCCAACAACACTCAAGAAGTTTGACACCATCCAGGACAAAGCAGCCTGCTTGATTGGCACCTCATCCACAAACATTCACTCCCTCCACCACTGACACACAGTCGCAGCAGTGTGTACCATCTACAAGATGCACTGTAGGAACTCACCAAGGTTCCTTAGGCAGCCCCTTCCAAACACATGACCGATGCCATCTAGAAGGACAAGAGCGGCAGACACATGGGAACACCACCTGGAAGTTCCGATCCAAGCCACACACCACCCTGACTTGGAAATATATTCCCATACCTTCACAGTTGATGTGTCCAAATCATGGAACCCCCTAACAGCATTGTGGGTGTACCTACACCATGGGGACTGCAGCAGTTAAAGAAGGCAGCTCACCACCACTTTCTCAACAGAAATTGGGGATGGGAAATAAATTCTAGCTTAGCCATGTCCTGTTTTTTTGTTTACAGGACATACCTGAGCAACTTTCCACGTTACCAGGTAGATGCCAGTGTTGTAGCTGTACTGGAGCAGCTTGGCTAGGGGCACAGAAAGCTCCTGGAGCACAAGACTTCAGTAATATTGCTGGAATATTGTCAGGGCCCATAGCCTTTGTACTCTCCAGTGTCTTCAGCCATTTCTTGATATCACATGGAGTGAATCGAATTAGCTGAAAACTGGCACCTGAGATGCTGGGGACTCTGGAGGAGGTTGGGACGGATCATCCACTCGGCACTTCAGGCAGAACATTGTAGCAAATGCTTCAGCCTTATCTTTTCACTGATGTTTTGGGCTCCCCCATCATCGAGGATGGGGATATTTGTGGAGCCTCCTCCTCCAGTGAGTTGCTTAATTGTCCACCAGGATTCATGACTGGATGTGGCAGGACTGCAGAGCTTAGATCTGATCTGTTGGTTGTGGGATTGCTTAGCTCTATCACTTGTTGCTTATGCTGTTTGGCACACAAGTAGTCCTGTGTTAGAGCTTCACCAAGTTGACACCTTATTTTCAGGTATGCCTAGTGCTGTTCCTGGCTTGCCCTCCTGCACTCTTCATTGAACCAGGTTGATCCCCTGGCTTGATGGTAATGGTAGAGTGGGGGATATGCTGGGCCATGAGGTTAGAGATTGTGGTTGAGTACAGACAGTTCTGCTGCTGATGATGGCCCACAGCACCTCATGGATGCCCAGTCTTGAGTTGCTGGATCTGTTCAAAATCTATCTCATTTAGCATGGTGGTAGTGCCACACAACACGATGGAGGGTCCCCATAAGGATGGCCACCCCTACCCATACTGTCATGGACAGATCCACCTGCGGCAGGCAGGTTGGTGCGGATGAGGTCAAGTATGTTTTTCCCTCTTGTTGGTTCCCTTACCACCTGTCGCAGACCGAGTCTAGCGGCTATGTCATTTAGGATTCAGCCAGCTCAGCCTGTGGTGGTGCCACCAAGCCACCCTTGGTGATGGACATTGAAGTCCTGCACCAAGACTACATTCTGTACCCTTGCCACCCTCAGTGCTTCCTCAAAGTGATGTCCAACATGAAGGAGCACTGATTCATCAGCTGAGGGAGGGCGGTATGTGGTAATCAGCAGGAGGTTTCCTTGCCCATGTTTGACCTGATGCCTGAGACGTCATGGGGTCTGGAGTCGAGTTTGAGAGTATTAACGTACCGCTAAGAGTTTTGTGATAGCCAGTTGATGTGAGAGAAATTGAGATTTTTCAGGAGGAACATGCTGAATTGTTCCCAGATTGCATGGTAACAAGGGCTCAGACTTAAGATAAAAGCAAAATACTATGGATTCTGGAAAACTGAAACCAAAACAAAAATTGCTGGAAAAACTCAGCAGGCCTGACAGCATCTGTGGAGAGAAAGACAGTTAACATTTCGAGTCTGTATGACTCTTCTTCAGAACTAAAGAGAAGTAAAAATGTGGTGAAATATATACTGTTTAAGGGGGATGGGACAGGTGAAGCTGAATAGAAGGCCAGTGATAGGTGGAGGCAAAGGAGAGATTGCGAAAGATGCCATAAACAAAAGGTCAAAACGGTGTTGGTGGTGGTGATACTGGCTAAAGGAGGTGCTAATGGTGACATTAAGAGTAGAAAGCAGGATGAGCAAGTGACAGATGGCCCGAGTGGGTGTGGGGATGGGGTGGGGGGAGGGGACAATGTGGGAGAAAAGATCGAAATAGGCTAAAAGGTAGGGATAAAACAATGAATGGAAATACATTTAAAAAATAATAATAATAGAAATAGGTGGGAAAAAATATATATATAAAAATTTTAAAAATAAATATTTGAAAAAAGGGGATCAAAAAGGTGTGAGGATGGGGGAGAGAGTTCATGATCTAAAGTTGTTGAACTCAATATTCAGTCCAGAAGGCAGTAAAGTGCCTAATCGGAAGATGAGGTGCTGTTCCTCCAGTTTGAGTTGAGCTTCACTGGAACATTGCAGAAGGCCAAGGACAGACATGTGGGGATGAGAGCAGGGTGGTGTGTTGAAATGGCAAGTGACAGGGAGGTCTGGATCATGCTTGCGGACAGACCGAAGGTGTTCTGCAAATTGGTCACCCAATCTGCGTTTGGTCTCTCCAATGTAGAGGAGACCGCATTGGGAGCAGCGAATGCAGTAGACCAAATTGAGGGAAGTGCAAGTGAAATGCTGCTTCACTTGAAAGGAGTGTTTGGGCCCTTGGACAGTGAGGAGGGGCGAAGTAAAGGGGCAGGTGTTGCACCTTCTGCGATCGCATGGGAAGGTGCTGTGGGAGGGGGTTGAGGTGTAGGGGGTGATGGAGTAGTGGACCAGGGTGCCCCGGAGGGAATGGTCCCTACTGAATGCCGACAGGGGGGAGGTGAAGGGAAGATATGGTGGCATCATGCTCGAGTTGGCGGGAATGGCGGAGGATGATCCTTTCAATGCGGAGGCTGGTGGGGCGAAAAGTGAGGACAAGGGGGTCCCTATCATGGTCCTGGGAGGGAGAGGAAGGTGTGAGGGCAGAGGCACGGGAAATGGGTAGGACACGGTTGAGGGCCCTGTCAACCATCGTGGGTGGGAAACCTCAGTTCAGGAAGAAGGAAGACATTCCAGAAGCACTGTTATGGAAAGTGGCATCATCGGAACAGATGCGACGGAGGCGAAGGAACTGAGAGAATGGGATGGAGTCTTTAAAGGATGTGGGGTGTGAGGAGTTATAGTTGAGTTAGCTGTGGGAGTCGGTAGGCTTGTAATGAATATTGGTGGACAGTATCACTAGAAATTGAGACTGAGAGGTCAAGGAAGAGGAGGGAAGTGTCAGTGATGGACCATGTGAAAATGACGGAGGGGTGGAAATTGGAAGCAAAATTAATAAATTTTTCCAGGTCCAGACGAGAGCATGAAGTGGCACCAAAACAGCCATCGATGTACCGGAGAAAGAGTTGTGGGAGGGGGCCTGAGTAGGACTGGAACAAGGAATGTTCCACATACCCCATAAAGAGACAGGCATAACTGGGGCCCATGCGGGTACCCATAGCCACACCTTTCATTTGGAGGAAGCAAGACGAGTTTAAGGAGAAATTGAAAGAGAACGAGTTCAGCCAGTTGGAGGAGAGTAGTGGTGGATGGGGATTGTTCGGACCTCTGTTCAAGGAAGAAGCGGAGAGCTCTCAGATCATCCTGGTGGGAGATGGAGGTGTAACGGGATTGGACGTCCATGGCGAAGAGGCGGTGGTTGGGGCCAGGGAGCTGGAAGTGGTTGATATGATGTAGGGCATCAGAGGAATTGCGGAGTTAGGGCTCAGGCTTGTAGGGCTAGACAGTATGAAGCGGAGTCGATTGAGAGGGAGCGTATTTCCGGTGTTCATTTGGATAGAAATTTTTTTTTAGGGAATTTGAATGAGGTTAGAGACCCTGAAAGTAACGAGGCTGACTTATTTAGCTGAGCTCCCTTGGATGAAGCCCAGTAGGCAGATCCCGGTTTGCAGTTTCAGCTGTTGCGAATCAAAAAATTATAGAAAGTTTATGGCACAGGAAGGGGCCACTTGGCCCATCGTATTTGTTCCGGATAGAAAAGGAGCCATTTCGACCAACCCAGCGTATGGTCCGTAGCCCTGCAGGTTATGGCATTTGAGGTGCATATCTAGACACCAGTGTTCTGAGGAAGAATCTGAAATGGACCCTGAAAGTTATTACCTAAAAAATGAGAAATTGATGAGGAAGTGGAGACGGCCTCAGAGACCAGCAGATAAGAAGTAGACAGCAGTCCATCAAATTTTAAGAATTGCCCATTCTAATGGCAGGTGATTTATATAAACATAGAAAATAGGACCAGGGGGAGGTCTTTTGGCCCTTCGAGCCTGCTTGGCCATTCAGTATGAGGCTGATCCTCTATCTCAGCTCCATACTCCTGTGCTCTCCCCATACCCCTTGATGGCTTTAGAGTCCAGAAATATTACCTATTTCCTTCTTAAATATATTAAGTCACTTTGCCACCACAGCCTTCTGTTGTAGAGAATTCCACAGGTTCACCACCCTCTGAGTGAAGAAGTTTCTTCTCATCTCAGTCCTAATGTTCTGGACTGGGGGAGAGTGGAATTTAGTAAAATAAGGCAGAATCTAGCCAAGGTGGACTGGGAACAGCTACTTGTGGGGAAATCTACAGAGGAGCAGTGGGGGGCGTTCAGAAAGGAAATGGGGAGGGTACAGGCTCAACATGTTCCCTCTAGGGTGATAGGAAGGAGTAACAAGTCCAGAGAACCATGAATGATCAGAGATGTTCAGGTTACGATGAGAAGGAAAAGAGAGGCTTTTAGCAGGTACAAGGGAAGCAAATCAGCAGAGGCATTAGTGGAGTACAGAAAGTGCAGGGTGGGGCTTAAGAAAGCAATTAGGAGAGCAAAGAGGGGATATGAGAAAGCTCTGGCTGGTAAAAGTAGGCAAAATCCCAAGATATTCTATAATGGGAAGAGGATAACCAGGGAATGAGTAGGGCCCATAAGGGACCAAGAGGGCAATCTATGGGTGGAGCCAGAGGACATCGCTAGAGTGTTGAACGAATACTTCACATCCGTCCTCACCCAAGAGAATGAGGATGAAGGTATGGAACTCGGGGAGGGAGACTGTGAGGCTCTTATGCAAATTGATATAGGGAGTGACAAGGTGGTGTTGGCAGGCTTAAAAGTGGGCAAATCTCCAGGTCCAGATGATTTGTGTCCCAGACTGCTAAGGGCGGAGATCGCAGGGTCTCTGACCAAATTCCTCTCTGTCCACGGGGGAGGTGCCAGAGGACTGGAGAACAGCTAATGTGGTTCTGAAATTTAAGAAGGGTTGTAGAGATAAGCCAGGGAACTACAGGCCAGTGAGTCTCACGTCAGTGGCAGGGAAACTATTGGAGAAAATTCTGAAGGAGAGAATCTATCTCTACTTGGAGAGGCAAGGTTTGATCAGGGATAGTCAGCATGGCTTTATCAGAGGGAGGTCATGCCTAACAAATTTGATTGAATTTTTTGAGGAGGTGACCAGGTGTGTAGATGAGGGTAGTGCAGTTGATATAGTTTATATGGATTTCAGTAAAGCCTTTGACAAGGTCCCACATGGGAGACTTATAAAGATGGCAAATGCACGTGGGATACAGGGTAATTTGACAAGATGGATTCAAAATTGGCTTAGTTTTAGGAGACAGAGGGTGATGACAGAAGGATGCTTTAGTGTCTTAAAGCCAGTGTCCAGTAGCGTACCACAGAGATCTGCACTGGGTCCCCTATTATTTGTCATTTATATAAACGACATAGATGACTATGTGGTGTGTAGGATTAGTAAGTTTGCGATGACACAAAGATTGGCTGGGTGGTTAACAGTGAGGTTGAGTATCATGGGCTACAAGACAATATAGATGGGATGGTCAAATGGGCAGATAAGTGGCAGATGGAATTTAATCCTGAAAAGTGTGAGGTGTTACACTTTGGAAGGAGTAATTTGACAAGGAAGTATTCAATGAACGGCATGACACTAGGAAGTTCTGAGGAACAAAGGGACCTTGGCGTGTGTGTCCATAGATCTCTGAAGGTGGAGGGGCATGTTAGTGGGATGGTGAAAAAGGCATATGGGACACTTGCCTTTATCAATCGAGGCATAGATTACAAAAGTAGGGAGGTCATGTTGGAGTGTATCGAACCTTGGTGAGGCCACAGCTGGAGTACTGTGTGCAGTTCTGGTCGTCACATTATAGGAAGGATGTGATTGCACTGGAGGGGGTGCAGAGGAGATTCACCAGGATGTTGCCTGGGATGAAACATTTAAGTTATGAAGAGAGGTTGGCTAGACTTGGGTTGTTTTGTTGGAACAGAGAAGACTGAGGGGCGATCTGATCGAGGTGTACAAGATTATGAGGGGCATGGACAGAGTGGATAGGGAGCAGCTGTTCCCCTTAGTTGAAGGGTCAGACACAAGGGGACATAAGTTCAAGGTGAGGGGCAGGAGGTTTAGGGGGGATGTGAGGAAAAACACTTTTACCCAGAGGGTGGTGATGGTCTGGAATGCACTGCCTGGGAGGGTGGTGGAGGCGGGTTGTCTCACATCCTTTAAAAAGTACTTGGATGAGCACTTGGCACGTCATAACATTCAAGGCTATGGGCCAAGTGCTGGTAAATGTGATTAGGTAGGTAGATCAGGTGTTTCTCACGTGTCGGTGCAGACTAGATGGGCCAAAGGACCTCTTCTGCACTGTGATTCTGTGAATGGCCTGCCCTGTATCCTGAGTCTCTGACCCCTTGTTCTAGATACCTCCCCCCACCGAGTCAGAGGAAACATCATCCCTGCATCTAGTCTGTCCATCCCAGTCAGAATTTTATATATTTCAAGGAGACCTGCTCTTATTCTGCTAAACTCCAGTGAATACAGGCCTAGTCAACCCAATTTCTCCTCATACGACAAACCTGCCATCCCAGGAATCAGTCTGGTGAACCTTCGCTGCACTCCCCCTATGGTAAGTATATCCTTTCTTCGGTAAGGAGACTAAAACTGAACTCAATACTCCAGGTGTGGACTCACCAAGGCCATGTCCAACTGCAGGAAAACATCCTTGCTCCCGTACTCAAATCCTCTCACAATGAAGGCCAATATACCATTTGCCTTAACTGCTTGCTGCACCTGCATGCTTGCTTTCAATGATTGGTGTCCCCAGATCCCTTTGTACATCAACATTTCCCAATCTATCACCATAATACTCTGCCAGTCTGTTTTTCCTACCAAATTGGATAACTTCACACTTATCCATGTTCTGTTGCACCTGCCATGTATTTGCCCACTTACTCAACTTGTGTAATTTGCCTTAAAGGCACTTCATATCCTCCTCCACTGCTCATATTCCCACCAAGTTTTGTATTGTCAGCAAACTTGGAAAAATTACATTTGGTTCCCTTATCCAAATCATTGATATATATTGTGAATTGCTGGAGCCCAAGCAATGATCCCTGCGGTGCCCCACTAGTCACTGCCTGGCACTCCAAAAAGGACCCATTTATTCCTATTCTGAGAATTGGTTGGCAGACAGGAAACAATGCATGCCAATGTATTACCCCCAATCCCATATGTTTTAATTTTACACACTAACTTCTTATGTGGGACTTTATCAAAAGCTTTCTGAAAATCCAAATCCACATCCACTGGCTCTCCCTTTTCTATTCTGCTAATTACATCCGCAAAAAACTCCAGTCGGTTTGTCAGAAATGACTTCCCTTTCATAAATCCATTGCTGACTTTGTCTAACCCCGTTGATATTTCCTAAGTGCCTTGTTATCACATCCTTTATAATAGACTCTGGCATTTTCTTTTCTACTGATGTTTGGCTAGCCAGCCTGTAATTCCCTGTTTTCTCCCTCCTTTTTTAAACAGTAGGGTTACATTTGCCATCCTCCAGTCTGTTGGGACTGTTCCAGAATCTATAGAATTTTGGAAGATGATAACCAACACATCCATTAATTCCATGGCCATCTCCATTAGTACTCTGGGATGTAGATCATCAGGCCTTGCGGATTTATCGCCTTTCAGCCCCATTAATTTCTCCAGCACTTATTTTTGTAATACTAATTCCCTTCAATTCCTCCTTCTCCCTAAAGCCTTTGTGGGAAGTTATTTGTGTCTTCCTCTGTAAAGACAGAACTAAAGTAGCTGTTTGATTGCTCTGCCATTTCCTTGTTTATTATAAATTCTTCTGTTTGAGACTATGAGGGACCTACATTTGTCTTCACTAATCTTTTTCTTATGACATACTTATAAGAAGCTTTTACAGTCTGCTTTTATGTTCCTTGCAAGTTTACTCTCATATTTTATTTTCACCCCTTAATCTCTTGGTCGTCCTTTGTTGAATTCTGAACTGCTCCCAATCCTCAGGCTTGCCACTTTTTCTAGCAACTTCATATGGTCCCTCCTTGGATCGATTACTATGTTTAATTTAATTGTTAGCCACCGTTAGGCCACTATTCCTGTTGTGTTTTTGTGAAGAAAGGAATATATAACAGTTGCATTGCAAACATTCATCCCTTAAATACTAGCCATAGCCTATCTACCGTCATACCTTTTAATGAAGTTCCCCAGCCTATCTTGGCTAACTAACACCTCGTACCTTTGTAGTTTCCTTTGTTTAGATTTAGGACCCTAGTTTTGGATCGGACTACTTCATTTTTCATCCTAATTGTGAGGATGGATGTTATTTTTTTAATATATTGTGGGGAATATTGTGTTATTCTGTAAAAAAAAAGCTGTGTGTGTGAGAGAGAGAGATTTAATTAAGCTGGGCAGAGTTTGATAGGTTGTCTGGGGGATTTGGAAACATGAAAGGGATAGAGCTGTTACATTTGAGGTACAAGTAAATTGGTTAGATCTAACATTTGCATTTTTAGATAAGTTGAGAGTTTGTTTGAAAGCAAAGTGGGGTCAGAGGTACCAAGAAACATGTTTGCATCTTGCAGGAGTTCCATTGGTAAATAGTACTGGGGATATTGTATTTTAATGACCCAAAATCATTGACAAGATGGAAACACAAAATATCTTATATTTGGAAGGGTTTGAGTTTCAAAGAGATGTGAGAACTATGGGACAGAGATTAAAGGAAAAAATGTATATTAGAATTACTGTGTATAGCTGTTGAGATAGAGATGGCTGGAGCTGTTTAAACTGTTGAGATAGCTGGAGCTCCGGGCTGGGAGAAGATGCTGTTTGAATTACCCATCCAGTCAAGCAAGCTAGAAAAGCCTTGGGCTGCAGCAAGTAGCTTCATTCTGAAGTGGATTCCACTGCAGAGTGGGAGAGGGTAAAGGTCATGTGCTGAAGGTACAGCAGTTTACCTTGTGTAATATTACTGGATTTCATAGTAGACATCGAAAAGGGAGTGTTGCCTCCTCTTGCACTCTCCTCTAGGTGCTGCTAACTGCATGTCTTAGGGTCCTCCTCTCGCACTCTCCTCTAGGTGCTGTTAACTGCCTGTCTTAGGGTCCTCCTCTCGCACTCTCCTCTAGGTGCTGTTAACTGCTTGTCCCAGGGTCCTCCTCTCGCACTCTCCTCTAGGTGTTGTTAACTGCCTGTCTTAGGGTCCTCCTCTCGCACTCTCCTCTAGGTGCTGCTAACTGCCTGTCTTAGGGTCCTCCTCTCGCACTCTCCTCTAGGTGCTGTTAACTGCCTGTCTTAGGGTCCTCCTCTTGCATTCTCCTCTAGGTGCTGTTAACTGCCTGTCTTAGGGTCCTCCTCTCGCACTCTCCTCTAGGTGCTGTTAATTGCCTGTCTTAGGGTCCTCCTCTCGCACTCTCCTCTAGGTGCTGTTAACTGCCTGATCCAGGGTCCTCCTCTCGCACTCTCCTCTAGGTACTGTTAACTGCCTGTCTTAGGGTCCTCCTCTCGCACTCTCCTCTAGGTGCTGTTAACTGCCTGTCCCAGGGTCCTCCTCTCGCACTCTCCTCTAGGTGCTGTTAACTGCCTGTCTTAGGGTCCTCTTCTTGCACTCTCCTCTAGGTGCTGCTGACTGCCTGTCCCAGGGTCGTCCTCTCACACATGAGAGGAAATTACCACATGAAATGGTAATTTCAAGGAGGTGGCCATGAATATGGATTGGGGAGTTTATATTTTGGGATGATTAAGTTGAGGGTGTCTACCTGCATGCAAGAGCTGACCGTAGCCTGTTGAACTTGGCAAGATTGCAGACAAAATCCAAAGTGCATAATGTCCTAGGCCATGAGTTACAGTTTGCTGATGATGCTGCGCTGGCATCCCATGCACTTGCAGCAGCTTGTAGATTGGTTCTCCCTGGCCTGCAAGTGTTAGGAAGACGAAAGTTACGGGTCAAGACGTAGAACCACTTTCTTCCATCAATGTCAACAACCTCACTCTGGAGATCATTGACAGATTCACATACCTTGGATCAACAATTACCAGCAACCTGTCCCTTGATGCTGAAATCAGCAAGGTCAGGGTCACAGTTTTGTCTTGTTAATGTTGAGGAGTTTAGTGTGGACCAGCAGCTAAGTACTGAAAATACAAAGCTCTGTGTATACCAAGCTTGTGTTCTCAGCAGCCTCCTTTACAATCGCAAAGCATGGACAACTAATGCAATACAAGGAAAGCAGTTGAACAGCTTCCACCTCTGCTGCCTCAGAGGACTATTGGGCATCTCCTGGAAAGAGTGCAGATTATGGAAGTGTTATGACCACAGCAGATGTTATAAGCTGAGCAAGCCGGATCCCAGAGGGAAACCTGTCTTATTGATCAAAAACCTTTTTTTTGTATTTTAAAAACAAGGAGGAAAAGCCACTGACCCCAAAAACATAGAACTCCAGTAACACCTTCAGGATTTTAAACATTCAAAGATTTATCAAAAAGTAAAAAAAATGCTTAAGCACATGATATTAAAGTAAAACAGTCTTAGAGAACAAAAAAATCCAGTTGGCCAAAACACACAAGTAAACTATCTTCTTAGCAACAACTCCCTTATAGATTTTAAGATCCAGTGATATTACCCAAGGCAAAGAATTGTTGTCACTTTAATAAAGGTATACCTCACGGCTCCTCAAACACTTCCACTCACATGTGGAAACCCAAAAGGTTCAGAAACAGACTGCTTTCTGACAACCAATGCTTTTCTGGCTTGAAACTGGGTGACTGCTTCAAATTCACTACTTTCCCAGTTCCTCTGCACACAGATCTGGTCTCAGGACATTTCCTCACACAGCCACCACTCGGCTAAACATCTTTCCTTCAATAACTTTTTCCCCATTCATCCCAAATTCCATTGTGCTCAACATCTCTTTGAACTCAACTTCTCCAAGTATAAAAAATCTTTTATGTTCTCCTATTGCCTCTGCTTACGGGTCAATAACATTCAAAATACCTTCCCATGTTTACCTATGAAACCTTTGTGAGTTGTCAAAGTTCCTTGTCACTTCTAACCTTCCCTTTGAAATTCAACAACTGAAAAACAAAGCCTCCACTTATCTCATCATACAAATTTTAAATCCAACCTATTTACTTGTAAATCCAACCTCACCATAACCTCTCATTACAAATACATAAACTGAACAGCTTTACCCTTTGATCTCTCAGTTCTCACAGACAAGCTGCCTTTATTAACCTCCCCCAGTTTAATTAATCATGGACACACACACGTCCTTCCTTACAGAATACACCATATTCCCAAAAATATTTTTAAAATAACATCCATCATCACAGGGAGTATATTAGCATGCAGGGATTCCCAACATGCCTGTGGGCTAAATGGATGACAGCCACATCTTCAAAGACATGAGCTATGGTGAGCTTGCTATTGGCACGAGACCAACAGGTTCCTCACATCTGCGATACAAGGGCACCTGCAAGCGAGACCTCAAGTTTACTGGGATTGGAGTCAATGCATGAGAAGTCCTTGCTACTGACTGGACTGCCTGGGGCCAAGCAGTCAGGAAGGGTATGGAAAAAGTACAGGACAAAAGAAATAACCAAATGGCAGAAAAGAGAGTCCGTCGGAAGGAAAAAACATCAGTCAGCCTCGAGCCAACATAATTCATCTGTGCCGGGTGCAGAAGGGACTGCCACTCACAAATCGGCTTCTTCAGCCACAACAGACAAAGTGACAGGGACATACAACTTGGGCGCAATCCATTGTCTCGCAAGATGGACGGATACCATCATATGAGGGCAGTGAACTCAGTTGAGAAAGAACATGATGAGTTGAGATGGAGGTTGAAATTAATGAGGTTGTGAAGCTGTTGAGTGTAGAGACTGAGGGAGAGAAGCAGTGAAGATATCTCCATGGTAATATTTTTAACGTACTTGAGAAGGCGATAGAGAATGATAATTTTAAAAGAGCGGTGAGAGGTCAAGCAAGGTGAGAGGCTCAAAAGGGGGAAATAGTGCCAGAGGAGTAAGGGATCAGGCCAAGGAGGTTTAGTGATAAGCGCCATAAAGCTACCATGACAGGAGACTTCGTTAAGGGGAAAGGTGTCATCACCAGTCAGCCAAGTTTCCATTAAGGCCATGATGTCAATGTAATCATCAACAATAAGTTCATGGGTGACAAGAGCCTGGTTCTATTAGGAGTTCAGGATAGCATGCCAGGAGCAGCACCAGGCACCAGTCCAGACGAATTAATTATCCGAAGACTGTGCCACTGTATTTCAGATTCCCAAGCCAGCAGAAACAATCTCACAATACTATCAAGACCCTTTGGAATCTTGTATGTTTCAATGAGATTACCTCTCATTCTTCTACACTCCAGGAATTATAGGTCAAAATTACTCAGCCTATCATCATAGGATAACCCTCTCATCCCAGGGACCAATTTGGTGAACCTTCGCTGTCGCGCCTCCAATGAAAGTATATCCTTCCTTAAATATGGAGGCCAAAATTACAAATAGTATTCCAAATGTGGTCTCACCAAAGTCCTGTGCAATTGGAGGAAGGCTTTTTTATTTCTGTGCTTCAATACCTTTGCAATAAAAATATTCTGCTTTTCCATTCTTAAGACTAAAATGAATAACTTCACACTCCCCCGCTTGATACTCCATCTGCCATCTTGTAGCCCATTCACTTAGCCTGTCTATATTTCTTTGCAGCTTTCTGTGTCCTCCCCACAGCTTACATTTCTACTTAGCTTTGTACCATCAGCATACACTACTCTCTGGCTCTTTGTCTAAGGCATTAATATAGAATGTAAATAGCTGAGGCTATTTGAGATCCTTGAGGCTCTCCGCTGGTCACAGCCTGCCCCATTTATGCCCAGTTGGTTATGCCCTCAGTTCGTTAACTAATCCTCTTTCCGTACTACTACATTACCTCCAACTCCATGAGCCCTTTTGTTGCCTATTAACCTGTTTGGCACTTTATCAAAATGCCTTTTGAACATTCAGGTATATCACATCTTCTGGTTCCTCTTTGTTTATCCTATTGTGACATCCTCAAAAATTCTAATAAACTCCTCAAACACAATTTCCCTTTTGTAAAACCTACTTTGTCTGGTCATACTATAATTTTATAAGTATATCCTGAATGATAGATTCCACCATTTTCCCAACAACTGATGTCAGGCTAGCGGGCATCCCTGTTCCTTGTTCTCTTGCTTTCACCTTTCAGGAGTGTGATGGAATACTCTCCACTTACCTGCATGAGTGCAGCCCCAACAACATGCAAGAAGCTCGACATTAACATTCGCGTCGCACGAGTGCCAGGCAATGACCATCTCCAACAAGAGAGTATCGAACCATCTTAATGTTCAATGGCATTACCATCACTGAATCCCCCACTACCAACATCCTGGGGGTTACCATTGACCAGAAACTGAACTGGACTAGCCATATAAACACTATGGCTACAAGTGCAAGTCAGAGGCTAAGAATCCTGCGATGAGTAACTCACCTCCTGACTCCCAAAGCCTGTCAACCATCTACAAGGCACAAGTCAGGAGTGTGATGGAATACTCCTCACTTGCTTGGATGAGTGCAGCTCCCACAACACTCAAGAAGCTGGATACCATCCAGGACAAAGCAGCCTGCTTGATTGGAACCCCTTCCACAAACATTCATTCCCTCCAGCACCGATATACAGCAGCAACAGTGTGTACCATCTACAAAATGCACTGCAGGAATTCACCAAGGCTCCTTTGACAGCACCTTCTAAACCCACGGCCACTACCATATAGAAGGACAAGGGCTGGAGATAGATGGGAACACCAGCACCTGGAAGTTCACCACCAGGTCACTCACCATCCTGACTTGGAAATATATCACCATTCCTTCACTGTTGCTGGGTCAAAATCCTGGAACTCCCTCTCTAACAGCACTGTGGGTGTACCTACACCACGTGGACTGCAGCGGTTCAAGAAGGAAGCTCACCACCACCTTCTCAAAGGCAACTAGGGATGGGCAATAAATGCTGGCCCAGCCAGCGAAGCCCACATCCCATGAATGAATTAAAAAAAGTAATCTAGGACAAAGCAGCTCTCTTGATTGGCACCCCATCCACCACCATAAACACACAATCCCACTACCAACCATGCACAATAGCAGCAGTGTGTACCATCTAGAAGATGCACTGCAGCAACTCACCAAGGCTCCTTCAACAGCACCTTCCAAATTTGCAACCCCTATCACCAAGAAGGACCAGGACAGTAGATGCAAGGGAACACCACCACTTGGCATGATTCCCTCCTTGTGACACACCATCCTGACGAGAAATTCTATTGCTGTTCCTTCAGTTGTTGGGTCTAGATCCTGGAACTCCCTCTCTAACAGTACTGTAGGTGTACCTACACCACATGGACTGCAGCGATTCAAGAAGATGCCTCAGCACCACCTTTTCAAGGGCAATTCGGGATGGGCAATAAATGCTGGCCCAGCCAGCGATGCCCACATCCCATGAATGAAAAAAAAATACAAGCCAAGGCCTTAAGGAACTCAATGTTTAGCTGAAAACTGGTGCAAAGGGTTTCCTATTCCTGTTGCAGGGTGTTGGTTACAGCTCAGTTAGTCTGAAGAAATCTTCATAACATACATAGGTTAACTGTAAGTCTTTATTGACTTTTAGAACTATTTATAAATATACAGTAAAGGGTATAAGCTGGGAGCTGTTTCCATGCTTGCTGGCACACACGGCTCTGTCCAACACGAAACTTGTTCAAGTGCAGGTCATGTTTTCTCTTACATCACTGTGTGGGCAGTACTGTACTCAGTCTCACATTAACCCCATATGTGCCAGACCCTTATATGACAGCTTCTTCATGCTCCCTTCCCTGTTGTCACCCACTTCCTCCTGGCTCATTCACTATTCTTTTACTGGGAGAGAGGTGTTGGGTGGCTGGGGGCACCATCTTATGAACCGGACTACCCAAAATATCCTCCTGTAAAACAAAGCTAGGTGAGCCTCGAGGTCAGCAGTCCTCTGCTTGAGTAACACAAACCTTTTACGCTTGATAATTCTGTACTTTTCCTGGATATTTCACAGATTCATAAACCCTATCACATACAAGTCCAGCTTCTGGTATTTCCACCATCTCAGCTGCTGCCCTGCTCACAGGCACCAACTCCAGAGCTTACAGTTCTGTGGAAAGTGAAGCACAACTTCCCATTGGCACAAAATGTAAAAGCAGTTTGTTATTTGTAAAGGTAATCTCGCCACAGTGCAAGAGAGCAACGAGAAAGAGAATTTAATAGTATGGGGGAAAGAAATTCTCTGCTGGTCCATTCCCTACTGAACCATTAACATTTATTAATACTTTTTCTTCTCCCTACAGGTTCAGACATCGACCAGTGAACTACAATGAACTTATCAATTATACAAAATCGCCATATGTACCCATCTATTATCACATCTCTGTCTGTGTATTACTTTGTATTAAAAAGCGAGAAATTTGCTGGGAAGTGATGCAGATCAGAGACGATTCGATGAGGACATTTCTAGTTAATCTGAATAAGGAGCCAAATCTCCCACTGTAGCAATCATTCACAGTAAGGGCAAGAAACTCAATCATAAATATTTCGTGAGATATGCTAAACAGTTATTTCACTTCATTGATTATAGATGCTGCTACTGTATGGTGGAGGGAATGGATGTTTAAGGTGGCCGATGGAGTGCCCATCAAGCGGCTTGCTTTATCCTGGATGCTGTTGAGCTTCTTGAGCTATACACATCCAGGCAAGTGGAGAGTATTCCATCGCACTCCTGACTTGTGCCTTGTAGATGGTGGACAGGCTTTGGGGAGTCAGGAGGTGAGTTACTTGCCGCAGGATTCCCAGCCTCTGACCTGCTCTAATTGCCAGAGTATTTAAACATTTAAAAAGCTTCATGGATAATTTTAAAAATCAGCTAAATCTTCTTTAATAAGTTATTTTAAAAATCTGATACTTAAATCTGATGAGAGTTGGAACTGTCCCACAGCCATTTTGAAAGTTGAAATCATCTGGTCCAGTACCGGTCCAGATACCAAATACTCACAAACTGCCTCTGGAGCCACTAGTGCCTGTAAACAGCAGCCCTAAAATATGCTGTCATAAGAGACCATAAGACATAGGAGCAGAAATTAGGCCATTCGGCCCATCGAGTCTGCTCCGCCATTCAATCATGGCTGATAAGTTTCTCAACCCCATTCCCCTGCCTTCTCCCCGTAACCTTTGATCCCCTTACCAATCACATGTCATCTTAATCCTGATGTCAGTGAGCTCACAAGCAAGCTCTCTGAGGGAACATAGAATGGCCATGGCAACTTTGGGATACCTGTGGACCTCACACTGTGCACTGGCAGCTTTGGCACCGTTCACACTGCAAAATACGGGCTACTAATCAGACTAAAAATGTACAAATTATTTGCGTTAATTTAAAGTGTTTTAATACAACAAGACAATGCAGCTAACACGAATAATATTGCACATAACAAAAACCTTCTCATTTAATTGTATCAATTTTCAGCATAGCAATATTACTGTTGAACATGTGAAAATGTTTTGTCTAACTTGGTTCTGAGATGGGCTCCTAAACACAGTTAGTGAGTCACATGGTTCCACTTTAAGCTTTGGTGGAGAAAAACAATGTTATGATTATTATGAACTTTAAACAATATTGCCAAGGGATGTAACAATGATTATTTTAAATTATAATACTGCTTTAATCACTCACCTGTCTGTTTTATTGCTGTGAATACTTACAAAACATTTTTCCTCTGCTTGATGCACTCTTCAGGTGCATCCTCAGTGCTCTGAGCAGGGAGTTGTACTCACACGGAGGTACGGTCATGGAATCATAACAACGTAAGCAATAGAAGCAGGACTGAGCCATTTGATCCCTTGAGCCTGCTCCGACATTCAATAAGATCATGGCTGATCACATTGTTGCCTTTACTCCCTTTCCTGCCCCCATAACCCTTGACTCTCTCATAGATCAAAAACCTGTCTAACTCAGGTTATATCTTGTTACGATATTGATATTGTTATTATTTATTTTATATTCTAATCCCTGTAAAGACCGATAATTTAAAAAAAATAAATTTGATCTTCCAGTTGATAGCTGAAAGGATGACATGAAAATATTAATGTTTTAAAACTTTTGCTGTAACTAACAGGCTAAAAGCACTTTTGAATAAACACAGTTAATTTTAGTGCAGACGGAGACGATGTCCATCGTCATGAAACCGGAGCCGGTGGCCCAAATCTAGAAGTGCAAGTCCCCAAACCTGGCCACCTACTATTTTCATAGGAGTGAATGGAGCCAGGTCATGGTTGCATATCCATAGCTCATGGAGACAACTGCACATGTTAACCTGCAAATTCCTTCAGTTAAATCTGATTTTCATTAGTAGGATATCCAAAACATGACTTGTAGGAGGAGAAGGTCTAAACTTAACAGTGTTCTTTGGAGAGGTAGGGTACTGTTATGGACAGGGGAAGGAGGCAAAACTGAACTCCTTTATTTTTTCACCATCTGTCTGTAAGCAGGGGTATTATAAATTTTGAAATAGGCTGTGGTATGTTTCCCCAAATCCTCTGTTGGTGACATCAATTTTTTAAAGGGGCTCATAGCAAACTCACTTCTGGGTTAAATCAGAGGTATGGTTTATTCACACATTCAAACCCGGGGAATAGTCACAACATTATACACAAATACAAGCACACAATAAGAAGATATTTACAACCATCAATAACTTAAATAAAAAGCACCACAAGTGTAGATATCAGTTCACATGATTGCCAGTGTCCAGAAAGTCAGAGTCCAGTGAAGGTTCAGCTAGCTGAAGCAGGATTTTGTAGAATTGCTTTAAAGTTGATGGTGATACAGTGAGATGAGGTTGGTGTACAGAGACTTGGTTTCCTTAGTAGGCGATGGCAGGAATCTTCCAGAGAAACTGATTTTGAGGAGGTTTGGGCTTGATGCAGAATTTGGGTCAGCCTGGAGTCTTGCTTTGATGTTTCCAGGCTGAAATTTAAACAGCAGACTGAGCTACAAGTCTGAAAATGTAATATTAAAACTTCAGCGTGTCCAGAAGCTTGGGTCTTATGATTCTGCCCATTAATGAGTGGGTTGCAGGCTAACAAGCAGTTTCTATGCCTCTGGTCAAAATCCAGTGTCCATATTAGGAGATAAATGATGGCTTTCATTCTTTGCAGGTATAATGAGTTTCAATGGCTTCCCCTTTGTTATAGTATCAGCCCTGGGAAACAGGTCATTTGCAGCTCCCAGATTTCATTGATCATAATGGGCCTGAACTTCCGTGGAGTGGTAATCAGAGTCAGATTGTCACTCCACTCCTAGGTTCCTACCTCGAAATCCAAGGGATCCTTTCCCACCTGACCTTCTGACTCAGGCAGGGCAGGGACTGTGTAGGGAAGCACGTTCTGAAGCCTTCAGCTGAGGGCTGGAAAATTGGAGGTAATGAAGCCAAGCCGCCTTTTATATTGCACTAGCTGCCGTAAAAGAGTTTAAAGGTCTAGCCACTTTCAAGTCAGGGAGAATGAAGATTTATAAGGTAAGTGGGTAGGATTGGGAGGGGGTATCAGGTGGTCAGTGGGGGTGGTCGGTTGGTCGGGAGGGTCCGTTGGTCGGAGGAGGTTGGGTGTTCAGTAGGGGGCGGGGGTCAATCGAATGGTCAATGGTGGGGAGATGATTGAGGTGGGTTCAGTTCATAGAGTGATTTTGGAGCAACTTCCAAGACTTATAAAGTCTTTGAACTGGGACTGTGAATACAAATGCTCGTTTTCATGAGATATTAAAGGAAGTTAAATGTAATGAATGAGTTTTTAACCAATGAGAGTGTTTTTTGAAAATTGTCAATTCATTAATTGGTACTGAAGGATTTTATTTAATCTCAGCATGAGTCCAGAGAGCTCTGCCCATGGTGGATACTGGGTGAGTTGGCATGGAGGGTGTAAGGGCAGAGGATTGTAGTTGGGTGGCATGGGTTGGCACAGTTAGCATAGGGGCTATGAAAGAGCCATAGGTAGGCATGGGAAGGTGTGAGGGACTATGGGGGTGGGTGGAGGGGCACAGCTGGCATGAAGGGTAAATGGGGCAATGAGATGACATGGGTTGGCAGGGATGGGGCACGGGGAGGGTGTGAGGGGTAATGACTATTTTTGGTTTTATTCTTTGTTTTCACTGTGCCTTTTTGCCCAGACCACTCTGCACCTTGCAGCCCTGTGGCTGCCTCCAAACTCCTTCCAGGTCGGTGGGCTCAACTCTCAATTCATTCCAACCCCCTACAATGAAAATCTGACCACCCAGGGCACTTATTCCTGTGAGGGGTTGGTAGAGTTGGGAATTGTCCCAAATCTACCCTCCAGATCCGGGAGCAAAAACTCAGACCAATTTTTGAGGGCAACCTATACTCTAAACTACAGAAATTTCCCCTTTTACTTTGAACAGAACCAAAGAAACCCCCACTTGACGTGTATACTTTACACTGTCCCTGAAGTAGTCATTTCATTTTCCCAGACTCCCTCCAGAGCGATTCTGATCTCCCAAGTGTTTACCTTTGTTCCTTTCTTTTCCCAGTCTGGTGACTTACAATTCCAGAGCTGGCATTCACATTGAAGGTTTTTCCTGAAGATTTTCCTTCTAGCACAAGTTGGGCAAATCTTCCAGCCCTGTTTCAAATCCTCGCAAATTTGGTCTTTTAAATCCAAACATAAGCTCCTACCAACATTCCTGCACAGTGAACCATCGAGACTCCAATCCTCTAGCTGCTTTATCACGGATTCCGGCAGAGTTTCAGGGATATTGTTATGATCTTGAGGGAGACCATTAACCTTTAAAAGGAAATTTGAAATTAACTGAAAGAATTACCCACAAGAGTTCACAGGTGTAATTTTATGGCCCCCATCGCGGTGGGGATGGGGACATAAAATGCGGCAAGTCATCCAAAAGTCCACTGACTTCAGCAGGACCGGAAAATCCCGTCGGCGGGAAGGGCCATAAAATTCTGCCCACATTTAAAAAAAACTTTTCCTGTACAAGGCATTACGGACAGTGTGAGCGAGAGCTTCTGAAATTCCTGTCCCCTTTCCAACTGTCCGCAATCAATGAATTTTTGAGAGACAGATGTGTGCTTAACCCCCTGAGTGGAGGAAATTGGAATAATCAGCAGCAGGCTCTTAACGGGTTTAAACAAAGAAAGATGATTGTTTATTTAAACACTCACCCCAAAATCAAACACTGAGTCACACACACACACACACACCAACACACTTTAGGAAAGTAGATTTGGAGAGAATAGTGCACTTTTACAAGTTATAAAAAGAGGAATATTTTGAATATTTTTAAGGCAGAGCTAGATAGATTCTTGGTTAACAAGGGGGTGAAAGGTTGGGGTCGGCAGGAGTGTGGGGTTGAGGTTACATTCAGATCAGCCGTGATCTTATTGAATGACGGAGAAGGCTCAAGGGGCCAAGTGGCTGACTCCTGCTCCTAATTCGCATGTTTGTTTGTTCGTATGTTCATAATTCATGTGGTTGTCTTGAGGCTCCTGACTCTGCCTTACCTGCAGTCATACCCTCCTGTCTCTGGCCACTGACCAAATCAGAAGAGTCTATCCTAAGTGGTGTGAGCGCCTCCTGGAATAAAGTGCCAAAGTAACTTTCCCCCTCCCTGATATGCCGCAGTGCCTGCAGCTCAGCCTCCAGCTCAATCAATCAGAGCCAAAGCTCCTGCAGCCGCAAATATTTACTGCAGATTTGTTTGTCCTGGATCACACAGGTATCCCGAAGCTCCCACATCCTGTAATCGCAGCATATCACCTGTCCTGCCATCTCCAAATGTGTTCATTAATTAATAATTGCTAATTAATTATAATTAATAAAGCCTACACCTCCACAATGGGTTTTGATACTGCCAGCGAACTTTACAACACTGATAAAACAACAATACAGTGTTTACAATACTGATTAAACTAATAATACCAGTTACTGGTTCACCTGCTCCCTCTGCTGCATCAAATACTGAAGGCTGAAAAAGAATAGAAGGAAAAAAGCACCTCCTGCCCATGCTTCACCGAACTCCACACTCAGCACATTTTACTCTTACAGTAAACCTTACTTAAAGCATCTCTTTCTCGCAATGCTCGAAATTCCCACTTTGAACCAAATTCCCAAATATACTCATTCAGTTTCTGTCTCACTCAGGCTGAAGTCTCCCCTCTCTGACCGTGCACCTTTCACTGTTACACGCAACTGTGGATTTACATATAGCTGGTTCAAAATCCTGGAACTCCCTTCCTAACAGCACTGTGGGTGTACCTACACCACATGGACTGCAGCAGTTCAAGAAGGCAGCTCACCACCACCTTCTCAAGGGCAACTAGGGATGGGCAATAAATGCTGGCCCAGCCAGCGAAGCCCACATCCTGTGAATGAGTATAAAAAGGTATCATCCACATATTGGAAATATGCGAGGGGTAGGAGGCTAGATGTCACTCCGACAAGGACACGTTTCTCGTGGAAACCAACAAAGATGTTTGCGAGAGCTGGGTCTAGAGGGGGTCCCATGGCAACACCATCTATTTAGGCATACGTGGTGTCATCAAAACTGAACTCAACTGTGCGAGTTGCAGAGTTCATAAGTTCAATGAATACTGATTCACAGTGGTGGGGGGGTCTAATTCACCATGATATAGTGCTGCAGCTCAAATATCTATGGTTTCCTTAAGTGAAACATTGGTGAATAGGCTAGCAATGTCAAATGAGCACATGGGCACAGCATTGCTATCGATATGCAAGTCCTGTATGGCCTACTTAAACAAAAAGGAGTCCTTCACCATGCATGCGGAAAACTTGGTCAAAACTGGTTGCAGCAATTCATACAACCATTTGGCCAATTCATGTTGTACAGAACTGGTCTTAGATAAGATGGGGCATAGAGGTACATCACTTTTTTGTGTCTTAGGCAGCACATACATACAGGGAAGTGATGAACTGTGAGGATGAGCCCTGTTGTATATATCACGCGGCATTGATGGTGACTCACAGTTAATTGCCAACAGTGTCCAACATTAGATGTGATTCCGTGACTGGACAACATTTACTAAATAATCCTCAATGTGCTAAGAATTATTGGCAACCATTTTATACTAACCTTTTGTGATTCATGACACCCAGATCCCTCTGCATCTCAGACTCTGCAATCTCTCAACATTTAGATACGACGCTTTTTAAAATTTTCCTGCCAAAATTACATCATTTAGATCTTTAACCCTAACAATGACATAATCGAGGAGGTGCCAATGCTTTAATCTAAGATGCCTCCATATAGTTTTGTATTTGTCCTTCTGGCAGGAGACAGTGTTTGTTATAATGAGGCCAAGGTGAGCACACGTTGTCAGCAGGAGGATGCCATTTACATTGGCCTCTGGACGTTGGAGTCAAGCCGAACCTTAGCATTAAAATCCCCCAGAAGGATGAGCTTTTCTTCTTTTCGGATGGCAACTCATCAGCACCTTGTCAAGGGGCAATTAGGGATGGGCAATAAATGCTGGCCTGGCCAGTGACGCCCACATCCCATGAATGAGTAAAAAAAAACGTCATCAAGTCAGAATCCGCCTTTTCCTTAATATCTTCATTGGAGACAAGGGTCGGGGCATAATGGCTGATGTCAGTGGCATATTGGTTACAGCTGAGCTGTAGGTGAAGTGTCCTGAGTCTTCCAACTGGGGAGCTCAGGAGTTCTGGCAATGCAGCCAAGATCCTATTCCAGATGGAAAAACCAACTCCATGGAAACAAGGGTCACTGTCAGCCTTTCCTTTCCAGCAGAGGGTGTATTCCTGTGCCTGTACCTTCAGCTGCCTCTCCCCAAGAAGGTGGTCTCACTGAGGGTGGAGATGTCAAGTTTGGAGTCTTGCTAATTCACGTGATACAATTGCAGTTCTTCTTTCCAGATTGTCACTCTTGAGATTATCCATGCGTGTTCTAAGATTCCAAGTTTTTTAAATAGTCATTCACGGGATGTGGGCTTCGCTGGCTGGGCCAGCATTTATTGCCCATCCCTAGCTGCCCTTGAGAAGGTGGTGGTGAGCTGCCTTCTTGAACCACTGCAGTCCATGTGGTGTAGGTACACCCACAGTGCTGTTAGGCAGTTCCAGGATTTTGACCCAGCAACAGTGAAAGAACGGCGATATATTTCCAAGTCAGGATGATGAGTGACTTGGAAGGGAATTTTCAGGTGGTGGTGTTCCCATCTATCTGCTGCCCTTGTCCTTCTAGATATTAGTGGCCGTGGGTTTGGAAGGTGCTGTTGAAGGAGCCTTGGTGATGTAGATGGTACATACTGCTGCTACTGTGCATCGATGGAGGGAATAAATGTTTGTGGATGTGGTGCCAATCCAAACATTCACTCCCTTCACCACACACATCTACAAGTTGTAAAATTTAGAGTTTTCATTCCATGACCACCATAGGGTGTAGTTTTCCAACTGGAAGAGAATGGGACAGCCTATTTTTAGGGCACCTTTTCTAGCATCCTCCCTCTTTGGAATTAGCAGAGGGCATCCTGAAGAGAACTGATCAGTTACAGATGCTGCGGCCCAAAGACACCTCTGTCCAACAACCTTCATTCACCTGTCGCCTTAACTAGGGACTCCCAGATTCTCAGCCCCGTCTCCATCACCAATTCTCCTTCGTCACAGGACTTGGCAAGTGGACACTGGTAGAAGCATGCATGTGACTTTGTTTGATGTGGGGATCTTAGGGTGCTGTCATTGTTCACATGATCATGACAGGTTGGTGTCAGATTTCAGTAATATGTCGAACCACAATGACCTTGCCTTCACAATCAGTGAGATGCACAGTCTCCTTTCACCTGTTCTGCTGTTGAGAACTTTTTAGACTGCACTTTGTCTGGCACCTCCCCTGACCTTACCACCGTGGTGGCCCTACGAGGAGCAAGGAGCTCCTGACGGCATCGCGCAGGGAGTGGAAAGCGTGAGCCTCACCACCACATCGAGGTGGTGATTCAGAGAGAGACAATGATCACTGTCCCCAAAATGTGCAACAACATGTGCTATGGACACTTTCTTGTGCCACTCTCAAGCTGAATTTTCAATATCAGATTATGTGTTCCAAGTGGAGCAAAAGAGAACGATTGTCAGCAATCCTTAATACAAAAAAAAAGGATTTGTGGAACGAAACAGAGATGAGCACAAGGAAGGAATGTAGACGAGAGCAAGAATGCCTACAAAGGTGTCTCAGCGTAGATTGGGATATAGAAAAGAGAGAATGTAGGGATTGAAAAGCATTTGGTATGAGGGGAGATGGGTGAGAGGAGGGGATAAAGGAGAGAAGATGAGGTGTAAATCTATAGATATGGATGGAAATTGATAAAAATGGGCATTGAAGAGAAAGGATGTGGAAATGCAGGTAGTAAAAGGATAGTGTAAAGGTAGGAGCTGGGGGTGGAGTGCGAGAGAGGGGGAATGGCCAAGAGCAAGATGGGGAAATAAAAGGGCTGGAGGTGAGAGGAAAGATAGGGAGAGGGCTGGGAGCTGGGAATGAGGACAGGGAAGGAAATGGGAAGCAGCTGATGGGGCAGTGATGGGGGTTTGTGAGGGTGCAGGGTGAGGACTGTTGGGTTGACGGCCGCAAATGGTGAAAATGAACAAGGCGGCTGGGGCACTAATGACTGTGTGAGGAAGCCGAGAGATAACAGCTCGACCTCTCTGTCTCAATTTCTGATGATAGACTGTCCGCCAATATTCATTACAAGCCTACCGACTCCCACAGCTACCTTGACTACAGCTTCTCACACCCTGCTTCCTGTAAGGACTCCATCCCATTCTCTCAGTTCCTTCGCCTCCGTCGCATCTGTTCTGATGATGCCACTTTCAAAAACAGCTCCTCTGACATGTCTTCCTTCTTCCTTAACCGAGGTTTTCCACCCACGGTGGTTGACAGGGCCCTCAACCGTGTCCGGCCCATCTCCTGCACATCCGACCTCACGCCTTCTCCTCCCTCCCAGAAACATGATAGGGTCCCCCTTGTCCTCACTTATCACCTCACCAGCCTCCGCATTCAAAGGATCATCCTCCGCCATTTCCGCCAACTCCAGCATGATGCCACCACCAAATACATCTTCCCTTCACCCACCCCGGTGGCATTCCGCAGGGATCGTTCCCTCCGGGACACCCTGGTCCACTCCTCCATCACTCCCTACACCTCAACCCCCTCCCACAGCACCTTCCCATGCAACGGCAGAAGATGCAACACCTGCCCCTTTACTTCCCCTCTCCTCACCGTCCAAGGGCCCAAACACTCCTTTCAAGTGAAACAGCATTTCACTTGCATTTCCCTCAATTTAGTCTACTGCATTCGCTGCCCCCAATGCGGTTTCCTCTACATTGGAGAGACCAAACGCAGACTGGGTGACCGCTTTGTGGAACACCTTCGGTCTGTCCGCAAGCATGACCCAGACCTCCCTGTCGCTTGCCATTTTAACACTCCACCTGTTCTCTTGCCCACATGTCTGTCCTTGGCTTGCTGCAATGTTCCAGTGAAGCTCAACGTAAACTGGAGGAACAGCACCTCATCTTCCGACTAGGCACTTTACAGCCTTCCGGGCTGAATATTGAATTCAACAACTTTAGATCTTAAACTCTCTCCTCCATCCCCACCCCCTTTCCGATCCCCCCCTTTTCCAATAATTTATGTAGATTTTTCTTTTCCCACCTATTTCCATTATTTTTAAATGTATTTCCACCCATTGTTTTATCTCTATCTTTTAGCCTATTTCAATCCCTTCCCCCCACCCCCACTAGGTCTACCTGTACCTTGCTCGTCCTGCTTTCTACCCTTAATTAGCACATTCCTTAGATAATATCACCACCTTCAACACCTCTTTGTTCCTTTTGTCTGTGACATCTTTTGGTTATCTCCACCTATCACTGACCCTCTATCCAGCGCTACCTGTCCCCCCCCCCACCCTTAAACCAGCTTATATTTCACCTCTTTTCTATTTTTACTTAGTTCTGTTGAAGAGTCATACGGACTCGAAACGTTAATTGTTCCTCTCCGCAGATGCTGCCAGACCTGCTGAGTTTTTCCAGGTATTTTTGTTTTAGCTCCAACCGTCAGCGCAATTCAAAACACACATGACCACACAACCCAGCCAGCCGGCCGCGCAGCCGCACAACCCAGCCAGCCGGCCGCGCAGCCGCACAACCCAGCCAGCCGGCCGCGCAGCCGCACAACCCAGCCAGCCGGCCGCGCAGCCGCACAACCCAGCCAGACGGGCGCACGGCCGCACAACGCAGCCCCCGCTCATCCAGCCCTCTGGTTGCGCAGGCGCACAACACAAACAACACGTAGCCTCGCACAATGCGCGCGCGCAGGGCGGTGTGAGCGGGAAAGTGAAGCGCGGGCGAATCACGTGGAAGAGATTTGAACATCCAGATTTTCCAGCGTGATGGACGATTTCAAAAGTTGAGTGGAAGAATGCAGACAAAAAGCCAATGATGGTGGGGGTCTGCTCTGATGGTGTAAAATAGATGAACTGTGTTGAGTGCAGAAAGCTGTAGTGTGTTGAGTAGAAAGATGAGGGGCTGTTCCTCCAGCTTGACTGGGACAGGGCAGCAGACCGAGGACAGGAAGGCCAGACTGGGAGCAAGGAGGGGAATTGAAATGACAAGTGACCGGTATCTGAGGGCCATGTTTAACGGCGTTCCACTAAACCGTCACCTAGTCTGTGTTTGGTCTCCCCAATCTAGAGGAAGCCACATTGTGAGCAGACAATTTATTTAATACTTACGCGTGTGCGTAGCCACAGAGTCCAGCAAGAGCCGTGACAATGACTAAAACATACAAAGGTACAAATTAGGAGCAGGAGTAGGTGACTCGGTCCCTCCACCTGCTCCGCCATTCGCTGAGATCATGACTGATCTGATTGTAACATCAACTCCACGTTCCTGCCAACCCCCAATAACCTTTCACCCCTTTGTTCATCAAGGATCTATCTCGCTCTGTCTTAAAAATATTCAAATATTCTGCTTCCACCGCCTTTTGAGAAAGAGAATTCCAAGGACTCATGATCCTCTGAGAGTAAAATAAAATCTCCTCATCTCTGTCTTAAATGAGTGACCCCTTATTTTTAAACAGTGGCTCCCTAGTTCTAGATTCTTCTACAAGAGGAATCATCCTCTCCACATCCACCCTGTCAAGACCCTTCAGGACCTTAAAGGTTTCAATCAAGCCTCTTACTCTTCTAAACTCCAGAGATACAAGCCTAATATGTCCAACCTTTCCTCATAAGCGAACCTGCCTATTCCTGGAATTAGTCCAGTGAACCTTCTCTGAACCGCTTCAAATGCATTTACATCTTTCTTTAAATAAGGAGACCAACACTGTACACAATATTCCAGATGTGGTCTCACCAATGCCCCGTACAACTGAAGCAAACCTCCCTACTTTTGTGTTTAATTCCCCTCACAATAACTGATAACATTTTATTAGCTTTCCAAATAACTTGCTATACATGCATACTAATCTTTTGTGATCCATGGGATCCAAGGCAATTTGGCAAATTGGATCCAGAATTGGCTGAGTGGCAGGAAGCAGAGGGTGATGGTCGAGGGGTGTTTTTGTGACTGGATGCCTGTGTCCAGTGGGGTTCCACAGGGATTGGTGTTGGGTCCCTTGCTGTTTGTGGTATATATAAACGATTTCGACTTGAATGTAGGAGGGTTGATCAGTAAGTTCGGGAATAACACAAAAATTGGTGGGGTGGTAAATAGTGAGGAGGATAGCCTTAGATTACAGGAGGATATAGATGGGCTGGTCAGATGGTCTGATCAGTGGCAAATAGAATTTAATCCAGATAAGTGTGAGGTGATGCACTTGGGCAGGACAAACAAGGCACAGGAATACACGATGAATGGCAGGGCCCTGGGAAGTACTGAGAATCAGAGGGACCTTGGTGTGCATGTCCACTGGTCCCTTAAAGTAGCGGGACAGGTAGATAAGGTGGTTAAGAAGGCATATGGGATACTTGCCTCTATTAGCCGAGGCATAGAATATAAGAGCAGGGAGGTTATGCTGGAACTGTATAAAATGCTGGTTAGGCCACAGCTAGAGTATTGAGTGCAGTTCTGGAATCCACACTATAGGAAGGATGTGACTGCACTAGAGAGAGTGCAGAGGAGATTTACCAGGATGCTGCCTAGGCTGGAGAGTTTTAGTTATGAGGAGAGATTGGATAGACTGGGGTTATTTTCCCTGGAGCAGAGGAGATTGAGGGGGGACATGATTGAGGTGTATAAAATTATGAGGGGCATAGATAGGGTAGACAGGAAGGAACTTTTGCCCTTGGTGGAGGGATCAATAACCAGGGGGCATAGCTTTTAGGTAAGGGACAGGAGGTTTAGAGGGGATGTGAGGAAGAACGTTTTCACCCAGAGGGTGGTGGGAATCTGGAACTCACTGCCTGAAAGGATGGTAGAGGCAGAACCCCTCATAACATTTAAGAAGTATTTGGATGTGCACTTGTGATGCCATGGCATACAAGGCTATGGGCCTAGTGCTGGAAAATGGGATTCGAATAATTAGGTGCTTGTTTGACTAGTGCAGACTCGATGGGCCGAAGAGCCTTTTTCTGTGCTGTAGACCTCTATGACTCTATGAATCTATGTGTGGGGTCACCCAGATCCTTCTGAATCTCAGAGCTCTGCAATCTCTCACCGTTTAGATAATAAGCTTTTTTATTCTTCCTGCCGAAATGGACAATTTCACTTTTGCCCACATTATTCTCCATTTGCCAGATCTTTGCCCACTCACATAACCTATCAATATCCCTTTGTAACCTCCTTATGTCCTCTTCACAACTTACTTTCTGACCTACCTTTGTGTCATCAGCAAACCTAGGACCACACCTTCAGCCCCTTCATCCCTTCATTTATATAGGTTGTAAAGAAATTGATGCCCCATTGCTGATCACTGTAGCACACCACTCGTGACACCCTACTAGCAAAAAAAATACCTATTTATGCCTACTTTCTGTTTCCTGTTAGCTAGCCAATCTTCCATTCATGCCAATAGCTATCCACTACACCATGAGCTTTCATTTTCCACAATAACCTTTGATGTGGCACTTTATCGAGTGCCTTCTTGAAAGCTAAGCATAGTACATCCACCAGTTCCCCTTTATTCACAGCACATGTGAGTCCCTCAAATAACTCCAATAAATTGTTTAAACATGATTTCTCTTCCTCACAACAATGTCGACTCTGCCCGATTGCCTTGCTTTTTTTTCTAATTGCCCTGCTATAACATCTTTAATAATAGCTTCCAACATTTTCCCCATGACAGATGTTAAGCTAACTGGCCTGCAGTTTCCTGCTTTCTGTCTCCCACCCTTTTTTTAATAAAGGAGTTATATTTGCTATTTTCCAATCTAATGGTACATTCCCGGAATCTAGGGAATTTTGGAAAATTAAAACCAACGCGTCGACTTTCTCACTAGCCACTTCTTTTAAGGCCCTAGGATGAAGTCCATCAGGATTTGTCAGCACACAGCTCAAACAATTTGCTAAGTAGCACTTCCCTGGTGATTATAATTTCCCTAAGTTCCTCCCTCCCTTCGAATTTGTGATTTACAGCTATTTTTGGGATGTTTCTTATAACCTGTATGGTGAAGACCGATGTAAAATGCCTTTTCAATTCCCCTGTCATCTGCTTAACTTCCATTATTAATTCAATAGACTCACTTTGTTAACTCTTTTCTTATTTAAATATTTTTCAAAACTCTTACTATCCATCTTTATATTTCTAGCTGGCTTTCTGTTGCACTTTTTTTTCTCTCTCCTTATTAATCTTTTTGTCATTCTTAGCTGTTCTTTATATTCTGTCCAATCTTCTGCATTCTAACTTTTTGTGACCAAGTCAGACAGGAAGTGATTAAGAAGGCGAATGGAATGCTCTCCTGTATCACGAGAGGAATTGGAAATACGGATGTTATGCTTCAGTTATACAGGATATTGGTGAGACCGCACCTCGAATACTGTGTGCAGTTTTGGTCTCCTTATTTAAGGAAGGATGTAAATGCATTGGAGGCGGTTCAAAGGAGGCTTACTAGATTGATACCTGTCTTTTGAGGAAAGGTTGGACAGACTGGGCTTGTTTCCACTGGAGTTTAGAAGAGTGAGGGGTGATTTGATTGTAGTATATAAGATCCTGAGCATATTGACAAGGTGGACGTGGAAAGGATGTTTCTTCTTGAGGGTGAGTCCAGAACTAGGGTTAAATTTAGGGGTCGCCCTTTGAGGACAGAGATGAGGAGAATTTTTTTCTCCCAAAGGGTTGTGTGACTTTGGAACTCTCTGCCTCAGAAGGTGGTGGAGGCGGGATCATTGAATATTTTTAAGGCCAAAGTAGATAGATTCTTGTTAGGCAAGGGAATCAAAGGTTATCGGAGGTAGATGGGAATGTGGAATTTGAAAGAGAAACAGTTCAGCCATGATCTTATTGAATGGCAGAGCAGGCCCGAGGGGCTGAATGGCCTACTTCTGCTCCTATTTCGTATGTTTGTATGACTTTCTGATACTGACTTTTTAATTTAACCATGGATGGTGTGCCCACCCCTTGGAATTTTTCTGAAATGTCCCCTAAAATATCCGTCATTTCTTCTCTATTGACCTACCCTTTTAACCTAATTTTCCAGTTCACTTTAGCGAGCTGTGCTTACAGCCCTCATAATTGCCCTCATTTTAGTTTAAAATACGCATCCTGGACTCACTCTTCTTTCCCTCAAACTGAATGTAAAATTCAATCATATTATGATCACTGCTACCTAGAGATGTCTTCCCTGTGAGGCTATCAATTAACCCTATCTTATTGCACAATACCAGGTCTACTATAGCCTGCTCCCTGGTTGGCTCCATAAAGTGTTGTTGCAAGAAACTATCCCGAAAACATTATGTGAGCTCCTCATCTAGGCTGCCTTTGCCCACCTGACTCTCTAGTCTATATGTAGATTAAAATCCACCCCCTTTCCAACTAGCTCCCATTATCTCTTCTTTTATTATTCTGTCCGACTGTGTAGTTACAATTAGGAGGCCTGTACACCACTCCCACAAGTCACTTATTGCCTTTATCATACCTCATATTTACACCAACTGTTTCTGCATCTTAGTTTCCTGGGCTTTGGTCAACCCTCTCTAAAGTGTTAATACCATCATTAATTAACAGAGCCACCCCTCCACATTTTCTTAGCTTCCTCTCCTTCCTAAATGACATGTACCCTTCAATAGTCAGATCTTAATCTATGTCAACCTGCAGCCATGTCATGTAATGGCTATCAGATTGTACTTATTTTTATTTGCACGATCAAATCAGTTCATCTGTTTTATTTCAAATACTATGTGCATTTAGATACAGAGCCTTTAGTTCTGCCCTTTTATTATTTTTGTAACTGCTGCATTACTCTTAGATTTGCATTCTCTATCCTCTATCCATTCTCTATCCATTCCTGTCATGTTCTGTTTATCATTTCCCATATTAATATCTTTCTCTCTTGCCTTGTCTCTACTCTTTAGTTTACAAAATCTTACCAGTTTACATGCTTATGCCCACTATTTAGTTTAAAACCCTGTGTACTAGGTTTAGTCAGCAGACATTCCTCGACAGTGTGAGTCACTGTTTGAACTGCCAATTGTTATGACCCCAGTTGATGCCAATCGTAGAGTGGAACCTGGCTAGATTGATTACAACTTTGTTGTTTCTTTAGGAACCATGGAGGTCAGTTACTGAACACATTAAGAAGACTCTGTCAGTATACTTTTAACACAAAGGATAAAACATTTGTTAAACAAGAAAAATTAACAAATTACACCAGTCGAACAGGTTGGAAAGATTTCAATACAGACACCAGGAAACGATTCAAACTCACACTCTTCCAATAATCCTTACAGGGACAAAAAACCCAGTGAAAGATTTATTACTATCTCAACACCAAGGTTTCGTACTTGAGTTAGGTCAGTTTCAAACAGTTTTCTTCAGGCCAACTCCTGAGCACTCAATATATGTTTTTCTTCAGCTGGTATCTCTCCCTGAGACACCCAAAACCTGTAATCTAATCTCACTGTTATTCCAATTTAAGAGAAAACACACAAGTTCCCTAAACTCATTTCTCCAGCAGGCTTGCACAATTTCTTATTAAAGAGATCAGACCTTCTGCCTTCCCCCTCTGGTATAATAGAGACAGATAAACTGGGAGAATGGAACAGGGTCCTTACTGGAAGCAGGATGTGAGGAACTGTAGCCAAGCTAGCTGTGGGAGAGCGTGGACTTGGAGTGAATAATAGCTGATTATCTCCATTTCTGGGGATAGGATGAGAAGCCAGAGATGCATCAAGTGACGGTGAGAGCTGGGTGGAAATTAAAAACTAAGTCAATGAGATTTTCTGGTTTATGGCAAGAGCAGAAAATGGCCCGAAAACAGTCATTGATGAGGGCCTGAGTCACACTGGAATAAAGAATGATCAAAAAGGCAGGGCAGGCAGAGCGAGGATCCGAGCAAGTACCCATTTTATTTGGAGAATATGGATTTGAAGGAGAAGTTTCAATGTGAGAAACAGTTCAACCAGGCAGGGTAAGATGGTGCTGGATGGTGACCACTCTGGCCTCTATTGAAGGAAGTATTGGAGATCCCTCAGACTATCCTGGTGGCTGGTAGAGGTGCTGAGGGATTGGATATCCGTAAAGAAAAGGAGCCATATGGGCAGGAAACTGGAAACTGTTGAAGTGACACAGGGCACCAAAAGAGACACAGATCTTAGTGTGAAGAGACTAGACAAGGGGCGAAAAAATAGAGTTTCAGATAGGAAGAGATAAATTCATTGGCAAGGAACAGAAGAACAATGGGTCAATCAGGGAAGTCCTGTTTATGGATTTTGGGAAGGAGTTGGAAGCAAGCTGTTCAGGATTCCAGGGCTATGAGGTTGGAAGTTGTGGAGAAGAAATCTCCAGATCAAATGAGGTTAGTCAAAACCCTGGATACAGTTGCTGGATGGTTCGGAAATGGGGGTCATGGAATCTTAGAATTGTTACAGCATAGACGAAGGCTATTTGGCCCATCATGTCCTTGCTGGCTCTTGTCACGACTGACTGGGGATAGTGCGCTGCAATATCGAGCCCCACTGCTCCCCGAGCCACGGCCAATGTGGAAAAGTTTGACCAACCCACCTACTTGTTTAATTCAGGATAACAGAATAACAGCTCAGGTTTGTAAACTTAATAAGTAAATAACTGCTTATTGAACAAATTGTCTTTAACCAGTGGCCAAATAAAGAAATATGAACTGCTAATTTCTAACTCTATAACCTAAATCCTATGCCTTCATAAATCTCTATTCACACACATACAAGACACATAAAACACACAGAAAAACATGGATTTTAAGGGTGGGATCACAGAATCACAGAATCACACAGTGCAGAAGAGGCCCTTCGGCCCATCGAGTCTGCACTGACACATGAGAAACACCTGACCTACCTACCTAATCCCATTTACCAGCACTTGGCCCATAGCCTTGAATGTTATGATGTGCCAAGTGCTCATCCAGGTACTTTTTAAAGGATGTGAGGCAACCTGCCTCCACCACCCTCCCAGGAAGCACATTCCAGGCCGTCACCACCCTCTGGGTAAAAAAGTTTTTCCTCACATCCTCCCTAAACCTCCTGCCCCTCACCTTGAACTTATGTCCCCTTGTGACTGACCCTTCAACCAAGGGGAACAGCTGCTCCCTATCCACCCTGTGCATGCCCCTCATAATCTTGTACACCTCGATCAGGTCGCCCCTCAGTCTTCTCTGCTCCAACAAAAACAACCCAAGTCTATCCAGCCTCTCTTCATAACTTAAATATTTCATCCCAGGCAACATCCTGGTGAATCTCCTCTGCACCCCCTCCAGTGCAATCACATCCTTCATATAATGTGGTGACCAGAACTGCACACAGTACTCCAGCTGTGGCCTCACCAAGGTTCTATACAACACCAACATGACCTCCCTACTTTTGTAATCTATGCCTCGATTGATAAAGGCAAGTGTCCCATATGCCTTTTTCACCACCCCACTAACATGCCCCTCCGCCTTCAGAGATCTATGGACACACACGCCAAGGTCCCTTTGTTCCTCAGAGCTTCCTAGTGCCATGCCGTTCATTGAATTCTTCCTTGTCAAATTACTCCTTCCAAAGTGCATCACCTCACACTTTTCAGGGTTAAATTCCATCTGCCACTTATCTGCCCATTTGACCACCCCATCTATATCATCCTGTAGCCCAAGACACTCAACCTCACTGTTAACCACCCGGCCAATCTTTGTGTCATCCGCATTTCGATATGTTCGATAGCACCAATTCCTGAGTACAGGATTCAATGGGTTAATTTTGATCGATGTCTTCCAAATTCCTTTCAGTTCTTTACTGATGACACGATTTGGTCTTCCAGCACTTTCAGTCTTTAGTTTACTGGTTGAGCACTTGCCTTTCAATGTCTCTAGCAGTGATTTTCCCCATTGCCTCTTGACAGGGGTTTTCAGAGAGCGAGCAGGTTATAGAGATATGAGGAGAAAAAGCCAGCTAGCTATTATTGTAGAATTACTGGAATCTTACACACACAGCAGAGAGAGGTTTTAGGTCTTTCTTCCTTTCAGACTAGGGGCTATTCTACTGCACTGCTCTCACACAAACCCTGGTCACCTGGAGCCAATTAAAACATTGTTGTCAGGCAGTTCCCCATTAGACCAGACTCCTCCTTGGCAACATCCTACCTTTCATGGCACACTCTGTTCCAGGACAGCAACATTGTAAACATCCTTCACACTGTTCCAGTAGACGTGTCCTTCAAATGGCAGCCATTGTCATTTTAATCCACAGTCCAACAGAAATGAAAATATATGTTCTTTACACTCTCCTGAGGAGCAATTCCACATTGCCACTCCTCCACCCTCTCCCCGCATCCCTACATATTCCTCCTTTTCAGATATTTAGAAAATGTAGAAAAATTTACAGCACAGCAGGAGGCCACCCTGCCCATTGCAACTGTACTGGTGGAAAAACGAGCCATCCAGTCTAACCTCCTTTTCCAGCACTTGGTCTATCAGCCTGGAGGTCAGCACATCACCGTTTAAATGAGTTGAAGCTTTTTGCCTCCACTACCCTTTCAGACAATGAGTTCCAGGTCCTGGTCCAGGGAGAAGTAGGAGGAAGTGTCAGAAAATGCGGCCTCAGCTAGGTAGAAGTCAGGACATCAGACAATACGGACGCCAGACAACATTGCATGTGTGAGACGGTGTCATAGTGGAAATGTAGTAGACCAGCCCAGAGGTCAAGGCTAATGCTCTGGGACATGATATCAAACCCCACCATGATGGAATTTAAATTCAATTAGTTAATCAACAAATTATCTGGAATGAAAACTTATCTCAGCAATAGAGGCTATGAAATCATCATAGGTTATCTTAAAAACCCATCTAGCAAAGGAAATCTGCCACGCTTACTTGGTCTGGCCTACATGTGACTCCAGACCACCAATATGGTTTACCCTTAACTGCCCTCAAAGGGGAATAAGGGATGGGCAAACAAATGCTGGCATTTCAGTGACACCCACATCCTATGAAAAAATAAATTAAATTTTAAAGAGTAACTCACCTCATGATTCCCCAAAGCCTATTCACCATCTACAAGCCACAATTCAGGATTGTGATGGAATGCTCTCCACTTGCCTGGGTGAGTCCAGCTCCCACAACACTCAGGAAACTCCACACCATTCAGGACAAAGCAGCCCGCTTGATTGAGACCCCATTCACAACCTTCAACATTCATTCTCCCCACCACCGGCGCACAGTGGTAGCAGTATGTACTACCTTCAAGATGCACTGTAGCAGCTCACCAAGGTTCCTTAGACAGCACCTTCCAAACCCATGACCTTTATCGCCTAAGAAGGACAAGGGCAGCAGACATATGGGAACACCACCACTTACAAGTTCTCCTCCAAGCCACACATCATCCTGACTTGGAAATATATCATCATTCCTTTGCTATCAGTGGATAAAATCCTGGAACTCGCTCCCTAACAGCACTATGGGTGTATCTACCCCATATGGACTGCAGCGGTTCAAGAAGGCAGCTCACCCCCGCCTTCTCAAAGGCAACTAGGGATGGGCAATAAATGCTGACCCAGCCAGGGAAGCCCACATCCCGTAAATGAATAAAGAAAGATAGGGATGGATAATAAAAATGCTGGCCTAGCCAGCGATGCCCATGTCCCATGAAAGAATGAAAAAAATACTGGCAGGCTTGATGATGATGTTAGGATTAGACCCGTGAGAAAGGAGTACCGCAAGTTCAGAGGGCGACAGGGTTGTGTGCGTGAGCGGAGCAGAGAAATTGAGATGGCCGCTGTCATGCCGGCAGTTCTCAATGAAAAGATCGAGAAAGTGGGAGTGGCCCAGGTGTGGGGGAGAATATTGGAGAGGGGTAAAAGTGTCTGCTAGATGGGGATAGATTCCCAACCAGGGAAGTGGGTGCAGAGGCAATGGAAGAAGAGCTCAGTGTCATGCCAAACTCAAAATTCGTTGAGGTGGGGGCATAAAGGGATGAAGCTGCCTCCTTTCCTGAGGACTTGTAGGTTAGTGCCATAAAGGGGAAGATCAGAAGGTACCGTACATTGTCAGAAAGGGATGATATTCAAAGAAGAGATAGGTTGGAGGGAAGGTATTAACAAGGCATTTGACAAGGTCCCACATGGCAGATTGGTCAGGAAAGTAAAAGCCCATGGGATTCAGGGTAACGTGGCAAACTGGATAAAAGGTTGGCTTTGTAACAGGAAACAAAGGGTAATGGTCGATGGATGCCCTTGCGAATGGAAAGTTGTCTCAAGTGGTGTTCCACAGGGCTCGGTGTTGGGACCCTTGCTGTTTGTGTTATATGTTAACGATTTGGATGTGAATGTGGGGGGCATGATTGGGAAATTTGCAGATGACACAAAGATTGGCTGAGTAGTGGATAGTGTGGAGGATAGCCATAATCTCCAAAACGATATAGATGGGTTGGTGGAGTGGGCAGTAAAGTGGCAGATGGATTTTAACATAGAGAAGTGTGAGGTCATACATTTAGGGAGGTCAAACAGTTACAGGGATTACACAATAAGTACTAAGAGGGGTAGATGAAGTGAGAGATCTTGGTGTACAAGTACACAGGTCCCTGAAGGCAGCAGTTCAAGTAGACAAGGTTGTAAAGAAGGCATATGGAATGCTCTCCTTCATTGGCAGAGGTATAGAATATAAAAGTAAGGATATAATGTTGGAATTGTATAAAACACTGGTGAGGGCACAACTGGAGTATTGTGTGCAGTTCTGGTCACCACATTACAGGAAGGAGGTAATAGTCTGGAGAGAGTGCAGAGGAGGTTTACAAGAATGTTGCCAGGGTTAGAAAAGTGTAGCTACGAGGAGAGATTGGATAGGTTGGGGTTATTTTCCTTGGAACAAAGAAGGCTGAGAGGTGACTTGATTGAGGTGTACAAAATTATGAGGGGAATAGATAGATTGGACAGAATAAAATTGTTTCCCTTGGTGGAGAATTCTAGAACCAGGGCACATAGATTCAAGATAAGTGGCAGAAGGTGTAGGGGGGACATGAGGAAGAACTTTTTTACACAGAGGGTAGTGGGTGTCTGGAATTCGCTACCCAAGTTGGTGGTAGAGGCAAAAACTCTAAACTCTTTTAAAAAGTACCTGGATCTGCACCTAAAGTGCTGTAAGCTGCAGGACTATGGGCTGGGAGCAGGAAGGTGGGATTAGAAAGGGCACCTGGGTGTCCTCGGGCTGGCATGGACAAGATAGACCGAATGGCCTCCTTCTGTGCCGTAACTTTTCTATGGTTCTATGGTTCTAAGATAGGATCGGGTGGGGACCGGGTGGGGATTGGTATGCATAAGTTGATGAAGCTTGCGAACCGTCATACCTAAAGAGAAAGAATAGAAAAAAAAATGTTTCAGCACCAAATGAGCTGAAGGAGGAATCAAAACTGAACCAGGATATCGATGAGACACAGTGAGCTGGAACAAGGTAGAAGCTACAATCAGAATTTCTGGAGAGAAGAGTAGAACCATCTTGAAGGTGGAAATTCCTGGAAGAGAAGTGGCCGTGAATTAAACACAAATACAAAGGGAAAAGATTGCAGATGCTGGAAATCTGAAATCAAATAGAAAATGCTGGAAGCACTCAGCAGTCAGGCAGCATCTGTGGAGAGAAACAGTGTTAATAATGATACTTCGTCAGAATTGAGGAAAGATAGAACTCTAATAGGTTTTGAGCAAGTGAACTGGAGGAGGGAAGACAAAAAGGAAAGGTCTGTGATTGGGTGGAGAGCAGGAGAGATAAAATGACAAAAGGTTTTAAGGCTGTAGAAGTGGGAGCAAGGAGGAGAATTGAAATGACAAGCGGCAGGAAACTTCGGGTCATCAGAACGTAGGAAATAGTAGCAGGAATAGGCCATTCAGCCTTGGAGCCAGCTCCGCCATTCAATTAGATCATAGCTGATCTTCTAGCTTAACACTGTTTTCCCACGCTGCCCTCATATCCCCTGATGTCTTTACAATCTAGAAATCTGTCGATCTCTGTCTTGAAAATACTCAATGACTGAGCCTCCACAGCCCTCTGGTGTAGAGAATTCCAGAGACTGAACACCCTCTGAGTGAAGAAATTCCCTCTCATCTAAGTCCTAAATGGACTTATTGAGACGATCTTCCGTTAGTTTCAGAACCCCAAGCCAGAGGAAACATTTTCCTGCATCTATCTCGTCGAGCCCTGTAAGAATTTTATATGTTTCAATAAGAGATCGCCTCTCATTCTTTTAATTTCTAGAGAACACAGGCCTAGTCTCCTCAATCTCTCCTCATTGGATAATCTCAGCATCCCAGGAATCAAACCGGTCCTTGGTTGCACCCTGTCTACGGCAAGTGTATTCTCCCTTAAGTAAGGAGTCCAAAACTGTCAACGATAGCCCAGGTGCGGTCTCAACAAAGCTCTATACAATTGCAGCAAGACATCTTTACTCCTAAACTCAAACCTAGCAATAAAGGCCTTCCTAGTTGCTTGCTGTAACTGCACGCTTGCTTTTAATGACTCATTTAAGGGGGAAAAGAGTAAGTAAAATGAGAGTTGGTCCTTCAGAGCGTGGGAACGGGGAATTAATACGAGAAAATAAGGAAATGGTGGATGAACTGAAGAGATATTTTGCATCTGTCTTCATTGTAGAGGATACAAATAACATGCCTGAAATAATTGTGAATCAGGAGACGAAAGGGAGGGAACGGGCGCTGAGAAAATGATTGAAACTAAAGGTGACGAGTCCTCAGGCCCTGATGGCCTGAGAGCATTAAAAGAAGTGGCTTCCACAATAGTTAGACACATTGGTTTCCGTTTTCCAAAATTTCCTAGACTCTGTAAAGGTCCCATCAGATTGGAAAATAGCAAATCAGACTCCATTATCCAGAATTTGCTGGAAGTTATTATTAAGGAGGTTATAGTGGCGCATGTAGAAAATCTCAATACCATCAGGCAGAGTTCACATGGTTTTGTGAAAGGGTAATCGTATTTGACTAATCCTTTTGCAGTTCTTTGAGGAAATAACAAGCAACGTGAATAATGGGAACCTTTGGAATTGCTGTACTTAGATTTCCAGAAAGCATTTAACAAAGAACCACATCAAAGGCTACAATGTAAAACTAGAGCACATGGTGCAAGGGGATAACATATTAGACTGGATAGAGGATTGGTTAGCTCACAGGAAACAGAGAGTACATATAAATGGGTCATTTTTGACCCAAGCCCACCACGACCCGACCTGACCCCGCTCGACACGACCCAAACCGATCTGACCCCACCCCTCCCATAACCAACACCCCACCCCTACCACAAGCAGGCCCGACCTGACTTGTTCTCCCACAAACCCTAACAAGGTCCGATCCGCCCACTGAGCTCCGAACCTCCCCCACACCCCTCCCCCGAGGTCTGACACACCCACACCCCTCCCCCGAGGTCCAACACCCCCACACCCCTCCCCCGAGGTTCGAAACTCCCCCACCCTCCCACAGACCCCAAGGTCCGACCATCCCATCACCCCAGCCCAGGGTCTAACCAACGGCCCTGCCCCCAACCTCCCCCACTCCCACCCCATTGAGGACTGACACTCCCGCCGTCTCCACCAAGCTCCGACACCCCCACCCCACCATCGCACACCCCCACCGAGGACCGATCCCTTTAACCGGCACCCCTCGAGTTCCGGCACCCCCGACAGCAAGGTCCATCCCCCTAACCCACAAGGTCCGCCACCCCCACTATGCCCCCCCAACCCCTCGAAGTCCAACTCTCCCTAGGCCCCACCCCCTTAAGGCCCGAACCCCCTGACCTCCCACATCCCACAGCCCCTGATCCTCTCAAATCCTATCCACCTACCTTAGGCACTTACCTTCTCCCTGGCCTGTCAAGGACCTTTACATTTTGTGGGATCTTTTAACCAAACTGGTTTATGGCAGCTATGCTGTATAAAAGAGGACGTGTCTCCTCCACTTCAATGGAGCTGGACTTTGACACTGAGCCTCGGGGTGAGCTGCACAGCCTGGATCTTGCTCAGCCTGAGTCAGGCTTGGAGGGGATCTTCCAGTTGGGGTTGCTCCCAGCTATCTGCTGCCCTTGTCCTTCTAGCTGGTAGTGGTCATGGATTTAGAAGTTGCTGTCGAAGGAGCCTTGGTGAATTTCTGCAGAGCATCTTGTAGATGCAGACACACTGCTGCTACTGTGCGTCGGTAATGGAGGGAGTGAATGTTATGGATGTGGTGCCAATCAAGCTGCTGCTTTGTCCTGGACGGTATGAAGCTTCTTGAGTGCTGTGGGAGCTGCACTCATCCAGGCAAGTGGGGAGTATTCCATCACACTCCTGACTTGTGCCTTGTAGATGGTAGACAGGCTTTGGGGAGTCAGGAGGTGAGTTACTTGGCGCAGGATTCCTAGCCTCTGACCTGCTCTTGTAGCCACAGTATTTATATGGCTAGTCCAGTTCAGTTTCTGGTCAATGGTAACCCCCAGGATATTGATAGTGGGGGATTCAGTGATGGTAATGCCTTGAATGTCAAGAGGTGATGGTTGGGTTCTCTCTTGTTAGGGATGGCCATTGCCTGACACTTGGGTGGCACAAATGTTACTTGCCACTTGTCAGCCTAAGCCTGGATATTATCCAGGTCCAGGTCCAGGACATGGATGCTTCTGTATTGGAGGTGTTGCGAACGGTGCTGAACATTGTGCAATCATCAGCGAACATCCCCACTTCTGACATTATAATGGAAGGAAGGTCATTGATGAAGCAGTGGGGTGGTGGCTTATCTTAAGAGGAAAAGTTGGACAGACTGCGATGGCATCCATTGGAGTTTAGAAGATCGAGAGGTGATCTTATTAAAACATATAAGATCCTGAGGGGACTTGTCAGGGTGGATACTGAAAGAGTTTTCCTCATGTGGGAGAGACAAGAACTAGGGGACACAGCTTCTAGATCAGGAGTCTCCCATTTATGCTGGAGGTGAGAAGTCGTGAATCTTTGGAACTCTCTTCCCTGAAGAGCAGTGGAAGCAGGGCTATTCAATATTTTTAAGTCAGAGGTAGATAGATTCTTGACTAACAAGGGAGTCAACAGGAAATTACAGGCCAGTTAGTTTAACATCTGTCATAGTGAAAACGTTGGAAGCTATAGTTAAAGATGTTATGGTAGGGCACTTAGAGAAATTCAAAGCAAACAGTCAACATGGTTTTGTGAAAGGGAATCATGTTTAACCACTGTATTGGAGTTCTTTGAAGGAGTCCTGTGTGCTGTGGATAAAGGGGAACCGGTAGATGTACTGTACTTAGATTTCCATGAGGCATTTGGTAAAGTGCCACATCAAAGATTATTGTGGAAAATAAAAGCTCATGGTGTAGGGGGTAACGTCTTGGCATGGATAGAAGATTGGCTGGCTAACAGGAAACAGGGGCCAGGATTTTCTGGTCCCATTGCGGGCGGGACATACCGCCAGCGAGGCGGCGTCCCAGCTAGAAGTCCATTGACTTACGATGTGACTGGAAGATCCCGGCGGCGGACAGATGCAGAAAATCCCACCTAGGGAGTAGGCACAACTTGGTCCTTTGCTGGTTGGCAAGATGTGATGAGTGGTGTGCCACAGGGATCAATGCTGGGGCCTCAACATTTTACAAAGTATATAAATGACTTGGATGAAGAGACCGAAGGAATGGTTGCTAAATTTGCTGATGATATAAAGAAAGGTTGGAAAGTAAGTTGTGAACATTTAAAAAAGTGTGTCTTTTTCAATAAAAGTGGCTACACAAAATCAGTAAAATGATAGAAGCAGAAGGGAAGTAAAGTTAAGACAAAATGAAATAAAGGTAAGTAAAGTTAAGCCAAAGCAGGCTAGCTCGATCATGTGGATGCTCATTGTGTAACATGTGGGAAGTTGTGTATGCATCCTGTGGCCTAGAAGACCAGGTGTATAAAGTGTCACCAGTTGCAGAAACTTGAGCTTCAGATTTAGGAACTTGAGCGATGATTGGGATCACTGTGGCATATCCACGAGGCATATCTTACAGTGTTGACTTTGTCTGCACTGGAGTTCTGCCTTGGGCTGCAGTAGAGTGCTTAAGTTCGAGTTTAGTGAGTGAGAGAATTTAAGGGTTAATTTCTATCTAAAGTCTAGTCTTTCTTTAATTTAATAATTAAATAAAAGTTGCTGTTTGGGGCAGAAGAAGGTGAGTTTTAGGCCAGCTTTAAAATAGGGTTTATACAGGCTCTGCTTGCGGCAACAATGAATCAATTAGATAACTGGCTTAAACAGGTTTTCAGAGGCTAGATTCAGAGAGTATAAAAACAGGCCATCTTACAGTGCTGACTTTGTCTGCACTGGACTGCTGCTCTGGGCTACAGTAGAGTGCTTAACTTGGAGTTTGGTGACTGAGGGAGATTGGTGAGGAGGGAATGAGGTGATCCTTTGAGTACTGTGTGTATGGTCGGGTAAGTACTACTTAAATCGCTTATAGTTTTTAAGGTCTTATTTTGTGGTTCATCGTTTATAAGGGCTATGTTCTGTAACAACGAGAAGCAGGGAAGAAGGGCCCTGGAGCAATTGATATTATTTGATATTAAGTATCTTCCAAAAGGTTTAATTTAATTTAAAGGGGTAAGTCATGGCAGGAGAGCTCAAAGCCGTGGTGTGCTCCTCCTGCTCTATGTGGGAAGCCGGGAACATTTCCAGTGCCCGGGGCCCGCGTGTGTGTGGGAAGTGTCTCCAGCTGCAGTTCCTGGAAGCCCGGGTTTCAGAGCTGGAGCAGCGGCTGGGGACACCTCGGAGCATCCATGAGATGTAGAGTATCATAGATAGCATGTATAGAGAGGTAGTCACACCGCAGGCTAAGAGTCTATAGGCAGGAAGGGAATGAGTGACCACCAGGCAGAGCAAGAGGACTAGGCAGGCAGTGCAAGAATCTTCTGTGGCTGTTCCACTGCAAAATAGATATGCTGCTTTGGATGCTGTTGAGGGGAATCCTGGGCAGGACCGGGACTGATGTTCTTGGGGGAATATTTGCTAGAGTGGTTGGGGAGGGTTTAAACTGAAAGGGCAGGGGCTGGGAACCTAGGCAAGGAGTCAGAGGAGGGGGAATCAAAGACAAGAACAAAAGACAGAAAGCGGAATAAGAAAAGTGAGAGTCAGAGAAATCAAGGGCAAGATTCAAACAGGGCCTCAGTGAAAAATAGTGGGAACGGGACAAGTAATGTTAAAAAGACAAGCCTTAAGGCTTTGTGCCTTAACGCGAGGAGCATTCGCAATAAAGTGGATGAATTAACCGCGCAAATAGATGCAAACAGATATGATATAGTCGGGATTACAGAGACATGGCTGCAGGGTGACCAGGGATGGGAACTGAACATCCAGGGGTATTCACTATTTAGGAAGGACAGACAAAAAGGAAAAGGTGGTGGAGTTGTATTGCTGGTTAAAGAGGAACTTAACGCAATAGTGAGGAAAGATATTAACTCCGACGATGTGGAATCTGTATGGGTAGAGCTGAGAAACACTAAGGGGCAAAAAGCGTTAGTGGGGGTTGTATACAGATCCCCAAACTGTGGTGGTGATGTTGGGAATAGCAGTAAACAGGAAATTAGAGACGCATGCAATAAAGGAACATCTGTAATTATGGGTGGCTTTAATCTGCATATAGATTGGGCAAATCAAATTAGTAACAATACCGTAGAGGAGGAATTCCTGGAGTGTATACGGGATGGTTTTCTGGACCAATACATTGAGGAACCAACTAGAGAACAGGCCATCCTCGACTGGGTATTGTGTGATGAGAAAGGAATAATTGGCAATATAGTTGGGGATGAGCGACCATAATATGATAGAATTCTTCAACAAGATGGAGAGTGATGTAGCTGATTCTGAGACTCGGGTCCTGAATTTTAATAAAGGAAACTATGATGGTATGAGGTGCGAGTTGGCCATGATGGATTGGGAGACGTTACTTAAAGGGATGACAGTGGATAGGCGATGGCAGACATTCAGAGAGCGCATGGGTGAACTGCAACAATTGTTTATTCCTGTCTGGTGCAAAAGTAAAACAGGAAAGGTGGCCAAACCATGGCTTACAAGGGAAATTAGAGATAGTATTAGATCCAAAGAAGAGGCATACAAATGGGCCAGAGAAAACAACAGACCTCAGTAGATGCATTGGTGGTCATCTTCCGAGATTCTATAGACTCTGGAAAGTTGCCACAGATTGGATGGTAGCTAATGTAACCCCACTATTTAAAAAGGGAAGCAGAGAGAAAACAAGGAATTATAGACCAGTCAGCTTGACGTCGGTAGTGGGGAAAATTCTAGAGTCCATTATAAAAGATTTAAGAGCTGAGCACTTGGAAAACAGTGGCTGAATCGGACAGAGTCAGCATGGATATATGAAAGGGAAATCATGCTTGACAAATCTACTGGAATTTTTCGAGGATGTAACTAGTAGAGTTGATGAGGGGGAGCCAAAGGATGTGGTTTATTTGGACTTTCAGAAGGCTTTCAACAAAGTCCCACATAAGAGATTAGCGTGTAAAATTAAAGTGCATCGGATTGGGGGTAGTGTATTGAGATGAATAGAAAACTGGTTGGCAGACAGGAAACAAAGAGTAGGAATAAATGGGTCTTTTTCCGAATGGCAGGCAGTGACTAATGGGGTACCGCAGGGATCGGTGCTGGGACCCCAGTTATTCACAATATATATTAATGATATAGATGAGGGAATTAAATGTAATATCTCCAAATTTACAGATGACACAAAGATGGGTGGGAGGGTGAGCTGTGAGGAGGATGCAGAGATGCTTCATTGTGATTTGGACAAGCTGAGTGAGTGGGCAAATGCATGGCAGATGCAGTATAATGTGGATATATATGAGGTTATCCATTTTGGTAGCAAAAACAGGAAGGTAGATTGTTATCTGAATGGCTATAAATTGAGAGAGGGGAATGTTCAACGAGACCTTGGTTTCCTCATAAACCAGTCGCTGAAGGTAAGCATGCAGGTGCAGCAGGCGGTAAAGAAGGCAAATGGTATGTTGGCCTTCATAGCCAGAGGATTCGAGTACAGGAACAGGGATGTCTTGCTGCAATTGTACAGGGCCTTGGTGAGACCACACCTGGAATATTGTGTGCAGTTTTGATCTCCTTACCTGAGGAAGGATGTACTTGCTATAGAGGGAGTGCAGCGAAGGTTTACCCGACTGATTCCTGGGATAGCGGGACTGACATTTGAGGAGAGATTGAGTCGGTTAGTATTATATTCGCTGGAGTTCAGAAGAATGAGGGGGGAATCTCATAGAAACCTATAAAATTCTAACAGGACGAGACAGGGTAGATGCAGGAAGGATTTTCCCGGTGGTGGGGGAATCCAGAACCAGGGGTCACAGTCTGAGGATATGGGGCAGACCATTTAGGACTGAGATGAGGAGAAATTTCTTCAGCCAGAGAGTGGTGAGCCTGTGGAACTCGTTACCACAGAAAGTAGTTGAGGCCAAAACTTTGCATGTTTTCAAGAAGGAGTTAGATATAGCTCTTGGGGCGAAAGGGATCAAAGGATATGGGGAGAAAGCGGGAGCAGGCTATTGAGTTGGATAATCACCCATGATCATAATGAATGGCGGAGCAGGTTCGAAGGGCCGAATGGCCGAATGGCCTACTGCTGCTCCTAGTTTTTACGTTTCTATGAGGCAGAGAACTACGTGGATAGCACATGTCGAGATGTGGTCACATTTGAGGTTATGCAAGTGCAGGTAGAGAGGGAATGGGTGACTTACACTTTTCATGTGATGTCACATATCCGCACCATCACTTGGATTACCTATTACCTCCATAATGTCATCTGACTCCACTCCTGCCTCAGCTCATCTGCTGAAACCATAACCTCTGAACTAGTTGCCTCTAGACCAGACTATTCAAATGCACTTCTGGCTGGCCTCGCTACGTTTAAGGCCATTAAAATCCTGCTGTCCATGTCCCAACTTGAACCAACTCCAGTTCACCCATCACCCCATGTGCTGACCTACTTTGGCTATTTTTGTAATTCACTCATGGGATGTGAACTTCGCTGGCTGGGCCAGCATTTATTGCCCATCCCTAGTTGCCCTTGAGAAGGTGGTGGTGAGCTGCCTTCTTGAACCGCTGCAGTCCATGTGGTGTAGGTACACCCACAGTGCTGTTAGGGAGGGAGTTCCAGGATTTTGACCCAGCGACAGTGAAGGAACGGCGATATATTTCCAAGTCAGGATGGTGAGTGACTTGGAGGGGAACTTCTAGGTGGTGGTGTTCCCATCTATCTGCTGCCCTTGTCCTTCTAGATGGTAGTGGTCATGGGTTTGGAAAGTGCTGTCGAAGGAGCCTTGGTGAATTTCTGCAGTGCATCTTGTAGATGGTACACACTGCTGCTACTGTGCGTCGGTGGTGGAAGGAGTGAATGTTTGTGGACGTGGTGCCAATCAAGCAGGCTGCTTTGTCCTGGATGGTGTAAAGCTTCTTGAGTGTTGTGGGAGCTGCACTCATCCAGGCAAGTGGGGAGTATTCCATCACACTCCTGACTTGTGCCTTGTATCACAGAATCACAGAATCTTAACAGCACAGAAGTAGGCCGTTTGGCCCATCATGGCTGTACGGGCTCTCCAAATGAGCATCATGACCTGGTGCCATTGCTCTGCCTTTTCCCGTACCCCTTTTTAAATAACCATCTAATGCCGTATTGAATGCTTCGATTGAACCTGCCTCGACCACACTTCCAAGCAGTACCTTCCAGACCACTCCTGTGAAAAAATTGTGGACAGGCTTTGGGGAGTCCGGAGGTGAGTTACTCGCTGCAGGATTCCGAGCCTCTGACCTGCTCTTGTATCCACAGTGTTTATCGAGCTGATCCAGTTCTGGTTTGGGTCAATGGTAACCCCAAGGATGTTGATAGTGGGAGCGAATAATAGTAATGCCATTGAACGTCAATGGGCGATGGTTAGATACTCTCTTGTTGAAGATGGTCATTGCCTGGCACCTGTGTGGCACGAATGTTACTTGCCACTTGTCACCCAAGTCTGGATATTGTCCAAGTCTTGCTGTATTTGGACATGGGCTGCTGGTTAAGGACTGCCTCAATTTTAGAATTCGCATCCGTTTTTAATTCCCTCCAGGGCCTTATTCCTCAATATCTCTGTATTCTCCTCCAGTCCTACAATCCTCTGAGATATCTGTGTCCCCCCCCCCAGCTCAATCATCTGAGCATCTTGGTTTCAATTGCTCCTCCATTGGTGGCTATGCCTTCAGCTTCCAAGGCCCTAAGGACTGGAATTCCTTCCCGAAACCTCTCCACCTCTCGACTCCTCTTTCCTACTTTATCACGCTCTTTAAAACCTACTTCCTTGGCCAAGCTTTTGGTCACTTGCACTAAAATTTTCTGATGTGACTAAATGTAAATCTTGTTTATCGCCCGTTTGTGAAGTGCCTTGGGATGCTTTATAAATACATGTTCTTGTTAAATTGTAATCTAATTTTGCAAGAGGTTTGAATAAGCAGCACAGAATCCTCCAATATAAACAGGCAAATCATTGTGTAAATACAGTCACAGCAATCTCCCAAACTGATCGCTGAGGAGAGAGATTAATTAAGTTGCAAATTCTGGGAATTTCAAAAACAGAAATGACTGATGATGTAAATTGTTCAGAACAGTGAGTTTGTTCCTGAATGTTACAGAATCGGTCCTGGACTCGGAGTGATATCTGCTGTGTGCTCTATTCCCAACGTCAGAGAGCAGACAGACAAATGTTCTGTTTGGGTTTCTTTATCTGAACATGGAGCATGTCTCCAACTGAAATGACAAAGTATATCTGCACTGCTCTCTGATATAACAGTATGTACCATAGTGTTTCACAAGGGATCAAGATCAGTCAGCAGAAAGTAGGGGAAAAGTCATGAGAATTGAATGCAAGAACAGTCAGAAAGGGAAGTTATGAGAAGGAGTTTACAGTTGGGTGAGGGGGCAGCCGGACAGGGGTCTCAGGAGAATGTTCCAGAGTGAGGGGTGTGAGAGCTGAATGTTCCACCAGTGATGGAGTGAGAGGGGGAGAATTACAGAGTTAGAGGCTCTGCTTCCTTCAAAGGGGACCCAGACATCCCTTCCATAGAAGCATGGAAATTTACAGAGTGGAAGGAGGCCATTCAGCCCATCATGTCTATACTAGCTTGTTGAAAGACCTGTCCAATTTGCCTTACCTCCTTGCTCTTTCCCCATAACCTCACATATTTTTCCTTTTCAAGTATTTATGTAATTTACCTTTGATTCTGCCTTCCTTAACTTGCTGTGTAATAAAATCTCCTCTTGTCTCTGGTTCTTCTGCTAGTTGGAGAATTGGCTGAGGTTTACAAACACTGCAGTCTTTCTAACTTTGGGTTTTCCCACCACTGTGCATTGGTGGTGTTCTCTGTTGCTGCACCACTCCTTTTTCCTTGGCAGCAGGACTCCCACTTGCTACTCAACCCCCATGTCGCCAACCCCCCTCCCAATAGCCCCAACTCTCCAGCTCTCAGTAGCGGTCAGTAATCCTGATCCAATAAGCGGCTTGAAGTTTCAGCTGTGTCAGAGAGGCAAGTTGGTGTCTCAAAGAAGGAAACCCCACCCTCAATATCTGGCTTCGCATCAAAAGATGGCAACTCTGACAATGCAACAACTCCCTCAGTAATGTACATGAAATCAGAAAGCTACCTCTGTGTATTCTGTGTCTGCACTGTCGGAGTTTACAGTGTAGCAGCAGAATGCATTGCTTGGTCCTGCTCCCAACTTGTTCATACCTATCTTCTGTTTAGGGTCTCCATGTTTTACTTCCTCCTCCTACTTCCTGGGTAAGACAGGGGCCGTTACAAAGTTGCTTCTGACATGAATCACAGAATTGACATTTAAAAACAAGCTGGGAGCCCAGACCTGGGACAGAGGGAGATTGACAGTGCAAAGTACAGAGTCAGAAAGGCAGAGAAAACTGTGTTAATAAAGGGAGAGAACTTTGAGGTGGAGAGTAAAAGGGTTGTGATCATTCACAATGTTTGCCAGCAACGTGTGTTTGGTATTTCTGATCTGGTGCCAGGTTTTAAATCTTTCAGCAGCAGCGAATGAAGAGACTCCAGCTGACGATGTGATAACTCTCAGGAGTGGAACATTGTTGACTGGCCCCAGTAACAGACCCGCCGATCATTCACCAGGAGCTGATTGGGAAACTGAGATTAAAGGAGCTGCTTCAAGTGGACAAGGAACTGCTTCAGGTGAGGAAGAACAGTGATGGTTTTAGACTCAGTAATTCTGTTCTATAAATATTGAGAACACTGCAATGACAAAAATATCCAAGGTACAGTTCAGGGATAGATCACAGGCTTAGTTCAGGGTTACAGCTCTTCAGGGGTACAACACCGGTTCAGGTCAGGGGTACAGCTCTGCAAGGGTACAGCACAGGTTTAATTCAGGGGTACAGCTCTTCAGGGGTATAAGATGGGTTCAGGTCAGGGGTACAGCTCTTCAGGGGTATAACATGAGTTCAGGTCAGGATTGCAGCTCTTCAGGGGTATAAAATGGGTTCAGTTCAGGGTTACAGCTCTTCAGGGGTATAAAATGGGTTCAGTTCAGGGGTACAGCTCTTCAGGGGTATAAGATGGGTTCAGTTCAGGGGTACAGCTCTTCAGGGGTACAACATGGGTTCAGTTCAGGGTTACAGCTCTTCAGGGGTATAACACAGGTTTAATTCAGGGGTACAGCTCTTCAGGGGTATAACATGGGTTCAGTTCAGGGGTACAGCTCTTCAGGGGTATAACATGAGTTCAGGTCAGGATTGCAGCTCTTCAGGGGTATAAAATGGGTTCAGTTCAGGGTTACAGCTCTTCAGGGGTATAAGATGGGTTCAGTTCAGGGGTACAGCTCTTCAGGGGTACAACATGGGTTCAGTTCAGGGTTACAGCTCTTCAGGGGTATAACACAGGTTTAATTCAGGGGTACAGCTCTTCAGGGGTATAACATGGGTTCAGTTCAGGGGTACAGCTCTTCAGGGGTATAACATGAGTTCAGGTCAGGATTGCAGCTCTTCAGGGGTATAAAATGGGTTCAGTTCAGGGTTACAGCTCTTCAGGGGTATAACATGGGTTCAGTTCAGGGGTACAGCTCTTCAGGGGTATAACATGGGTTCAGTTCAGCGGTACAGCTCTTCAGGGGTATAACATGAGTTCAGTTCAGGGGTACAGCTCTTCAGGGGTATAACATGGGTTCAGTTCAGGGGTACAGCTCTTCAGGGGTATAACATGGGTTCAGTTCAGGGTTACAGCTCTTCAGGGTTATAGCACAATGTTATGACCGATGCAATAGGCAAAGCTGAGTTATTTAAAAATCCCAGAGGGAAACTTTAAACAACTGTCATAACCTATAATTTTAAGTGTTATGTTTGAGATACGACTCTAAACTCAGGAATCAGACCACTCGTTCTCGAGGTTTTATATTAAACAAAATGAGACGTTTTATTAATTTACACAGGTTAAAACATATGTACACATGGCTATAAATTACTACTATGATAACTTTTAACACATTCCCTAACTAATTCCCATTAAGGCTACAGCAACCCATAGACTTAACCAAACACCAGGCAAAGCATTTTCACCTTACGAATTCAAAATGAGGTCCTTTCCACTGTGGAGCCGGTTGGAGGTTTGCAGCTGCCTTTTGATCATAAATTGCCTCTGCTCTGCACACCCGAAAACTGCTGAAGTTATACCGACCACCACTGATTGAATTCAAATTCTCATTGTCTCACCAGCCTCTTTGAACTTTACCTTTTAACAATGAAAACCCATTCATTGTACCAATTTCATGAGAAATATAAAAATATTGCTTGGTATCTGTTAGAAAGGAGTCAAGTTTTCACTCCGCTTGTTGAATGCTCTATTCTAAAATTGAAAATGCACCCTATCTCTCTTCCATATCAAAACTAGTACATATCGAAGCATCTAGACTAGCTGGCTTTAATCCAATTAAGACATTCACACAAAATAAAAATCTATTTTAGAAGAAAAATATTTTCCAAAACAGTATATACATTAATAGCTGCGTAACATAGAGTGACACTGAGGGATCACAGTGATAGCACGTAGTGACACTGAGAGATCACAGTGATAGCACGTAGTGACACTGAGAGATCACAGTGATAGCACGTAGTGACACTGAGAGATCACAGTGATAGCACGTAGTGACACTGAGAGATCACAGTGATAGCACGTAGTGACACTGAGAGATCACAGTGATAGCACGTATTGACACTGAGAGATCACAGTGATAGCACGTAGTGACACTGAGAGATCACAGTGATAGCACGTAGTGACACTGAGAGATCACAGTGATAGCACGTAGTGACACTGAGAGATCACAGTGATAGCACGTAGTGACACTGAGAGATCACAGTGATAGCACGTAGTGACACTGAGAGATCACAGTGATAGCACGTAGTGACACTGAGAAATCACAGTGATAGCACGTAGTGACACTGAGAGATCACAGTGATAGCACGTAGTGACACTGAGAGATCACAGTGATAGCACGTAGTGACACTGAGAGATCACAGTGATAGCACGTAGTCACACTGAGGGATCACAGTGATAGCACGTAGTGACACTGAGAGATCACAGTGATAGCACGTAGTGACACTGAGAGATCACAGTGATAGCACGTAGTGACACTGAGAGATCACAGTGATAGCACGTAGTGACACTGAGAGATCACAGTGATAGCACGTAGTGACACTGAGAGATCACAGTGATAGCACGTACTGACACTGAGAGATCACAGTGATAGCACGTAGTGACACTGAGAGGTCACAGTGATAGCACATAGAGCCACTGAGAGCTCACAGTGATAGCACGTAGTGACACTGAGAGATCACAGTGATAGCACATAGTGACACTGAGAGATCACAGTGATAGCACGTAGAGCCACTGAGAGATCACAGTGATAGCATGTAGTGACACTGACAGATCACAGTACTGGCACGTAGTGACACTGAGAGATCACAGTGATAGCACGTAGTGACACTGAGAGATCACAGTGATAGCACGTAGTGACACTGAGAGATCACAGTGATAGCACGTAGTGACACTGAGAGATCACAGTGATAGCACATAGTGACACTGACAGATCACAGTACTGGCACGTAGTGACACTGAGAGATCACAGTGATAGCACGTAGTGACACTGAGAGATCACAGTGATAGCACGTAGTGACACTGAGAGATCACAGTGATAGCACGTAGTGACACTGAGAGATCACAGTGATAGCACGTAGTGACACTGAGAGATCACAGTGATAGCACGTAGTGACACTGAGAGATCACAGTGATAGCACGTAGTGACACTGAGAGATCACAGTGATAGCACGTAGTGACACTGAGAGATCACAGTGATAGCACGTAGAGACACTGAGAGATCACAGTGATAGCACGTAGTGACACTGAGAGATCACAGTGAAAGCACGTAGTGACACTGAGAGATCACAGTGACAGCACGTAGTGACACTGAGAGATCACAGTGATAGCACGTAGTGACACTGAGAGATCAAAGTGATAGCACGTAGTGACACTGAGAGCTCACAGTGATAGCACGTAGTGACACTGAGAGATCACAGTGATAGCACGTAGTGACACTGAGAGATCAAAGTGATAGCACGCAGTGACACTGAGAGATCAAAGTGATAGCACGTAGTGACACTGAGAGCTCACAGTGATAGCACGTAGTGACACTGAGAGATCACAGTGATAGCACGTAGTGACACTGAGAGATCACAGTGATAGCACGTAGAGACACTGAGAGATCACAGTGATAGCACGTAGTGACACTGAGAGATCACAGTGATAGCACGTAGAGACACTGAGAGATCACAGTGATAGCACGTAGTGACACTGAGGGATCACAGAGATAGCACGTAGTGACACTGAGAGATCACAGTGATAGCACGTAGTGACAATGAGACAACACAGTGATAGCACGTAGAGACACTGAGAGATCACAGTGATAGCACGTAGAGACACTGAGGGATCACAGAGATAGCACGTAGTGACACTGAGAGATCACAGTGATAGCACGTAGTGACAATGAGACAACACAGTGATAGCACGTAGAGACACTGAGAGATCACAGTGATAGCACATAGAGACACTGAGAGATCACAGTGATAGCACGTAGTGACACTGAGAGATCACAGTGATATCACGTAGTGACACTGAGATATCACAGTGATAGCACGTAGTGACACTGAGAGATCACAGTAATAGCACGTAGTGACACTGAGAGATCACAGTGATAGCACGTAGAGACACTGAGAGATCACAGTGATAGCACGTAGTGACACTGAGAGATCACAGTGATAGCACGTAGTGACACTGAGAGATCACAGTGATAGCACGTAGTGACACTGAGAGATCACAGTGATAGCACGTAGTGACACTGAGAGATCACAGTGATAGCACGTAGAGACACTGAGAGATCACAGTGATAGCTGGTAGAGACACTGAGAGATCACAGTGATAGCACGTAGAGACACTGAGAGATCACAGTGATAGCAGGTAGAGAGACTGAGAGATCACAGTGATAGCACGTAGTGACACTGAGAGATCACAGTGATAGCACGTAGTGATACGGAGAGATCACAGTGATAGCACGTAGTGACACTGAGAGATCAGAGTGATAGCACGTAGAGACACTGAGAGATCACAGTGATAGCACGTAGTGACACTTAGAGATCACAGTACTGGGACGTAGTGACACTGAGAGATCACAGTGATAGCACGTAGTGACACTGCGACATCACAGTGATAGCACGTAGTGACACTGAGAGATCACAGTGATAGTACGTAGTGACACGGAGAAATCACAGTGATAGCATGTAGAGACACTGAGAGATCACAGTGATAGCACGTAGTGACACGGAGAGATCACAGTGATAGCACGTACTGACATGAGAGATCACAGTGATAGCACGTAGTGACACTCAGAGATCACAGTGATAGCACGTAGTGACACTGAGAGATCACAGTGATAGCACGTAGTGACACTGAGAGATCACAGTGATAGCACGTAGAGACACTGAGAGATCACAGTGATAGCACGTAGTGACACTGAGAGATCACAGTGATAGCACGTAGTGACACTGAGAGATCACAGTGTTATCACGTAGTGACACTGAGAGATCACAGTGATAGCACGTAGTGACACTGAGAGATCTCAGTGATAGCACGTCGTGACAATGAGAGTGATAGCGCGTAGAGACACTGAGAGATCACAGTGATAGCACGTATTGACACTGAGAGGTCACAGTGATAGCACGTAGTGACACTGAAAGATCACAGTGATAGCACGTAGTGACACTGAGAGATCACAGTGATAGCACGTAGTGACACTGAGAGATCACAGTGATAGCACGTAGTGACACTGAGAGATCACAGTGATAGCACGTAGTGACACTGAGAGATCACAGTGATAGCACGTAGTGACACTGAGAGATCACAGGGATAGCACGTAGTGACACTGAGAGATCACAGTGATAGAACGTAGTGACACTGAGAGATCACAGTGATAGCACTTAGTGACACTGATAGATCACAGTGATAGCACGTAGAGACACTGAGAGATCACTGTGATAGCACGTAGTGACACTGAGAGATCACAGTGATAGCACGTAGTGACACTGAGAGATCACAGTGATAGCACGTAGTAACACTGAGAGATCACAATGATAGCACGTAGTGACAATGAGAGATCACAGTATTGGGACGTAGTGACACTGAGAGATCACAGTGATAGCACGTAGTGACACTGAGAGATCACAGTGATAGCACGTAGTGACACTGAGAGATCACAGTGATAGCACGTAGTGACACTGAGAGACCACAGTGATAGCACGTAGTGACACTGACAGATCACAGTGATAACACGTAGTGACACTGAGAGATCACAGTGATAGCACGTAGTGAGACTGAGAGATCACAGTGATAGCACGTAGTGACACTGAGAGATCACAGTGATAGCATGTAGAGACACTGAGAGATCACAGTGATAGCACGTAGTGACACTGAGAGATCACAGTGATAGCACGTAGAGACACTGAGAGATCACAGTGATAGCTCGTAGTGACACTGAGAGATCACAGTGATAGCACGTAGTGACACTGAGAGATCACAGTGATAGCACGTAGTGACACAGAGAGATCACAGTGCTAGCACGTAGAGACACTGAGAGATCACAGTGATAGCACGTAGAGACACTGAGAGATCACAGTCATAGCACGTAGTGACACTGAGAGATCACAGTGATAGCACGTAGTGACACTGAGAGATCACAGTAATAGCACGTAGTGACACTGAGAGATCACAGTGATAGCACGTAGAGACACTGAGAGATCACAGTGATAGCACGTAGTGACACTGAGAGATCACAGTGATAGCACGTAGTGACACTGAGAGCTCACAGTGATAGCACGTAGTGACACTGAGAGATCACAGTGATAGCACGTAGTGACACATAGAGATCACAGTGATAGCACGTAGTGACACTGAGAGATCACAGTGATAGCATGTAGTAACACTGAGAGATCACAGTGATAGCACGTAGTGACACTGAGAGATCAGAGTGATAGCACGTAGTGACACTGAGAGATCACATTGATAGCATGTGGTGACACTGAGAGATCACAGTGATAGCACGTAGAGACACTGAGAGATCACAGTGATAGCAGGTAGAGACACTGAGAGATCACAGTGATAGCACGTAGTGACACTGAGAGATCACAGTGATAGAACGTAGAGACACTGAGAGATAACAGTGATAGCACGTAGTGACACTGAGAGATCACAGTGATAGCACGTTTTGACACTGAGAGATCACAGTGATAGCACGTAGTGACACTGAGAGATCACAGTGAAAGCACGTAGTGACACTGAGAGATCACAGTGATAGCACGTAGTGACACTGAGAGATCACAGTGATAGCACGTAGTGACACGGAGAGATCACAGTATTAGCACGTAGTGACACTGAGAGATCACAGTGATAGCACGTAGAGCCACTGAGAGATCACAGTGATAGCACGTAGTGACACTGAGAGATCACAGTGACAGCACGTATTGACACTGAGAGATCACAGTGATAGCACGTAGTGACACTGAGAGATCACAGAGATAGCACGTAGTGACACTGAGAGACCACAGTGATAACACGTAGTGACACTGAGAGATCACAGTGATAGCACGTAGTGACACTGAGAGATCACAGTGATAGCACGTAGTGACACTGAGAGATCACAGTGATAGCACATAATAGCACTGAGAGATCACAGTGATAGCACGTAGTCACACTGAGGGATCACAGTGATAGCAGGTTGTGACACTGAGAGATCACAGTGATAGCACGTAGTGACACTGAGAGATCACAGTGATAGCACGTAGTGACACTGAGAGATCACAGTGATAGCACGTAGTAACACTGAGAGATCACATTGATAGCACGTAGTGACACTGAGAGATCACTGTGATAGCACGTAGTGACACTGAGAGATCACAGTGATAGCACGTAGTGACACTGAGAGATCACAGTGATAGCACGTAGTAACACTGAGAGATCACAGTGATAGCACGTAGTGACACTGAGAGATCACAGTATTGGGACGTAGTGACACTGAGAGATCACAGTGATAGCACGTAGTGATACTGAGAGATCACAGTGATAGCACGTAGTGACACTGACAGATCACAGTGATAGCACGTAGTGACACTGAGAGATCACAGTGATAGCACGTAGTGAGACTGAGAGATCACAGTGATAGCACGTAGTGACACTGAGAGATCACAGTGATAGCACGTAGAGACACTGAGAGATCACAGTGATAGCACGTAGTGACACTGAGAGATCACAGTGATAGCACGTAGAGACACTGAGAGATCACAGTGATAGCACGTAGTGACACTGAGAGATCACAGTGATAGCACGTAGTGACACTGAGAGATCACAGTGATAGCACGTAGTGACACAGAGAGATCACAGTGATAGCACGTAGAGACACTGAGAGATCACAGTGATAGCACGTAGAGACACTGAGAGATCACAGTCATAGCACGTAGTGACACTGAGAGATCACAGTGATAGCACGTAGTGACACTGAGAGATCACAGTAATAGCACGTAGTGACACTGAGAGATCACAGTGATAGCACGTAGAGACACTGAGAGATCACAGTGATAGCACGTAGTGACACTGAGAGATCACAGTGATAGCACGTAGTGACACTGAGAGATCACAGTGATAGCAAGTAGTGACACTGAGAGATCACAGTGATAGCACGTAGTGACACATAGAGATCACAGTGATAGCAGGTAGAGACACTGAGAGATCACAGTGATAGCACGTAGTGACACTGAGAGATCACAGTGATAGAACGTAGAGACACTGAGAGATAACAGTGATAGCACGTAGTGACACTGAGAGATCACAGTGATAGCACGTAGTGACACTGAGAGATCACAGTGATAGCACGTAGTGACACTGAGAGATCACAGTGAAAGCACGTAGTGACACTGAGAGATCACAGTGATAGCACGTAGTGACACTGAGAGATCACAGTGATAGCACGTAGTGACACGGAGAGATCACAGTATTAGCACATAGTGACACTGAGAGATCACAGAGATAGCACGTAGAGCCACTGAGAGATCACAGTGATAGCACGTAGTGACACTGAGAGATCACAGTGACAGCACGTATTGACACTGAGAGATCACAGTGATAGCACGTAGTGACACTGAGAGATCACAGAGATAGCACGTAGTGACACTGAGAGATCACAGTGATAGCACGTAGTGACACTGAGAGATCACAGTGATAGCACGTAGTGACACTGAGAGATCACAGTGATAGCACATAATAGCACTGAGAGATCACAGTGATAGCACGTAGTCACACTGAGGGATCACAGTGATAGCAGGTTGTGACACTGAGAGATCACAGTGATAGCACGTAGTGACACTGAGAGATCACAGTGATAGCACGTAGTGACACTGAGAGATCACAGTGATAGCACGTAGTAACACTGAGAGATCACATTGATAGCACGTAGTGACACTGAGAGATCACTGTGATAGCACGTAGTGACACTGAGAGATCACAGTGATAGCACGTAGTGACACTGAGAGATCACAGTGATAGCACGTAGTAACACTGAGAGATCACAGTGATAGCACGTAGTGACACTGAGAGATCACAGTATTGGGACGTAGTGACACTGAGAGATCACAGTGATAGCACGTAGTGATACTGAGAGATCACAGTGATAGCACGAAGTGACACTGAGAGACCACAGTGATAACACGTAGTGACACTGACAGATCACAGTGATAGCACGTAGTGACACTGAGAGATCACAGTGATAGCACGTAGTGAGACTGAGAGATCACAGTGATAGCACGTAGTGACACTGAGAGATCACCGTGATAGCACGTAGAGACACTGAGAGATCACAGTGATAGCACGTAGTGACACTGAGAGATCACAGTGATAGCACGTAGAGACACTGAGAGATCACAGTGATAGCACGTAGTGACACTGAGAGATCACAGTGATAGCACGTAGTGACACTGAGAGATCACAGTGATAGCACGTAGTGACACAGAGAGATCACAGTGATAGCACGTAGAGACACTGAGAGATCACAGTGATAGCACGTAGAGACACTGAGAGATCACAGTCATAGCACGTAGTGACACTGAGAGATCACAGTGATAGCACGTAGTGACACTGAGAGATCACAGTAATAGCACGTAGTGACACTGAGAGATCACAGTGATAGCACGTAGAGACACTGAGAGATCACAGTGATAGCACGTAGTGACACTGAGAGATCACAGTGATAGCACGTAGTGACACTGAGAGATCACAGTGATGGCAAGTAGTGACACTGAGAGATCACAGTGATAGCACGTAGTGACACATAGAGATCACAGTGATAGCACGTAGTGACACTGAGAGATCACAGTGATAGCATGTAGTGACACTGAGAGATCACAGTGATAGCACGTAGTGACACTGAGAGATCAGAGTGATAGCACGTAGTGACACTGAGAGATCACATTGATAGCACGTGGTGACAATGAGAGATCACAGTGATAGCACGTAGAGACACTGAGAGATCACAGTGATAGCAGGTAGAGACACTGAGAGATCACAGTGATAGCACGTAGTGACACTGAGAGATCACAGTGATAGAACGTAGAGACACTGAGAGATAGCAGTGACAGCACGTAGTGACACTGAGAGATCACAGTGATAGCACGTAGTGACACTGAGAGATCACAGTGATAGCACGTAGTGTCACTGAGAGATCACAGTGAAAGCACGTAGTGACACTGAGAGATCACAGTGATAGCACGTAGTGACACTGAGAGATCACAGTGATAGCACGTAGTGACACGGAGAGATCACAGTATTAGCACGTAGTGACACTGAGAGATCACAGTGATAGCACGTAGAGCCACTGAGAGATCACAGTGATAGCACGTAGTGACACTGAGAGATCACAGTGACAGCACGTATTGACACTGAGAGATCACAGTGATAGCACGTAGTGACACTGAGAGATCACAGAGATAGCACGTAGTGACACTGAGAGATCACAGTGATAGCACGTAGTGACACTGAGAGATCACAGTGATAGCACGTAGTGACACTGAGAGATCACAGTGATAGCACGTAGTGGCACTGAGAGATCACAGTGATAGCACGTAGTCACACTGAGGGATCACAGTGATAGCACGTAGTGACACTGAGAGATCACAGTGATAGCACGTAGTGACACTGAGAGATCACAGTGATAGCACGTAGTGACACTGAGAGATCACAGTACTGGCAAGTAGTGACAGTGAGAGATCACAGTGATAGCACGTAGTGACACTGAGAGATCACAGTGATAGCACGTAGAGACACTGAGAGATCACAGAGATAGCACGTAGTGACACTGAGAGATCACAGTGATATCACGTAGAGACACTGAGAGATCACAGTGATAGCATGTAGTGTCACTGAGAGATCACAGTGATAGCACGTAGTGACACTGAGAGATCACAGTGATAGCACGTAGTGACACTGAGAGATCACAGTAATAGCACGTAGTGACACTGAGAGATCACAGTATTGGGACGTAGTGACACTGAGAGATCACAGTGATAGCACGTAGTGACACTGAGAGATCACAGTGATAGCACGTAGTGACATTGAGAGATCACAGTGATAGCACGTAGTGACACTGAGAGATCACAGTGATAGCACGTAGTGACACTGAGAGATCACAGTACTGGCACGTAGTGACACTGTGAGATCACAGTGATAGCACGTAGTGACACTGAGAGATCACAGTACTGGCACGTAGTGACACTCAGAGATCACAGTGATAGCACGTCGTGACACGGAGAGATCACAGTGATAGCACGCACTGATACTGAGAGATCACAGTGATAGCACGTAGTGACATGGAGAGATCACAGTGATAGCATGCACTGACACTGAGAGATCACAGTGATAGCACGTAGTGACACTGAGAGATCACAGTGATTGCACGTAGTGACAATGAGAGATCACAGTGATAGCACGTAGAGACACTGAGAGATCGCAGTGATAGAACGTAGTGACACTGAGAGATCACTGTAATAGCACGTAGTGACACTTAGAGATCACAGTGATAGCACGTAGTGACACGGAGAGATCACAGTGATAGCACGTACTGACACTGAGAGATCACAGTGATAGCACGTAGTGACACTGAGAGATCACAGTGATAGCACGTAGTGTCACTGAGAGATGACAGTGATAGCACGTAGTGACACTGAGAGATCACAGTGATAGCACGTAGTGACATTGAGAGATCACAGTGATAGCACGTAGTGACAGTGCGATATCACAGTGATAGCACGTAGTGACACTGAGAGATCACAGTGATAGCACGTAGTGACACTGAGAGATCACAGTGATAGCACATAGTGACAATGAGAGATCACAGTGATAGCACATAGTGACACTGAGAGATCACAGTACTGGCACGTAGTGACACTGAGAGATCACAGTGATAGCACGTAGTGACACTGAGAGATCACAGTGATAGCACGTAATGAAACTGCGAGATCACAGTGAAAGAACGTAGTGACACTGAGAGATCACAGTGATAGCACGTAGTGATACGGAGAGATCACAGTGATAGCACGTAGTGACACTGAGAGATCACAGTGATAGCACGTAGAGACACTGAGAGATCACAGTGATAGCACGTAGTGACACTGAGAGATCACAGAACTGGGACGTAGTGACACTGAGAGATCACAGTGATAGCACGTAGTGACACTGCGACATCACAGTGATAGCACGTAGTGACACTGAGAGATCACAGTGATAGCACGTAGTGACACGGAGAGATCACAGTGATAGCACGTAGAGACACTGAGAGATCACAGTGATAGCACGTAGTGACACTGAGAGATCACAGTGATAGCACGTAGTGACACGGAGAGATCACAGTGATAGCACGTACTGAAATGAGAGATCACAGTGATAGCACGTAGTTGCACTGAGAGATCACAGTGGTAGCACGTAGTGACACTGAGAGATCACCGTTATAGCACGTAGTGACACTGAGAGATCACAGTGATAGCACGTAGTGACACTGAGAGATCACAGTGATAGCACGTAGTGACACTGAGAGATCACAGTGATAGCACGTAGTGACACTGAGAGATCACAGTGATTGCACGTAGTGACACTGAGAGATCACAGTACTGGCACGTAGTGACAGTGAGAGATCACAGTGATAGCACGTAGTGACACTGAGAGATCACAGTGATAGCACGTAGAGACACTGAGAGATCACAGAGATAGCACGTAGTGACACTGAGAGATCACAGTGATATCACGTAGAGACACTGAGAGATCACAGTGATAGCATGTAGTGTCACTGAGAGATCACAGTGATAGCACGTAGTGACACTGAGAGATCACAGTGATAGCACGTAGTGACACTGAGAGATCACAGTAATAGCACGTAGTGACACTGAGAGATCACAGTATTGGGACGTAGTGACACTGAGAGATCACAGTGATAGCACGTAGTGACACTGAGAGATCACAGTGATAGCACGTAGTGACATTGAGAGATCACAGTGATAGCACGTAGTGACACTGAGAGATCACAGTGATAGCACGTAGTGACACTGAGAGATCACAGTACTGGCACGTAGTGACACTGTGAGATCACAGTGATAGCACGTAGTGACACTGAGAGATCACAGTACTGGCACGTAGTGACACTCAGAGATCACAGTGATAGCACGTCGTGACACGGAGAGATCACAGTGATAGCACGCACTGATACTGAGAGATCACAGTGATAGCACGTAGTGACATGGAGAGATCACAGTGATAGCACGCACTGACACTGAGAGATCACAGTGATAGCACGTAGTGACACTGAGAGATCACAGTGATTGCACGTAGTGACAATGAGAGATCACAGTGATAGCACGTAGAGACACTGAGAGATCGCAGTGATAGCTCGTAGTGACACTGAGAGATCACTGTAATAGCACGTAGTGACACTTAGAGATCACAGTGATAGCACGTAGTGACACGGAGAGATCACAGTGATAGCACGTACTGACACTGAGAGATCACAGTGATAGCACGTAGTGACACTGAGAGATCACAGTGATAGCACGTAGTGTCACTGAGAGATGACAGTGATAGCACGTAGTGACACTGAGAGATCACAGTGATAGCACGTAGTGACATTGAGAGATCACAGTGATAGCACGTAGTGACTGTGCGATATCACAGTGATAGCACGTAGTGACACTGAGAGATCACAGTGATAGCACGTAGTGACACTGAGAGATCACAGTGATAGCACATAGTGACAATGAGAGATCACAGTGATAGCACATAGTGACACTGAGAGATCACAGTACTGGCACGTAGTGACACTGAGAGATCACAGTGATAGCACGTCGTGACACTGAGAGATCACAGTGATAGCACGTAATGAAACTGCGAGGTCACAGTGAAAGAACGTAGTGACACTGAGAGATCACAGTGATAGCACGTAGTGATACGGAGAGATCACAGTGATAGCACGTAGTGACACTGAGAGATCACAGTGATAGCACGTAGAGACACTGAGAGATCACAGTGATAGCACGTAGTGACACTGAGAGATCACAGAACTGGGACGTAGTGACACTGAGAGATCACAGTGATAGCACGTAGTGACACTGCGACATCACAGTGATAGCACGTAGTGACACTGAGAGATCACAGTGATAGCACGTAGTGACACGGAGAGATCACAGTGATAGCACGTAGAGACACTGAGAGATCACAGTGATAGCACGTAGTGACACGGAGAGATCACAGTGATAGCACGTACTGACATGAGAGATCACAGTGATAGCACGTAGTGACACTGTGAGATCACAGAGGTAGCACGTAGTGACACTGAGAGATCACAGTTATAGCACGTAGTGACACTGAGAGATCACAGTGATAGCACGTAGTGACACTGAGAGATCACAGTGATAGCACGTAGTGACACTGAGAGATCACAGTGATAGCACGTAGTGACACTGAGAGATCACAGTGATAGCACGTAGTGACACTGAGAGATCACAGTACTGGCACGTAGTGACAGTGAGAGATCACAGTGATAGCACGTAGTGACACTGAGAGATCACAGTGATAGCACGTAGAGACACTGAGAGATCACAGAGATAGCACGTAGTGACACTGAGAGATCACAGTGATAGCACGTAGAGACACTGAGAGATCACAGTGATAGCATGTAGTGACACTGAGAGATCACAGTGATAGCACGTAGTGACACTGAGAGATCACAGTGATAGCACGTAGTGACACTGAGAGATCACAGTGATAGCACGTAGTGACACTGAGAGATCACAGTATTGGGAAGTAGTGACACTGAGAGATCACAGTGATAGCACGTAGTGACACTGAGAGATCACAGTGATAGCACGTAGTGACATTGAGAGATCACAGTGATAGCACGTAGTGACACTGAGAGATCACAGTGATAGCACGTAGTGACACTGAGAGATCACAGTACTGGCACGTAGTGACACTGTGAGATCACAGTGATAGCACGTAGTGACACTGAGAGATCACAGTACTGGCACGTAGTGACACGCAGAGATCACAGTGATAGCACGTCGTGACACGGAGAGATCACAGTGATAGCACGCACTGACACTGAGAGATCACAGTGATAGCACGTAGTGACATGGAGAGATCACAGTGATAGCACGCACTGACACTGAGAGATCACAGTGATAGCACGTAGTGACACTGAGAGATCACAGTGATAGCACGTAGTGACAATGAGAGATCACAGTGATAGCACGTAGAGACACTGAGAGATCACAGTAATAGCACGTAGTGACACTGAGAGATCACTGTAATAGCACGTAGTGACACTTAGAGATCACAGTGATAGCACGTAGTGACACGGAGAGATCACAGTGATAGCACGTACTGACACTGAGAGATCACAGTGATAGCACGTAGTGACACTGAGAGATCACAGTGATAGCACGTAGTGTCACTGAGAGATGACAGTGATAGCACGTAGTGACACGAGAGATCACAGTGATAGCACGTAGTGACATTGAGAGATCACAGTGATAGCACGTAGTGACACTGAGAGATCACAGTGATAGCACGTAGTGACACTGAGAGATCACAGTACTGGCACGTAGTGACACTGAGAGATCACAGTACTGGCACGTAGTGACACGGAGAGATCACAGTGATATCACGTCGTGACACGGAGAGATCACAGTGATAGCACGCACTGACACAGAGATCACAGTGATAGCACGTAGTGACACGGAGAGATCACAGTGATAGCACGCACTGACACTGAGAGATCACAGTGATAGCACGTAGTGACACTGAGAGATCACAGTGATAGCACGTAGTGACAATGAGAGATCACAGTGATAGCACGTAGAGACACTGAGAGATCACAGTGATAGCACGTAGTGACACTGAGAGATCACAGTGATAGCACGTAGTGTCACTTAGAGATCACCGTGATAGCACGTAGTGGAACGGAGAGATCACAGTGATAGCACGTACTGACACTGAGAGATCACAGTGATAGCACGTAGTGACACTGAGAGATCACAGCGATAGCACGTAGTGTCACTGAGAGATGACAGTGATAGCACGTAGTGACACTGAGAGATCACAGTGATAGCACGTAGTGACACTGAGAGATCACAGTGATAGCACTTAGAGACACTGAGAGATCACAGTGATAGCACGTAGTGACGCTGAGAGATCACAGTGATAGCACGTAGTGACACTGAGAGATCACAGTGATAGCACGTAGTAACACTGAGAGATCAAAGTGATAGCACGTAGTGACACTGAGAGATCACAGTATTGGGAGTAGTGACACTGAGAGATCACAGTGATAGCACGTAGTGACACTGAGAGATCACAGTGATAGCACGTAGTGACACTGAGAGATCACAGTGATAGCGCGTAGTGACACTGAGAGATCACAGTGATAGCACGTAGAGACACTGAGAGATCACAGTGATAGCACGTAGTGACATGGAGAGATCACAGTGATAGCACGTACTGACATGAAAGATCACAGTGATAGCACGTAGTGACACTGAGAGATCACAGTGATAGCACGTAGTGACACTGAGAGATCATAGTGATAGCACGTAGTGACACTGAGAGATCACAGTGATAGCACGTAGAGACACTGAGAGATCACAGTGATAGCACGTAGTGACACTGAGAGATCACAGTGATAGCACGTAGTGACACTGAGAGATCACAGTGTTAGCACGTAGTGACACTGAGAGATCACAGTGATAGCACGTAGTGACACTGACAGATCTCAGTGATAGCACGTCGTGACAATGAGAGATCACAGTGATAGCGCGTAGAGACACAGAGATCACAGTGATAGCACGTAGTGACACTGAGAGGTCACAGTGATAGCACGTAGTGACACTGAGAGATCACAGTGATAGCACGTAGTGACACTGAGAGATCACAGTGAAAGCACGTAGTGACACTGAGAGATCACAGTGATAGCACGTAGTGACACTGAGAGATCACAGTGTTATCACGTAGTGACACTGAGAGATCACAGTGATAGCACGTAGTGACACTGAGAGATCACAGGGATAGCACGTAGTGACACTGAGAGATCACATTGATAGAACGTAGTGACACTGAGAGATGACAGTGATAGCACGTAGTGACACTGATAGATCACAGTGATAGCACGTAGTGACACTGAGAGATCACAGTATTGGGACGTAGTGACACTGAGAGATCACTGTGATAGCACGTAGTGACACTGAGAGATCACAGTGATAGCACGTAGTGACACTGAGAGATCACAGTGATAGCATGTAGTGACACTGAGAGACCACAGTGATAGCACGTAGTGACACTGACAGATCACAGTGATAGCACGTAGTGACACTGAGAGATCACAGTGATAGCATGTAGTGACACTGAGAGATCACAGTGATAGCACGTAGTGACACTGAGAGATCACAGTGATAGCACGTAGTGACACTGGGAGATCACAGTGATAGCACGTAGAGACACTGAGAAATCACAGTGATAGCGCGTAGTGACACTGAGAGATCACAGTGATAGCACGTAGTGACACTGAGAGATCACAGTACTGGCACGTAGTGACACTGAGAGATCACAGTGATAGCACGTAGTGACACTGAGAGATAACAGTGATAGCACGTAGTGACACTGCGAGATCACAGTGAAAGCACGTAGTGACACTGAGAGATCACAGTGATAGGACGTAGTGATACGGAGAGATCACAGTGATAGCACGTAGAGACACTGAGAGATCACAGTGATTGCACGTAGTGACACTGAGAGATCACAGTACTGGGACGTAGTGACACTGAGAGATCACAGTGATAGCACGTAGTGACACTGCGACATCACAGTGATAGCACGTAGTGACACTGAGAGATCACAGTGATAGCACTTAGTGACACGGAGAGATCACAGTGATAGCACGTAGAGACACTGAGAGATCACAGTGATAGCACGTAGTGACATGGAGAGATCACAGTGATAGCACGTACTGACATGAGAGATCACAGTGATAGCACGTAGTGACACTGAGAGATCACAGTGATAGCACGTAGTGACACTGAGAGATCACAGTGATAGCACGTAGTTACACTGAGAGATCACAGTGATAGCACGTAGTGACACTGACAGATCTCAGTGATAGCACGTCGTGACAATGAGAGATCACAGTGATAGCGCGTAGAGACACTGAGAGATCACAGTGATAGCACGTAGTGACACTGAGAGATCACAGTGATAGCACGTAGTGACACTGAGAGATCACAGTGATAGCACGTAGTGACACTGAGAGACCACAGTGATAGCACGTAATGACACTGACAGATCACAGTGATAGCATGTAGTGACACTGAGAGATCACAGTGATAGCATGTAGTGACACTGAGAGATCACAGTGATAGCACGTAGTGACACTGAGAGATCACAGTGATAGCACGTAGTGACACTGGGAGATCACAGTGATAGCACGTAGAGACACTGAGAGATCACAGTGATAGCGCGTAGTGACACTGAGAGATCACAGTGATAGCATGTAGAGACACTGAGAGATCACAGTGATAGCACGTAGTGACACTGAGAGATCACAGCGATAGCACGTAGTGACACTGAGAGATCACAGCGATAGCACGTAGTGACACAGAGAGATCACAGCGATAGCACGTAGAGACACTGAGAGATCACAGTGATATCAGGTAGAGACACTGAGAGATCACAGTGATAGCACGTAGTGACACTGAGAGATCACAGTGATAGCACGTAGTGACACTGAGAGATCACAGTAATAGCACGTAGTGACACTGAGAGATCACAGTGATAGCACGTAGAGACACTGAGAGATCACAGTGATAGCACGTAGTGACACTGAGAGATCACAGAGATAGCACGTATTGACACTGAGAGATCACAGTACTGGCACGTAGTGACAGTGAGAGATCACAGTGATAGCACGTAGTGACACTGAGAGATCACAGTGATAGCACGTAGAGACACTGAGAGATCACAGAGATAGCACGTAGTGACACTGAGAGATCACAGTGATAGCACGTAGAGACACTGAGAGATCACAGAGATAGCATGTAGTGACACTGAGAGATCACAGTGATAGCACGTAGTGACACTGAGAGATCACAGTGATAGCACGTAGTGACACTGAGAGATCACAGTGATAGCACGTAGTGACACTGAGAGATCACAGTATTGGGAAGTAGTGACACTGAGAGATCACAGTGATAGCACGTAGTGACACTGAGAGATCACAGTGATAGCACGTAGTGACATTGAGAGATCACAGTGATAGCACGTAGTGACACTGAGAGATCACAGTGATAGCACGTAGTGACACTGAGAGATCACAGTACTGGCACGTAGTGACACTGTGAGATCACAGTGATAGCACGTAGTGACACTGAGAGATCACAGTACTGGCACGTAGTGACACGCAGAGATCACAGTGATAGCACGTCGTGACACGGAGAGATCACAGTGATAGCACGCACTGACACTGAGAGATCACAGTGATAGCACGTAGTGACATGGAGAGATCACAGTGATAGCACGCACTGACACTGAGAGATCACAGTGATAGCACGTAGTGACACTGAGAGATCACAGTGATAGCACGTAGTGACAATGAGAGATCACAGTGATAGCACGTAGAGACACTGAGAGATCACAGTGATAGCACGTAGTGACACTGAGAGATCACTGTAATAGCACGTAGTGACACTTAGAGATCACAGTGATAGCACGTAGTGACACGGAGAGATCACAGTGATAGCACGTACTGACACTGAGAGATCACAGTGATAGCACGTAGTGACACTGAGAGATCACAGTGATAGCACGTAGTGTCACTGAGAGATGACAGTGATAGCACGTAGTGACACGAGAGATCACAGTGATAGCACGTAGTGACATTGAGAGATCACAGTGATAGCACGTAGTGACACTGAGAGATCACAGTGATAGCACGTAGTGACACTGAGAGATCACAGTACTGGCACGTAGTGACACTGAGAGATCACAGTACTGGCACGTAGTGACACGGAGAGATCACAGTGATATCACGTCGTGACACGGAGAGATCACAGTGATAGCACGCACTGACACAGAGATCACAGTGATAGCACGTAGTGACACGGAGAGATCACAGTGATAGCACGCACTGACACTGAGAGATCACAGTGATAGCACGTAGTGACACTGAGAGATCACAGTGATAGCACGTAGTGACAATGAGAGATCACAGTGATAGCACGTAGAGACACTGAGAGATCACAGTGATAGCACGTAGTGACACTGAGAGATCACAGTGATAGCACGTAGTGTCACTTAGAGATCACCGTGATAGCACGTAGTGGAACGGAGAGATCACAGTGATAGCACGTACTGACACTGAGAGATCACAGTGATAGCACGTAGTGACACTGAGAGATCACAGCGATAGCACGTAGTGTCACTGAGAGATGACAGTGATAGCACGTAGTGACACTGAGAGATCACAGTGATAGCACGTAGTGACACTGAGAGATCACAGTGATAGCACTTAGAGACACTGAGAGATCACAGTGATAGCACGTAGTGACGCTGAGAGATCACAGTGATAGCACGTAGTGACACTGAGAGATCACAGTGATAGCACGTAGTAACACTGAGAGATCAAAGTGATAGCACGTAGTGACACTGAGAGATCACAGTATTGGGAGTAGTGACACTGAGAGATCACAGTGATAGCACGTAGTGACACTGAGAGATCACAGTGATAGCACGTAGTGACACTGAGAGATCACAGTGATAGCACGTAGTGACACTGAGAGATCACAGTGATAGCACGTAGAGACACTGAGAGATCACAGTGATAGCACGTAGTGACATGGAGAGATCACAGTGATAGCACGTACTGACATGAAAGATCACAGTGATAGCACGTAGTGACACTGAGAGATCACAGTGATAGCACGTAGTGACACTGAGAGATCATAGTGATAGCACGTAGTGACACTGAGAGATCACAGTGATAGCACGTAGAGACACTGAGAGATCACAGTGATAGCACGTAGTGACACTGAGAGATCACAGTGATAGCACGTAGTGACACTGAGAGATCACAGTGTTAGCACGTAGTGACACTGAGAGATCACAGTGATAGCACGTAGTGACACTGACAGATCTCAGTGATAGCACGTCGTGACAATGAGAGATCACAGTGATAGCGCGTAGAGACACTGAGAGATCACAGTGATAGCACGTAGTGACACTGAGAGGTCACAGTGATAGCACGTAGTGACACTGAGAGATCACAGTGATAGCACGTAGTGACACTGAGAGATCACAGTGAAAGCACGTAGTGACACTGAGAGATCACAGTGATAGCACGTAGTGACACTGAGAGATCACAGTGTTATCACGTAGTGACACTGAGAGATCACAGTGATAGCACGTAGTGACACTGAGAGATCACAGGGATAGCACGTAGTGACACTGAGAGATCACATTGATAGAACGTAGTGACACTGAGAGATGACAGTGATAGCACGTAGTGACACTGATAGATCACAGTGATAGCACGTAGTGACACTGAGAGATCACAGTATTGGGACGTAGTGACACTGAGAGATCACTGTGATAGCACGTAGTGACACTGAGAGATCACAGTGATAGCACGTAGTGACACTGAGAGATCACAGTGATAGCATGTAGTGACACTGAGAGACCACAGTGATAGCACGTAGTGACACTGACAGATCACAGTGATAGCACGTAGTGACACTGAGAGATCACAGTGATAGCATGTAGTGACACTGAGAGATCACAGTGATAGCACGTAGTGACACTGAGAGATCACAGTGATAGCACGTAGTGACACTGGGAGATCACAGTGATAGCACGTAGAGACACTGAGAAATCACAGTGATAGCGCGTAGTGACACTGAGAGATCACAGTGATAGCACGTAGTGACACTGAGAGATCACAGTACTGGCACGTAGTGACACTGAGAGATCACAGTGATAGCACGTAGTGACACTGAGAGATAACAGTGATAGCACGTAGTGACACTGCGAGATCACAGTGAAAGCACGTAGTGACACTGAGAGATCACAGTGATAGGACGTAGTGATACGGAGAGATCACAGTGATAGCACGTAGAGACACTGAGAGATCACAGTGATTGCACGTAGTGACACTGAGAGATCACAGTACTGGGACGTAGTGACACTGAGAGATCACAGTGATAGCACGTAGTGACACTGCGACATCACAGTGATAGCACGTAGTGACACTGAGAGATCACAGTGATAGCACTTAGTGACACGGAGAGATCACAGTGATAGCACGTAGAGACACTGAGAAATCACAGTGATAGCACGTAGTGACATGGAGAGATCACAGTGATAGCACGTACTGACATGAGAGATCACAGTGATAGCACGTAGTGACACTGAGAGATCACAGTGATAGCACGTAGTGACACTGAGAGATCACAGTGATAGCACGTAGTTACACTGAGAGATCACAGTGATAGCACGTAGTGACACTGACAGATCTCAGTGATAGCACGTCGTGACAATGAGAGATCACAGTGATAGCGCGTAGAGACACTGAGAGATCACAGTGATAGCACGTAGTGACACTGAGAGATCACAGTGATAGCACGTAGTGACACTGAGAGATCACAGTGATAGCACGTAGTGACACTGAGAGACCACAGTGATAGCACGTAATGACACTGACAGATCACAGTGATAGCATGTAGTGACACTGAGAGATCACAGTGATAGCATGTAGTGACACTGAGAGATCACAGTGATAGCACGTAGTGACACTGAGAGATCACAGTGATAGCACGTAGTGACACTGGGAGATCACAGTGATAGCACGTAGAGACACTGAGAGATCACAGTGATAGCGCGTAGTGACACTGAGAGATCACAGTGATAGCATGTAGAGACACTGAGAGATCACAGTGATAGCACGTAGTGACACTGAGAGATCACAGCGATAGCACGTAGTGACACTGAGAGATCACAGCGATAGCACGTAGTGACACAGAGAGATCACAGCGATAGCACGTAGAGACACTGAGAGATCACAGTGATATCAGGTAGAGACACTGAGAGATCACAGTGATAGCACGTAGTGACACTGAGAGATCACAGTGATAGCACGTAGTGACACTGAGAGATCACAGTAATAGCACGTAGTGACACTGAGAGATCACAGTGATAGCACGTAGAGACACTGAGAGATCACAGTGATAGCACGTAGTGACACTGAGAGATCACAGAGATAGCATGTAGTGACACTGAGAGATCACAGTGATAGCACGTAGTGACACTGAGAGATCACAGTGATAGCACGTAGTGACACTGAGAGATCACAGTGATAGCACTTAGTGACAATGAGAGATCACAGTGATAGCACGTAGTGACACTGAGAGACCACAGTGATAGCACGTAGTGACACTGACAGATCACAGTGATAGCACGTATTGACACTGAGAGATCACAGTGATAGCACGAAGTGGCACTGAGAGATCACAGTGATAGCACGTAGTGACACTGAGAGATCACAGTGATAGCACGTAGTGACACTGAGAGATCACAGTGATAGCACGTAGAGACACTGAGAGATCACTGTGATAGCACGAAGAGACACTGAGAGATCACAGTGATAGCACGTAGTGACACTGAGAGATCACAGTGATAGCACGTAGTGACACTGAGAGATCACAGTGATAGCACGTAGTGACACTGAGAGATCACAGTGATAGCACGTAGTGACACATAGAGATCACAGTGATAGCACGTAGTGACACAGAGAGATCACAGTGATAGCATGTAGTGACACTGAGTGATCACAGTGATAGCACGTAGAGACACTGAGAGATCACAGTGATAGCACGTAGTGACACTGAGAGATCACAGTGATAGCACGTAGTGACACTGAGAGATCACAGTGATAGCACGTAGTGACACTGCGAGATCACAGTGATAGCACGTAGTGACACATAGAGATCACAGTGATTGCACGTAGTGACACAGAGAGATCACAGTGATAGCATGTAGTGACACTGAGAGATCACAGTGATAGCACGTAGTGACACTGAGAGATCAGAGTGATAGCACGTAGTGACACTGAGAGATCACATTGATAGCACGTAGTGACACTGAGAGATCACAGTGATAGCACGTAGAGACACTGAGAGATCACAGTGATAGCAGGTAGAGACACTGAGAGATCACAGTGATAGCACGTAGTGACACTGAGAAATCACAGTGATAGAACGTAGAGACACTGAGAGATAACAGTGATAGCACGTAGTGACACTGAGAGATCACAGTGATAGCACGTAGTGACACTGAGAGATCACAGTGATAGCACGTAGTGACACTGAGAGATCACAGTGAAAGCACGTAGTGACACTGAGAGATCACAGTGATAGCACGTAGTGACACTGAGAGATCGCAGTGATAGCATGTAGTGACACGGAGTGATCACAGTATTAGCACATAGTGACACTGAGAGATCACAGTGATAGCACGCAGAGCCACTGAGAGATCACAGTGATAGCACGTAGTGACACTGAGAGATCACAGTGACAGCACGTATTGACACTGAGAGATAACAGTGATAGCACGTAGTGACACTGAGGGATCACAGAGATAGCACGTAGTGACACTGAGAGATCAAAGTGATAGCATGTAGTGACACTGAGAGATCACAGTGATAGCACGTAGTGACACTGAGAGATCACAGTGATAGCACATAGTGACACTGAGAGATCACAGTGATAGCACGTAGTGACACAGAGATCACAGTGATAGCACGTAGTGACACGGAGAGATCACAGTGATAGCACGTTGAGACACTGAGAGATCACAGTGATAGCACGTAGTGACACTGAGAGATCACAGTGATAGCACGTAGTGACACTGAGAGATCACAGTGATAGCACGTTGTGACACTGAGAGATCACAGAGATAGCACGTAGTGACACTGAGAGATCACAGTCATAGCACGTAGTGACACTCAGAGATCACAGCGATAGCACGTAGTGCCAGTGAGAGATCACAGTGATAGCACGTAGTGACACTGAGAGATCACAGTGATAGCACGTAGTGACACTGAGAGATCACAGTGATAGCACATAGTGACACTGAGAGATCACATTGATAGCACATAGTGACGCTGAGAGATCACAGTGATAGCACGTAGTGACACAGAGATCACAGTGATAGCACGTAGTGACACGGAGATATCACAGTGATAGCACGTAGAGACACTGAGAGATCACAGTGATAGCACGTAGTGGCACTGAGAGATCACAGTGATAGCACGTAGTGACACTGAGAGATCATAGTGATAGCACGTAGTGACACTGAGAGATCACAGTGATAGCACGTAGTGAGACTGAGAGATCACAGTGATAGCACCTAGTGACACTGGGAGGTCATAGTGATATCACGTAGTGACACTGAGAGATCACAGTGATAGCACGTAGTGATACTGCGAGATCACAGTGATAGCACGTAGTGACACTGAGAGATCACAGTGATAGCTCGTAGTGACACTGAGAGATCACAGTGATAGCACGTAGTGACACTGAGAGATCACAGTGATAGCACGTAGTGACACTGAGAGATCACAGTACTGGCACGTAGTGACACTGAGAGATCACAGTGATAGCACGTAGTGACACTGAGAGATCACAGTGATAGCAAGTAGTGACACTGCGAGATCACAGTGAAAGAACGTAGTGACACTGGGAGATCACAGTGATAGCACGTAGTGATACGGAGAGATCACAGTGATAGCACGTAGTGACACTGAGAGATCACAGTGATAGCACGTAGAGACACTGAGAGATCACAGTGATAGCACGTAGTGACACTGAGAGATCACAGTACTGGGACGTAGTGACACTGAGAGATCACAGTGATAGCACGTAGTGACACGGCGACCTCACAGTGATAGCACGTAGTGACACTGAGAGATCACAGTGATAGCACGTAGTGACACGGAGAGATCACAGTGATAGCACGTAGAGACACTGAGAGATCACAGTGATAGCACGTAGTGACACGGAGAGATCACAGTGATAGCACGTACTGACATGAGAGATCACAGTGATAGCACGTAGTGACACTGAGAGATCACAGTAGTAGCACGTAGTGACACTGAGAGATCACAGTGATAGCACGTAGTGACACTGAGAGATCACAGTGATAGTACGTAGTGACACTGAGAGATCACAGTGATGGCACGTAGTGACACTGAGAGATCACAGTGATAGCACGTAGTGACACTGAGAGATCACAGTGATAGCACGTAGTGACACTAAGAGATCACAGTACTGGCACGTAGTGACACTGAGAGATCACAGTGATAGCACGTAGTGACACTGAGACATCACAGTGATAGCACGTAGAGACACTGAGAGATCACAGTGATAGCACGTAGTGACACTGAGAGATCACAGTGATAGCACGTAGAGACACTGAGAGATCACAGTGATAGCACGTAGTGACTCTGAGAGATCACAGTGATAGCACGTAGTGACACTGAGAGATCACAGTGATAGCACGTAGTGACACTGAGAGATCACAGTAATAGCACGTAGTGACACTGAGAGATCACAGTATTGGGACGTAGTGACACTGAGAGATCACAGTGATAGCACGTAGTGAAACTGAGAGATCACAGTGATAGCACGTAGTGACATTGAGAGATCACAGTGATAGCACGTAGTGACACTGAGAGATCACAGTGATAGCATGTAGTGACACTGAGAGATCACAGTACTGGCACGTAGTGACACTGAGAGATCACAGTGATAGCACGTAGTGACACTGAGAGATCACAGTACTGGCACGTAGTGACACGGAGAGATCACAGTGATAGCACGTCGTGACACGGAGATATCACAGTGATAGCACGCACTGACACTGAGAGATCACAGTGATAGCACGTAGTGGCACGGAGCGAACACAGTGATAGCACGCACTGACACTGAGAGATCACAGTGATAGCACGTAGTGACACTGAGAGATCACAGTGATAGCACGTAGTGACAATGAGAGATCACAGTGATAGCACGTAGAGACACTGAGAGATCACAGTGATAGCACGTAGTGACACTGAGAGATCACAGTGATAGCACGTAGTGACACATAGAGATCACAGTGATAGCACGTAGTGACACGGAGAGATCACAGTGATAGCACGTACTGACACTGAGAGATCACAGTGATAGCACGTAGTGACACTGAGAGATCACAGTGATAGCACGTAGTTTCACTGAGAGATGACAGTGATAGCACGTAGTGACACTGAGAGATCACATTGATAGCACGTAGAGACATTGAGAGATCACAGTGATAGCATGTAGTGACACTGAGAGATCACAGTGATAGCACGTAGTGACACTGAGAGATCACAGTACTGGCACGTAGTGACACTGAGAGATCACAGTACTGGCACGTAGTGACACTGAGAGATCACAGTACTGGCACGTAGTGACACTGAGAGATCACAGTACTGGCACGTAGTGACACGGAGAGATCACAGTGATAGCACGCACTGACACTGAGAGATCACAGTGATAGCACGTAGTGACACGGAGAGATCACAGTGATAGCACGCACTGACACTGAGAGATCACAGTGATAGCACGTAGTGACACTGAGGGATCACAGTGATAGCACCTAGAGACACTGAGAGATCACAGTGATAGCACGTAGTGACACTGAGAGATCACAGTGATAGCACGTAGTGAAACGGAGAGATCACAGTGATAGCACGCACTGACACGGAGAGATCACAGTGATAGCACGTCGTGACACGGAGAGATCACAGTGATAGCACGCACTGACACTGAGAGATCACAGTGATAGCACGTAGTGACACGGAGAGATCACAGTGATAGCACGCGCTGACACTGAGAGATCACAGTGATAGCACGTAGTGACACTGAGAGATCACAGTGATAGCACTTAGTGACAATGAGTGATCACAGTGATAGCACGTAGAGACACTGAGAGATCACAGTGATAGCACGTAGTGACACTGAGAGATCACAGTGATAGCACGTAGTGACACTTAGAGATCACAGTGATAGCACGTAGTGACACGGAGAGATCACAGTGATAGCACGTGCTGACACTGAGAGATCACAGTGATAGCACGTAGTGACACTGAGAGATCACAGTGATAGCACGTAGTGTCACTGAGAGATGACAGTGATAGCACGTAGTGACACTGAGAGATCACACTGATAGCACGTAGTGACACTGAGAGATCACAGTGATAGCACGTAGAGACACTGAGAGATCACAGTGATAGCACGTAGTGACGCTGAGAAATCACAGTGATAGCACGTAGTGACACTGAGAGATCACAGTGATAGCACGTAGTAACACTGAGAGATCAAAGTGATAGCACGTAGTGACACTGAGAGATCACAGTGATAGCACGTAGTGACACTGAGAGATAACAGTGATAGCACGTAGTGACACTGAGAGATCACAGTGATAGCACGTAGTGACACTGTGAGATCACAGTGATAGCACGTAGTGACACTGAGAGATCGCAGTGATAGCACGTAGTGACACTGAGAGATCACAGTGATAGCACGTAGTGACACTGAGAGATCACAGTGATAGCACGTAGAGACACTGAGAGATCACAGTGATAGCACGTAGTGACACTGAGAGATCACAGTGATAGCACGTAGTGACACTGAGAGATCACAGTGATAGCACGTAGTGACACTGAGAGATCACAGTGATAGCACGTAGTGACACTGAGAGATCACAGTGATAGCACGTAGTGACACTGAGAGATCACAGTACTGGCACGTAGTGACACGGAGAGATCACAGTGATAGCACGTCGTGACACGGAGATATCACAGTGATAGCACGCACTGACACTGAGAGATCGCAGTGATAGCACGTAGTGACACGGAGAGATCACAGTGATAGCACGCACTGACACTGAGAGATCACAGTGATAGCACGTAGTGACATTGAGAGATCACAGTGATAGCACGTAGTGACAATGAGAGATCACAGTGATAGCACGTAGAGACACTGAGAGAGCACAGTGATAGCACGTAGTGACACTGAGAGATCACTGTGATAGCACGTAGTGACACATAGAGATCACAGTGATAGCAGGTAGTGACACGGAGAGATCACAATAATAGCACGTACTGACACTGAGAGATCACAGTGATAGCACGTAGTGACACTGAGAGATCACAGTGATAGCACGTAGTTTCACTGAGAGATGACAGTGATAGCACGTAGTGACACTGAGAGATCACAGTGATAGCACGTAGAGACATTGAGAGATCACAGTGATAGCACGTAGTGACACTGAGAGATCACAGTGATAGCACGTAGTGACACTGAGAGATCACAGTACTGGCACGTAGTGACACTGAGAGATCACAGTACTGGCACGTAGTGACACTGAGAGATCACAGTACTGGCACGTAGTGACAATGAGAGATCACAGTACTGGCACGTAGTGACACGGAGAGATCACAGTGATAGCACGTCGTGACACGGAGAGATCACAGTGATAGCACGCACTGACACTGAGAGATCACAGTGATAGCACGTAGTGACACGGAGAGATCACAGTGATAGCACGCACTGACACTGAGAGATCACAGTGATAGCACGTAGTGACACTGAGAGATCACAGTGATAGCACGTAGTGACAATGAGAGATCACAGTGATAGCACGTAGAGACACTGAGAGATCACAGTGATAGCACGTAGTGACACTGAGAGATCACAGTATTGGGACGTAGTGACACTGAGAGATCACAGTGATAGCACGTAGTGAAACTGAGAGATCACAGTGATAGCACGTAGTGACATTGAGAGATCACAGTGATAGCACGTAGTGACACTGAGAGATCACAGTGATAGCATGTAGTGACACTGAGAGATCACAGTACTGGCACGTAGTGACACTGAGAGATCACAGTGATAGCACGTAGTGACACTGAGAGATCACAGTACTGGCACGTAGTGACACGGAGAGATCACAGTGATAGCACGTCGTGACACGGAGATATCACAGTGATAGCACGCACTGACACTGAGAGATCACAGTGATAGCACGTAGTGGCACGGAGCGAACACAGTGATAGCACGCACTGACACTGAGAGATCACAGTGATAGCACGTAGTGACACTGAGAGATCACAGTGATAGCACGTAGTGACAATGAGAGATCACAGTGATAGCACGTAGAGACACTGAGAGATCACAGTGATAGCACGTAGTGACACTGAGAGATCACAGTGATAGCACGTAGTGACACATAGAGATCACAGTGATAGCACGTAGTGACACGGAGAGATCACAGTGATAGCACGTACTGACACTGAGAGATCACAGTGATAGCACGTAGTGACACTGAGAGATCACAGTGATAGCACGTAGTTTCACTGAGAGATGACAGTGATAGCACGTAGTGACACTGAGAGATCACATTGATAGCACGTAGAGACATTGAGAGATCACAGTGATAGCATGTAGTGACACTGAGAGATCACAGTGATAGCACGTAGTGACACTGAGAGATCACAGTACTGGCACGTAGTGACACTGAGAGATCACAGTACTGGCACGTAGTGACACTGAGAGATCACAGTACTGGCACGTAGTGACACTGAGAGATCACAGTACTGGCACGTAGTGACACGGAGAGATCACAGTGATAGCACGCACTGACACTGAGAGATCACAGTGATAGCACGTAGTGACACGGAGAGATCACAGTGATAGCACGCACTGACACTGAGAGATCACAGTGATAGCACGTAGTGACACTGAGGGATCACAGTGATAGCACCTAGAGACACTGAGAGATCACAGTGATAGCACGTAGTGACACTGAGAGATCACAGTGATAGCACGTAGTGAAACGGAGAGATCACAGTGATAGCACGCACTGACACGGAGAGATCACAGTGATAGCACGTCGTGACACGGAGAGATCACAGTGATAGCACGCACTGACACTGAGAGATCACAGTGATAGCACGTAGTGACACGGAGAGATCACAGTGATAGCACGCGCTGACACTGAGAGATCACAGTGATAGCACGTAGTGACACTGAGAGATCACAGTGATAGCACTTAGTGACAATGAGTGATCACAGTGATAGCACGTAGAGACACTGAGAGATCACAGTGATAGCACGTAGTGACACTGAGAGATCACAGTGATAGCACGTAGTGACACTTAGAGATCACAGTGATAGCACGTAGTGACACGGAGAGATCACAGTGATAGCACGTGCTGACACTGAGAGATCACAGTGATAGCACGTAGTGACACTGAGAGATCACAGTGATAGCACGTAGTGTCACTGAGAGATGACAGTGATAGCACGTAGTGACACTGAGAGATCACACTGATAGCACGTAGTGACACTGAGAGATCACAGTGATAGCACGTAGAGACACTGAGAGATCACAGTGATAGCACGTAGTGACGCTGAGAAATCACAGTGATAGCACGTAGTGACACTGAGAGATCACAGTGATAGCACGTAGTAACACTGAGAGATCAAAGTGATAGCACGTAGTGACACTGAGAGATCACAGTGATAGCACGTAGTGACACTGAGAGATAACAGTGATAGCACGTAGTGACACTGAGAGATCACAGTGATAGCACGTAGTGACACTGTGAGATCACAGTGATAGCACGTAGTGACACTGAGAGATCGCAGTGATAGCACGTAGTGACACTGAGAGATCACAGTGATAGCACGTAGTGACACTGAGAGATCACAGTGATAGCACGTAGAGACACTGAGAGATCACAGTGATAGCACGTAGTGACACTGAGAGATCACAGTGATAGCACGTAGTGACACTGAGAGATCACAGTGATAGCACGTAGTGACACTGAGAGATCACAGTGATAGCACGTAGTGACACTGAGAGATCACAGTGATAGCACGTAGTGACACTGAGAGATCACAGTACTGGCACGTAGTGACACGGAGAGATCACAGTGATAGCACGTCGTGACACGGAGATATCACAGTGATAGCACGCACTGACACTGAGAGATCGCAGTGATAGCACGTAGTGACACGGAGAGATCACAGTGATAGCACGCACTGACACTGAGAGATCACAGTGATAGCACGTAGTGACATTGAGAGATCACAGTGATAGCACGTAGTGACAATGAGAGATCACAGTGATAGCACGTAGAGACACTGAGAGAGCACAGTGATAGCACGTAGTGACACTGAGAGATCACTGTGATAGCACGTAGTGACACATAGAGATCACAGTGATAGCAGGTAGTGACACGGAGAGATCACAATAATAGCACGTACTGACACTGAGAGATCACAGTGATAGCACGTAGTGACACTGAGAGATCACAGTGATAGCACGTAGTTTCACTGAGAGATGACAGTGATAGCACGTAGTGACACTGAGAGATCACAGTGATAGCACGTAGAGACATTGAGAGATCACAGTGATAGCACGTAGTGACACTGAGAGATCACAGTGATAGCACGTAGTGACACTGAGAGATCACAGTACTGGCACGTAGTGACACTGAGAGATCACAGTACTGGCACGTAGTGACACTGAGAGATCACAGTACTGGCACGTAGTGACAATGAGAGATCACAGTACTGGCACGTAGTGACACGGAGAGATCACAGTGATAGCACGTCGTGACACGGAGAGATCACAGTGATAGCACGCACTGACACTGAGAGATCACAGTGATAGCACGTAGTGACACGGAGAGATCACAGTGATAGCACGCACTGACACTGAGAGATCACAGTGATAGCACGTAGTGACACTGAGAGATCACAGTGATAGCACGTAGTGACAATGAGAGATCACAGTGATAGCACGTAGAGACACTGAGAGATCACAGTGATAGCACGTAGTGACACTGAGAGATCACAGTGATAGCACGTAGTGACACTTAGAGATCACAGTGATAGCACGTAGTGACACGGAGAGATCACAGTGATAGCACGTGCTGACACTGAGAGATCACAGTGATAGCACGTAGTGACACTGAGAGATCACAGTGATAGCACGTAGTGTCACTGAGAGATGACAGTGATAGCACGTAGTGACACTGAGAGATCACAGTGAAAGCACGTAGTGACACTGAGAGATCACAGTGATAGCACGTAGAGACACTGAGAGATCACAGTGATAGCACGTAGTGACGCTGAGAGATCACAGTGATAGCACGTAGCGACACTGAGAGATCACAGTGATAGCACGTAGTAACACTGAGAGATCAAAGTGATAGCACGTAGTGACACTGAGAGATCACAGTATTGGGAGTAGTGACACTGAGAGATCACAGTGATAGCACGTAGTGACACTGAGAGATCACAGTGATAGCACGTAGTGACACTGAGAGATCACAGTGATAGCACGTAGTGACACTGAGAGATCACAGTGATAGCACGTAGTGACACTGAGAGATCACATTGATTGCACGTAGTGACACTGAGAGATCACAGTGATAGCACGTAGAGACACTGAGAGATCACAGTGATAGCACGTAGTGACACTGAGAGATCACAGTGATAGCACGTAGTGACACTGAGAGATCACAGTGATAGCACGTAGTGACACTGAGAGATCACAGTGATAGCACGTAGTGACACTGAGAGATCACAGTGATAGCACGTAGTGACACTGAGAGATCACAGTGATAGCACGTAGAGACACTGATAGATCACAGTGATAGCACGTAGAGACACTGAGAGATCACAGTGATAGCACGTAGTGACACTGAGAGATCACAGTGTTAGCACGTAGTGACACTGAGAGATCACAGTGATAGCACGTAGTGACACTGAGAGATCACAGTAATAGCACGTAGTGACACTGAGAGATCACAGTGATAGCACGTAGTGACACTGAGAGATCACAGTGATAGCACGTAGAGACACTGAGAGATCACAGTGATAGCACGTAGTGACACTGAGAGATCACAGTGATAGAACGTAGTGACACTGAGAGATCACAGTGATAGCACGTAGTGACACTGAGAGATCACAGTGATAGCACGTAGTGACACTGAGAGATCACAGTGATAGCACGTAGTGACACTGAGAGATCACAGTACTGGCACGTAGTGACACGGAGAGATCACAGTGATAGCACGTCGTGACACGGAGATATCACAGTGATAGCACGCACTGACACTGAGAGATCGCAGTGATAGCACGTAGTGACACGGAGAGATCACAGTGATAGCACGGACTGACACTGAGAGATCACAGTGATAGCACGTAGTGACACTGAGAGATCACAGTGATAGCACGTAGTGACAATGAGAGATCACAGTGATAGCACGTAGAGACACTGAGAGAGCACAGTGATAGCACGTAGTGACACTGAGAGATCACTGTGATAGCACGTAGTGACACATAGAGATCACAGTGATAGCACGTAGTGACACGGAGAGATCACAATGATAGCACGTACTGACACTGAGAGATCACAGTGATAGCACGTAGTGACACTGAGAGATCACAGTGATAGCACGTAGTTTCACTGAGAGATGACAGTGATAGCACGTAGTGACACTGAGAGATCACAGTGATAGCACGTAGAGACATTGAGAGATCACAGTGATAGCACGTAGTGACACTGAGAGATCACAGTGATAGCACGTAGTGACACTGAGAGATCACAGTTCTGGCACGTAGTGACACTGAGAGATCACAGTACTGGCACGTAGTGACACTGAGAGATCACAGTACTGGCACGTAGTGACAATGAGAGATCACAGTACTGGCACGTAGTGACACGGAGAGATCACAGTGATAGCACGTCGTGACACGGAGAGATCACAGTGATAGCACGCACTGACACTGAGAGATCACAGTGATAGCACGTAGTGACACGGAGAGATCACAGTGATAGCACGCACTGACACTGAGAGATCACAGTGATAGCACGTAGTGACACTGAGAGATCACAGTGATAGCACGTAGTGACAATGAGAGATCACAGTGATAGCACGTAGAGACACTGAGAGATCACAGTGATAGCACGTAGTGACACTGAGAGATCATAGTGATAGCACGTAGTGACACTTAGAGATCACAGTGATAGCACGTAGTGACACGGAGAGATCACAGTGATAGCACGTGCTGACACTGAGAGATCACAGTGATAGCACGTAGTGACACTGAGAGATCACAGTGATAGCACGTAGTGTCACTGAGAGATGACAGTGATAGCACGTAGTGACACTGAGAGATCACAGTGAAAGCACGTAGTGACACTGAGAGATCACAGTGATAGCACGTAGAGACACTGAGAGATCACAGTGATAGCACGTAGTGACGCTGAGAGATCACAGTGATAACACGTAGTGACACTGAGAGATCACAGTGATAGCACGTAGTAACACTGAGAGATCAAAGTGATAGCACGTAGTGACACTGAGAGATCACAGTATTGGGAGTAGTGACACTGAGAGATCACAGTGATAGCACGTAGTGACACTGAGAGATCACAGTGATAGCACGTAGTGACTCTGAGAGATCACAGTGATAGCACGTAGTGACACTGAGAGATCACAGTGATAGCACGTAGTGACACTGTGAGATCACAGTGATAGCACGTAGTGACACTGAGAGATCACAGGGATAGCACGTAGTGACACTGAAAGATCACAATGATAGCATGTAGTGACACTGAGAGATCACAGTGGTAGCACGTAGTGACACTGAGAGATCACAGTGGTAGTACGTAGTGACACTGAGAGATCACAGTGGTAGCACGTAGAGACACTGAGAGATCACAGTGATTGCACGTTTTGACACTGAGAGATCACAGAGATAGCACGTAGTGACACTGAGAGATCACAGTGGTAGCACGTAGAAACAATGAGATATCACATTGTTAGCACGTAGTGACACTGAGAGATCACAGTGATAGCACGTAGAGACAATGAGACATCACAGTGATAGCACGTAGAGACACTGAGAGATCACAGTGATAGCACGTAGACACACTGAGATATCACAGTGATAGCACGTAGTGACACTGAGGGATCACAGTGATAGCACGTAGAGATATTGAGAGATCACAGTGATAGCACGTAGTGACACTGAGAGATCATAGTGTTAGCACCTAGAGACACTGAGAGATCACAGTGATAGCACGTAGTGACACTGAGAGATCACAGTGATAGCACGTAGTGACACTGAGAGATCACAGTGATAGCACGCAGTGACAATGAGAGATCACAGTGATAGCACGTAGTGACACTGAGAGATCATAGTGATAGCACGTAGTGACACTGAGAGATCACAGTATTGGGACGTAGTGACACTGACAGATCACAGTGATAGCATGTAGTGACACAGAGATCACAGTGATAGCACGTAGTGACACTGAAAGATCACAGTGATAGCACGTAGTGACACTGAGAGATCATAGTGATAGCACGTAGTGACACTGAGAGATCACAGTATTGGGACGTAGAGACACTGAGAGATCACAGTGATAGCACGTAGTGACACAGAGATCACAGTGATAGCACGTAGTGACACTGAAAAATCACAGTGATAGCACGTAGTGACACAGGGAGATCACAGTGATAGCACGTAGAGACACTGAGAGATCACAGTGATAGCACGTAGTGACACTGAGAGATCACAGTGATAGCACGTAGAGACACTGAGAGATCACAGTGATAGCACGTAGTGACACTGAGAGATCACAGTGATAGCACGTAGAGACACTGAGAGATCACAGTGATAGCACGTAGTGACACTGAGAGATCACAGTGATAGCACGTAGTGACACTGAGAGATCACAGTGCTAGCACGTAGTGACACTGAGAGATCACAGTGATAGCACGTAGTGACACATAGAGATCACAGTGATAGCACGTAGTGACACTGAGAGATCACAGTGATAGCATGTAGTGACACTGAGATATCACAGTGATAGCACGTAGTGACACTGAGAGATCACAGTGATAGCACGTAGTGACACTGAGAGATCACAGTGATAGCACGTAGTGAGACTGAGAGATCACAGTGATAGCACGTAGTGACACTGAGAGATCACAGTGATAGCACGTAGTGACACTGAGAGATCACAGTGATAGCACATAGTGACACTGCGAGATCACAGTGATAGCACGTAGTGACACTGAGAGATCACAGTGATAGCACGTAGTGACACTGAGAGATCACAGTGATAGCACGTAGTGACAATGAGAGATCACAGTGATAGCACGTAGTGACACTGAGAGATCACAGTACTGGCACGTCGTGACACTGAGAGATCACAGTGATAGCACGTAGTGACACTGAGAGATCACAGTGATAGCACGTAGTGACACTGCGAGATCACAGTGAAAGAACGTAGTGACACTGAGAGATCACAGTGATAGCACGTAGTGATACGGAGAGATCACAGTGATACCACGTAGTGACACTGAGAGATCACAGTGATAGCACGTAGAGACACTGAGAGATCACAGTGATAGCACGTAGTGACACTGAGAGATCACAGTACTGGGACGTAGTGAAACTGAGAGATCACAGTGATAGCACGTAGTGACACGGCGACATCACAGTGATAGCACGTAGTGACACTGAGAGATCACAGTGATAGCACGTATTGACACGGAGAGATCACAGTGATAGCACGTAGAGACACTGAGAGATCACAGTGATAGCACGTAGTGACACGGAGAGATCACATTGATAGCACGTACTGACATGAGAGATCACAGTGATAGCACGTAGTGACACTGAGAGATCACAGTGGTAGCACGTAGTGACACTGAGAGATCACAGAGATAGCACGTAGTGACACTGAGAGATCACAGTGATAGCACGTAGTGACACTGTGAGATCACAGTGATAGCACGTAGTGACACTGAGAGATAACAGTGATAGCACGTAGTGACACTGAGAGATCACAGTACTGGCACGTAGTGACACTGAGAGATCACAGTGATAGCACGTAGTGACACTGAGAGATCACAGTGATAGCACGTAGAGACACTGAGAGATCACAGTGATAGCACGTAGTGACACTGAGAGATCACAGTGATAGCACGTAGAGACACTGAGAGATCGCAGTGATAGCACGTAGTGACACTGAGAGATCACAGTGATAGCACGTAGTGACACTGAGAGATCACAGTGATAGCACGTAGTGCCAATGAGAGATCACAGTAATAGCACGTAGTGACACTGAGAGATCACAGTATTGGGACGTAGTGACACTGAGATATCACAGTGATAGCACGTAGTGAAACTGAGAGATCACAGTGATAGCACGTAGTGACATTGAGAGATCACAGTGATAGCACGTAGTGACACTGAGTGATCACAGTGATAGCACGTAGTGACACTGAGAGATCACAGTACTGGCACGTAGTGACACTGAGAGATCACAGTGATAGCACGTAGTGACACTGAGAGATCACAGTACTGGCACGTAGTGACACGGAGAGATCACAGTGATAGCACGTCGTGACACGGAGAGATCACAGTGATAGCACGCACTGACACTGAGAGATCACAGTGATAGCACGTAGTGACACGGAGAGATCACAGTGACAGCACGCACTGACACTGAGAGATCACAGTGATAGCACGTAGTGACACTGAGAGATCACAGTGATAGCACGTAGTGACAATGAGAGATCACAGTGATAGCACGTAGAGACACTGAGAGATCACAGTGATAGCACGTAGTGACACTGAGAGATCACAGTGATAGCACGTAGTGACACTTAGAGATCACAGTGATAGCACGTAGTGACACGGAGAGATCACAGTGATAGCACGTACTGACACTGAGAGATCACAGTGATAGCACGTAGTGACACTGAGAGATCACAGTGATAGCACGTAGTTTCACTGAGAGATGACAGTGATAGCACGTAGTGACACTGAGAGATCACAGTGATAGCACGTAGAGACATTGAGAGATCACAGTGATAGCACGTAGTGACACTGAGAGATCACAGTGATAGCACGTAGTGACACTGAGAGATCACAGTAATGGCACGTAGTGACACTGAGAGATCACAGTACTGGCACGTAGTGACACTGAGAGATCACAGTACTGGCACGTAGTGACACGGAGAGATCACAGTGATAGCACGTCGTGACACGGAGATATCACAGTGATAGCACGTCGTGACACGGAGATATCACAGTGATAGCACGCACTGACACTGAGAGATCACAGTGATAGCACGTAGTGACACGGAGAGATCACAGTGATAGCACGCACTGACACTGAGAGATCACAGTGATAGCACGTAGTGACACTGAGAGATCACAGTGATAGCACGTAGTGACAATGAGAGATCACAGTGATAGCACGTAGAGACACTGAGAGATCACAGTGATAGCACGTAGTGACACTGAGAGATCACAGTGATAGCACGTAGTGACACATAGAGATCACAGTGATAGCACGTAGTGACACGGAGAAATCACAGTGATAGCACCTACTGACACTGAGAGATCACAGTGATAGCACGTAGTGACACTGAGAGATCACAGTGATAGCACGTAGTTTCACTGAGAGATGACAGTGATAGCACGTAGTGACACTGAGAGATCACAGTGATAGCACGTAGAGACATTGAGAGATCACAGTGATAGCACGTATTGACACTGAGAGATCACAGTGATAGCACGTAGTGACACTGAGAGATCACAGTACTGGCACGTAGTGACTCTGAGAGATCACAGTACTGGCACGTAGTGACACTGAGAGATCACAGTACTGGCACGTAGTGACACTGAGAGATCACAGTACTGGCACGTAGTGACACGGAGAGATCACAGTGATAGCACGTCGTGACACGGAGAGATCACAGTGATAGCACGCACTGACACAGAGAGATCACAGTGATAGCACGTAGTGACACGGAGAGATCACAGTGATAGCACGTCGTGACACGGAGAGATCACAGTGATAGCACGCACTGACACTGAGAGATCACAGTGATAGCACGTAGTGACACGGAGAGATCACAGTGATAGCACGCACTGACACTGAGAGATCACAGTGATAGCACGTAGTGACACTGAGAGTTCACAGTGATAGCACGTAGTGACAATGAGAGATCACAGTGATAGCACGTAGAGACACTGAGAGATCACAGTGATAGCACGTAGTGACACTGAGAGATCACAGTGATAGCACGTAGTGACACTTAGAGATCACAGTGATAGCACGTAGTGACACGGAGAGATCACAGTGATAGCACGTGCTGACACTGAGAGATCACAGTGATAGCACGTAGTGACACTGAGAGATCAGAGTGATAGCACGTAGTGTCACGGAGAGATGACAGTGATAGCACGTAGTGACACTGAGAGATCACAGTGATAGCACGTAGAGACACTGAGAGATCACAGTGATAGCACGTAGTGACGCTGAGAGATCACAGTGATAGCACGTAGTGACACTGAGAGATCACAGTGATAGCACGTAGTAACACTGAGAGATCAAAGTGATAGCACGTAGTGACACTGAGAGATCACTGTATTGGGAGTAGTGACACTGAGAGATCACAGTGATAGCACGTAGTGACACTGAGAGATCACAGTGATAGCACGTAGTGACACTGAGAGATCACAGTGATAGCACGTCGTGACACTGAGAGATCACAGTGATAGCACGTAGTGACACTGAGAGATCACAGTGATAGCACGTAGTGACACTGAGAGATGACAGTGATAGCACGTAGAGACACTGAGAGATCACAGTGATAGCACCTAGTGACACTGAGAGATCACAGTGATAGCACGTAGTGACACTGAGGTATCACAGTGATAGCACGTAGTGACACTGAGAGATCACAGTGATAGCACGTAGTGACACTGAGAGATCACAGTGATAGCACGTAGAGACACTGATAGATCACAGTGATAGCACGTAGAGACACTGAGATATCACAGTGATAGCACGTCTTGACACTGAGAGATCACAGTGATAGCACGTAGTGACACTGAGAGATCACAGTGATAGCACGTAGTGACACTGAGAGATCACAGTAATAGCACGTAGTGACAATGAGAGATCACAGTGAAAGCACGTAGAGATACTTTGAGATCACAGTGATAGCACGTAGTGACACTGAGCGATCACAGTGATAGCACGTAGTGACACTGAGAGATCACAGTGATAGCACGTAGTGACACTGAGAGATCACAGTGATAGCACGTAGTGACACTGAGAGATCACAGTGATAGCACGTAGTGACACTGAGAGATCACAGTGATAGCACGTAGTGACATTGAGAGATCACAGTGATAGCACGTAATGACACTGAAAGATCACAGTGATAGCACGTAGTGACACTGAGAGATCACAGTGGTAGCACGTAGTGACACTGAGAGATCACAGTGGTAGTACGTAGTGACACTGAGAGATCACAGTGGTAGCACGTAGAGACACTGAGAGATCACAGTGATAGCACGTTTTGACACTGAGAGATCACAGAGATAGCACGTAGTGACACTGAGAGATCACAGTGGTAGCACGTAGAAACACTGAGATATCACAGTGTTAGCACGTAGTGACACTGAGAGATCACAGTGATAGCACGTAGAGACAATGAGACATCACAGTGATAGCACGTAGAGACACTGAGAGATCACAGTGATAGCACGTAGAGACACTGAGATATCACAGTGATAGCACGTAGTGACACTGAGGGATCACAGTGATAGCACGTAGAGACACTGAGAGATCACAGTGATAGCACATAGTGACACTGAGAGATCACAGTGATAGCACCTAGAGACACTGAGAGATAACAGTGATAGGCCGTAGTGACACTGAGAGATCACAGTGATAGCACGTAGTGACACTGAGAGATCACAGTGATAGCACGTAGTGACACTGAGAGATCACAGTGATAGCACGTAGTTTCACTGAGAGATGACAGTGATAGCACGTAGTGACACTGAGAGATCACAGTGATAGCACGTAGAGACATTGAGAGATCACAGTGATAGCACGTAGTGACACTGAGAGATCACAGTGATAGCACGTAGTGACACTGAGAGATCACAGTACTGGCACGTAGTGACACTGAGAGATCACAGTACTGGCACGTAGTGACACTGAGAGATCACAGTACTGGTACGTAGTGACACTGAGAGATCACAGTACTGGCACGTAGTGACACGGAGATATCACAGTGATAGCACGTCGTGACACGGAGAGATCACAGTGATAGCACGCACTGACACTGAGAGATCACAGTGATAGCACGTAATGACACGGAGAGATCACAGTGATAGCACGCACTGACACTGAGAGATCACAGTGATAGCACGTAGTGACACTGAGAGATCACAGTGATAGCACGTAGTGACACTGAGTGATCACAGTGATAGCACGTAGTGACACTGAGAGATCACAGTACTGGCACGTAGTGACACTGAGAGATCACAGTGATAGCACGTAGTGACACTGAGAGATCACAGTACTGGCACGTAGTGACACGGAGAGATCACAGTGATAGCACGTCGTGACACGGAGAGATCACAGTGATAGCACGCACTGACACTGAGAGATCACAGTGATAGCACGTAGTGACACGGAGAGATCACAGTGACAGCACGCACTGACACTGAGAGATCACAGTGATAGCACGTAGTGACACTGAGAGATCACAGTGATAGCACGTAGTGACAATGAGAGATCACAGTGATAGCACGTAGAGACACTGAGAGATCACAGTGATAGCACGTAGTGACACTGAGAGATCACAGTGATAGCACGTAGTGACACTTAGAGATCACAGTGATAGCACGTAGTGACACGGAGAGATCACAGTGATAGCACGTACTGACACTGAGAGATCACAGTGATAGCACGTAGTGACACTGAGAGATCACAGTGATAGCACGTAGTTTCACTGAGAGATGACAGTGATAGCACGTAGTGACACTGAGAGATCACAGTGATATCACGTAGAGACATTGAGAGATCACAGTGATAGCACGTAGTGACACTGAGAGATCACAGTGATAGCACGTAGTGACACTGAGAGATCACAGTAATGGCACGTAGTGACACTGAGAGATCACAGTACTGGCACGTAGTGACACTGAGAGATCACAGTACTGGCACGTAGTGACACGGAGAGATCACAGTGATAGCACGTCGTGACACGGAGATATCACAGTGATAGCACGTCGTGACACGGAGATATCACAGTGATAGCACGCACTGACACTGAGAGATCACAGTGATAGCACGTAGTGACACGGAGAGATCACAGTGATAGCACGCACTGACACTGAGAGATCACAGTGATAGCACGTAGTGACACTGAGAGATCACAGTGATAGCACGTAGTGACAATGAGAGATCACAGTGATAGCACGTAGAGACACTGAGAGATCACAGTGATAGCACGTAGTGACACTGAGAGATCACAGTGATAGCACGTAGTGACACATAGAGATCACAGTGATAGCACGTAGTGACACGGAGAAATCACAGTGATAGCACCTACTGACACTGAGAGATCACAGTGATAGCACGTAGTGACACTGAGAGATCACAGTGATAGCACGTAGTTTCACTGAGAGATGACAGTGATAGCACGTAGTGACACTGAGAGATCACAGTGATAGCACGTAGAGACATTGAGAGATCACAGTGATAGCACGTATTGACACTGAGAGATCACAGTGATAGCACGTAGTGACACTGAGAGATCACAGTACTGGCACGTAGTGACTCTGAGAGATCACAGTACTGGCACGTAGTGACACTGAGAGATCACAGTACTGGCACGTAGTGACACTGAGAGATCACAGTACTGGCACGTAGTGACACGGAGAGATCACAGTGATAGCACGTCGTGACACGGAGAGATCACAGTGATAGCACGCACTGACACAGAGAGATCACAGTGATAGCACGTAGTGACACGGAGAGATCACAGTGATAGCACGTCGTGACACGGAGAGATCACAGTGATAGCACGCACTGACACTGAGAGATCACAGTGATAGCACGTAGTGACACGGAGAGATCACAGTGATAGCACGCACTGACACTGAGAGATCACAGTGATAGCACGTAGTGACACTGAGAGATCACAGTGATAGCACGTAGTGACAATGAGAGATCACAGTGATAGCACGTAGAGACACTGAGAGATCACAGTGATAGCACGTAGTGACACTGAGAGATCACAGTGATAGCACGTAGTGACACTTAGAGATCACAGTGATAGCACGTAGTGACACGGAGAGATCACAGTGATAGCACGTGCTGACACTGAGAGATCACAGTGATAGCACGTAGTGACACTGAGAGATCAGAGTGATAGCACGTAGTGTCACGGAGAGATGACAGTGATAGCACGTAGTGACACTGAGAGATCACAGTGATAGCACGTAGAGACACTGAGAGATCACAGTGATAGCACGTAGTGACGCTGAGAGATCACAGTGATAGCACGTAGTGACACTGAGAGATCACAGTGATAGCACGTAGTAACACTGAGAGATCAAAGTGATAGCACGTAGTGACAATGAGAGATCACAGTATTGGGAGTAGTGACACTGAGAGATCACAGTGATAGCACGTAGTGACACTGAGAGATCACAGTGATAGCACGTAGTGACACTGAGAGATCACAGTGATAGCACGTAGTGACACTGAGAGATCACAGTGATAGCACGTAGTGACACTGAGAGATCACAGTGATAGCACGTAGTGACACTGAGAGATGACAGTGATAGCACGTAGAGACACTGAGAGATCACAGTGATAGCACCTAGTGACACTGAGAGATCACAGTGATAGCACGTAGTGACACTGAGGTATCACAGTGATAGCACGTAGTGACACTGAGAGATCACAGTGATAGCACGTAGTGACACTGAGAGATCACAGTGATAGCACGTAGAGACACTGATAGATCACAGTGATAGCACGTAGAGACACTGAGATATCACAGTGATAGCACGTCTTGACACTGAGAGATCACAGTGATAGCACGTAGTGACACTGAGAGATCACAGTGATAGCACGTAGTGACACTGAGAGATCACAGTAATATCACGTAGTGACAATGAGAGATCACAGTGAAAGCACGTAGAGATACTTTGAGATCACAGTGATAGCACGTAGTGACACTGAGCGATCACAGTGATAGCACGTAGTGACACTGAGAGATCACAGTGATAGCACGTAGTGACACTGAGAGATCACAGTGATAGCACGTAGTGACACTGAGAGATCACAGTGATAGCACGTAGTGACACTGAGAGATCACAGTGATAGCACGTAGTGACATTGAGAGATCACAGTGATAGCACGTAATGACACTGAAAGATCACAGTGATAGCACGTAGTGACACTGAGAGATCACAGTGGTAGCACGTAGTGACACTGAGAGATCACAGTGGTAGTACGTAGTGACACTGAGAGATCACAGTGGTAGCACGTAGAGACACTGAGAGATCACAGTGATAGCACGTTTTGACACTGAGAGATCACAGAGATAGCACGTAGTGACACTGAGAGATCACAGTGGTAGCACGTAGAAACACTGAGATATCACAGTGTTAGCACGTAGTGACACTGAGAGATCACAGTGATAGCACGTAGAGACAATGAGACATCACAGTGATAGCACGTAGAGACACTGAGAGATCACAGTGATAGCACGTAGAGACACTGAGATATCACAGTGATAGCACGTAGTGACACTGAGGGATCACAGTGATAGCACGTAGAGACACTGAGAGATCACAGTGATAGCACATAGTGACACTGAGAGATCACAGTGATAGCACCTAGAGACACTGAGAGATAACAGTGATAGCACGTAGTGACACTGAGAGATCACAGTGATAGCACGTAGTGACACTGAGAGATCACAGTGATAGCACGTAGTGACACTGAGAGATCACAGTGATAGCACGTAGTTTCACTGAGAGATGACAGTGATAGCACGTAGTGACACTGAGAGATCACAGTGATAGCACGTAGAGACATTGAGAGATCACAGTGATAGCACGTAGTGACACTGAGAGATCACAGTGATAGCACGTAGTGACACTGAGAGATCACAGTACTGGCACGTAGTGACACTGAGAGATCACAGTACTGGCACGTAGTGACACTGAGAGATCACAGTACTGGTACGTAGTGACACTGAGAGATCACAGTACTGGCACGTAGTGACACGGAGATATCACAGTGATAGCACGTCGTGACACGGAGAGATCACAGTGATAGCACGCACTGACACTGAGAGATCACAGTGATAGCACGTAATGACACGGAGAGATCACAGTGATAGCACGCACTGACACTGAGAGATCACAGTGATAGCACGTAGTGACACTGAGAGATCACAGTGATAGCACGTAGTGACAATGAGAGATCACAGTGATAGCACGTAGAGACACTGAGAGATCACAGTGATAGCACGTAGTGACACTGAGAGATCACAGTGATAGCACGTAGTGACACTTAGAGATCACAGTGATAGCACGTAGTGACACGGAGAGATCACAGTGATAGCACGTGCTGACACTGAGAGATCACAGTGATAGCACGTAGTGACACTGAGAGACCACAGTGATAGCACGTAGTGTCACAGAGAAATGACAGTGATAGCACGTAGTGACACTGAGAGATCACAGTGATAGCACGTAGTGACACTGAGAGATCACAGTGATAGCACGTAGAGACACTGAGAGATCACAGTGATAGCACGTAGTGACGCTGAGAGATCACAGTGATAGCACGTAGTGAAACTGAGAGATCACAGTGATAGCACGTAGTAACACTGAGAGATCAAAGTGATAGCACGTAGTGACACTGAGAGATCACAGTATTGGGAGTAGTGACACTGAGAGATCACAGTGATAGCACGTAGTGACACTGAGAGATCACAGTGATAGCACGTAGTGACACTGAGAGATCACAGTGGTAGCACGTAGTGACACTGAGAGATCACAGTGATAGCACGTAGTGACACTGAGAGATCACAGTGATAGCACGTAGTGACACTGAGAGATGACAGTGATAGCACGTAGAGACACTGAGAGATCACAGTGATAGCACGTAGTGACACTGAGAGATCACAGTGATAGCACGTAGTGACACTGAGGGATCACAGTGATAGCACGTAGTGACACTGAGAGATCACAGTGATAACACGTAGTGACACTGAGAGATCACAGTGATAGCACGTAGAGACAATGATAGATCACAGTGATAGCACGTAGAGACACTGAGAGATCACAGTGATAGCACGTCTTGACACTGAGAGATCACAGTGATAGCACGTAGTGACACTGAGAGATCACAGAGATAGCACGTAGTGACACTGAGAGATCACAGTAATAGCACGTAGTGACAATGAGAGATCACAGTGAAAGCACGTAGAGACACTTTGAGATCACAGTGATATCACGTAGTGACACTGAGCGATCACAGTGATAGCATGTAGTGACTCTGAGAGATCACAGTGATAGCTCGTAGTGACACTGAGAGATCACTGTGATAGCGCGTAGTGACACTGAGAGATCACAGTGATAGCACGTAGTGACACTGAGAGATCACAGTGATAGCACGTAGTGACACTGAGAGATCACAGTGATAGCACGTAGTGACACTGAAAGAATACAGTGATAGCACGTAGTGACACTGAGAGATCACAGTGGTAGCACGTAGTGACACTGAGAGATCACAGTGGTAGTACGTGGTGACACTGAGAGATCACAGTGGTAGCATGTAGAGACACTTAGAGATCACAGTGATAGCACGTTTTGACACTGAGAGATCACAGAGATAGCACGTAGTGACACTGAGAGATCACAGTGGTAGCACGTAGAAACACTGAGATATCACAGTGTTAGCACGTAGTGACACTGAGAGATCACAGTGATAGCACGTAGAGACAATGAGACATCACAGTGATAGCACGTAGAGACACTGAGAGATCACAGTGATAGCACGTAGAGACACTGAGATATCACAGTGATAGCACGTAGTGACACTGAGGGATCACAGTGATAGCACGTAGAGACACTGAGAGATCACAGTGATAGCACGTAGTGACACTGAGAGATCACAGTGATAGCACCTAGAGACACTGAGAGATCACAGTGATAGAACGTAGAGACACTGAGTGATAACAGTGATAGCACGTAGTGACACTGAGAGATCACAGTGATAGCACGTAGTGACACTGAGAGATCACAGTGATAGAACGTAGAGACACTGAGTGATAACAGTGATAGCACGTAGTGACACTGAGAGATCACAGTGATAGCACGTAGTGACACTGAGAGATCACAGTGATAGCACGTAGTGACACGGAGTGATCACAGTATTAGCACTTAGTGACACTGAGAGATCACAGTGATAGCACGTAGAGCCACTGAGAGATCACAGTGATAGCACGTAGTGACACTGAGAGATCACAGTGACAGCACGTATTGACACTGAGAGATCACAGTGATAGCACGTAGTGACACTGAGAGATCACAGAGATTGCACGTAGTGACACTGAGAGATCACAGTGATAGCACGTAGTGACACTGAGAGATCACAGTGATAGCACGTAGTGACACTGAGAGATAACAGTGATAGCACATAGTGACACTGAGAGATCACAGTGATAGCACGTAGTGACACTGAGAGATCTCAGTGATAGCACGTAGTGACACTGAGAGATCACAGTGATAGCATGTAGTGACACTGAGAGATCACAGAGATAGCACGTAGTGACACTGAGAGATCACAGTGATAGCACGTAGTGACACTCAGAGATCACAGTGATAGCACGTAGTGACAGTGAGAGATCACAGTGATAGCACGTAGTGACACTGAGAGATCACAGTGATAGCACGTAGTGACACTGAGAGATCACAGTGATAGCACGTAGTGACACAGAGATCACAGTGATAGCACGTAGTGACACGGAGAGATCACAGTGATAGCACGTAGAGACACTGAGAGATCACAGTGATAGCACGTAGTGACACTGAGAGATCACAGTGATAGCACGTAGTGACACTGAGAGATCACAGTGATAGCACGTAGTGACACTGAGAGAATACAGTGATAGCACGTAGTGACACTGAGAGATCACAGTGATAGCACGTAGTGACACTGAGAGATCATAGTGATAGCACGTATTGAGACTGAGAGATCACAGTGATAGCACGTAGTGATACTGAGAGATGACAGTGATAGCACGTAGTGACACTGAGAGATCACAGTGATAGCACGTAGTGACACTGCGAGATCACAGTGATAGCACGTAGTGACACTGAGAGATCACAGTGATAGCACGTAGTGACACTGAGAGATCACAGTGATAGCACGTAGTGACAATGAGAGATCACAGTGATAGCACGTAGTGACACTGAGAGATCACAGTACTGGCACGTAGTGACACTGAGAGATCACAGTGATAGCACGTAGTGACACTGAGAGATCACAGTGATAGCACGTAGTGACACTGCGAGATCACAGTGAAAGAACGTAGTGACACTGAGAGATCACAGTGATAGCACGTAGTGATACGGAGAGATCACAGTGATAGCACGTAGTGACACTGAGAGATCACAGTGATAGCACGTAGAGACACTGAGCGATCACAGTGATAGCACGTAGTGACACTGAGAGATCACAGTACTGGGACGTAGTGACACAGAGATCACAGTGATAGCACGTAGTGACACGGCGACATCACAGTGATAGCACGTAGTGACACTGAGAGATCACAGTGATAGCACGTAGTGACACGGAGAGATCACAGTGATAGCACGTAGAGACACTGAGAGATCACAGTGATAGCACGTAGTGACACGGAGAGATCACAGTGATAGCACGTACTGACATGAGAAATCACAGTGATAGCACGTAGTGACACTGAGAGATCACAGTGGTAGCACGTAGTGACACTGAGAGATCACAGTGATAGCACGTAGTGACACTGAGAGATCACAGTGATAGCACGTAGTGACACTGAGAGATCACAGTGATAGCACGGAGTGACACTGAGAGAACACAGTGATAGCACGTAGTGACACTGAGAGATCACAGTGATAGCACGTAGTGACACTGAGAGATCACAGTACTGGCACGTAGTGACACTGAGAGATCACAGTGATAGCACGTAGTGACACTGAGAGATCACAGTGATAGCACGTAGAGACACTGAGAGATCACAGTGATAGCACGTAGTGACACTGAGAGATCACAGTGATAGCACGAAGAGACACTGAGAGATCACAGTGATAGCACGTAGTGACACTGACAGATCATAGTGATAGCATGTAGTGACACAGAGATCGCAGTGATAGCACGTAGTGACACTGAAAGATCACAGTGATAGCACGTAGTGACACTGAGAGATCATACTGATAGCACGTAGTGACACTGAGAGATCACAGTATTGGGACGTAGAGACACTGAGAGATCACAGTGATAGCACGTAGTGACACAGAGATCACAGTGATAGCACGTAGTGACACTGAAAGATCACAGTGAATGCACGTAGTGACACTGGGAGATCACAGTGATAGCACGTAGAGACACTGAGAGATCACAGTGATAGCACGTAGTGACACTGAGAGATCACAGTGATAGCACGTAGAGACACTGAGAGATCACAGTGATAGCACGTAGTGACACTGAGAGATCACAGTGATAGCACGTAGTGACACTGAGAGATCACAGTGATAGCACGTAGTGACACCTGGAGATCACAGTGATAGCACGTAGTGACACTGAGAGATCACAGTGATAGCACGTAGTGACACTGAGAGATCACAGTGATAGCATGTAGTGACACTGAGAGATCACAGTGATAGCACGTAGTGGCACTGAGAGATCAGAGTGATAGCACGTAGTGACACTGAGAGATCACATTGATAGCACGTAGTGACACTGAGAGATCACAGTGATAGCACGTAGAGACACTGAGAGATCACAGTGATAGCAGGTAGAGACACTGAGAGATCACAGTGATAGCACGTAGTGACACAGAGAGATCACAGTGATAGAACGTAGAGACACTGAGTGATAACAGTGATAGCACGTAGTGACACTGAGAGATCACAGTGATAGCACGTAGTGACACTGAGAGATCACAGTGATAGCACGTACTGGCACGGAGTGATCACAGTATTAGCACTTAGTGACACTGAGAGATCACAGTGATAGCACGTAGAGCCACTGAGAGATCACGGTGATAGCACGTAGTGACACTGAGAGATCACAGTGACAGCACGTATTGACACTGAGAGATCACAGTGATAGCACGTAGTGACACTGAGAGATCACAGAGATAGCACGTAGTGACACTGAGAGATCACAGTGATAGCACGTAGTGACACTGAGAGATCACAGTGATAGCACGTAGTGACACTGAGAGATAACAGTGATAGCACATTTTGACACTGAGAGATCACAGTGATTGCACATAGTGACACTGAGAGAACACAGTGATAGCACGTAGTGACACAGAGATCACAGTGATAGCACGTAGTGACACGGAGAGATCACAGTGATAGCACGTAGAAACACTGAGAGATCACAGTGATAGCACGTAGTGACACTGAGAGATGACAGTGATAGCACGTAGTGACACTGAGAGATCACAGTGATAGCACGTAGTGACACTGAGAGATCACAGTGATAGCACGTAGTGACACTGAGAGATCACAGTAATAGCACATAGTGACACTGAGAGATCACAGTGCTAGCACGTAGTGACACTGAGAGATCACAGTGATAGCATGTAGTGACACTGAGAGATCACAGTGATAGCACGTAGTGACACTCAGAGATCACAGTGATAGCACGTAGTGACACTGAGAGATCACAGTGATAGCACGTAGTGACACTGAGAGATCACAGTGATATCACGTAGTGACACTGAGAGATCACAGTGATAGCACGTAGTGACACAGAGATCACAGTGATAGCACGTAGTGACACGGAGAGATCACAGTGATAGCACGTAGAGACACTGAGAGATCACAGTGATAGCACGTAGTGACACTGAGAGATCACAGTGATAGCACGTAGTGACACTGAGAGATCACAGTGATAGCACGTAGTGACACTGAGAGATCACAGTGATAGCACGTAGTGACACTGAGAGATCACAGTGATAGCACGTAGTGACACTGAGAGATCATAGTGATAGCACGTATTGAGACTGAGAGATCACAGTGATAGCACGTAGTGAGAGTGAGAGATGACAGTGATAGCACGTAGTGACACTGAGAGATCACAGTGATAGCACGTAGTGACACTGCGAGATCACAGTGATAGCACGTAGTGATACTGAGAGATCACAGTGATAGCACGTAGTGACACTGAGAGATCACAGTGATAGCACGTAGTGACAATGAGAGATCACAGTGATAGCACGTAGTGACACTGAGAGATCACAGTACTGGCACGTAGTGACACTGAGAGATCACAGTGATAGCACGTAGTGACACTGAGAGATCACAGTGATAGCACGAAGTGACACTGCGAGATCACAGTGAAAGAACGTAGTGACACTGAGAGATCACAGTGATAGCACGTAGTGATACGGAGAGATCACATTGATAGCACGTAGTGACACTGAGCGATCACAGTGATAGCACGTAGTGACACTGAGAGATCACAGTACTGGGACGTAGTGACACAGAGATCACAGTGATAGCACGTAGTGACACGGCGACATCACAGTGATAGCACGTAGTGACACTGAGAGATCACAGTGATAGCACGTAGTGACACGGAGAGATCACAGTGATAGCACGTAGAGACACTGAGAGATCACAGTGATAGCACGTAGTGACACGGAGAGATCACAGTGATAGCACGTACTGACATGAGAAATCACAGTGATAGCACGTAGTGACACTGAGAGATCACAGTGGTAGCACGTAGTGACACTGAGAGATCACAGTGATAGCACGTAGTGACACTGAGAGATCACAGTGATAGCACGTAGTGACACTGAGAGATCACAGTGATAGCACGTAGTGACACTGAGAGAACACAGTGATAGCACGTAGTGACACTGAGAGATCACAGTGATAGCACGTAGTGACACTGAGAGATCACAGTACTGGTACGTAGTGACACTGAGAGATCACAGTGATAGCACGTAGTGACACTGAGAGATCACAGTGATAGCACGTAGAGACACTGAGAGATCACAGTGATAGCACGTAGTGACACTGAGAGATCACAGTGATAGCACGAAGAGACACTGAGAGATCACAGTGATAGCACGTAGTGACACTGAGAGATCACAGTGATAGCACGTAGTGACACTGAGAGATCACAGTGATAGCACGTAGTGACACTGAGAGATCACAGTAATAGCACGTAGTGACACTGAGAGATCACAGTATTGGGACGTGGTGATACTGAGAGATCACAGTGATAGCACGTAGTGAAACTGAGAGATCACAGTGATAGCACGTAGTGACATTGAGAGATCACAGTGATAGCACGTAGTGACACTGAGAGATCACAGTGATAGCACGTAGTGACACTGAGAGATCACAGTACTGGCACGCAGTGACACTGAGAGATCACAGTGATAGCACGTAGTGACACTGAGAGATCACAGTGATAGCACGTAGTGACACTGAGAGATAACAGTACTGGCACGTAGTGACACGGAGAGATCACAGTGATAGCACGTCGTGACACGGAGAGATCACAGTGATAGCACGCACTGACACTGAGAGATCACAGTGATAGCACGTAGTGACACGGAGAGATCACAGTGATAGCACGCACTGACACTGAGAGATCACAGTGATAGCACGTAGTGACACTGAGAGATCACAGTGATAGCACGTAGTGACAATGAGAGATCACAGTGATAGCACCTAGAGGCACGGAGAGATCACAGTGATAGCACGTACTGACACTGAGATATCACAGTGATAGCACGTATTGACACTGAGAGATCACAGTGATAGCACGTAGTTTCACTGAGAGATGACAGTGATAGCACGTAGTGACACTGAGAGATCACAGTGATAGCACGTAGAGACATTGAGAGAACACAGTGATAGCACGTAGTGACACTGAGAGATCACAGTGATAGCACGTAGTGACACTGAGAGATCACAGTACTGGCACGTAGTGACACTGAGAGATCACAGTACTGGCACGTAGTGACACTGAGAGATCACAGTACTGGCACGTAGTGACACGGAGAGATCACAGTGATAGCACGTCGTGACACGGAGAGATCACAGTGATAGCACGCACTGACACTGAGTGATCACAGTGATAGCACGTAGTGATACGGAGAGATCACAGTGATAGCACGCACTGACACTGAGAGATCACAGTGATAGCACGTAGTGACACTGAGAGATCACAGTGATAGCACGTAGTGACAATGAGAGATCACAGTGATAGCACGTAGAGACACTGAGAGATCACAGTGATAGCACGTAGTGACACAGAGAGATCACAGTGATAGCACGTAGTGACACTTAGAGATCACAGAGATAGCACGTAGTGACACGGAGAGATCACAGTGATAGCACGTGCTGACACTGAGAGATCACAGTGATAGCACGTAGTGACACTGAGAGATCACAGTGATAGCACGTAGTGTCACTGAGAGATGACAGTGATAGCACGTAGTGACAATGAGAGATCACAGTGATAGCACGTAGTGACACTGAGAGATCACAGTGATAGCACGTAGAGACACTGAGAGATCACAGTGATAGCACGTAGTGACGCTGAGAGATCACAGTGATAGAACATAGTGACACTGAGAGATCACAGTGATAGCACGTAGTGACACTGAGACATCACAGTGATAGCACGTAGTGACACTGAGAGATCACAGTATTGGGAGTAGTGACACTGAGAGATCACAGTGATAGCATGCAGTGACACTGAGAGATCACAGTGATAGCAAGTAGTGACACTGAGAGATCACGGTGATAGCACGTAGTGACACTGAGAGATCACAGTGATAGCACGTAGTGACACTGAGAGATCACAGTGATAGCACGTAGTGACACTGAGACATCACAGTGATAGCAAGTAGTGACACTGAGAGATCACGGTGATAGCACGTAGTAACACTGAGAGATCACAGTGATAGCACGTAGTGACACTGAGAGATCACAGTATTGGGAGTAGTGACACTGAGAGATCACAGTGATAGCACGCAGTGACACTGAGAGATCACAGTGATAGCAAGTAGTGACACTGAGAGATCACGGTGATAGCACGTAGTGACACTGAGAGATCACAGTGATAGCACGTAGTGACACTGAGACATCACAGTGATAGCACGTAGTGACACTGACAGATCACAGTGATGGGACGTAGAGACAATGAGAGATCACAGTGATAGCACGTAGTGACACTGAGAGATCACAGTGATAGCACGTAGTGACACTGAGGGATCACAGTGATAGCACGTAGTGACACTGAGAGATCACAGTGATAGCACGTAGTGACACTGAGAGATCACAGTGATAGCACGTAGAGACACTGATAGATCACAGTGATAGCATGTAGCGACACTGAGAGATCACAGTGATAGCACGTAGTCACACTGAGAGATCACAGTGATAGCACGTAGTGACACTGAGAGATCACAGTGATAGCACGTAGTGACACTGAGAGATCACAGTAATAGCACGTAGTGACTCTGAGAGATCACAGTGAAAGCACGTAGAGACACTTTGAGATCACAGTGATAGCACGTAGTGACACTGAGCGATCACAGTGATAGCACGTAGTGACACTGAGAGATCACAGTGATAGCACGTAGTGACACTGAGAGATCACAGTGATAGCACGTAGTGACACGGAGAGATCACAGTGATAGCACGTACTGACATGAGAAATCACAGTGATAGCACGTAGTGACACTGAGAGATCACAGTGGTAGCACGTAGTGACACTGAGAGATCACAGTGATAGCACGTAGTGACACTGAGAGATCACAGTGATAGCACGTAGTGACACTGAGAGATCACAGTGATAGCACGTAGTGACACTGAGAGAACACAGTGATAGCACGTAGTGACACTGAGAGATCACAGTGATAGCACGTAGTGACACTGAGAGATCACAGTACTGGCACGTAGTGACACTGAGAGATCACAGTGATAGCACGTAGTGACACTGAGAGATCACAGTGATAGCACGTAGAGACACTGAGAGATCACAGTGATAGCACGTAGTGACACGGAGAGATCACAGTGATAGCACGAAGAGACACTGAGAGATCACAGTGATAGCACGTAGTGACAGTGAGAGATCACAGTGATAGCACGTAGTGACACTGAGAGATCACAGTGATAGCACGTAGTGACACTGAGAGATCACAGTAATAGCACGTAGTGACACTGAGAGATCACAGTATTGGGACGTAGTGACACTGAGAGATCACAGTGAAAGCACGTAGTGATACTGAGAGATCACAGTGATAGCACGTAGTGACATTGAGAGATCACAGTGATAGCACGTAGTGACACTGAGAGATCACAGTGATAGCACGTAGTGACACTGAGAGATCACAGTACTGGCACGTAGTGACACTGAGAGATCACAGTGATAGCACGTAGTGACACTGAGAGATCACAGTACTGGCACGTAGTGACACGGAGAGATCACAGTGATAGCACGTCGTGACACGGAGAGATCACAGTGATAGCACGCACTGACACTGAGAGATCACAGTGATAGCACGTAGTGACACGGAGAGATCACAGTGATAGCACGCACTGACACTGAGAGATCACAGTGATAGCACGTAGTGACACTGAGAGATCACAGTGATAGCACGTAGTGACAATGAGAGATCACAGTGATAGCACCTAGAGACACGGAGAGATCACAGTGATAGCACGTGCTGACACTGAGATATCACAGTGATAGCACGTATTGACACTGAGAGATCACAGTGATAGCACGTAGTTTCACTGAGAGATGACAGTGATAGCACGTAGTGACACTGAGAGATCACAGTGATAGCACGTAGAGACATTGAGAGATCACAGTGATAGCACGTAGTGACACTGAGAGATCACAGTGATAGCACGTAGTGACACTGAGAGATCACAGTACTGGCACGTAGTGACACTGAGAGATCACAGTACTGGCACGTAGTGACACGGAGAGATCACAGTGATAGCACGTCGTGACACGGAGAGATCACAGTGATAGCACGCACTGACACTGAGAGATCACAGTGATAGCACGTAGTGACACGGAGAGATCACAGTGATAGCACGCACTGACACTGAGAGATCACAGTGATAGCACGTAGTGACACTGAGAGATCACAGTGATAGCACGTAGTGACAATGAGAGATCACAGTGATAGCACGTAGAGACACTGAGAGATCACAGTGATATCACGTAGTGACACAGAGAGATCACAGTGATAGCACGTAGTGACACTTAGAGATCACAGAGATAGCACGTAGTGACACGGAGAGATCACAGTGATAGCACGTGCTGACACTGAGAGATCACAGTGATAGCACGTAGTGACACTGAGAGATCACAGTGATAGCACGTAGTGACACTGAGAGATCACAGTGATAGCACGTAGAGACACTGAGAGATCACAGTGATAGCACGTAGTGACGCTGAGAGATCACAGTGATAGAACATAGTGACACTGAGAGATCACAGTTATAGCACGTAGTAACACTGAGAGATCACAGTGATAGCACGTAGTGACACTGAGAGATCACAGTATTGGGAGTAGTGACACTGAGAGATCACAGTGATAGCACGTAGTGACACTGAGAGATCACAGTGATAGCAAGTAGTGACACTGAGAGATCACTGTGATAGCACGTAGTGACACTGAGAGATCACAGTGATAGCACGTAGTGACACTGAGGGATCACAGTGATAGCACGTAGTGACACTGAGAGATCACAGTGATAGCACGTAGTGACACTGAGAGATCACAGTGATAGCACGTAGAGACACTGATAGATCACAGTGATAGCACGTAGCGACACTGAGAGATCACAGTGATAGCACGTAGTCACACTGAGAGATCACAGTGATAGCACGTAGTGACACTGAGAGATCACAGTTATAGCACGTAGTGACACTGAGAGATCACAGTAATAGCACGTAGTGACACTGAGAGATCACAGTGAAAGCACGTAGAGACACTTTGAGATCACAGTGATAGCACGTAGTGACACTGTGCGATCACAGTGATAGCACGTAGTGACACTGAGAGATCACAGTGATAGCACGTAGTGACACTGAAAGATCACAGTGATAGCACGTAGTGACACTGAGAGATTACAGTGATAGCACGTAGTGACACTGAGAGATCACAGTGATAGCACGTAGTGACAATGAGTGATCACAGGGATAGCACGTAGTGACACTGAAAGATCACAGTGATAGCACGGAGTGACACTGAGAGATCACAGTGGTAGCATGTAGTGACACTGAGAGATCACAGTGGTAGTACGTAGTGACAATGAGAGATCACATTGGTAGCACGTAGAGACACTGAGAGATCACAGTGATAGCACGTTGTGACACTGAGAGATCACAGAGATAGCACGTAGTGACCATGAGAGATCACAGTGGTAGCACGTAGAAACACTGAGATATCACAGTGTTAGCACGTAGTGACACTGAGAGATCACAGTGATAGCACGTAGAGACAATGAGACATCACAGTAATAGCACATAGAGACACTGAGAGATCACAGTGATAGCACGTAGAGACACTGAGATATCACAGTGATAGCACGTAGTGACACTGAGAGATCACAGTGATAGCACGTAGAGACACTGAGAGATCACAGTGATAGCACGTAGTGACACTGAGAGATCACAGTGATAGCACCTAGAGACACTGAGAGATCACAGTGATAGCACGTAGTGACACTGAGAGATCACAGTGATAGCACGTAGTGACACTGAGAGATCACAGTATTGGGACGTAGTGACACTGACAGATCACAGTGATAGCACGTAGAGACACTGAGAGATCACAGTGATAGCACGTAGTGACACAGAGATCACAGTGATAGCACGTAGTGACACTGAAAGATCACAGTGATAGCACGTAGTGACACTGCGAGATCACAGTGATAGCACGTAGAGACACTGAGAGATCACTGTGATAGCACGTAGTGACACTGAGAGATCACAGTGATAGCACGTAGAGACACTGAGAGATCACAGTGATAGCACGTAGTGACACTGAGAGATCACAGTGATAGCACGTAGAGACACTGAGTGATCACAGTGATAGCACGTAGTGATACTGAGAGATCACAGTGATAGCACGTAGTGACACTGAGAGATCATAGTATTGGGACGTAGTGACACTGAGAGATCACAGTGATAGCACGTAGTGACACTGAGAGATCACAGTGATATCACGTAGTGACACTGAGAGATCACAGTGATAGTACGTAGTGACACTGAGAGATCACAGTGATAGCACGTAGTGACACTGAGAGATCACAGTGATAGCACGTAGTGACACTGAGAGATCACAGTGATAGCACGTAGTGACACTGAGAGATCACAGTGATAGCACGTAGTGACACTGAGAGATCACAGTGATAGCACGTAGTGACACTGAGAGATCACAGTGATAGCACGTAGAGACACTGAGAGATCACAGTGATAGCACGTAGTGACACTGAGAGATCACTGTGATAGCACGTAGAGACACTGAGTGATCACAGTGATAGCACGTAGTGACACTGAGAGATCACAGTGATAGCACGTAGTGACACTGAGAGATCACAGTGATAGCACGTAGTGACACTGAGAGATCACAGTGATAGCACGTAGAGACACTGAGAGATCACAGTGATAGCACGTAGAGACACTGAGAGATCACAGTCATTGCACGTAGTGACACTGAGAGATCACAGTGATAGCACGTAGTGACACTGAGAGATCACAGTGATAGCACGTAGTGACACTGAGAGATCACAGTGATAGCAAGTAGTGACACTGAGAGATCACAGTGATAGCACGTAGAGACACTGAGAGATCACAGTGATAGCACGTAGTGACACTGAGAGATCACAGTGATAGCACGTAGTGACAATGAGAGATCACAGTGATAGCATGTTGTGACACTGAGAGATCTCAGTGATAGCACGTAGAGGCACATAGAGATCACAGTGATAGCACGTAGTGACAATGAGAGATCACAGTGATAGCACGTAGAGACAATGAGACATCACAGTGATAGCACGTAGAGACACTGAGAGATCACAGTGATAGCACGTAGTGACAATGAGAGATCACAGTGATAGCACGTAGTGACACTGAGAGATCATAGTGATAGCACGTAGTGACACTGAGAGATCACAGTATTGGGACTTAGTGACACTGACTGATCACAGTGATAGCACGTAGAGACACTGTGAGATCACAGTGATAGCACGTAGTGACACAGAGATCACAGTGATAGCACGTAGTGACTCTGAAAGATCACAGTGATAGCACGTAGTGACACTGTGAGATCACAGTGATAGCACGTAGAGACACTGAGAGATCACTGTGATAGCACGTAGTGACACTGAGAGATCACAGTGATAGCACGTAGAGACACTGAGAGATCACAGTGATAGCACGTAGTGACACTGAGAGATCACAGTGATAGCACGTAGAGACACTGAGAGATCACAGTGATAGCACGTAGTGACACTGAGAGATCACAGTGATAGCAGGTAGTGACACTTAGAGATCACAGTATTGGGACGTAGTGAAACTGAGAGAGCACAGTGATAGCACGTAGTGACACTGAGAGATCATAGTTATATCACGTAGTGACACTGAGAGATCACAGAGATAGTACGTAGTGACACTGAGAGATCACAGTGATAGCACGTAGTGACACTGACAGATCATAGTGATAGCACGTAGTGACACTGAGAGATCACAGTGATAGCACGTAGTGACACTGAGAGATCACAGTGATAGCACGTAGTGACACTGAGAGATCACAGTGATAGCACGTAGTGACACTGAGAGATCACAGTGATAGCATGTAGAGACACTGAGAGATCACAGTGATAGCACTTAGTGACACTGAGAGATCACAGTGATAGCACGTAGAGACACTGAGTGATCACAGTGATAGCACGTAGTGACACTGAGAGATCACAGTGATAGCACGTAGTGACACTGAGAGATCACAGTGATAGCACGTAGTGACACTGAGAGATCACAGTGATAGCACGTAGAGACACAGAGATCACAGTGGAAGCACGTAGAGACACTGAGAGATCACAGTCATAGCACGTAGTGACACTGAGAGATCACAGTGATAGCACGTAGTGACACTGAGAGATCACAGTGATAGCACGTAGTGACACTGAGAGATCACAGTAATTGCAAGTAGTGACACTGAGAGATCACAGTGATAGCACGTAGAGACACTGAGAGATCACAGTGATAGCACGTAGTGACACTGAGAGATCACAGTGATAGCACGTAGTGACAATGAGAGATCACAGTGATAGCATGTAGTGACACTGAGAGATCACAGTGATAGCACGTAGTGTCACATAGAGATCACAGTGATAGAACATAGTGACACTGAGAGATCACAGTTATAGCACGTAGTAACACTGAGAGATCACAGTGATAGCACGTAGTGACACTGAGAGATCACAGTATTGGGAGTAGTGACACTGAGAGATCACAGTGATAGCACGTAGTGACACTGAGAGATCACAGTGATAGCAAGTAGTGACACTGAGAGATCACTGTGATAGCACGTAGTGACACTGAGAGATCACAGTGATAGCACGTAGTGACACTGAGGGATCACAGTGATAGCACGTAGTGACACTGAGAGATCACAGTAATAGCACGTAGTGACACTGAGAGATCACAGTGAAAGCACGTAGAGACACTTTGAGATCACAGTGATAGCACGTAGTGACACTGAGCGATCACAGTGATAGCACGTAGTGACACTGAGAGATCACAGTGATAGCACGTAGTGACACTGAGAGATCACAGTGATAGCACGTAGTGACACTGAGAGATTACAGTGATAGCACGTAGTGACACTGAGAGATCACAGTGATAGCACGTAGTGACACTGAGTGATCACAGGGATAGCACGTAGTGACACTGAAAGATCACAGTGATAGCACGGAGTGACACTGAGAGATCACAGTGGTAGCACGTAGTGACACTGAGAGATCACAGTGGTAGTACGTAGTGACACTGAGAGATCACAGTGGTAGCACGTAGAGACACTGAGAGATCACAGTGATAGCACGTTGTGACACTGAGAGATCACAGAGATAGCACGTAGTGACACTGAGAGATCACAGTGGTAGCACGTAGAAACACTGAGATATCACAGTGTTAGCACGTAGTGACACTGAGAGATCACAGTGATAGCACGTAGAGACAATGAGACATCACAGTAATAGCACATAGAGACACTGAGAGATCACAGTGATAGCACGTAGAGACACGGAGATATCACAGTGATAGCACGTAGTGACACTGAGAGATCACAGTGATAGCACGTAGAGACACTGAGAGATCACAGTGATAGCACGTAGTGACACTGAGAGATCACAGTGATAGCACCTAGAGACACTGAGAGATCACAGTGATAGCACGTAGTGACACTGAGAGATCACAGTGATAGCACGTAGTGACACTGAGAGATCACAGTGATTGCATGTAGTGACAATGAGAGATCACAGTGATAGCACGTAGTGACACTGAGAGATCATAGTGATAGCACGTAGTGACACTGAGAGATCACAGTATTGGGACGTAGTGACACTGACAGATCACAGTGATAGCACGTAGAGACACTGAGAGATCACAGTGATAGCACGTAGTGACACAGAGATCACAGTGATAGCACGTAGTGACACTGAAAGATCACAGTGATAGCACGTAGTGACACTGCGAGATCACAGTGATAGCACGTAGAGACACTGAGAGATCACTGTGATAGCACGTAGTGACACTGAGAGATCACAGTGATAGCACGTAGAGACACTGAGAGATCACAGTGATAGCACGTAGTGACACTGAGAGATCACAGTGATAGCACGTAGAGACACTGAGTGATCACAGTGATAGCACGTAGTGATACTGAGAGATCACAGTGATAGCACGTAGTGACACTGAGAGATCATAGTATTGGGACGTAGTGACACTGAGAGATCACAGTGATAGCCCGTAGTGACACTGAGAGATCACAGTGATATCACGTAGTGACACTGAGAGATCACAGTGATAGTACGTAGTGACACTGAGAGATCACAGTGATAGCACGTAGTGACACTGAGAGATCACAGTGATAGCACGTAGTGACACTGAGAGATCACAGTGATAGCACGTAGTGACACTGAGAGATCACAGTGATAGCACGTAGTGACACTGAGAGATCACAGTGATAGCACGTAGTGACACTGAGAGATCACAGTGATAGCACGTAGAGACACTGAGAGATCACAGTGATAGCACGTAGTGACACTGAGAGATCACTGTGATAGCACGTAGAGACACTGAGTGATCACAGTGATAGCACGTAGTGACACTGAGAGATCACAGTGATAGCACGTAGTGACACTGAGAGATCACAGTGATAGCACGTAGTGACACTGAGAGATCACAGTGATAGCACGTAGAGACACTGAGAGATCACAGTGATAGCACGTAGAGACACTGAGAGATCACAGTCATTGCACGTAGTGACACTGAGAGATCACAGTGATAGCACGTAGTGACACTGAGAGATCACAGTGATAGCACGTAGTGACACTGAGAGATCACAGTGATAGCAAGTAGTGACACTGAGAGATCACAGTGATAGCACGTAGAGACACTGAGAGATCACAGTGATAGCACGCAGTGACACTGAGAGATCACAGTGATAGCACGTAGTGACAATGAGAGATCACAGTGATAGCATGTTGTGACACTGAGAGATCTCAGTGATAGCACGTAGAGGCACATAGAGATCACAGTGATAGCACGTAGTGACAATGAGAGATCACAGTGATAGCACGTAGAGACAATGAGACATCACAGTGATAGCACGTAGAGACACTGAGAGATCACAGTGATAGCACGTAGTGACAATGAGAGATCACAGTGATAGCACGTAGTGACACTGAGAGATCATAGTGATAGCACGTAGTGACACTGAGAGATCACAGTATTGGGACTTAGTGACACTGACTGATCACAGTGATAGCACGTAGAGACACTGTGAGATCACAGTGATAGCACGTAGTGACACAGAGATCACAGTGATAGCACGTAGTGACTCTGAAAGATCACAGTGATAGCACGTAGTGATACTGGGAGATCACAGTGATAGCACGTAGAGACACTGAGAGATCACTGTGATAGCACGTAGTGACACTGAGAGATCACAGTGATAGCACGTAGAGACACTGAGAGATCACAGTGATAGCACGTAGTGACACTGAGAGATCACAGTGATAGCACGTAGAGACACTGAGAGATCACAGTGATAGCACGTAGTGACACTGAGAGATCACAGTGATAGCAGGTAGTGACACTTAGAGATCACAGTATTGGGACGTAGTGAAACTGAGAGAGCACAGTGATAGCACGTAGTGACACTGAGAGATCATAGTTATATCACGTAGTGACACTGAGAGATCACAGTGATAGTACGTAGTGACACTGAGAGATCACAGTGATAGCACGTAGTGACAATGAGAGATCACAGTGATAGCATGTAGTGACACTGAGAGATCACAGTGATAGCACGTAGTGTCACATAGAGATCACAGTGATAGAACATAGTGACACTGAGAGATCACAGTTATAGCACGTAGTAACACTGAGAGATCACAGTGATAGCACGTAGTGACACTGAGAGATCACAGTATTGGGAGTAGTGACACTGAGAGATCACAGTGATAGCACGTAGTGACACTGAGAGATCACAGTGATAGCAAGTAGTGACACTGAGAGATCACTGTGATAGCACGTAGTGACACTGAGAGATCACAGTGATAGCACGTAGTGACACTGAGGGATCACAGTGATAGCACGTAGTGACACTGAGAGATCACAGTAATAGCACGTAGTGACACTGAGAGATCACAGTGAAAGCACGTAGAGACACTTTGAGATCACAGTGATAGCACGTAGTGACACTGAGCGATCACAGTGATAGCACGTAGTGACACTGAGAGATCACAGTGATAGCACGTAGTGACACTGAGAGATCACAGTGATAGCACGTAGTGACACTGAGAGATTACAGTGATAGCACGTAGTGACACTGAGAGATCACAGTGATAGCACGTAGTGACACTGAGTGATCACAGGGATAGCACGTAGTGACACTGAAAGATCACAGTGATAGCACGGAGTGACACTGAGAGATCACAGTGGTAGCACGTAGTGACACTGAGAGATCACAGTGGTAGTACGTAGTGACACTGAGAGATCACAGTGGTAGCACGTAGAGACACTGAGAGATCACAGTGATAGCACGTTGTGACACTGAGAGATCACAGAGATAGCACGTAGTGACACTGAGAGATCACAGTGGTAGCACGTAGAAACACTGAGATATCACAGTGTTAGCACGTAGTGACACTGAGAGATCACAGTGATAGCACGTAGAGACAATGAGACATCACAGTAATAGCACAGAGAGACACTGAGAGATCACAGTGATAGCACGTAGAGACACGGAGATATCACAGTGATAGCACGTAGTGACACTGAGAGATCACAGTGATAGCACGTAGAGACACTGAGAGATCACAGTGATAGCACGTAGTGACACTGAGAGATCACAGTGATAGCATCTAGAGACACTGAGAGATCACAGTGATAGCACGTAGTGACACTGAGAGATCACAGTGATAGCACGTAGTGACACTGAGAGATCACAGTGATTGCATGTAGTGACAATGAGAGATCACAGTGATAGCACGTAGTGACACTGAGAGATCATAGTGATAGCACGTAGTGACACTGAGAGATCACAGTATTGGGACGTAGTGACACTGACAGATCACAGTGATAGCACGTAGAGACACTGAGAGATCACAGTGATAGCACGTAGTGACACAGAGATCACAGTGATAGCACGTAGTGACACTGAAAGATCACAGTGATAGCACGTAGTGACACTGCGAGATCACAGTGATAGCACGTAGAGACACTGAGAGATCACTGTGATAGCACGTAGTGACACTGAGAGATCACAGTGATAGCACGTAGAGACACTGAGAGATCACAGTGATAGCACGTAGTGACACTGAGAGATCACAGTGATAGCACGTAGAGACACTGAGTGATCACAGTGATAGCACGTAGTGATACTGAGAGATCACAGTGATAGCACGTAGTGACACTGAGAGATCATAGTATTGGGACGTAGTGACACTGAGAGATCACAGTGATAGCACGTAGTGACACTGAGAGATCACAGTGATATCACGTAGTGACACTGAGAGATCACAGTGATAGTACGTAGTGACACTGAGAGATCACAGTGATAGCACGTAGTGACACTGAGAGATCACAGTGATAGCACGTAGTGACACTGAGAGATCACAGTGATAGCACGTAGTGACACTGAGAGATCACAGTGATAGCACGTAGTGACACTGAGAGATCACAGTGATAGCACGTAGTGACACTGAGAGATCACAGTGATAGCACGTAGAGACACTGAGAGATCACAGTGATAGCACGTAGTGACACTGAGAGATCACTGTGATAGCACGTAGAGACACTGAGTGATCACAGTGATAGCACGTAGTGACACTGAGAGATCACAGTGATAGCACGTAGTGACACTGAGAGATCACAGTGATAGCACGTAGTGACACTGAGAGATCACAGTGATAGCACGTAGAGACACTGAGAGATCACAGTGATAGCACGTAGAGACACTGAGAGATCACAGTCATTGCACGTAGTGACACTGAGAGATCACAGTGATAGCACGTAGTGACACTGAGAGATCACAGTGATAGCACGTAGTGACACTGAGAGATCACAGTGATAGCAAGTAGTGACACTGAGAGATCACAGTGATAGCACGTAGAGACACTGAGAGATCACAGTGATAGCACGCAGTGACACTGAGAGATCACAGTGATAGCACGTAGTGACAATGAGAGATCACAGTGATAGCATGTTGTGACACTGAGAGATCTCAGTGATAGCACGTAGAGGCACATAGAGATCACAGTGATAGCACGTAGTGACAATGAGAGATCACAGTGATAGCACGTAGAGACAATGAGACATCACAGTGATAGCACGTAGAGACACTGAGAGATCACAGTGATAGCACGTAGTGACAATGAGAGATCACAGTGATAGCACGTAGTGACACTGAGAGATCATAGTGATAGCACGTAGTGACACTGAGAGATCACAGTATTGGGACTTAGTGACACTGACTGATCACAGTGATAGCACGTAGAGACACTGTGAGATCACAGTGATAGCACGTAGTGACACAGAGATCACAGTGATAGCACGTAGTGACTCTGAAAGATCACAGTGATAGCACGTAGTGATACTGGGAGATCACAGTGATAGCACGTAGAGACACTGAGAGATCACTGTGATAGCACGTAGTGACACTGAGAGATCACAGTGATAGCACGTAGAGACACTGAGAGATCACAGTGATAGCACGTAGTGACACTGAGAGATCACAGTGATAGCACGTAGAGATACTGAGAGATCACAGTGATAGCACGTAGTGACACTGAGAGATCACAGTGATAGCAGGTAGTGACACTTAGAGATCACAGTATTGGGACGTAGTGAAACTGAGAGAGCACAGTGATAGCACGTAGTGACACTGAGAGATCATTGTTATATCACGTAGTGACACTGAGAGATCACAGTGATAGTACGTAGTGACACTGAGAGATCACAGTGATAGCACGTAGTGACACTGACAGATCATAGTGATAGCACGTAGTGACACTGAGAGATCACAGTGATAGCACGTAGTGACACTGAGAGATCACAGTGATAGCACGTAGTGACACTGAGAGATCACAGTGATAGCACGTAGTGACACTTAGAGATCACAGTGATAGCACGTAGAGACACTGAGAGATCACAGTGATAGCACTTAGTGACACTGAGAGATCACAGTGATAGCACGTAGAGACACTGAGTGATCACAGTGATAGCACGTAGTGACACTGAGAGATCACAGTGATAGCACGTAGTGACACTGAGAGATCACAGTGATAGCACGTAGTGACACTGAGAGATCACAGTGATAGCACGTAGAGACACAGAGATCACAGTGATAGCACGTAGAGACACTGAGAGATCACAGTCATAGCACGTAGTGACACTGAGAGATCACAGTGATAGCACGTAGTGACACTGAGAGATCACAGTGATAGCACGTAGTGACACTGAGAGATCACAGTAATTGCAAGTAGTGACACTGAGAGATCACAGTGATAGCACGTAGAGACACTGAGAGATCACAGTGATAGCACGTAGTGACACTGAGAGATCACAGTGATAGCACGTAGTGAAAATGAGAGATCACAGTGATAGCATGTAGTGACACTGAGAGATCACAGTGATAGCACGTAGTGTCACATAGAGATCACAGTGATAGCACGTAGTGAAACTGAGAGATCACAGTGATAGCATGTAGTGACACTGAGAGATCACAGTGATAGCATGTAGTGACACTGAGAGATCACAGTGATAGCACGTAGTGACACTGAGAGATCACATTGATAGCACGTAGTGTCACTGAGAGATCACAGTGATAGTAGGTAGAGACACTGAGAGATCACAGTGGTAGCACGTAGTGACACTGAGAGATCACAGTGATAGAACGTTGAGACACTGAGAGATCACAGTGATAGCACGTAGTGACACTGAGAGATCACAGTGATAGCACGTAGTGACAATGAGAGATCACAGTGATAGCACGTAGAGACAATGAGACATCACAGTGATAGCACGTAGAGACACTGAGAGATCACAGTGATAGCACGTAGTGACAATGAGAGATCACAGTGATAGCACGTAGTGACACTGAGAGATCATAGTGATAGCACGTAGTGACACTGAGAGATCACAGTATTGGGACGTAGTGACACTGACAGATCACAGTGATAGCACGTAGAGACACTGTGAGATCACAGTGATAGCACGTAGTGACACAGAGATCACAGTGATAGCACGTAGTGACTCTGAAAGATCACAGTGATAGCACGTAGTGACACTGGGAGATCACAGTGATAGCACGTAGAGACACTGAGAGATCACTGTGATAGCACGTAGTGACACTGAGAGATCACAGTGATAGCACGTAGAGACACTGAGAGATCACAGTGATAGCACGTAGTGACACTGAGAGATCACAGTGATAGCACGTAGAGACACTGAGAGATCACAGTGATAGCACGTAGTGACACTGAGAGATCACAGTGATAGCAGGTAGTGACACATAGAGATCACAGTATTGGGACGTAGTGACACTGAGAGAGCACAGTGATAGCACGTAGTGACACTGAGAGATCATAGTGATATCACGTAGTGACACTGAGAGATCACAGTGATAGGACGTAGTGACACTGAGAGATCACAGTGATAGCACGTAGTGACACTGACAGATCATAGTGATAGCACGTAGTGACACTGAGAGATCACAGTGATAGCACGTAGTGACACTGAGAGATCACAGTGATAGCACGTAGTGACACTGAGAGATCACAGTGATAGCACGTAGTGACACTGAGAGATCACAGTGATAGCACGTAGAGACACTGAGAGATCACAGTGATAGCACGTAGTGACACTGAGAGATCACAGTGATAGCACGTAGAGACACTGAGTGATCACAGTGATAGCACGTAGTGACACTGAGAGATCACAGTGATAGCACGTAGTGACACTGAGAGATCACAGTGATAGCAAGTAGTGACACTGAGAGATCACAGTGATAGCACGTAGAGACACAGATATCACAGTGATAGCACGTAGAGACACTGAGAGATCACAGTCATAGCACGTAGTGACACTGAGAGATCACAGTGATAGCACGTAGTGACACTGAGAGATCACAGTGATAGCACGTAGTGACACTGAGAGATCACAGTAATTGCAAGTAGTGACACTGAGAGATCACAGTGATAGCACGTAGAGACACTGAGAGATCACAGTGATAGCACGTAGTGACACTGAGAGATCACAGTGATAGCACGTAGTGACAATGAGAGATCACAGTGATAGCATGTAGTGACACTGAGAGATCACAGTGATAGCACGTAGTGTCACATAGAGATCACAGTGATAGCACGTAGTGACACTGAGAGATCACAGTGATAGCATGTAGTGACACTGAGAGATCACAGTGATAGCACGTAGTGACACTGAGAGATCAGAGTGATAGCACGTAGTGACACTGAGAGATCACATTGATAGCACGTAGTGTCACTGAGAGATCACAGTGATAGCACGTAGAGAAACTGAGAGATCACAGTGATAGTAGGTAGAGACACTGAGAGCTCACAGTGATAGCACGTAGTGACACTGAGAGATCACAGTGATAGAACGTTGAGACACTGAGAGATCACAGTGATAGCACGTAGTGACACTGAGAGATCACAGTGATAGCACGTAGTGACACTGAGAGATCACAGTGATAGCACGTAGTGACACTGAGAGATCACAGTGAAAGCACGTAGTGACACTGAGAGATCACAGTGATAGCACGTAGTGACACTGAGAGATCACAGTGATAGCACGTAGTGACACGGAGAGATCACAGTATTAGCCCGTAGTGACACTGAGAGATCACAGTGATAGCACGTAGAGCCACTGAGAGATCACCGTGATAGCACGTAGTGACACTGAGAGATCACAGTGACAGCACGTATTGACACTGAGAGATCACAGTGATAGCACGTAGTGACAATGAGAGATCACAGTGATAGCACATAGTGACACTGAGAGATCACAGTGATAGCACGTAGTGACACTGAGAGATCACAGTGATAGCGCGTAGTGACACAGAGATCACAGTGTTAGCACGTAGTGACACGGAGAGATCACAGTGATAGCACGTAGAGACACTGAGAGATCACAGTGATAGCACGTAGTGACACTGAGATATCACAGTGATAGCACGTAGTGACAATGAGAGATCACAGTGATAGCATGTTGTGACACTGAGGGATCACAGAGATAGCACGTAGTGACACTGAGAGATCACAGTGATAGCACGTAGTGACACTCAGAGATCACAGTGATAGCACGTAGTGACACTGAGAGATCACAGTAATAGCACGTAGTGACACTGAGAGATCACAGTGATAGCACGTAGTGACACTGAGAGATCACAGTGATAGCATATAGTGACAATGAGAGATCACAGTGATAGCACGTAGTGACACTGAGAGATCACAGTGATAGCACGTAGTGACACAGAGATCACAGTGATAGCACGTAGTGACACGGAGAGATCACGGTGATAGCACGTACAGACACTGAGAGATCATAGTGATAGCACGTAGTGACACTGAGAGATCAGAGTGATAGCACGTAGTGACACTGAGAGATCACAGTGATAGCACGTAGTGACACTGAGAGATCACAGTGATAGCACGTAGTGACACTGAGAGATCACAGTGATAGCACGTAGTGACACTGAGAGATCACAGTGATAGCACGTAGTGACACTGAGAGATCACAGTGATAGAACGTAGTGACACTGAGAGATCACAGTGATAGCACATAGTGACACTGAGAGATCACAGTGATAGCACGTAGTGACACTGAGAGATCACAGTGATAGCACGTAGTGACACTGCGAGATCACAGTGATAGCACGTAGTGACACTGAGAGATCACGGTGATAGCACGTAGTGACACTGAGAGATCACAGTGATAGCACGTAGTGACACTGAGAGATCACAGAGATAGCACATAGTGACAATGAGAGATCACAGTGATACCACATAGTGACACTGAGAGATCACAGTACTGGCACGTAGTGACACTGAGAGATCACAGTGATAGCACGTAGTGACACTGAGAGATCACAGTGATAGCACGTAGTGACACTGCGAGATCACAGTGATAGCACATAGAGACACTGAGAGATCACAGTGATAGCACGTAGTGACACTGAGAGATCACAGTGATAGCACGTAGTGAAAATGAGAGATCACAGTGATAGCACGTAGTGACACTGAGAGATCACAGTGATAGCACGTAGTGACACTGAGAGATCACAGTGATAGCACGTAGTGACAATGAGAGATCACAGTGATAGCACGTAGTGACACTGAGAGATCACAGTGATAGCACGTAGTGACACTGAGAGATCACAGTGATAGCACGTAGTGACACTGAGTGATCACAGTGATAGCACGTAGAGACACTGAGAGATCAGAGTGATAGCACGCAGTGACACTGAGAGATCACAGTGATAGCACGTAGAGACACTGAGTGATCACAGTGATAGCACGTAGTGACACTGAGAGATCACAGTGGTAGCACGTAGTGACACTGAGAGATCACAGTGATAGCACGTAGAGAAACTGAGAGATCACAGTGATAGTTGGTAGAGACACTGAGAGATCACAGTGATAGCACGTAGTGACACTGAGAGATCACAGTGATAGAACGTAGAGACACTGAGAGATCACAGTCATAGCACGAAGTGACACTGAGAGATCACAGTGATAGCACGTAGTGACACTGAGAGATCACAGTGATAGCACGTAGTGACACTGAGAGATCACAGTGAAAGCACGTAGTGACACTGAGAGATCACAGTGATAGCACGTAGTGACACTGAGAGATCACAGTGATAGCACGTAGTGACACGGAGAGATCACAGTATTAGCACGTAGTGACACTGCGAGATCACAGTGATAGCAAGTAGAGGCACTGAGAGATCACAGTGATAGCACGTAGTGACACTGAGAGATCACAGTGACAGCACGTATTGACACTGAGAGATCACAGTGATAGCACGTAGAGACACTGAGAGATCACAGAGATAGCACGTAGTGACACTGAGAGATCACAGTGATAGCACGTAGTGACACTGAGAAATCACAGTGATAGCACGTAGTGACACTGAGAGTTCACAGTGATAGCACATAGTGACACTGAGAGATCTCAGTGATAGCACGTAGTGACACTGAGAGATCACAGTGATAGCGCGTATTGACACAGAGATCACAGTGATAGCACGTAGTGACACTGAGAAATCACAGTGATAGCACGTAGAGACACTGAGAGATCACAGTGATAGCACGTAGTGACACTGAGAGATCACAGTGATAGCACGTAGTGATACAGAGAGATCACAGTGATAGCACGTAGTGACACTGAGAGATCAGAGAGATAGCACGTAGAGACACTGAGAGATCACAGTGATAGCACGTAGTGACACTCAGAGATCACAGTGATAGCACGTAGTGACACTCAGAGATCACAGTGATAGCACGTAGTGACACTGAGAGATCACAGTAATAGCACGTAGTGACACTCAGAGATCACAGTGATAGCACGTAGTGACACTGAGAGATCACAGTGATAGCACATAGTGACACTGAGAGATCACAGTGATAGTACGTAGTGACACTGAGAGATCACAGTGATAGCAGGTAGTGACACAGAGATCACAGTGATAGCACGTAGTGACACGGAGAGATCACGGTGATAGCACGTAGAAACACTGAGAGATCACAGTGATAGCACGTAGTGACACTGAGAGATCACAGTGATAGCACGTAGTGACACTGAGAGATCACAGTGATAGCACGTAGTGACACTGAGAGATCACAGTGATAGCACGTAGTGACACTGAGAGATCACAGTGATAGCACGTAGTGACACTGAGAGATCACAGTGATAGCACGTAGTGACACTGAGAGATCACAGTGATAGAACGTAGTGACACTGAGAGATCACAGTGATAGCACGTAGTGACACTGAGAGATCACACTGATAGCACGTAGTGACACTGAGAGATCACAGTGATAGCACGTAGTGACACTGCGAGATCACAGTGATAGCACGTAGTGACACTGAGAGATCACAGTGATAGCACGTAGTGACACTGAGAGATCACAGTGATAGCACGTAGTGACACTGAGAGATCACAGAGATAGCACATAGTGACAATGAGAGATCACAGTGATTGCACATAGTGACACTGAGAGATCACAGTACTGGCACGTAGTGACACTGAGAGATCACAGTGATAGCACGTAGTGACACTGAGAGATCACAGTGATAGCACGTAGTGACACTGCGAGATCACAGTGAAAGCACTTAGTGCTACTGGGAGATCACAGTGATAGCACGTAGTGATACAGAGAGATCACAGTGATAGCACGTAGTGACACTGAGAGATCACACTGACAGCACGTAGTGACACTGAGAGATCACAGTGATAGCACGTAGTGACACTGAGAGATCACAGTACTGGGACGTAGTGACACTGAGAGATAACAGTGATAGCACGTAGTGACACTGCGACATCACAGTGATAGCACGTAGTGACACTGAGAGATCACAGTGATAGCACGTAGTGACACGGAGAGATCACAGTGATAGCACGTAGAGACACTGAGAGATCACAGTGATAGCACGTAGTGACACGGAGAGATCAGAGTGATAGCACGTACTGACATGAGAGATCACAGTGATAGCACGTAGTGACACTGAGAGATCACAGTGATAGCACGTAGTGACACTGAGAGATCACAGTGATAGCACGTAGTGACACTGAGAGATCACAGTGATAGCACGTAGTGACACTGAGATATCACAGTGATAGCACGTAGTGACACTGAGAGATCACAGTGATAGCACGTAGTGACACTGAGAGATCACAGTGATAGCACGTAGTGACACTGAGAGATCACAGTACTGGCACGTAGTGACACTGAGAGATCACAGTGATAGCACGTAGTGACACTGAGAGATCACAGTGATAGCACGTAGAGACACTGAGAGATCACAGTGATAGCACGTAGTGACACTGAGAGATCAAAGTGAAAGCACGTAGAGACACTGAGAGATCACAGTGATAGCACGTAGTGACACTGAGAGATCACAGTGATAGAACGTAGTGACACTGAGAGATCACAGTGATAGCACGTAGTGACACTGAGAGATCACAGTAATAGCGCGTAGTGACACTGAGAGATCACAGTTTTGGGACGTAGTGACACTGAGAGATCACAGTGATAGCACGTAGTGACACTGAGAGATCACAGTGATAGCACGTAGTGACATTGAGAGATCACAGTGATAGCACGTAGTGACACTGACAGATCACAGTGATAGCACGTAGTGACACTGAGAGAACACAGTACTGTCACGTAGTGACACGGAGAGATCACAGTGATAGCACGTCGTGACACGGAGAGATCACAGTGAGAGCACGCACTGACACTGAGAGATGACAGTGATAGCACGCAGTGACACGGAGAGATCACAGTGATAGCACGCACTGACACTGAGAGATCACAGTGATAGCACGTAGTGACACTGAGTGATCACAGTGATAGCACGTAGTGACAATGAGAGATCACAGTGATAGCACATAGAGACACTGAGAGATCACAGTGATAGCACGTAGTGACACTGAGAGATCACAGTGATAGCACGTAGTGACACTGAGAGATCACAGTGATAGCACGTAGTGACACTGAGAGACCACAGTGATAGCACGTAGTGTCACTGAGAGATGAAAGTGATAGCACGTAGTGACACTGAGAGATCACAGTGATAGCATGTAGTGACACTGAGAGATCACTGTGATAGCACGTAGAGACACTAAGAGATCACAGTGATATCACGTAGTGACGCTGAGAGATCACAGTGATTACACGTAGTGACACTGAGAGATCAAAGTGATAGCACGTAGTAACACTGAGAGATCAAAGTGATAGCACGTAGTGACACTGAGAGATCACAGTATTGGGACGTAGTGACACTGAGAGATCACAGTGATAGCACGTAGTGACACTGAGAGATCACAGTGATAGCACGTAGTGACACTGAGAGATCACAGTGATAGCACGTAGTGACACTGAGAGATCACAGTGATAGCACGTAGTGACAGTGAGAGATCACAGTGATAGCACGTAGTGACAATGAGAGATCACAGTGATAGCACGTAGTGACACTGAGAGATCACAGTGATAGCACGTAGTGACACTGAGAGATCACAGTGATAGCACGTAGTGACACTGAGTGATCACAGTGATAGCACGTAGAGACACTGAGAGATCACAGTGATAGTATGTACTGACACTGAGAGATCACAGTGATAGCACGTAGAGACACTGAGAGATCACAGTGATAGCACGTAGTGACACTGAGAGATCACAGTGATAGCACGTAGTGACACTGAGGGATCACAGTGATAGCACGTAGTGACACTGAGAGATCACAGTGATAGCACGTAGTGACACTGAGAGATCACAGTGATAGCACGTAGAGATACTGATAGATCACAGTGATAGCACGTAGAGACAATGAGAGATCACATTGATAGCACGTAGTGACACTGAGAGATCACAGTGATAGCACGTAGTGACACTGAGAGATCACAGTGATAGCACGTAGTGACACTGAGTGATCACAGTAATAGCACGTAGTGACACTGAGAGATCACAGTGAAAGCACGTAGAGACACTGAGAGATCACAGTGATAGCACGTAGTGCACTGAGAGATCACAGAGATAGCACGTAGTGACACTGAGAGATCACAGTGATAGCACGTAGTGACACTGAGAGATCACAGTGATAGCACGTAGTTACACTGAGAGATAACAGTGATAGCACGTAGTGACACTGAGAGATCACAGTGATAGCACGTAGTGACACTGAGAGATCACAGTGATAGCACGTAGTGACACTGAGAGATCAGAGTGATAGCACGTTGTGACACTGAGAAATCACATTGATAGCACGTAGTGACACTGAGAGATCACAGTGATAGCACGTAGAGACACTGTGAGATCACAGTGATAGCAGGTAGAGACAGTGAGAGATCACAGTGATAGCACGTAGTGACACTGAGAGATCACAGTGATAGAACGTAGAGACACTGAGAGATAAGAGTGATAGCACGTAGTGACACTGAGAGATCACAGTGATAGCACATAGTGACACTGAGAGATCACAGTGATAGCACGTAGTGACACTGAAGATCACAGTGAAAGCACGTAGTGACACTGAGAGATCACAGTGATAGCACGTAGTGACACTAAGAGATCACAGTGATAGCACGTTGTGACACGGAGAGATCACAGTATTAGCACGTAGTGACACTGAGAGATCACAGTGATAGCACGTAGAGCCACTGAGAGATCACAGTGATAGCACATAGTGACACTGAGAGATCACAGTGATAGCACGTATTGACACTGAGAGATCACAGTGATAGCACGTAGTGACACTGAGAGATCACAGAGATAGCACGTAGTGAAACTGAGAGATCACAGTGATAGCACGTAGTGACACTGTGAGATCACAGTGATAGCACGTACTGACACTGAGAGATCACAGTGATAGCACGTAGTGACACTGAGAGCTCACAGTGATAGCACGTAGTGACACTGAGAGATCACAGTGATAGCACGTAGTGAAACGGAGAGATCACAGTGATAGCACGTAGAGACACTGAAAGATCACAGTGATAGCACGTAGTGACACGGAGAGATCACAGTGATAGCACGTAGTGACACTGAGATATCACAGAGATAGCACGTAGTGACTCGGAGAGATCACAGTGATTGCACGTACTGACACTGAGAGATCACAGTGATAGCACGTCGTGACACTGAGAGATCTCAGTGATAGCACGTAGTGACACTGAGAGATCACAGTGATAGCGCGTCGAGACACTGAGAGATCACAGTACTGGCACGTAGTGACACTGAGAGATCACAGTGATAGCACGTAGAGACACTGAGAGATCACAGTGATAGCACGTAGTGACACTGAGAGATCACAGTGAGAGCACGCACTGACACTGAGAGATGACAGTGATAGCACGCAGTGACACGGAGAGATCACAGTGATAGCACGCACTGACACTGAGAGATCACAGTGATAGCACGTAGTGACACTGAGTGATCACAGTGATAGCACGTAGTGACAATGAGAGATCACAGTGATAGCACATAGAGACACTGAGAGATCACAGTGATAGCACGTAGTGACACTGAGAGATCACAGTGATAGCACGTAGTGACACTGAGAGATCACAGTGATAGCACGTAGTGACACTGAGAGACCACAGTGATAGCACGTAGTGTCACTGAGAGATGAAAGTGATAGCACGTAGTGACACTGAGAGATCACAGTGATAGCATGTAGTGACACTGAGAGATCACTGTGATAGCACGTAGAGACACTAAGAGATCACAGTGATATCACGTAGTGACGCTGAGAGATCACAGTGATTACACGTAGTGACACTGAGAGATCAAAGTGATAGCACGTAGTAACACTGAGAGATCAAAGTGATAGCACGTAGTGACACTGAGAGATCACAGTATTGGGACGTAGTGACACTGAGAGATCACAGTGATAGCACGTAGTGACACTGAGAGATCACAGTGATAGCACGTAGTGACACTGAGAGATCACAGTGATAGCACGTAGTGACACTGAGAGATCACAGTGATAGCACGTAGTGACAGTGAGAGATCACAGTGATAGCACGTAGTGACAATGAGAGATCACAGTGATAGCACGTAGTGACACTGAGAGATCACAGTGATAGCACGTAGTGACACTGAGAGATCACAGTGATAGCACGTAGTGACACTGAGTGATCACAGTGATAGCACGTAGAGACACTGAGAGATCACAGTGATAGTATGTACTGACACTGAGAGATCACAGTGATAGCACGTAGAGACACTGAGAGATCACAGTGATAGCACGTAGTGACACTGAGAGATCACAGTGATAGCACGTAGTGACACTGAGGGATCACAGTGATAGCACGTAGTGACACTGAGAGATCACAGTGATAGCACGTAGTGACACTGAGAGATCACAGTGATAGCACGTAGAGACACTGATAGATCACAGTGATAGCACGTAGAGACAATGAGAGATCACATTGATAGCACGTAGTGACACTGAGAGATCACAGTGATAGCACGTAGTGACACTGAGAGATCACAGTGATAGCACGTAGTGTCACTGAGTGATCACAGTAATAGCACGTAGTGACACTGAGAGATCACAGTGAAAGCACGTAGAGACACTGAGAGATCACAGTGATAGCACGTAGTGCACTGAGAGATCACAGAGATAGCACGTAGTGACACTGAGAGATCACAGTGATAGCACGTAGTGACACTGAGAGATCACAGTGATAGCACGTAGTTACACTGAGAGATAACAGTGATAGCACGTAGTGACACTGAGAGATCACAGTGATAGCACGTAGTGACACTGAGAGATCACAGTGATAGCACGTAGTGACACTGAGAGATCAGAGTGATAGCACGTTGTGACACTGAGAAATCACATTGATAGCACGTAGTGACACTGAGAGATCACAGTGATAGCACGTAGAGACACTGTGAGATCACAGTGATAGCAGGTAGAGACAGTGAGAGATCACAGTGATAGCACGTAGTGACACTGAGAGATCACAGTGATAGAACGTAGAGACACTGAGAGATAAGAGTGATAGCACGTAGTGACACTGAGAGATCACAGTGATAGCACATAGTGACACTGAGAGATCACAGTGATAGCACGTAGTGACACTGAAGATCACAGTGAAAGCACGTAGTGACACTGAGAGATCACAGTGATAGCACGTAGTGACACTAAGAGATCACAGTGATAGCACGTTGTGACACGGAGAGATCACAGTATTAGCACGTAGTGACACTGAGAGATCACAGTGATAGCACGTAGAGCCACTGAGAGATCACAGTGATAGCACATAGTGACACTGAGAGATCACAGTGATAGCACGTATTGACACTGAGAGATCACAGTGATAGCACGTAGTGACACTGAGAGATCACAGAGATAGCACGTAGTGAAACTGAGAGATCACAGTGATAGCACGTAGTGACACTGTGAGATCACAGTGATAGCACGTACTGACACTGAGAGATCACAGTGATAGCACGTAGTGACACTGAGAGCTCACAGTGATAGCACGTAGTGACACTGAGAGATCACAGTGATAGCACGTAGTGAAACGGAGAGATCACAGTGATAGCACGTAGAGACACTGAAAGATCACAGTGATAGCACGTAGTGACACGGAGAGATCACAGTGATAGCACGTACTGACACTGAGAGATCACAGTGATAGCACGTAGTGACACTGAGATATCACAGAGATAGCACGTAGTGACTCGGAGAGATCACAGTGATTGCACGTACTGACACTGAGAGATCACAGTGATAGCACGTCGTGACACTGAGAGATCTCAGTGATAGCACGTAGTGACACTGAGAGATCACAGTGATAGCGCGTCGAGACACTGAGAGATCACAGTACTGGCACGTAGTGACACTGAGAGATCACAGTGATAGCACGTAGAGACACTGAGAGATCACAGTGATAGCACGTAGTGACACTGAGAGATCACAGTGATAGCACGTAGTGACACTGAGAGATCACAGTGATAGAACGTAGAGACACTGAGAGATCACAGTGATAGCACCTAGTGACACTGAGAGATCACAGTGATAGCACGTGGAGACACTGAGACATCACAGTGATAGCACGCAGTGACACGGAGAGATCACAGTGATAGCACGTAGAGACACCGAGAGATCACAGTGATAGCACGTAGTGACACTGAGAGATCACAGTGAAAGCACGCAGTGACACTGAGAGATCACAGTGATAGCACCTAGTGACACTGAGAGATCACAATGATAGCACGTAGAGACACTGAGAGATCACAGTAATAGCACGTAGTGACACGGAGAGATCACAGTGATAGCACGTAGTGACACAGAGAGATCACAGTGATAGCACGTAGTGACACTGAGAGATCACAGTGATAGCATGTAGTGACACTGAGAGATCACAGTGATAGAACGTAGTGACACTGATAGATCACAGTGAAAGCACGTAGTGACACTGAGGGATCATAGTGATAGCACATAGTGACACTGAGAGATCACAGTGATAGCACGTAGTGACACTGAGAGATCACAGTGATAGCACGTAGTGACACTGAGAGATCACAGTGATAGCACGTACTGACACTGAGAGATCACAGTGATAGCACGTAGTGACACTGAGAGATCACAGTGATAGCACGTAGTGACACTGAGAGATCACAGTGATAGCACGTAGTGACACTGAGAGATCACAGTGATAGCACGTAGTGACACTGAGAGATCACAGTGATAGCACGTAGTGACACTGAGAGATCTCAGGGATAGCACGTAGTGACACTGAGAGATCACGGTGATAGCACGTAGTGGCACTGAGAGATCACAGTGGTAGCACGTAGTGACACTGAGAGATCACAGTGGTAGTACGTAGTGACACTGAGAGATCACAGTGGTAACACGTAGAGACACTGAGAGATCACAGTGATAGCACGTAGTGACACTGAGAGATCACAGTGATAGCACGTAGTGACACTGAGAGATCACAGAGATAGCACGTAGTGACACTGTGAGATCACAGTGATAGCACGTAGAGACATTTAGATATCACAGTGATAGCACGTAGTGACACTGAGAGATCACAGTGATAGCACGTAGAGACAATGAGACATCACAGTGATAGCACGTAGTGACACTGAGGGATCACAGTGATAGCACGTAGAGACACTGAGAGATCACAGTGATAGCACGTAGTGACACTGAGGGATCACAGTGATAGCACCTAAAGAAAATGAGAGATCACAGTGATTGCACGTATTGACACTGAGAGATCACAGTGATAGCACGTAGTGACACTGAGAGATCACAGTGATAGCACGTAGTGACACTGAGAGATCACAGTGATAGCACGTAGTGACACTGAGAGATCACAGTGATAGCACGTAGTGACACTGAGAGATCACAGTATTGGGACGTAGTGACAGTGACAGATCACACTGATAGCACGTAGAGACACTGAGAGATCACAGTGATAGCACGTACTGACACTGAGAGATCACCGTGATAGCACGTAGAGACACTGAGAGATCACAGTGATAGCACGTAGGGACACTGAGAGATCACAGTGATAGCACGTAGTGACACTGAGAGATCACAGTGATAGCACGTAGTGACACTGAGAGATCACAGTGATAGCACGTAGTGACACTGAGAGATCACAGTGATAGCACGTAGTGACACTGAGAGATCACAGTGATAGCACGTAGTGACACTGAGAGATCACAGTGATAGCACGTAGTGACACTGAGAGATCACAGTGATAGCACGTAGAGACACTGAGAGATCACAGTGATAGCACGTAGTGACACTGAGAAATCACAGTGATAGCACGTAGTGACACAGAGATCACAGTGATTGCACGTAGTGACACTGAGAGATCACAGTGATAGCACGAAGTGACACTGAGAGATCACAGGGATAGCACGTAGTGACACTGAGAGATCACAGTGATAGCACGTAGTGACACTGAGAGATCACAGTGATAGCACGTAGTGACATTGAGAGATCACAGTGATAGCACGTAGTGACACTGACAGATCACAGTGATAGCACGTAGTGACACTGAGAGATCACAGTGATAGCACGTAGTGACACTGAGAGATCACAGTGATAGCACATAGTGACACTGAGAAATCACAGTGATAGCACGTAGTGACACTGAGAGATCACAGTGATAGCACATAGTGACACTGAGAGATCACAGTGATAGCACTTAGCGACACTGAGAGATCACAGTGATAGCACGTAGTGACACTGAGAGATCACAGTGATAGCACGTAGTGACACTGAGAGATCACAGAGATAGCACGTAGTGACACTGATAGATCACAGTGATAGCACGTAGTGACACTGAGAGATCACAGTGATAGCACGTAGTGACACTGAGAGATCACAGGGATAGCACGTAGTGACACTGAGAGATCACAGTGATAGCACGTTGAGACAATGAGACATCACAGTGATAGCACGTAGAGACACTGAGAGATCACAGTGATAGCACGTAGAGACACTGAGATATCACAGTGATAGCACGTAGTGACACTGAGGGATCACAGTGATAGCACGTAGAGACACTGAGAAATCACAGTGATAGCACGTAGTGACACTGAGGGATCACAGTGATAGCACCTAGAGACACTGAGAGATCACAGTGATAGCACGTAGTGACACTGAGAGATCACAGTGATAGCACGTAGTGACACTGAGAGATCACAGTGATAGCACGTAGTGACACTGAGTGATCACAGTGATAGCACGTAGTGACACTGAGAGATCACAGTGATAGCACGTAGTGACACTGAGAGATCACAGTATTGGGACGTAGTGACACTGAGAGATCACAGTGATAGTACGTAGAGACACTGAGAGATCACAGTGATAGCACGTACTGACACTGAGAGATCACCGTGAGAGCACGTAGTGACACTGAGAGATCACAGTGATAGCACGTAGTGACACTGAGAGATCACAGTGATAGCACGTAGCGACACAGAGAGATCACTGTGATAGCACGTAGTGACACTGAGAGATCACAGTGATAGCACGTAGAGACACTGAGAGATCACAGTGATAACACGTAGTGACACTGAAAGATCACAGTGATAGCACGTAGAGACACTGAGAGATCACCGTGATAGCACGTAGTGACACTGAGAGATCACAGTGATAGCACATAGTGACACTGAGAGATCACAGTGATAGCACGTATTGACACTGAGAGATCACAGTGATAGCACGTAGTGACACTGAGAGATCACAGAGATAGCACGTAGTGAAACTGAGAGATCACAGTGATAGCACGTAGTGACACTGTGAGATCACAGTGATAGCACGTACTGACACTGAGAGATCACAGTGATAGCACGTAGTGACACTGGGAGCTCACAGTGATAGCACGTAGTGACACTGAGAGATCACAGTGATAGCACGTAGTGACACGGAGAGATCACAGTGATAGCACGGAGAGACACTGAAAGATCACAGTGATAGCACGTAGTGACACGGAGAGATCACAGTGATAGCACGTACTGACACTGAGAGATCACAGTGATAGCACGTAGTGACACTGAGATATCACAGAGATAGCACGTAGTGACTCGGAGAGATCACAGTGATTGCACGTACTGACACTGAGAGATCACAGTGATAGCACGTCGTGACACTGAGAGATCTCAGTGATAGCACGTAGTGACACTGAGAGATCACAGTGATAGCGCGTCGAGACACTGAGAGATCACAGTACTGGCACGTAGTGACACTGAGAGATCACAGTGATAGCACGTAGAGACACTGAGAGATCACAGTGATAGCACGTAGTGACACTGAGAGATCACAGTGATAGCACGTAGTGACACTGAGAGATCACAGTGATAGAACGTAGAGACACTGAGAGATCACAGTGATAGCACGTAGTGACACTGAGAGATCACAGTGATAGCACGTGGAGACACTGAGACATCACAGTGATAGCACGCAGTGACACGGAGAGATCACAGTGATAGCACGTAGAGACACTGAGAGATCACAGTGATAGCACGTAGTGACACTGAGAGATCACAGTGAAAGCACGCAGTGACACTGAGAGATCACAGTGATAGCACCTAGTGACACTGAGAGATCACAATGATAGCACGTAGAGACACTGAGAGATCACAGTAATAGCACGTAGTGACACGGAGAGATCACAGTGATAGCACGTAGTGACACAGAGAGATCACAGTGATAGCACGTAGTGACACTGAGAGATCACAGTGATAGCATGTAGTGACACTGAGAGATCACAGTGATAGAACGTAGTGACACTGATAGATCACAGTGAAAGCACGTAGTGACACTGAGGGATCATAGTGATAGCACATAGTGACACTGAGAGATCACAGTGATAGCACGTAGTGACACTGAGAGATCACAGTGATAGCACGTAGTGACACTGAGAGATCACAGTGATAGCACGTACTGACACTGAGAGATCACAGTGATAGCACGTAGTGACACTGAGAGATCACAGTGATAGCACGTAGTGACACTGAGAGATCACAGTGATAGCACGTAGTGACACTGAGAGATCACAGTGATAGCACGTACTGACACTGAGAGATCACAGTGATAGCACGTAGTGACACTGAGAGATCTCAGGGATAACACGTAGTGACACTGAGAGATCACAGTGATAGCACGTAGTGGCACTGAGAGATCACAGTGGTAGCACGTAGTGACACTGAGAGATCACAGTGGTAGTACGTAGTGACACTGAGAGATCACAGTGGTAGCACGTAGAGACACTGAGAGATCACAGTGATAGCACGTAGTGACACTGAGAGATCACAGTGATAGCACGTAGTGACACTGAGAGATCACAGAGATAGCACGTAGTGACACTGTGAGATCACAGTGATAGCACGTAGAGACATTTAGATATCACAGTGATAGCACGTAGTGACACTGAGAGATCACAGTGATAGCACGTAGAGACAATGAGACATCACAGTGATAGCACGTAGTGACACTGAGGGATCACAGTGATAGCACGTAGAGACACTGAGAGATCACAGTGATAGCACGTAGTGACACTGAGGGATCACAGTGATAGCACCTAGAGAAACTGAGAGATCACAGTGATTGCACGTAGTGACACTGAGAGATCACAGTGATAGCACGTAGTGACACTGAGAGATCACAGTGATAGCACGTAGTGACACTGAGAGATCACAGTGATAGCACGTAGTGACACTGAGAGATCACAGTGATAGCACGTAGTGACACTGAGAGATCACAGTATTGGGACGTAGTGACACTGACAGATCACACTGATAGCACGTAGAGACACTGAGAAATCACAGTGATAGCACGTACTGACACTGAGAGATCACCGTGATAGCACGTAGAGACACTGAGAGATCACAGTGATAGCACGTAGGGACACTGAGAGATCACAGTGATAGCACGTAGTGACACTGAGAGATCACAGTGATAGCACGTAGTGACACTGAGAGATCACAGTGATAGCACGTAGTGACACTGAGAGATCACAGTGATAGCACGTAGTGACACTGAGAGATCACAGTGATAGCACGTAGTGACACTGAGAGATCACAGTGATAGCACGTAGTGACACTGAGAGATCACAGAGATAGCACGTAGAGACACTGAGAGATCACAGTGATAGCACGTAGTGACACTGAGAAATCACAGTGATAGCATGTAGTGACACAGAGATCACAGTGATTGCACGTAGTGACACTGAGAGATCACAGTGATAGCACGAAGTGACACTGAGAGATCACAGGGATAGCACGTAGTGACACTGAGAGATCACAGTGATAGCACGTAGTGACACTGAGAGATCACAGTGATAGCACGTAGTGACATTGAGAGATCACAGTGATAGCACGTAGTGACACTGACAGATCACAGTGATAGCACGTAGTGACACTGAGAGATCACAGTGATAGCACGTAGTGACACTGAGAGATCACAGTGATAGCACATAGTGACACTGAGAAATCACAGTGATAGCACGTAGTGACACTGAGAGATCACAGTGATAGCACGTAGTGACACTGAGAGATCACAGTGATAGCACTTAGCGACACTGAGAGATCACAGTGATAGCACGTAGTGACACTGAGAGATCACAGTGATAGCACGTAGTGACACTGAGAGATCACAGAGTTAGCACGTAGTGACACTGATAGATCACAGTGATAGCACGTAGTGACACTGAGAGATCACAGTGATAGCACGTAGTGACACTGAGAGATCACAGGGATAGGACGTAGTGACACTGAGAGATCACAGTGATAGCACGTTGAGACAATGAGACATCACAGTGATAGCACGTAGAGACACTGAGAGATCACAGTGATAGCACGTAGAGACACTGAGATATCACAGTGATAGCACGTAGTGACACTGAGGGATCACAGTGATAGCACGTAGAGACACTGAGAAATCACAGTGATAGCACGTAGTGACACTGAGGGATCACAGTGATAGCACCTAGAGACACTGAGAGATCACAGTGATAGCACGTAGTGACACTGAGCGATCACAGTGATAGCACGTAGTGACACTGAGAGATCACAGTGATAGCACGTAGTGACACTGAGTGATCTCAGTGATAGCACGTAGTGACACTGAGAGATCACAGTGATAGCACGTAGTGACACTGAGAGATCACAGTATTGGGACGTAGTGACACTGAGAGATCACAGTGATAGTACGTAGAGACACTGAGAGATCACAGTGATAGCACGTACTGACACTGAGAGATCACCGTGAGAGCACGTAGTGACACTGAGAGATCACAGTGATAGCACGTAGTGACACTGAGAGATCACAGTGATAGCACGTAGCGACACAGAGAGATCACTGTGATAGCACGTAGTGACACTGAGAGATCACAGTGATAGCACGTAGAGACACTGAGAGATCACAGTGATAACACGTAGTGACACTGAAAGATCACAGTGATAGCACGTAGAGACACTGAGAGATCACCGTGATAGCACGTAGTGACACTGAGAGATCACAGTGATTGCATGTAGTGACACTGAGAGATCACAGTATTGGGACGTAGTGACACTGAGAGATCACAGTGATAGCATGTAGTGACACTGAGAGATCACAGTGATAGCACGTAGTGACACTGAGAGATCACAGTGATAGCACGTAGTGACATTGAGAGATCACAGTGATTGCACGTAGTGACACTGACAGATCACAGTGATAGCACGTAGTGACACTGAGAGATCACAGTGATAGCACGTAGAGACACTGAGAGATCACAGTGATAGCACGTAGTGACACTGAGAGATCACAGTGATAGCACGTAGTGACACTGAGGGATCACAGTGATAGCAGGTAGTGATACTGAGAGATCACAGTGATAGCACGTAGTGACACTGAGAGATCACAGTGATAGCACGTAGAGACACTGATAGATCACAGTGATAGCACGTGGAGACAATGAGAGATCACATTGATAGCACGTAGTGACACTGAGAGATCACAGTGATAGCACGTAGTGACACTGAGAGATCACAGTGATAGCACGTAGTGACACTGAGAGATCACAGTAATAGCACGTAGTGACACTGAGAGATCACAGTGAAAGCACGTAGAGACACTGAGAGATCACAGTGATAGCACGTAGTGCACTGAGAGATCACAGAGATAGCACGTAGTGACACTGAGAGATCACAGTGATAGCACGTAGTGACACTGAGAGATCACAGTGATAGCACGTAGTGACACTGAGAGATAACAGTGATAGCACGTAGTGACACTGAGAGATCACAGTGATAGCATGTAGTGACACTGAGAGATCACAGTGATAGCACGTAGTGACACTGAGAGATCAGAGTGATAGCACGTAGTGACACTGAGAAATCACATTGATAGCACGTAGTGACACTGAGAGATCACAGTGATAGCACGTAGAGACACTGTGAGATCACAGTGATAGCAGGTAGAGACAGTGAGAGATCACAGTGATAGCACGTAGTTACACTGAGAGATCACAGTGATAGAACGTAGAGACACTGAGAGATCAGAGTGATAGCACGTAGTGACACTGAGAGATCACAGTGATAGCACATAGTGACACTGAGAGATCACAGTGATAGCACGTAGTGACACTGAGAGATCACAGTGAAAGCACGTAGTGACACTGAGAGATCACAGTGATAGCACGTAGTGACACTAAGAGATCACAGTGATAGCACGTTGTGACACGGAGAGATCACAGTATTAGCACGTAGTGACACTGAGAGATCACAGTGATAGCACGTAGAGCCACTGAGAGATCACAGTGATAGCACATAGTGACACTGAGTGATCACAGTGATAGCACGTATTGACCCTGAAAGATCACAGTGATAGCACGTAGTGACACTGAGAGATCACAGAGATAGCACGTAGTGAAACTGAGAGATCACAGTGATAGCACGTAGTGACACTGAGAGATCACAGTGATAGCACGTAGTGACACTGAGAGATCACAGTGATAGCACGTAGTGACACTGAGAGCTCACAGTGATAGCACGTAGTGACACTGAGAGATCACAGTGATAGCACGTAGTGACACTGAGAGATCACAGTGATAGCACGTAGTGACACTGAGAGATCACAGTGATAGCACGTAGTGACACTGAGTGATCACAGTGATAGCACGTAGTGACACTGAGAGATCACAGTGATAGCACGTAGTGACACTGAGAGATCACAGTATTGGGACGTAGTGACACTGAGAGATCACAGTGATAGTACGTAGAGACACTGAGAGATCACAGTGATAGCACGTACTGACACTGAGAGATCACCGTGAGAGCACGTAGTGACACTGAGAGATCACAGTGATAGCACGTAGTGACACTGAGAGATCACAGTGATAGCACGTAGCGACACAGAGAGATCACTGTGATAGCACGTAGTGACACTGAGAGATCACAGTGATAGCACGTAGAGACACTGAGAGATCACAGTGATAACACGTAGTGACACTGAAAGATCACAGTGATAGCACGTAGAGACACTGAGAGATCACCGTGATAGCACGTAGTGACACTGAGAGATCACAGTGATAGCACATAGTGACACTGAGAGATCACAGTGATAGCACGTATTGACACTGAGAGATCACAGTGATAGCACGTAGTGACACTGAGAGATCACAGAGATAGCACGTAGTGAAACTGAGAGATCACAGTGATAGCACGTAGTGACACTGTGAGATCACAGTGATAGCACGTACTGACACTGAGAGATCACAGTGATAGCACGTAGTGACACTGGGAGCTCACAGTGATAGCACGTAGTGACACTGAGAGATCACAGTGATAGCACGTAGTGACACGGAGAGATCACAGTGATAGCACGGAGAGACACTGAAAGATCACAGTGATAGCACGTAGTGACACGGAGAGATCACAGTGATAGCACGTACTGACACTGAGAGATCACAGTGATAGCACGTAGTGACACTGAGATATCACAGAGATAGCACGTAGTGACTCGGAGAGATCACAGTGATTGCACGTACTGACACTGAGAGATCACAGTGATAGCACGTCGTGACACTGAGAGATCTCAGTGATAGCACGTAGTGACACTGAGAGATCACAGTGATAGCGCGTCGAGACACTGAGAGATCACAGTACTGGCACGTAGTGACACTGAGAGATCACAGTGATAGCACGTAGAGACACTGAGAGATCACAGTGATAGCACGTAGTGACACTGAGAGATCACAGTGATAGCACGTAGTGACACTGAGAGATCACAGTGATAGAACGTAGAGACACTGAGAGATCACAGTGATAGCACGTAGTGACACTGAGAGATCACAGTGATAGCACGTGGAGACACTGAGACATCACAGTGATAGCACGCAGTGACACGGAGAGATCACAGTGATAGCACGTAGAGACACTGAGAGATCACAGTGATAGCACGTAGTGACACTGAGAGATCACAGTGAAAGCACGCAGTGACACTGAGAGATCACAGTGATAGCACCTAGTGACACTGAGAGATCACAATGATAGCACGTAGAGACACTGAGAGATCACAGTAATAGCACGTAGTGACACGGAGAGATCACAGTGATAGCACGTAGTGACACAGAGAGATCACAGTGATAGCACGTAGTGACACTGAGAGATCACAGTGATAGCATGTAGTGACACTGAGAGATCACAGTGATAGAACGTAGTGACACTGATAGATCACAGTGAAAGCACGTAGTGACACTGAGGGATCATAGTGATAGCACATAGTGACACTGAGAGATCACAGTGATAGCACGTAGTGACACTGAGAGATCACAGTGATAGCACGTAGTGACACTGAGAGATCACAGTGATAGCACGTACTGACACTGAGAGATCACAGTGATAGCACGTAGTGACACTGAGAGATCACAGTGATAGCACGTAGTGACACTGAGAGATCACAGTGATAGCACGTAGTGACACTGAGAGATCACAGTGATAGCACGTACTGACACTGAGAGATCACAGTGATAGCACGTAGTGACACTGAGAGATCTCAGGGATAGCACGTAGTGACACTGAGAGATCACAGTGATAGCACGTAGTGGCACTGAGAGATCACAGTGGTAGCACGTAGTGACACTGAGAGATCACAGTGGTAGTACGTAGTGACACTGAGAGATCACAGTGGTAGCACGTAGAGACACTGAGAGATCACAGTGATAGCACGTAGTGACACTGAGAGATCACAGTGATAGCACGTAGTGACACTGAGAGATCACAGAGATAGCACGTAGTGACACTGTGAGATCACAGTGATAGCACGTAGAGACATTTAGATATCACAGTGATAGCACGTAGTGACACTGAGAGATCACAGTGATAGCACGTAGAGACAATGAGACATCACAGTGATAGCACGTAGTGACACTGAGGGATCACAGTGATAGCACGTAGAGACACTGAGAGATCACAGTGATAGCACGTAGTGACACTGAGGGATCACAGTGATAGCACCTAGAGAAACTGAGAGATCACAGTGATTGCACGTAGTGACACTGAGAGATCACAGTGATAGCACGTAGTGACACTGAGAGATCACAGTGATAGCACGTAGTGACACTGAGAGATCACAGTGATAGCACGTAGTGACACTGAGAGATCACAGTGATAGCACGTAGTGACACTGAGAGATCACAGTATTGGGACGTAGTGACACTGACAGATCACACTGATAGCACGTAGAGACACTGAGAAATCACAGTGATAGCACGTACTGACACTGAGAGATCACCGTGATAGCACGTAGAGACACTGAGAGATCACAGTGATAGCACGTAGGGACACTGAGAGATCACAGTGATAGCACGTAGTGACACTGAGAGATCACAGTGATAGCACGTAGTGACACTGAGAGATCACAGTGATAGCACGTAGTGACACTGAGAGATCACAGTGATAGCACGTAGTGACACTGAGAGATCACAGTGATAGCACGTAGTGACACTGAGAGATCACAGTGATAGCACGTAGTGACACTGAGAGATCACAGTGATAGCACGTAGAGACACTGAGAGATCACAGTGATAGCACGTAGTGACACTGAGAAATCACAGTGATAGCATGTAGTGACACAGAGATCACAGTGATTGCACGTAGTGACACTGAGAGATCACAGTGATAGCACGAAGTGACACTGAGAGATCACAGGGATAGCACGTAGTGACACTGAGAGATCACAGTGATAGCACGTAGTGACACTGAGAGATCACAGTGATAGCACGTAGTGACATTGAGAGATCACAGTGATAGCACGTAGTGACACTGACAGATCACAGTGATAGCACGTAGTGACACTGAGAGATCACAGTGATAGCACGTAGTGACACTGAGAGATCACAGTGATAGCACATAGTGACACTGAGAAATCACAGTGATAGCACGTAGTGACACTGAGAGATCACAGTGATAGCACGTAGTGACACTGAGAGATCACAGTGATAGCACTTAGCGACACTGAGAGATCACAGTGATAGCACGTAGTGACACTGAGAGATCACAGTGATAGCACGTAGTGACACTGAGAGATCACAGAGTTAGCACGTAGTGACACTGATAGATCACAGTGATAGCACGTAGTGACACTGAGAGATCACAGTGATAGCACGTAGTGACACTGAGAGATCACAGGGATAGGACGTAGTGACACTGAGAGATCACAGTGATAGCACGTTGAGACAATGAGACATCACAGTGATAGCACGTAGAGACACTGAGAGATCACAGTGATAGCACGTAGAGACACTGAGATATCACAGTGATAGCACGTAGTGACACTGAGGGATCACAGTGATAGCACGTAGAGACACTGAGAAATCACAGTGATAGCACGTAGTGACACTGAGGGATCACAGTGATAGCACCTAGAGACACTGAGAGATCACAGTGATAGCACGTAGTGACACTGAGCGATCACAGTGATAGCACGTAGTGACACTGAGAGATCACAGTGATAGCACGTAGTGACACTGAGTGATCTCAGTGATAGCACGTAGTGACACTGAGAGATCACAGTGATAGCACGTAGTGACACTGAGAGATCACAGTATTGGGACGTAGTGACACTGAGAGATCACAGTGATAGTACGTAGAGACACTGAGAGATCACAGTGATAGCACGTACTGACACTGAGAGATCACCGTGAGAGCACGTAGTGACACTGAGAGATCACAGTGATAGCACGTAGTGACACTGAGAGATCACAGTGATAGCACGTAGCGACACAGAGAGATCACTGTGATAGCACGTAGTGACACTGAGAGATCACAGTGATAGCACGTAGAGACACTGAGAGATCACAGTGATAACACGTAGTGACACTGAAAGATCACAGTGATAGCACGTAGAGACACTGAGAGATCACCGTGATAGCACGTAGTGACACTGAGAGATCACAGTGATAGCACGTAGAGACACTGAGAGATCACCGTGATAGCACGTAGTGACACTGAGAGATCACAGTGATTGCATGTAGTGACACTGAGAGATCACAGTATTGGGACGTAGTGACACTGAGAGATCACAGTGATAGCATGTAGTGACACTGAGAGATCACAGTGATAGCACGTAGTGACACTGAGAGATCACAGTGATAGCACGTAGTGACATTGAGAGATCACAGTGATTGCACGTAGTGACACTGACAGATCACAGTGATAGCACGTAGTGACACTGAGAGATCACAGTGATAGCACGTAGAGACACTGAGAGATCACAGTGATAGCACGTAGTGACACTGAGAGATCACAGTGATAGCACGTAGTGACACTGAGGGATCACAGTGATAGCAGGTAGTGATACTGAGAGATCACAGTGATAGCACGTAGTGACACTGAGAGATCACAGTGATAGCACGTAGAGACACTGATAGATCACAGTGATAGCACGTGGAGACAATGAGAGATCACATTGATAGCACGTAGTGACACTGAGAGATCACAGTGATAGCACGTAGTGACACTGAGAGATCACAGTGATAGCACGTAGTGACACTGAGAGATCACAGTAATAGCACGTAGTGACACTGAGAGATCACAGTGAAAGCACGTAGAGACACTGAGAGATCACAGTGATAGCACGTAGTGCACTGAGAGATCACAGAGATAGCACGTAGTGACACTGAGAGATCACAGTGATAGCACGTAGTGACACTGAGAGATCACAGTGATAGCACGTAGTGACACTGAGAGATAACAGTGATAGCACGTAGTGACACTGAGAGATCACAGTGATAGCATGTAGTGACACTGAGAGATCACAGTGATAGCACGTAGTGACACTGAGAGATCAGAGTGATAGCACGTAGTGACACTGAGAAATCACATTGATAGCACGTAGTGACACTGAGAGATCACAGTGATAGCACGTAGAGACACTGTGAGATCACAGTGATAGCAGGTAGAGACAGTGAGAGATCACAGTGATAGCACGTAGTTACACTGAGAGATCACAGTGATAGAACGTAGAGACACTGAGAGATCAGAGTGATAGCACGTAGTGACACTGAGAGATCACAGTGATAGCACATAGTGACACTGAGAGATCACAGTGATAGCACGTAGTGACACTGAGAGATCACAGTGAAAGCACGTAGTGACACTGAGAGATCACAGTGATAGCACGTAGTGACACTAAGAGATCACAGTGATAGCACGTTGTGACACGGAGAGATCACAGTATTAGCACGTAGTGACACTGAGAGATCACAGTGATAGCACGTAGAGCCACTGAGAGATCACAGTGATAGCACATAGTGACACTGAGTGATCACAGTGATAGCACGTATTGACCCTGAAAGATCACAGTGATAGCACGTAGTGACACTGAGAGATCACAGAGATAGCACGTAGTGAAACTGAGAGATCACAGTGATAGCACGTAGTGACACTGAGAGATCACAGTGATAGCACGTAGTGACACTGAGAGATCACAGTGATAGCACGTAGTGACACTGAGAGCTCACAGTGATAGCACGTAGTGACACTGAGAGATCACAGTGATAGCACGTAGTGACACGGAGAGATCACAGTGATAGCACGTAGAGACACTGAGAGATCACAGTGATAGCACGTAGTGACACGGAGAGATCACAGTGATCGCACGTACTGACACTGAGAGATCACAGTGATGGAACGTAGTGACACTGAGATTTCACAGAGATAGCACGTAGTGACTCGGAGAGATCACAGTGATAGCACGTACTGACACTGAGAGATCACAGTGATAGCACGTCGTGACACTGAGAGATCACAGTGATAGCACGTAGTGACACTGAGAGATCACAGTGATAGCGCGTCGAGACACTGAGAGATCACAGTACTGGCACGTAGTGACACTGAGAGATCACAGTGATAGCACGTAGAGACACTGAGAGATCACAGTGATAGCACGTAGTGACACTGAGACATCACAGTGATAGCACGTAGTGACACTGAGAGATCACAGTGATAGAACGTAGAGACACTGAGAGATCACAGTGATAGAACGTAGTGACACTGAGAGATCACAGTGATAGCACGTGGAGACACTGAGACATCACAGTGATAGCACGCAGTGACACGGAGAGATCACAGTGATAGCACGTAGAGACACTGAGAGATCACAGTGATAGCACGAAGTGACACTGAGAGATCACAGTGAAAGCACGCAGTGACACTGAGAGATCACAGTGATAGCACCTAGTGACACTGAGAGATCACAATTATAGCACGTAGAGACAGTGAGAGATCACAGTAATAGCACGTAGTGACACGGAGAGATCACAGTGATAGCACGTAGTGACACAGAGAGATCACAGTGATAGCACGTAGTGACACTGAGAGATCACAGTATTGGGACGTAGTGACACTGACAGATCACAGTGATAGCACGTAGAGACACTGAGAGATCACAGTGATAGCACGTACTGACACTGAGAGATCACCGTGATAGCACGTAGAGACACTGAGAGATCACAGTGATAGCACGTAGAGACACTGAGAGATCACAGTGATAGCACGTAGTGACACTGAGAGATCACAGTGATAGCACGTAGTGACACTGAGAGATCACAGTGATAGCACGTAGTGACACTGAGAGATCACAGTGATAGCACGTAGTGACACTGAGAGATCACAGTGATAGCACGTAGTGACACTGAGAGATCACAGTGATAGCACGTAGTGACACTGAGAGATCACAGTGATAGCACGTAGAGACACTGAGAGATCACAGTGATAGCACGTAGTGACACTGAGAAATCACAGTGATAGCACGTAGTGACACAGAGATCACAGTGATTGCACGTAGTGACACTGAGAGATCACAGTGATAGCACGAACTGACACTGAGAGATCACAGTGATAGCACGTAGTGACACTGAGAGATCACAGTGATAGCACGTAGTGACACTGAGAGATCATAGTGATAGCACGTAGTGACATTGAGAGATCACAGTGATAGCACGTAGTGACACTGACAGATCACAGTGATAGCACGTAGTGACACTGAGAGATCACAGTGATAGCACGTAGTGACACTGAGAGACCACAGTGATAGCACATAGTGACACTGAGAGATCACAGTGATAGCATGTAGTGACACTGAGAGATCACAGTGATAGCACGTAGTGACACTGAGAGATCACAGTGATAGCGCGTCGAGACACTGAGAGATCACAGTACTGGCACGTAGTGACACTGAGAGATCACAGTGATAGCACGTAGAGACACTGAGAGATCACAGTGATAGCACGTAGTGACACTGAGACATCACAGTGATAGCACGTAGTGACACTGAGAGATCACAGTGATAGAACGTAGAGACACTGAGAGATCACAGTGATAGAACGTAGTGACACTGAGAGATCACAGTGATAGCACGTGGAGACACTGAGACATCACAGTGATAGCACGCAGTGACACGGAGAGATCACAGTGATAGCACGTAGAGACACTGAGAGATCACAGTGATAGCACGAAGTGACACTGAGAGATCACAGTGAAAGCACGCAGTGACACTGAGAGATCACAGTGATAGCACCTAGTGACACTGAGAGATCACAATTATAGCACGTAGAGACAGTGAGAGATCACAGTAATAGCACGTAGTGACACGGAGAGATCACAGTGATAGCACGTAGTGACACAGAGAGATCACAGTGATAGCACGTAGTGACACTGAGAGATCACAGTATTGGGACGTAGTGACACTGACAGATCACAGTGATAGCACGTAGAGACACTGAGAGATCACAGTGATAGCACGTACTGACACTGAGAGATCACCGTGATAGCACGTAGAGACACTGAGAGATCACAGTGATAGCACGTAGAGACACTGAGAGATCACAGTGATAGCACGTAGTGACACTGAGAGATCACAGTGATAGCACGTAGTGACACTGAGAGATCACAGTGATAGCACGTAGTGACACTGAGAGATCACAGTGATAGCACGTAGTGACACTGAGAGATCACAGTGATAGCACGTAGTGACACTGAGAGATCACAGTGATAGCACGTAGTGACACTGAGAGATCACAGTGATAGCACGTAGAGACACTGAGAGATCACAGTGATAGCACGTAGTGACACTGAGAAATCACAGTGATAGCACGTAGTGACACAGAGATCACAGTGATTGCACGTAGTGACACTGAGAGATCACAGTGATAGCACGAACTGACACTGAGAGATCACAGTGATAGCACGTAGTGACACTGAGAGATCACAGTGATAGCACGTAGTGACACTGAGAGATCATAGTGATAGCACGTAGTGACATTGAGAGATCACAGTGATAGCACGTAGTGACACTGACAGATCACAGTGATAGCACGTAGTGACACTGAGAGATCACAGTGATAGCACGTAGTGACACTGAGAGACCACAGTGATAGCACATAGTGACACTGAGAGATCACAGTGATAGCATGTAGTGACACTGAGAGATCACAGTGATAGCACGTAGTGACACTGAGAGATCACAGTGATAGCACTTAGTGACACTGAGAGATCACAGTGATAGCACGTAGTGACACTGAGAGATCACAGTGATAGCACGTAGTGACACTGAGAGATCACAGAGATAGCACGTAGTGACACTGATAGATCACAGTGATAGCACGTAGTGACACTGAGAGATCACAGTGATAGCACGTAGTGACTCTGAGAGATCACAGGGATAGCACGTAGTGACACTGAGAGATCACAGTGATAGCACGTAGTGACATTGAGAGATCACAGTGGTAGAACGTAGTGACACTGAGAGATCACAGTGGTAGTACATAGTGACACTGAGAGATCACAGTGGTAGCACGTAGAGACACTGAGAGATCACAGTGATAGCACGTAGTGACACTGAGAGATCACAGTGATAGCACGTAGTGACACTGAGAGATCACAGAGATAGCACGTAGTGACACTGTGAGATCACAGTGATAGCACGTAGAGACACTGAGATATCACAGTGATAGCACGTAGTGACACTGAGAGATCACAGTGATAGCACGTAGAGACAATGAGACATCACAGTGATAGCACGTAGAGACACTGAGAGATCACAGTGATAGCACGTAGAGACACAGAGATATCACAGTGATAGCACGTAGTGACACTGAGGGATCACAGTGATAGCACGTAGAGACACTGAGAAATCACAGTGATAGCACGTAGTGACACTGTGGGATCACAGTGATAGCACCTAGAGACACTGAGAGATCACAGTGATAGCACGTAGTGACACTGAGAGATCACAGTGATAGCACGTAGTGACACTGAGAGATCACAGTGATAGCACGTAGTGACACTGAGAGATCACAGTGATAGCACGTAGTGACACTGAGAGATCACAGTGATAGCACGTAGTGACACTGAGAGATCACAGTATTGGGACGTAGTGACACTGAGAGATCACAGTGATAGTACGTAGAGACACTGAGAGATCACAGTGATAGCACGTACTGACACTGAGAGATCACCGTGATAGCACGTAGTGACACTGAGAGATCACAGTGATAGCACGTAGTGACACTGAGAGATCACAGTGATAGCACGTAGCCACACTGAGAGATCACTGTGATAGCACGTAGATGCACTGAGAGATCACAGTGATAACACGTAGTGACACTGAGAGATCACAGTGATAGCACGTAGAGACACTGAGAGATCACAGTGATAGCACTTAGTGACACTGAGAGATCACAGTGATTGCATGTAGCGACACTGAGAGATCACAGTATTGGGACGTAGTGACACTGAGAGATCACAGTGATAGCACGTAGTGACACTGAGAGATCACAGTGATAGCACGTAGTGACAATGAGAGATCACAGTGATAGCACGTAGTGACATTGAGATATCACAGTGATAGCACGTAGTGACACTGACAGATCACAGTGATAGCACGTAGTGACACTGAGAGATCACAGTGATAGCACGTATTGACACTGAGAGATCACAGAGATAGCACCTAGTGACACTGAGAGATCACAGTGATAGCCCGTAGTGACACTGAGAGATCACAGTGATAGCACGTAGAGACACTGAGAGATCACAGTGATAACACGTAGTGACACTGAGTGATCACAGTGATAGCACGTAGAGAAACTGAGTGATCACAGTGATAGCACGTAGTGACACTGAGAGATCACAGTTAAAGCACGTAGTGACACTGAGAGATCACAGTGATAGCACGTAGTGACACTGAGAGATCACAGTGATAGCACGTAGAGACACTGAGATATCACAGTGATAGCACGTAGAGACACTGAGAGATCACAGTCATAGCACCTAGTGACACTGAGAGATCACAGTGATAGCACGTAGTGACACTGAGAGATCACAGTGATAGCACGTAGTGACACTGCGACATCACAGTGATAGCACGTAGTGACACTGAGAGATCACAGTGATAGCACGTAGTGACACGGAGAGATCACAGTGATAGCACGTAGAGGCACTGAGAGATCACAGTTATAGCACGTAGTGACACGGAGAGATCACAGTGATAGCACGTACTGACATGAGAGATCACAGTGATAGCACGTAGTGACACTGAGAGATCACAGTGATAGCACGTAGTGACACTGAGAGATCACAGTGATAGCACATTGTGACACTGAGAGATCACAGTGATAGCACGTAGAGACACTGAGAGATCACAGTGATAGCACGTAGTGACACTGAGAGATCACAGTGATAGCACGTAGTGACACTGAGAGATCACAGTATTGGGACGTAGTGACACTGAGAGATCACAGTGATAGCACGTAGTGACACTGAGAGATCACAGTGATAGCACGTAGAGACACTGAGAGATCACAGTGATAGCACGTAGTGACACTGAGAGATCACAGTGATAGCACGTAGTGACACTGAGAGATCACAGTGATAGCACGTAGTGACACTGAGAGATCACAGTGATAGAACGTACAGACACTGAGAGATCACAGTGATAGCACGTAGAGACACTGAGATATCACAGTCATAGCACGTAGTGACACTGAGTGATCATAGTGATAGCACGTAGTGACACTGAGATTTCACAGTGATAGCACGTAGTGACACTGAGAGATCACAGTAATAGCACGTAGTGACACTGAGAGATCACAGTGATAGCACGTAGAGACACTGAGAGATCACAGTGATAGCACGTAGTGACACTGAGAGATCACCGTGATAGCATGTAGTGACACTGAGAGATCACCGTGATAGCACGTAGTGACACTGAGAGATCACAGTGATAGCACGTAGTGACACATAGAGATCACAGTGATAGGACGTAGTGACACTGAGAGATCACAGTGATAGCGCGTAGTGACACTGAGAGATCACAGTGATAGCACGTAGTGACACTGAGAGATCACAGTGATAGCACGCACTGACACTGAGAGATCACAGTGATAGCACGTAGTGACACTGAGAGATCACAGTGATAGCACATAGTGACAATGAGAGATCACAGTGATAGCACGTAGAGACACTGAGAGATCACAGTGATAGCACGTACTGACACTGAGAGATCACAGTGATAGCACGTAGTGACACTGAGAGATCACAGTGATAGCACGTAGTGACACTGAGAGATCAGAGTGATAGCACATAGTGTCACTGAGAGATGACAGTGATAGCACGTAGTGACACTGAGAGATCACAGTGATAGCACGTAGTGACACAGAGATATCACTGTGATAGCACGTAGAGACACTGAGAGATCACAGTGATAGCACGTAGTGACGCTGAGAGATCACAGTGATAGCACGTTGTGACACTGAGAGATCACAGTGATAGCACGTAGTAACACCGAGAGATCAAAGTGATAGCACGTAGTGACACTGAGAGATCACAGTATTGGGACGTAGTGGCACTGAGAGATCACAGTGATAGCACGTAGTGACACTGAGAGATCACAGTGATAGCACGTACTGACACTGAGAGTTCACAGTGATAGCACGTAGTGACACTGAGAGATCACAGTGATAGCACCTAGTGACACGGAGAGATCACAGTGATAGCACGTAGAGACACTGAGAGATCACAGTGATAGCACGTAGTGACACGGAGATATCACAGTGATAGCACGTAGTGACACTGAGAGATCACAGTGATAGCACGTAGAGACACTGAGAGATCACAGTGATAGCACGTAGTGACCCTGAGAAATCACAGTGATAGCACGTAGTGACACAGAGATCACAGTGATTGCACGTAGTGACACTGAGAGATCACAGTGATAGCACGAAGTGACACTGAGAGATCACAGTGATAGCACATAGTGACACTGAGAGATCACATTGATAGCACGTAGTGACACTGAGAGATCACAGTGATAGCACGTAGTGACACTGAGAGATCACAGTGATAGCACGTACTGACACTGAGAGATCACAGTGATAGCACGTAGTGACACTGAGAGATCACAGTGATAGCACGTAGTGACACTGAGAGATCACAGAGATAGCACGTAGTGACACTGATAGATCACTGTGATAGCACGTAGTGACACTGAGAGATCACAGTGATAGCACGTAGTGACACTGAGAGATCACAGTGATAGCACGTAGTGACACTGAGAGATCACAGTGATAACACGTAGTGACACTGAGAGATCACAGAGATAGCACGTAGTGACACTGTGAGATCACAGTGATAGCACGTAGAGACACTGCGATATCACAGTGATAGCACGTAGTGACACTGAGAGATCACAGTGATAGCACGTAAAGACAATGAGACATCACAGTGATAGCACGTAGAGACACTGAGAGATCACAGTGATAGCACGTAGAGACACTGAGATATCACAGTGATAGCACGTAGTGACACTGAGGGATCACAGTGATAGCACGTAGAGACACTGAGAAATCACAGTGATGGCACGTAGTGACACTGAGGGATCACAGTGATAGCACCTAGAGACACTGAGAGATCACAGTGATAGCACGTAGTGACACTGAGAGATCACAGTGATAGCACGTAGTGACACTGAGAGATCACAGTGATAGCACGTAGTGACACTGAGAGATCACAGTGATAGCATGTAGTGACACTGAGACATCACAGTGATAGCACGTAGTGACACTGAGAGATCACAGTATTGGGACGTAGTGACACTGAGAGATCACTGTGATAGTACGTAGAGACACTGAGAGATCACAGTGAAAGCACGTACTGACACTGAGAGATCACCGTGATAGCACGTAGTGACACTGAGAGATCACAGTGATAGCACGTAGTGACACTGAGAGATCACAGTGATAGCACGTAGCGACACTGAGAGATCACTGTGATAGCACGTAGTGACACTGAGAGATCACAGTGATAGCACGTAGAGACACTGAGAGATCACAGTGATAACACGTAGTGACACTGAGAGATCACAGTGATAGCACGTAGAGACACTGAGAGATCACAGTGATAGCACGTATTGACACTGAGAGATCACAGTGATTGCATGTAGTCAAACTGAGAGATCACAGTATTGGGACGTAGTGACACTGAGAGATCACAGTGATAGCACGTAGTGACACTGAGAAATCACAGTGATAGCACGTAGTGACACTGAGAGATCACAGTGATAGCACGTTGTGACATTGAGATATCACAGTGATAGCACGTAGTTACACTGACAGATCACAGTGATAGCACGTAGTGACACTGAGAGATCACAGTGATAGCACGTAGTGACACTGAGAGATCACAGTGATAGCACCTAGTGACACTGAGAGATCACAGTGATAGCACGTAGTGACACTGAGAGATCACAGTGATAGCACGTAGAGACACTGAGAGATCACAGTGATAGCACGTAGTGACACTGAGAGATCACAGTGATAGCACGTAGAGAAACTGAGTGATCACAGTGATTGCACGTAGTGACACTAAGAGATCACAGTGATAGCACGTAGTGACACTGAGAGATCACAGTGATAGCACGTAGTGACACTGAGAGATCACAGTGATAGCACGTAGAGACACTGAGAGATCACAGTGATAGCACGTAGAGACACTGAGAGATCACAGTGATAGCACGTAGTGACACTGAGAGATCACAGTGATAGCACGTAGTGACACTGAGAGATCACAGTGATAGCACGTAGTGACACTGCGACATCACAGTGATAGCACGTAGTGACACTGAGAGATCACAGTGATAGCACGTAGTGACACGGAGAGATCACAGTGATAGCACGTAGAGGCACTGAGAGATCACAGTTATAGCACGTAGTGACACGGAGAGATTACAGTGATAGCACGTGCTGACATGAGAGATCACAGTGATAGCACGTAGTGACACTGAGAGATCACAGTGATAGCACGTAGTGACACTGAGAGATCACAGTGATAGCACATAGTGACACTGAGAGATCACAGTGATAGCACGTAGAGACAGTGAGAGATCACAGTGATAGCACGTAGTGACACTGAGAGATCACAGTGATAGCACGTAGTGACACTGAGAGATCACAGTATTGGGACGTAGCGACACTGAGAGATCACAGTGATAGCACGTAGTGACACTGAGAGATCACAGTGATAGCACGTAGTGACACTGAGAGATCACAGTGATAGCACGTAGTGACACTGAGTGATCACAGTGATAGCACGTAGTGACACTGACAGATCACAGTGATAGCACGTAGTGACACTGAGAGATCACATTGATAGCACGTAGTGACACTGAGAGATCACAGTGATAGCACATAGTGACACAGAGAGATCACAGTGATAGCACGTAGTGACAATGAGAGATCACAGTGATAGCACGTAGTGACACTGAGAGATCACAGTGATAGCACGTAGAGACACTGAGAGATCACAGTGATAGCACGTAGTGACACTGAGAGATCACAGTGATAGCACGTAGTGACACTGAGAGATCACAGTGATAGCACGTAGTGACACTGAGAGATCACAGTGATAGCACGTAGAGACACTGAGAGATCACAGTGATAGCACGTAGAGACACTGAGATATCACAGTCATAGCACGTAGTGACACTGAGAGATCACAGTGATAGCACGTAGTGACACTGAGATTTCACAGTGATATCACGTAGTGACACTGAGAGATCACAGTAATAGCACGTAGTGACACTGAGAGATCACCGTGATAGCATGTAGTGACACTGAGAGATCACCGTGATAGCACGTAGTGACACTGAGAGATCACAGTGATAGCACGTAGTGACACATAGAGATCACAGTGATAGGACGTAGTGACACTGAGAGATCACAGTGATAGCGCGTAGTGACACTGAGAGATCACAGTGATAGCATGTAGTGACACTGAGAGATCACAGTGATAGCACGCACTGACACTGAGAGATCACAGTGATAGCACGTAGTGACACTGAGAGATCACAGTGATAGCACATAGTGACAATGAGAGATCACAGTGATAGCACGTAGAGACACTGAGAGATCACAGTGATAGCACGTAGTGACACTGAGAGATCACAGTGATAGCACGTAGTGACACTGAGAGATCACAGTGATAGCACGTAGTGACACTGAGAGATCACAGTGATAGCACGTAGTGACACTGAGAGATCACAGTGATAGCACGTAGTGACACTGAGAGATCACTGTGATTGCACGTAGAGACACTGAGAGATCACAGTGATAGCACGTAGTGACGCTGAGAGATCACAGTGATAGCACGTTGTGACACTGAGAGATCACAGTGATAGCACGTAGTAACACTGAGAGATCAAAGTGATAGCACGTAGTGACACTGAGAGATCACAGTATTGGGACGTAGTGGCACTGAGAGATCACAGTGATAGCACGTAGTGACACTGAGAGATCACAGTGATAGCACGTACTGACACTGAGAGTTCACAGTGATAGCACGTAGTGACACTGAGAGATCACAGTGATAGCACCTAGTGACAAGGAGAGATCACAGTGATAGCACGTAGTGACACTGAGAGATCACAGTGATAGCACGTAGTGACACTGAGAGATCACAGTGATAGCACGTAGTGACACTGAAAGATCACAGTGATAGAACGTAGTGACACTGAGAGATCACAGTGATAGCACGTAGTGACACTGAGTGATCACAGTGATAGCACGTAGTGACACTGAGAGATCACAGTGATAGCACGTAGTGACACGGAGAGATCACAGTGATAGCACGTACTGACACTGAGAGATCACAGTGATAGCACGTTGTGACACTGAGAGATCACAGTGATAGCACGTAGTGACAATGAGAGATCACAGTGATAGCACGTCGAGACACTGAGAGATCACAGTACTGGCACGTTGTGACACTGAGAGATCACAGTGATAGCACGTAGAGACACTGAGAGATCACAGTGATAGCACGTAGTGACACTGAGAGATCACAATGATAGCACGTAGTGACACTGAGAGATCACAGTGATAGAACGTAGAGACACTGAGAGATCACAGTGATAGCACGTAGTGACACTGAGAGATCACAGTGATAGCACGTGATGACACTGAGACATCACAGTGTTAGCACGTAGTGACACGGAGAGATCACAGTATTAGAACGTTTTGACACTGAGAGATCACAGTGATAGCACGTAGTGACACTGAGAGATCACAGTGATAGCACGTAGCGACACTGAGAGATCACTGTGATAGCACGTAGTGACACTGAGAGATCACAGTGATAGCACGTAGAGACACTGAGAGATCACAGTGATAACACGTAGTGACACTGAGAGATCACAGTGATAGCACGTAGAAACACTGAGAGATCACAGTGATAGCACGTAGTGACATTGAGAGATCACAGTGATTGCATGTAGTCAAACTGAGAGATCAAAGTATTGGGACGTAGTGACACTGAGAGATCACAGTGATAGCACGTAGTGACACTGAGAGATCACAGTTATAGCACGTTGTGACATTGAGAGATCACAGTGATAGCACGTAGTTACACTGACAGATCACAGTGATAGCACGTAGTGACACTGAGAGATCACAGTGATAGCACGTAGTGACACTGAGAGATCACAGTGATAGCACCTAGTGACACTGAGAGATCACAGTGATAGCACGTAGTGACACTGAGAGATCACAGTGATAGCACGTAGAGACACTGAGAGATCACAGTGATAGCACATAGTGACACTGAGAGATCACAGTGATAGCACGTAGAGAAACTGAGTGATCACAGTGATAGCACGTAGTGACACTAAGAGATCACAGTGATAGCACGTTGTGACACTGAGAGATCACAGTGATAGCACGTAGTGACACTGAGAGATCACAGTGATAGCACGTAGAGACACTGAGAGATCACAGTGATAGCACGTAGAGACACTGAGAGATCACAGTCATAGCACGTAGTGACACTGAGAGATCACAGTGATAGCACGTAGTGACACTGAGAGATCACAGTGATAGCACGTAGTGACACTGCGACATCACAGTGATAGCACGTAGTGACACTGAGAGATCACAGTGATAGCACGTAGTGACACGGAGAGATCACAGTGATAGCTCGTAGAGGCAGTGAGAGATCACAGTTATAGCACGTAGTGACACGGAGAGATCACAGTGATAGCACGTAGTGACACTGAGAGATCACAGTGATAGCACATAGTGACACTGAGAGATCACAGTGATACACGTACTGACATGAGAGATCACAGTGATAGCACATAGTGACACTGAGAGATCACAGTGATAGCACGTACTGACATGAGAGATCACAGTGATAGCACGTAGTGACACTGAGAGATCACAGTGATAGCACGTAGTGACACTGAGAGATCACAGTGATAGCACATAGTGACACTGAGAGATCACAGTGATAGCACGTAGAGACACTGATAGATCACAGGGATAGCACGTAGTGACACTGAGAGATCACAGTGATAGCACGTAGTGACACTGAGAGATCACAGTATTGGGATGTAGCGACACTGAGAGATCACAGTGATAGCACGTAGTGACACTGAGAGATCACAGTGATAGCACGTAGTGACACTGAGAGATCACAGTGATAGCACGTAGTGACACTGAGTGATCACAGTGATAGCAAGTAGTGACACTGACAGATCACAGTGATAGCACGTAGTGACACTGAGAGATCACATTGATAGCACGTAGTGACACTGAGAGATCACAGTGATAGCACATAGTGACACAGAGAGATCACAGTGATAGCACGTAGTGACAATGAGAGATCACAGTGATAGCACGTAGTGACACTGAGAGATCACAGTGATAGCACGTAGAGACACTGAGAGATCACAGTGATAGCACGTAGTGACACTGAGAGATCACAGTGATAGCACGTAGTGACACTGAGAGATCACAGTGATAGCACGTAGTGACACTGAGAGATCACAGTGATAGCACGTAGAGACACTGAGAGATCACAGTGATGGCACGTAGAGACACTGAGATATCACAGTCATAGCACGTAGTGACACTGAGAGATCACAGTGATAGCACGTAGTGACACTGAGATTTCACAGTGATAGCACGTAGTGACACTGAGAGATCACAGTAATAGCACGTAGTGACACTGAGAGATCACAGTGATAGCACGTAGGGACAATGAGAGATCACAGTGATAGCACGTAGTGACACTGAGAGATCACCGTGATAGCATGTAGTGACACTGAGAGATCACCGTGATAGCACGTAGTGACACTGAGAGATCACAGTGATAGCACATAGTGACACATAGAGATCACAGTGATAGGACGTAGTGACACTGAGAGATCACAGTAATAGCGCGTAGTGACACTGAGAGATCACAGTGATAGCATGTAGTGACACTGAGAGATCACAGTGATAGCACGCACTGACACTGAGAGATCACAGTGATAGCACGTAGTGACATTGAGTGATCACAGTGATAGCACATAGTGACAATGAGAGATCACAGTGATAGCACGTAGAGACACTGAGACATCACAGTGATAGCACGTAGTGACACTGAGAGATCACAGTGATAGCACGTAGTGACACTGAGAGATCACAGTGATAGCACGTAGTGACACTGAGAGATCACAGTGATAGCACGTAGTGTCACTGAGAGATGACAGTGATAGCACGTAGTGACACTGAGAGATCACAGTGATAGCACGTAGTGACAGTGAGAGATCACTGTGATAGCACGTAGAGACACTGAGAGATCACAGTGATAGCACGTAGTGACGCTGAGAGATCACAGTGATAGCACGTTGTGACACTGAGAGATCACAGTGATAGCACGTAGTGACACTGAGAGATCACAGTATTGGGACGTAGTGGCACTGAGAGATCACAGTGATAGCACGTAGTGACACTGAGAGATCACAGTGATAGCACGTACTGACACTGAGAGTTCACAGTGATAGCACGTAGTGACACTGAGAGATCACAGTGATAGCACCTAGTGACACGGAGAGATCACAGTGATAGCACGTAGTGACACTGAGAGATCACAGTGATAGCACGTAGTGACACTGAGAGATCACAGTGATAGCACGTAGTGACACTGAAAGATCACAGTGATAGAACGTAGTGACACTGAGAGATCACAGTGATAGCACGTAGTGACATGGAGAGATCACAGTGATAGCACGTACTGACACTGAGAGATCACAGTGATAGCACGTTGTGACACTGAGAGATCACAGTGATAGCACGTAGTGACAATGAGAGATCACAGTGATAGCACGTCGAGACACTGAGAGATCACAGTACTGGCACGTTGTGACACTGAGAGATCACAGTGATAGCACGTAGAGACACTGAGAGATCACAGTGATAGCACGTAGTGACACTGAGAGATCACAATGATAGCACGTAGTGACACTGAGAGATCACAGTGATAGAACGTAGAGACACTGAGAGATCACAGTGATAGCACGTAGTGACACTGAGAGATCACAGTGATAGCACGTGATGACACTGAGACATCACAGTGTTAGCACGCAGTGACACGGAGAGATCACAGTGATAGCACGTAGAGACACTGAGAGATCACTGTGATAGCACGTAGTGACACTGAGAGATCACAGTGAAAGCACGCAGTGTCACTGAGAGATCACAGTGATAGCACGGAGTGACACTAAGAGATCACAGTGATAGCACGTAGTGACACGGAGAGATCACAGTATTAGAATGTTTTGACACTGAGAGATCACAGTGATAGCACCTAGTGACACTGAGAGATCACAGTGATAGCACGTATTGACACTGAAAGATCACAGTGATAGCACGTAGTGACACTGAGAGATCACAGAGATAGCATGTAGTGAAACTGAGAGATCACAGTGATAGCACGTAGTGACACTGAGAGATCACAGTTATAGCACGTAGTGACACTGAGAGATCACAGTGATAGCACGTAGTGACACTGAGAGATCACAGTGATAGCACGTAGTGACACTGAGAGATCACAGTGATAGCACGTAGTGACACGGAGAGATCACAGTGATAGCACGTAGAGACACTGAGAGATCACAGTGATAGCACGTAGTGACACGGAGAGATCACAGTGATAGCACGTACTGACACTGAGAGATAACAGTGATAGCACGTAGTGACACTGAGATATCACAGAGATAGCACGTAGTGACACTGAGAGATCACAGTGATAGCACATAGTGACACTGAGAGATCAGAGTGATAGCACGTAGTGACACTGAGAGATCACAGTGATAGCACGTACTGACACTGAGAGATCACAGTGATAGCACGTAGTGACACTGAGTGATCACAGTGATAGCACCTAGTGACACGGAGAGATCACAGTGATAGCACGTAGAGACACTGAGAGATCACAGTGATAGCACGTAGTGACACGGATAGATCACAGTGATAGCACGTAGTGACACTGAGAGATCACAGTGATAGCACGTAGTGACACTGAGAGATCACAGTGATAGCACGTAGTGACACTGACAGATCACAGTGATAGCACGTAGTGACACTGAGAGATCACAGTGATAGCACGTAGTGACACTGAGAGATCACAGTGATAGCACGTAGTGACACTGAGAGATCACAGTGATAGCACGTACTGACACTGAGAGATCACAGTGATAGCACGTAGTGACACTGAGAGATCACACTGATAGCACGTAGTGACACTTAGAGATCACAGTGATAGCACGTAGTGACACGGAGAGATCACAGTGATAGCACGTACTGACACTGAGAGATCACAGTGATAGCACGTTGTGACACTGAGAGATCACAGTGATAGCACGTAGTGACAATGAGAGATCACAGTGATAGCACGTCGAGACACTGAGAGATCTCAGTACTGGCACGTAGTGACACTGAGAGATCACTGTGATAGCACGTAGAGACACTGAGAGATCACAGTGATAGCACGTAGTGACACTGAGAGATCACAATGATAGCACGTAGTGACACTGAGAGATCACAGTGATAGCACGTAGAGACACTGAGATATCACAGTCATAGCACGTAGTGACACTGAGAGATCACAGTGATAGCACGTAGTGACACTGAGATTTCACAGTGATAGCACGTAGTGACACTGAGAGATCACAGTAATAGCACGTAGTGACACTGAGAGATCACAGTGATAGCACGTAGGGACAATGAGAGATCACAGTGATAGCACGTAGTGACACTGAGAGATCACCGTGATAGCATGTAGTGACACTGAGAGATCACCGTGATAGCACGTAGTGACACTGAGAGATCACAGTGATAGCACATAGTGACACATAGAGATCACAGTGATAGGACGTAGTGACACTGAGAGATCACAGTAATAGCGCGTAGTGACACTGAGAGATCACAGTGATAGCATGTAGTGACACTGAGAGATCACAGTGATAGCACGCACTGACACTGAGAGATCACAGTGATAGCACGTAGTGACATTGAGTGATCACAGTGATAGCACATAGTGACAATGAGAGATCACAGTGATAGCACGTAGAGACACTGAGACATCACAGTGATAGCACGTAGTGACACTGAGAGATCACAGTGATAGCACGTAGTGACACTGAGAGATCACAGTGATAGCACGTAGTGACACTGAGAGATCACAGTGATAGCACGTAGTGTCACTGAGAGATGACAGTGATAGCACGTAGTGACACTGAGAGATCACAGTGATAGCACGTAGTGACAGTGAGAGATCACTGTGATAGCACGTAGAGACACTGAGAGATCACAGTGATAGCACGTAGTGACGCTGAGAGATCACAGTGATAGCACGTTGTGACACTGAGAGATCACAGTGATAGCACGTAGTGACACTGAGAGATCACAGTATTGGGACGTAGTGGCACTGAGAGATCACAGTGATAGCACGTAGTGACACTGAAAGATCACAGTGATAGAACGTAGTGACACTGAGAGATCACAGTGATAGCACGTAGTGACATGGAGAGATCACAGTGATAGCACGTACTGACACTGAGAGATCACAGTGATAGCACGTTGTGACACTGAGAGATCACAGTGATAGCACGTAGTGACAATGAGAGATCACAGTGATAGCACGTCGAGACACTGAGAGATCACAGTACTGGCACGTTGTGACACTGAGAGATCACAGTGATAGCACGTAGAGACACTGAGAGATCACAGTGATAGCACGTAGTGACACTGAGAGATCACAATGATAGCACGTAGTGACACTGAGAGATCACAGTGATAGAACGTAGAGACACTGAGAGATCACAGTGATAGCACGTAGTGACACTGAGAGATCACAGTGATAGCACGTGATGACACTGAGACATCACAGTGTTAGCACGCAGTGACACGGAGAGATCACAGTGATAGCACGTAGAGACACTGAGAGATCACTGTGATAGCACGTAGTGACACTGAGAGATCACAGTGAAAGCACGCAGTGTCACTGAGAGATCACAGTGATAGCACGGAGTGACACTAAGAGATCACAGTGATAGCACGTAGTGACACGGAGAGATCACAGTATTAGAATGTTTTGACACTGAGAGATCACAGTGATAGCACCTAGTGACACTGAGAGATCACAGTGATAGCACGTATTGACACTGAAAGATCACAGTGATAGCACGTAGTGACACTGAGAGATCACAGAGATAGCATGTAGTGAAACTGAGAGATCACAGTGATAGCACGTAGTGACACTGAGAGATCACAGTTATAGCACGTAGTGACACTGAGAGATCACAGTGATAGCACGTAGTGACACTGAGAGATCACAGTGATAGCACGTAGTGACACTGAGAGATCACAGTGATAGCACGTAGTGACACGGAGAGATCACAGTGATAGCACGTAGAGACACTGAGAGATCACAGTGATAGCACGTAGTGACACGGAGAGATCACAGTGATAGCACGTACTGACACTGAGAGATAACAGTGATAGCACGTAGTGACACTGAGATATCACAGAGATAGCACGTAGTGACACTGAGAGATCACAGTGATAGCACATAGTGACACTGAGAGATCAGAGTGATAGCACGTAGTGACACTGAGAGATCACAGTGATAGCACGTACTGACACTGAGAGATCACAGTGATAGCACGTAGTGACACTGAGTGATCACAGTGATAGCACCTAGTGACACGGAGAGATCACAGTGATAGCACGTAGAGACACTGAGAGATCACAGTGATAGCACGTAGTGACACGGATAGATCACAGTGATAGCACGTAGTGACACTGAGAGATCACAGTGATAGCACGTAGTGACACTGAGAGATCACAGTGATAGCACGTAGTGACACTGACAGATCACAGTGATAGCACGTAGTGACACTGAGAGATCACAGTGATAGCACGTAGTGACACTGAGAGATCACAGTGATAGCACGTAGTGACACTGAGAGATCACAGTGATAGCACGTACTGACACTGAGAGATCACAGTGATAGCACGTAGTGACACTGAGAGATCACACTGATAGCACGTAGTGACACTTAGAGATCACAGTGATAGCACGTAGTGACACGGAGAGATCACAGTGATAGCACGTACTGACACTGAGAGATCACAGTGATAGCACGTTGTGACACTGAGAGATCACAGTGATAGCACGTAGTGACAATGAGAGATCACAGTGATAGCACGTCGAGACACTGAGAGATCTCAGTACTGGCACGTAGTGACACTGAGAGATCACTGTGATAGCACGTAGAGACACTGAGAGATCACAGTGATAGCACGTAGTGACACTGAGAGATCACAATGATAGCACGTAGTGACACTGAGAGATCACAGTGATAGCACGTAGAGACACTGAGATATCACAGTCATAGCACGTAGTGACACTGAGAGATCACAGTGATAGCACGTAGTGACACTGAGATTTCACAGTGATAGCACGTAGTGACACTGAGAGATCACAGTAATAGCACGTAGTGACACTGAGAGATCACAGTGATAGCACGTAGGGACAATGAGAGATCACAGTGATAGCACGTAGTGACACTGAGAGATCACCGTGATAGCATGTAGTGACACTGAGAGATCACCGTGATAGCACGTAGTGACACTGAGAGATCACAGTGATAGCACATAGTGACACATAGAGATCACAGTGATAGGACGTAGTGACACTGAGAGATCACAGTAATAGCGCGTAGTGACACTGAGAGATCACAGTGATAGCATGTAGTGACACTGAGAGATCACAGTGATAGCACGCACTGACACTGAGAGATCACAGTGATAGCACGTAGTGACATTGAGTGATCACAGTGATAGCACATAGTGACAATGAGAGATCACAGTGATAGCACGTAGAGACACTGAGACATCACAGTGATAGCACGTAGTGACACTGAGAGATCACAGTGATAGCACGTAGTGACACTGAGAGATCACAGTGATAGCACGTAGTGACACTGAGAGATCACAGTGATAGCACGTAGTGTCACTGAGAGATGACAGTGATAGCACGTAGTGACACTGAGAGATCACAGTGATAGCACGTAGTGACAGTGAGAGATCACTGTGATAGCACGTAGAGACACTGAGAGATCACAGTGATAGCACGTAGTGACGCTGAGAGATCACAGTGATAGCACGTTGTGACACTGAGAGATCACAGTGATAGCACGTAGTGACACTGAGAGATCACAGTATTGGGACGTAGTGGCACTGAGAGATCACAGTGATAGCACGTAGTGACACTGAGAGATCACAGTGATAGCACGTACTGACACTGAGAGTTCACAGTGATAGCACGTAGTGACACTGAGAGATCACAGTGATAGCACCTAGTGACACGGAGAGATCACAGTGATAGCACGTAGTGACACTGAGAGATCACAGTGATAGCACGTAGTGACACTGAGAGATCACAGTGATAGCACGTAGTGACACTGAAAGATCACAGTGATAGAACGTAGTGACACTGAGAGATCACAGTGATAGCACGTAGTGACATGGAGAGATCACAGTGATAGCACGTACTGACACTGAGAGATCACAGTGATAGCACGTTGTGACACTGAGAGATCACAGTGATAGCACGTAGTGACAATGAGAGATCACAGTGATAGCACGTCGAGACACTGAGAGATCACAGTACTGGCACGTTGTGACACTGAGAGATCACAGTGATAGCACGTAGAGACACTGAGAGATCACAGTGATAGCACGTAGTGACACTGAGAGATCACAATGATAGCACGTAGTGACACTGAGAGATCACAGTGATAGAACGTAGAGACACTGAGAGATCACAGTGATAGCACGTAGTGACACTGAGAGATCACAGTGATAGCACGTGATGACACTGAGACATCACAGTGTTAGCACGCAGTGACACGGAGAGATCACAGTGATAGCACGTAGAGACACTGAGAGATCACTGTGATAGCACGTAGTGACACTGAGAGATCACAGTGAAAGCACGCAGTGTCACTGAGAGATCACAGTGATAGCACGGAGTGACACTAAGAGATCACAGTGATAGCACGTAGTGACACGGAGAGATCACAGTATTAGAATGTTTTGACACTGAGAGATCACAGTGATAGCACCTAGTGACACTGAGAGATCACAGTGATAGCACGTATTGACACTGAAAGATCACAGTGATAGCACGTAGTGACACTGAGAGATCACAGAGATAGCATGTAGTGAAACTGAGAGATCACAGTGATAGCACGTAGTGACACTGAGAGATCACAGTTATAGCACGTAGTGACACTGAGAGATCACAGTGATAGCACGTAGTGACACTGAGAGATCACAGTGATAGCACGTAGTGACACTGAGAGATCACAGTGATAGCACGTAGTGACACGGAGAGATCACAGTGATAGCACGTAGAGACACTGAGAGATCACAGTGATAGCACGTAGTGACACGGAGAGATCACAGTGATAGCACGTACTGACACTGAGAGATAACAGTGATAGCACGTAGTGACACTGAGATATCACAGAGATAGCACGTAGTGACACTGAGAGATCACAGTGATAGCACATAGTGACACTGAGAGATCAGAGTGATAGCACGTAGTGACACTGAGAGATCACAGTGATAGCACGTACTGACACTGAGAGATCACAGTGATAGCACGTAGTGACACTGAGTGATCACAGTGATAGCACCTAGTGACACGGAGAGATCACAGTGATAGCACGTAGAGACACTGAGAGATCACAGTGATAGCACGTAGTGACACGGATAGATCACAGTGATAGCACGTAGTGACACTGAGAGATCACAGTGATAGCACGTAGTGACACTGAGAGATCACAGTGATAGCACGTAGTGACACTGACAGATCACAGTGATAGCACGTAGTGACACTGAGAGATCACAGTGATAGCACGTAGTGACACTGAGAGATCACAGTGATAGCACGTAGTGACACTGAGAGATCACAGTGATAGCACGTACTGACACTGAGAGATCACAGTGATAGCACGTAGTGACACTGAGAGATCACACTGATAGCACGTAGTGACACTTAGAGATCACAGTGATAGCACGTAGTGACACGGAGAGATCACAGTGATAGCACGTACTGACACTGAGAGATCACAGTGATAGCACGTTGTGACACTGAGAGATCACAGTGATAGCACGTAGTGACAATGAGAGATCACAGTGATAGCACGTCGAGACACTGAGAGATCTCAGTACTGGCACGTAGTGACACTGAGAGATCACTGTGATAGCACGTAGAGACACTGAGAGATCACAGTGATAGCACGTAGTGACACTGAGAGATCACAATGATAGCACGTAGTGACACTGAGAGATCACAGTGATAGCACGTAGAGACACTGAGAGGTCACAGTGATAGCACGTAGTGACACTGAGAGATCACAGTGATAGCACGTGGTGACACTGAGACCTCACAGTGTTAGCACGCAGTGACACGGAGAGATCACAGTGATAGCACGTAGAGACACTGAGAGATCACAGTGATAGCACGTAGTGACACTGAGAGTTCACAGTGAAAGCACGCAGTGACACTGAGAGATCACAGTGATAGCACCTAGTGACACTGAGAGATCACAATGATAGCACGTAGGGACACTGAGAGATCACAGAAATAGCACGTAGTGACACGGAGAGATCACAGTGATAGCACGTAGTGACACAGAGAGATTACAGTGATAGCACGTAGTGACACTGAGAGACCACAGTGATAGCACGTAGTGACACTGAGAGATCACAGTGATAGAACGTAGTGACACTGTTACATCACAGTGATAGCACGTAGTGACACTGAGGGATCACAGTGATAGCACATAGTGACACTGAGAGATCACAGTGATAGCACGTAGTGACACTGAGAGATCACAGTGATAGCACGTAGTGACACTGAGAGATCACAGTGATAGCACGTAGTGACACTGAGAGATCACAGTGATAGCACGTAGTGAAACTGAGAGATCACAGTGACAGCACGTAGTGACACTGAGAGATCACAGTGATAGCACGTAGTGACACTGAGGGATCACAGTGATAGCACATAGTGACACTGAGAGATCACAGTGATAGCACGTAGTGACACTGAGATATCACAGTGATAGCACGTAGTGACACTGAGAGATCACAGTGATAGCACGTAGTGACACTGAGAGATCACAGTGATAGCACGTAGTGACACTGAGAGATCACAGTGACAGCAAGTAGTGACACTGAGAGATCACAGTGAGAGCACGTAGTGACACTGAGAGATCACAGTGATAGCACGTAGTGACACTGAGAGATCACAGGGATAGCACGTATTGACACTGAGAGATCACAGTGATAGCACGTAGTGACACTGAGAGATCACAGTGGTAGCACGTAGTGACACTGAGAGATCACAGTGGTAGTTCGTAGTGACACTGAGAGATCACAGTGGTAGCACGTAGAGACACTGAGAGATCACAGTGATAGCACGTAGTGACACTGAGAGATCACAGTGATAGCACGTAGTGACACTGAGAGATCACAGAGATTGCACGTAGTGACACTGTGAGATAACAGTTTTAGCACGTAGAGACACTGAGATATCACAGTGATAGCACGTAGTGACACTGAGAGATCACAGTGATAGCACGTAGAGACAATGAGACATCACAGTGATTGCACGTAGAGACACTGAGAGATCACAGTGATAGCACATAGAGACACTGAGATATCACAGTGATAGCACGTAGTGACACTGAGGGATCACAGTGATAGCACGTAGAGACACTGAGAGATCACAGTGATAGCACGTAGTGACACTGAGGGATCACAGTGATATCACCTAGAGACACTGAGAGATCACAGTGATAGCACGTAGTGACACTGAGAGATCACAGTGATAGCACGTAGTGACACTGAGAGATCACAGTGATAGCACGTAGTGACACTGAGAGATCACAGTGATAGCACGTAGTGACACTGAGAGATCACAGTGATAGCACGTAGTGACACTGAGAGATCACAGTATTGGGACGTAGTGACACTGACAGATCACAGTGATAGCACTTAGAGACACTGAGAGATCACAGTGATAGCACGTACTGACACTGAGAGATCACCGTGATAGCACGTAGAGACACTGAGAGATCACAGTGATAGCACGTAGAGACACTGAGAAATCACAGTGATAGCACGTAGTGACACTGAGAGATCACAGTGATAGCACGTAGTGACACTGAGAGATCACAGTGATAGCACGAAGTGACACTGAGAGATCACAGTGATAGCACGTAGTGACACTGAGAGATCAGAGCGATAGCACGTAGTGACACTGAGAGATCACAGTGATAGCACGTAGTGACACTAAGAGATCACAGTGATAGCACGTAGAGACACTGAGAGATCACAGTGATATCACGTAGTGACACTGAGAGATCACAGTGATAGCACGTAGTGACACAGAGATCACAGTGATAGCATGTAGTGACACTGAGAGATCACAGTGATAGCACGTAGTGACACTGAGAGATCACAGTGATAGCACGTAGCGACACTGAGAGATCACTGTGATAGCACGTAGTGACACTGAGAGATCACAGTGATAGCACGTAGAGACACTGAGAGATCACAGTGATAACACGTAGTGACACAGAAAGAACACAGTGATAGCACGTAGAGACACTGAGAGATCACAGTGATAGCACGTAGTGACACTGAGAGATCACAGTGATAGCATGTAGTGACACTGAGAGATCACAGTATTGGGACGTAGTGACACTGAGAGATCACAGTGATAGCACGTAGTGACACTGAGAGATCACAGTGATAGCAAGAAGTGAGATTGAGAGATCACAGTGATAGCACGTAGTGACACTGACAGATCACAGTGATAGCACCGAGTGACACTGATAGATCACAGTGATAGTACGTAGTGACACTGAGAGATCACAGTGATAGCACGTAGAGACACTGAGAGATCACAGTGATAGCACGTAGTGACACAGAGAGATCACAGTGATAGCACGTAGAGAAACTGAGTGATCACAGTGATAGCACGTAGTGACACTGAGAGATCACAGTGATAGCACGTAGTGACACTGTGAGATCACAGTGATAGCACGTAGTGACACTGAGAGATCACAGTGATAGCACGTAGAGACACTGAGAGATCACAGTGATAGCACGTAGAGACACTGAGAGATCACAGTCATAGCACGTAGTGACACTGAGAGATCACAGTGATAGCACGTAGTGACACTGAGAGATCACAGTGATAGCACGTAGTGACACTGCGACATCACAGTGATAGCACGTAGTGACACTGAGAGATCACAGTGATAGCACGTAGTGACACGGAGAGATCACTGTGATAGCATGTAGAGGCACTGAGAGATCACAGTTATAGCACGAAGTGACACGGAGAGATCACAGTGATAGCACGTCGTGACACTGAGAGATCACAGTGATAGCACGTAGTGACACTGAGAGATTACAGTGATAGCACATAGTGACACAGAGAGATCACAGTGATAGCACGTAGTGACACTGAGAGATCACAGAGATTACACGTAGTGACACTGAGAGATCACAGTATTTTGACGTAGTGACACTGAGAGATCACAGTGATAGCACGTAGTGACACTGAGAGATCACAGTGATAGCACGTAGTGACACTGAGAGATCACATTGATAGCACGTAGTGGCACTGAGAGATCACAGTGATAGCACATAGTGACACTGAGAGATCACAGTGATAGCACGTAGAGACACTGAGAGATCACAGTGATAGCACGTAGTGACACTGAGAGATCACAGTGATAGCACGTAGAGACACTGAGTGATCACAGTGATAGCACGTAGTGACACTGAGAGATCACAGTGATAGCACGTAGTGACACTGAGAAATCACAGTGATAGCACGTAGTGACACTGAGAGATCACAGTGATAGCACGTAGTGACACTGAGAGATCACAGTGATAGCACGTAGTGACACTGAGAGATCACAGTGATAGCACGTAGTGACACTGAGAGATCACAGTGATAGCACGTAGAGACACTGAGTGATCACAGTGATAGCACGTAGTGACACTGAGAGATCACAGTGATAGCACGTAGTGACACTGAGAGATCACAGTGATAGCACGTAGTGACACTGAGAGATCACAGTGATAGCACGTAGAGACACTGAGAGATCACAGTGATAGCACGTAGAGACACTGAGATATCACAGTCATAGTACGTAGTGACACTGAGAGATCACAGTGATAGCACGTAGTGACACTGAGAGATCACAGTGATAGCACGTATTGACACTGAGAGATCACAGTAATAGCAGGTAGTGACACTGAGAGATCACAGTGATAGCACGTAGAGACACTGAGAGATCACAGTGATAGCACGTAGTGACAGTGAGAGATCACAGTGATAGCACGTAGAGACACTGAGAGATCACCGTGATAGCACGTAATGACACTGAGAGATCACAGTGATAGCACGTAGTGACACATAGACATCACAGTGATAGCACGTAGTGACACTGAGAGATCACAGTGATAGCACGTAGTGACACTGAGAGATCACAGTGATAGCATGTAGTGACAATGAGAGATCACAGTGATAGTACGTAGTGACACTGAGAGATCAGAGTGATAGCACGTAGTGACACTGAGAGATCACATTGATAGCACGTAGTGACACTGAGAGATCACAGTGATAGCACGAAGAGACACAGAGATCACAGTGATAGCAGGTAGAGACACTGAGAGATCACAGTGATAGCACGTAGTGACACTGAGAGATCACAGTGATAGAACGTAGAGTCACTGAGAGATCACAGTGATAGCACGTAGTGACACTGAGAGATCACAGTGATAGCACGTAGTGACACTGAGAGATCACAGTGATAGCACGTAGTGACACTGAGAGATCACAGTGAAAGCACGTAGTGACACTGAGAGATCACAGTGATAGCACGTAGTGACACTGAGAGATCACAGTGATAGCACGTAGTGACACGGAGAGATCACAGTATTAGCACGTAGTGACACTGAGAGATCACAGTGATAGCACGTAGAGCCACTGAGAGATCACAGTGATAGCACGTAGTGACACTGAGAGATCACAGTGACAGCACGTATTGACACTGAGAGATCACAGTGATTGCAAGTAGTGACACTGAGAGATCACAGTGATAGCACGTAGTGACATTGAGAGATCACAGTGATAGCACGTAGTGACACTGAGAGAACACAGTGATAGCACATAGTGACACTGAGAGATCACAGTGATAGCACACAGTGACACTGAGAGATCACAGTGATAACACGTAGTGACACAGAGATCACAGTGATAGCACGTAGTGACACGGAGAAATCACAGTGATAGCACGTTGAGACACTGAGAGATCACAGTGATAGCACGTAGTGACACTGAGAGATCACAGTGATAGCACGTAGTGACACTGAGAGATCACAGTGATAGCACGTAGTGACACTGAGAGATCACAGAGATAGCACGTAGTGACACTGAGAGATCACAGTGATAGCACGTAGTGACACTCAGAGATCACAGTGATAGCACGTAGTGACACTGAGAGATCACAGTGATAGCACGTAGTGACAATGAGAGATCACAGTGATAGCACGTAGTGACACTGAGAGATCACAGTGATAGCACGTAGTGACACTGAGAGATCACAGTGATAGCACGTAGTGACACTGAGAGATCACAGTATTGGGACGTAGTGACACTGACAGATCACAGTGATAGCACTTAGAGACACTGAGAGATCACAGTGATAGCACGTACTGACACTGAGAGATCACCGTGATAGCACGTAGAGACACTGAGAGATCACAGTGATAGCACGTAGAGACACTGAGAAATCACAGTGATAGCACGTAGTGACACTGAGAGATCACAGTGATAGCACGTAGTGACACTGAGAGATCACAGTGATAGCACGAAGTGACACTGAGAGATCACAGTGATAGCACGTAGTGACACTGAGAGATCAGAGCGATAGCACGTAGTGACACTGAGAGATCACAGTGATAGCACGTAGTGACACTAAGAGATCACAGTGATAGCACGTAGAGACAGTGAGAGATCACAGTGATAGCACGTAGTGACACTGAGAGATCACAGTGATAGCACGTAGTGACACAGAGATCAAAGTGATTGGCATGTAGTGACACTGAGAGATCACAGTGATAGCACGTAGTGACACTGAGAGATCACAGTGATAGCACGTAGCGACACTGAGAGATCACTGTGATAGCACGTAGTGACACTGAGAGATCACAGTGATAGCACGTAGAGAAACTGAGAGATCACAGTGATAACACGTAGTGACACAGAGAGAACACAGTGATAGCACGTAGAGACACTGAGAGATCACAGTGATAGCACGTAGTGACACTGAGAGATCACAGTGATAGCATGTAGTGACACTGAGAGATCACAGTATTGGGACGTCGTGACACTGAGAGATCACAGTGATAGCACGTAGTGACACTGAGAGATCACAGTGATAGCAAGAAGTGAGATTGAGAGATCACAGTGATAGCACGTAGTGACACTGACAGATCACAGTGATAGCACGTAGTGACACTGAGACATCACAGTGATAGCACGTAGTGACACTGAGAGATCACAGTGATAGCACCGAGTGACACTGATAGATCACAGTGATAGTACGTAGTGACACTGAGAGATCACAGTGATAGCACGTAGAGACACTGAGAGATCACAGTGATAGCACGTAGTGACACAGAGAGATCACAGTGATAGCACGTAGAGAAACTGAGTGATCACAGTGATAGCACGTAGTGACACTGAGAGATCACAGTGATAGCACATAGTGACACTGTGAGATCACAGTGATAGCACGTAGTGACACTGAGAGATCACAGTGATAGCACGTAGAGACACTGAGAGATCACAGTGATAGCACGTAGAGACACTGAGAGATCACAGTCATAGCACGTAGTGACACTGAGAGATCACAGTGATAGCACGTAGTGACACTGAGAGATCACAGTGATAGCACGTAGTGACACTGCGACATCACAGTGATAGCACGTAGTGACACTGAGAGATCACAGTGATAGCACGTAGTGACACTGAGAGATCACTGTGATAGCACGTCGTGACATTGAGAGATCACAGTGATAGCACGTAGTGACACTGAGAGATCACCGTGATAGCACGTAATGACACTGAGAGATCACAGTGATAGCACGTAGTGACACATAGAGATCACAGTGATAGCACGTAGTGACACTGAGAGATCACAGTGATAGCACGTAGTGACACTGAGAGATCACAGTGATAGCATGTAGTGACAATGAGAGATCACAGTGATAGTACGTAGTGACACTGAGAGATCAGAGTGATAGCACGTAGTGACACTGAGTGATCACATTGATAGCACGTAGTGACACTGAGAGATCACAGTGATAGCACGAAGAGACACAGAGATCACAGTGATAGCAGGTAGAGACACTGAGAGATCACAGTGATAGCACGTAGTGACACTGAGAGATCACAGTGATAGAACGTAGAGTCACTGAGAGATCACAGTGATAGCACGTAGTGACACTGAGAGATCACAGTGATAGCACGTAGTGACACTGAGAGATCACAGTGATAGCACGTAGTGACACTGAGAGATCACAGTGAAAGCACGTAGTGACACTGAGAGATCACAGTGATAGCACGTAGTGACACTGAGAGATCACAGTGATAGCACGTAGTGACACGGAGAGATCACAGTATTAGCACGTAGTGACACTGAGAGATCACAGTGATAGCACGTAGAGCCACTGAGAGATCACAGTGATAGCACGTAGTGACACTGAGAGATCACAGTGACAGCACGTATTGACACTGAGAGATCACAGTGATTGCACGTAGTGACACTGAGAGATCACAGTGATAGCACGTAGTGACATTGAGAGATCACAGTGATAGCACGTAGTGACACTGAGAGAACACGGTGATAGCACATAGTGACACTGAGAGATCACAGTGATAGCACATAGTGACACTGAGAGATCACAGTGATAACACGTAGTGACACAGAGATCACAGTGATAGCACGTAGTGACACGGAGAAATCACAGTGATAGCACGTTGAGACACTGAGAGATCACAGTGATAGCACGTAGTGACACTGAGAGATCACAGTGATAGCACGTAGTGACACTGAGAGATCACAGTGATAGCACGTAGTGACACTGAGAGATCACAGAGATAGCACGTAGTGACACTGAGAGATCACAGTGATAGCACGTAGTGACACTCAGAGATCACAGTGATAGCACGTAGTGACACTGAGAGATCACAGTGATAGCACGTAGTGACAATGAGAGATCACAGTGATAGCACGTAGTGACACTGAGAGATCACAGTGATAGCACGTAGTGACACTGAGAGATCACAGTGATAGCACGTAGTGACACTGAGAGATCACAGTATTGGGACGTAGTGACACTGACAGATCACAGTGATAGCACTTAGAGACACTGAGAGATCACAGTGATAGCACGTACTGACACTGAGAGATCACCGTGATAGCACGTAGAGACACTGAGAGATCACAGTGATAGCACGTAGAGACACTGAGAAATCACAGTGATAGCACGTAGTGACACTGAGAGATCACAGTGATAGCACGTAGTGACACTGAGAGATCACAGTGATAGCATGAAGTGACACTGAGAGATCACAGTGATAGCACGTAGTGACACTGAGAGATCAGAGCGATAGCACGTAGTGACACTGAGAGATCACAGTGATAGCACGTAGTGACACTAAGAGATCACAGTGATAGCACGTAGAGACAGTGAGAGATCACAGTGATAGCACGTAGTGACACTGAGAGATCACAGTGATAGCACGTAGTGACACAGAGATCACAGTGATAGCATGTAGTGACACTGAGAGATCACAGTGATAGCACGTAGTGACACTGAGAGATCACAGTGATAGCACGTAGCGACACTGAGAGATCACTGTGATAGCACGTAGTGACACTGAGAGATCACAGTGATAGCACGTAGAGACACTGAGAGATCACAGTGATAACACGTAGTGACACAGAGAGAACACAGTGATAGCACGTAGAGACACTGAGAGATCACAGTGATAGCACGTAGTGACACTGAGAGATCACAGTGATAGCATGTAGTGACACTGAGAGATCACAGTATTGGGACGTAGTGACACTGAGAGATCACAGTGATAGCACGTAGTGACACTGAGAGATCACAGTGATAGCAAGAAGTGAGATTGAGAGATCACAGTGATAGCACGTAGTGACACTGACAGATCACAGTGATAGCACGTAGTGACACTGAGACATCACAGTGATAGCACGTAGTGACACTGAGAGATCACAGTGATAGCACCGAGTGACACTGATAGATCACAGTGATAGTACGTAGTGACACTGAGAGATCACAGTGATAGCACGTAGAGACACTGAGAGATCACAGTGATAGCACGTAGTGACACAGAGAGATCACAGTGATAGCACGTAGAGAAACTGAGTGATCACAGTGATAGCACGTAGTGACACTGAGAGATCACAGTGATAGCACGTAGTGACACTGTGAGATCACAGTGATAGCACGTAGTGACACTGAGAGATCACAGTGATAGCACGTAGAGACACTGAGAGATCACAGTGATAGCACGTAGAGACACTGAGAGATCACAGTCATAGCACGTAGTGACACTGAGAGATCACAGTGATAGCACGTAGTGACACTGAGAGATCACAGTGATAGCACGTAGTGACACTGCGACATCACAGTGATAGCACGTAGTGACACTGAGAGATCACAGTGATAGCACGTAGTGACACGGAGAGATCACTGTGATAGCATGTAGAGGCACTGAGAGATCACAGTTATAGCACGTAGTGACACGGAGAGATCACAGTGATAGCACGTCGTGACACTGAGAGATCACAGTGATAGTACGTAGTGACACTGAGAGATTACAGTGATAGCACATAGTGACACAGAGAGATCACAGTGATAGCACGTAGTGACACTGAGAGATCACAGAGATTGCACGTAGTGACACTGAGAGATCACAGTATTTTGACGTAGTGACACTGAGAGATCACAGTGATAGCACGTAGTGACACTGAGAGATCACAGTGAAAGCACGTAGTGACACTGAGAGATCACAGTGATAGCACGTCGTGACATTGAGAGATCACAGTGATAGCACGTATTGACACTGACAGATCACAGTGATAGCACGTAGTGACACTGAGAGATCACATTGATAGCACGTAGTGGCACTGAGAGATCACAGTGATAGCACATAGTGACACTGAGAGATCACAGTGATAGCACGTAGAGACACTGAGAGATCACAGTGATAGCACGTAGTGACACTGAGAGATCACAGTGATAGCACGAAGTGACACTGAGAGATCACAGTGATAGCACGTAGTGACACTGAGAGATCAGAGCGATAGCACGTAGTGACACTGAGAGATCACAGTGATAGCACGTAGAGACACTAAGAGATCACAGTGATAGCAAGTAGAGACAGTGAGAGATCACAGTGATAGCACGTAGTGACACTGAGAGATCACAGTGATAGCACGTAGTGACACAGAGATCACAGTGATAGCATGTAGTGACACTGAGAGATCAGAGTGATAGCACGTAGTGACACTGAGAGATCACAGTGATAGCACGTAGCGACACTGAGAGATCACTGTGATAGCACGTAGTGACACTGAGAGATCACAGTGATAGCACGTAGAGACACTGAGAGATCACAGTGATAACACGTAGTGACACAGAGAGAACACAGTGATAGCACGTAGAGACACTGAGAGATCACAGTGATAGCACGTAGTGACACTGAGAGATCACAGTGATAGCATGTAGTGACACTGAGAGATCACAGTATTGGGACGTAGTGACACTGAGAGATCACAGTGATAGCACGTAGTGACACTGAGAGATCACAGTGATAGCAAGAAGTGAGATTGAGAGATCACAGTGATAGCACGTAGTGACACGGACAGATCACAGTGATAGCACGTAGTGACACTGAGACATCACAGTGATAGCACGTAGTGACACTGAGAGATCACAGTGATAGCACCGAGTGACACTGATAGATCACAGTGATAGTACGTAGTGACACTGAGAGATCACAGTGATAGCACGTAGAGACACTGAGAGATCACAGTGATAGCACGTAGTGACACAGAGAGATCACAGTGATAGCACGTAGAGAAACTGAGTGATCACAGTGATAGCACGTAGTGACACTGAGAGATCACAGTGATAGCACGTAGTGACACTGTGAGATCACAGTGATAGCACGTAGTGACTCTGAGAGATCACAGTGATAGCACGTAGAGACACTGAGAGATCACAGTGATAGCACGTAGAGACACTGAGAGATCACAGTCATAGCACGTAGTGACACTGAGAGATCACAGTGATAGCACGTAGTGACACTGAGAGATCACAGTGATAGCACGTAGTGACACTGCGACATCACAGTGATAGCACGTAGTGACACTGAGAGATTACAGTGATAGCATGTAGTGACACGGAGAGATCACTGTGATAGCATGTTGAGGCACTGAGAGATCACAGTTATAGCACGTAGTGACACGGAGAGATCACAGTGATAGCACGTCGTGACACTGAGAGATCACAGTGATAGCACGTAGTGACACTGAGAGATTACAGTGATAGCACATAGTGACACAGAGAGATCACAGTGATAGCACGTAGTGACACTGAGAGATCACAGAGATTGCACGTAGTGACACTGAGAGATCACAGTATTTTGACGTAGTGACACTGAGAGATCACAGTGATAGCACGTAGTGACACTGAGAGATCACAGTGAAAGCACGTAGTGACACTGAGAGATCACAGTGATAGCACGTCGTGACATTGAGAGATCACAGTGATAGCACGTATTGACACTGACAGATCACAGTGATAGCACGTAGTGACACTGAGAGATCACATTGATAGCACGTAGTGGCACTGAGAGATCACAGTGATAGCACATAGTGACACTGAGAGATCACAGTGATAGCACGTAGAGACACTGAGAGATCACAGTGATAGCACGTAGTGACACTGAGAGATCACAGTGATAGCACGTAGAGACACTGAGTGATCACAGTGATAGCACGTAGTGACACTGAGAGATCACAGTGATAGCACGTAGTGACACTGAGAAATCACAGTGATAGCACGTAGTGACACTGAGAGATCACAGTGATAGCACGTAGTGACACTGAGAGATCACAGTGATAGCACGTAGTGACACTGAGAGATCACAGTGATAGCACGTAGTGACACTGAGAGATCACAGTGATAGCACGTAGAGACACTGAGTGATCACAGTGATAGCACGTAGTGACACTGAGAGATCACAGTGATAGCACGTAGTGACACTGAGAGATCACAGTGATAGCATGTAGTGACACTGAGAGATCACAGTGATAGCACGTAGAGACACTGAGAGATCACAGTGATAGCACGTAGAGACACTGAGATATCACAGTCATAGTACGTAGTGACACTGAGAGATCACAGTGATAGCACGTAGTGACACTGAGAGATCTCAGTGATAGCACGTAGTGACACTGAGAGATCACAGTAATAGCAGGTAGTGACACAGAGAGATCACAGTGATAGCACGTAGAGACACTGAGAGATCACAGTGATAGCACGTAGTGACAGTGAGAGATCACAGTGATAACACGTAGTGACACTGAGAGATCACCGTGATAGCACGTAATGACACTGAGAGATCACAGTGATAGCACGTAGTGACACATAGAGATCACAGTGATAGCACGTAGTGACACTGAGAGATCACAGTGATAGCACGTAGTGACACTGAGAGATCACAGTGATAGCATGTAGTGACAATGAGAGATCACAGTGATAGTACGTAGTGACACTGAGAGATCAGAGTGATAGCACGTAGTGACACTGAGAGATCACATTGATAGCACGTAGTGACACTGAGAGATCACAGTGATAGCACGAAGAGACACAGAGATCACAGTGATAGCAGGTAGAGACACTGAGAGATCACAGTGATAGCACGTAGTGACACTGAGAGATCACAGTGATAGAACGTAGAGTCACTGAGAGATCACAGTGATAGCACGTAGTGACACTGAGAGATCACAGTGATAGCACGTAGTGACACTGAGAGATCACAGTGATAGCACGTAGTGACACTGAGAGATCACAGTGAAAGCACGTAGTGACACTGAGAGATCACAGTGATAGCACGTAGTGACACTGAGAGATCACAGTGATAGCACGTAGTGACACGGAGAGATCACAGTATTAGCACGTAGTGACACTGAGAGATCACAGTGATAGCACGTAGAGCCACTGAGAGATCACAGTGATAGCACGTAGTGACACTGAGAGATCACAGTGACAGCACGTATTGACACTGAGAGATCACAGTGATTGCACGTAGTGACACTGAGAGATCACAGAGATAGCACGTAGTGACACTGAGAGATCACAGTGATAGCACGTAGTGACATTGAGAGATCACAGTGATAGCACGTAGTGACACTGAGAGAACACGGTGATAGCACATAGTGACACTGAGAGATCACAGTGATAGCACACAGTGACACTGAGAGATCACAGTGATAACACGTAGTGACACAGAGATCACAGTGATAGCACGTAGTGACACGGAGAAATCACAGTGATAGCACGTTGAGACACTGAGAGATCACAGTGATAGCACGTAGTGACACTGAGAGATCACAGTGATAGCACGTAGTGACACTGAGAGATCACAGTGATAGCACGTAGTGACACTGAGAGATCACAGAGATAGCACGTAGTGACACTGAGAGATCACAGTGATAGCACGTAGTGACACTCAGAGATCACAGTGATAGCACGTAGTGACACTGAGAGATCACAGTGATAGCACGTAGTGAAAATGAGAGATCACAGTGATAGCACATAGTGACACTGAGAGATCACAGTGATAGCACGTAGTGACACTGAGAGATCACAGTGATATCACGTAGTGACACTGAGAGATCACAGTGATAGCACGTAGTGACACAGAGATCACAGTGATAGCACGGAGTGACACTGAGAGATCACGGTGATACCACGTCGTGACACTGAGAGATCACAGTGATAGCACGTAGTGACACTGAGGGATCACAGTGATAGCACGTAGTGACACTGAGAGATCACAGTGATAGCACGTAGTGACACTGAGAGATCACAGAGATAGCACGTAGTGACACTGAGAGATCACAGTGGTAGCACGGAGAGACACTGAGATATCACAGTGATAGCACGTAGTGACACTGAGAAATCACAGTGATAGCACGTAGAGACAATGAGACACCACAGTGATAGCACGTAGAGACACTGAGAGATCACAGTGATAGCACGTAGAGACACTGAGATATCACAGTGATTGCACGTAGTGACACTGATGGATCACAGTGATAGCCCGTAGAGACACTGAGAGATCACAGTGATAGCACGTAGTGACACTGAGGGATCACAGTGATAGCACCTAGAGACACTGAGAGATCACAGTGATAGCACGTAGTGACACTGAGAGATCACAGTGATAGCACGTAGTGACACTGAGAGATCACAGTGATAGCACGTAGTGACACTGAGAGATCACAGTGATAGCACGTAGTGACACTGAGAGATCACAGTGATAGCACGCAGTGACACTGAGAGATCACAGTGGTAGCACGTAGTGACACTGAGAGATCACAGTGATAGCACTTAGAGCCACTGAGAGATCACAGTGATAGCACGTAGTGACACTGAGAGATCACAGTGATAGCACGTAGTGACACAGAGATCACAGTGATCGCACGTATTGACACTGAGAGATCACAGTGATAGCACGGAGTGACACTGAGAGATCACAGTGATTACACGTAGTGACACTGAGAGATCACAGTGATAGCACGTAGAGACACTGAGAGATCACAGTGATAGCACGTACTGACATGAGAGATCACAGTGATAGCACGTAGTGACACTGATAGATCACAGTGATAGCACGTAGAGCCACTGAGAGATCACAGTGATGGAACGTAGTGACACTGAGATATCACAGTGACAGCAAGTATTGACACTGAGAGATCACAGTGATTGCACGTAGTGACACTGAGAGATCACAGAGATAGCACGTATTGACACTGAGAGATCACAGTGATAGCACGTAGTGACACTGAGAGATCACAGTGATAGCACGTAGTGACACTGAGAGATCACAGTGATAGCAGATAGTGACAATGAGAGATCACAGTGATAGCACGTAGTGACACTGAGAGATCACAGAGATAGCACGTAGTGACACTTAGAGATCACAGTTATAGCACGTAGTGACATGAGAGATCACAGTGATAGCACGTAGTGACACTGAGAGATCACAGTGATAGCACCTAGAGCCACTGAGAGATCACAGTGATAGCACGTAGTGACACTGAGAGATCACAGTGACAGCACGTATTGACACTGAGCGATCACAGTGATTGCACGTAGTGACACTGAGAGATCACAGTGATAGCACGTAGTGACACATAGAGATCACAGTGATAGGACGTAGTGACACTGAGAGATCACAGTAATAGCGCGTAGTGACACTGAGAGATCACAGTGATAGCATGTAGTGACACTGAGAGATCACAGTGATAACACGCACTGACACTGAGAGATCACAGTGATAGCACGTAGTGACATTGAGTGATCACAGTGATAGCACATAGTGACAATGAGAGATCACAGTGATAGCACGTAGAGACACTGAGACATCACAGTGATAGCACGTAGTGACACTGAGAGATCACAGTGATAGCACGTAGTGACACTGAGAGATCACAGTGATAGCACGTAGTGACACTGAGAGATCACAGTGATAGCACGTAGTGTCACTGAGATGATGACAGTGATAGCACGTAGTGACACTGAGAGATCACAGTGATAGCACGTAGTGACAGTGAGAGATCACTGTGATAGCACGTAGAGACACTGAGAGATCACAGTGATAGCACGTAGTGACGCTGAGAGATCACAGTGATAGCACGTTGTGACACTGAGAGATCACAGTGATAGCACGTAGTAACACTGAGAGATCAAAGTGATAGCACGTAGTGACACTGAGAGATCACAGTATTGGGACGTAGTGGCACTGAGAGATCACAGTGATAGCACGTAGTGACACTGAGAGATCACAGTGATAGCACGTACTGACACTGAGAGTTCACAGTGATAGCACGTAGTGACACTGAGAGATCACAGTGATAGCACGCAGTGACACTGAGAGATCACAGTGATAGCACGCAGTGACACTGAGAGATCACAGTGATAGCACGTAGTGACACTGAGAGATCACAGTGATAGCACTTAGAGCCACTGAGAGATCACAGTGATAGCACGTAGTGACACTGAGAGATCACAGTGATAGCACGTAGTGACACAGAGATCACAGTGATCGCACGTATTGACACTGAGAGATCACAGTGATAGCACGGAGTGACACTGAGAGATCACAGTGATAACACGTAGTGACACTGAGAGATCACAGTGATAGCACGTAGAGACACTGAGAGATCACAGTGATAGCACGTACTGACATGAGAGATCACAGTGATAGCACATAGTGACACTGAGAGATCACAGTGATAGCACGTAGAGACACTGAGAGATCACAGTGATAGCACGTAGTGACACTGAGAGATCACAGTGATAGCACGTAGAGACACTGAGTGATCACAGTGATAGCACGTAGTGACACTGAGAGATCACAGTGATAGCACGTAGTGACACTGAGAAATCACAGTGATAGCACGTAGTGACACTGAGAGATCACAGTGATAGCACGTAGTGACACTGAGAGATCACAGTGATAGCACGTAGTGACACTGAGAGATCACAGTGATAGCACGTAGTGACACTGAGAGATCACAGTGATAGCACGTAGAGACACTGAGTGATCACAGTGATAGCACGTAGTGACACTGAGAGATCACAGTGATAGCACGTAGTGACACTGAGAGAGCACAGTGATAGCACGTAGTGACACTGAGAGATCACAGTGATAGCACGTAGAGACACTGAGAGATCACAGTGATAGCACGTAGAGACACTGAGATATCACAGTCATAGTACGTAGTGACACTGAGAGATCACAGTGATAGCACGTAGTGACACTGAGAGATCACAGTGATAGCACGTAGTGACACTGAGAGATCACAGTAATAGCAGGTAGTGACACTGAGAGATCACAGTGATAGCACGTAGAGACACTGAGAGATCACAGTGATAGCACGTAGTGACAGTGAGAGATCACAGTGATAGCACGTAGTGACACTGAGAGATCACCGTGATAGCACGTAATGACACTGAGAGATCACAGTGATAGCACGTAGTGACACATAGAGATCACAGTGATAGCACGTAGTGACACTGAGAGATCACAGTGATAGCACGTAGTGACACTGAGAGATCACAGTGATAGCATGTAGTGACAATGAGAGATCACAGTGATAGTACGTAGTGACACTGAGAGATCAGAGTGATAGCACGTAGTGACACTGAGAGATCACATTGATAGCACGTAGTGACACTGAGAGATCACAGTGATAGCACGAAGAGACACAGAGATCACAGTGATAGCAGGTAGAGACACTGAGAGATCACAGTGATAGCACGTAGTGACACTGAGAGATCACAGTGATAGAACGTAGAGTCACTGAGAGATCACAGTGATAGCACGTAGTGACACTGAGAGATCACAGTGATAGCACGTAGTGACACTGAGAGATCACAGTGATAGCACGTAGTGACACTGAGAGATCACAGTGAAAGCACGTAGTGACACTGAGAGATCACAGTGATAGCACGTAGTGACACTGAGAGATCACAGTGATAGCACGTAGTCACACGGAGAGATCACAGTATTAGCACGTAGTGACACTGAGAGATCACAGTGATAGCACGTAGAGCCACTGAGAGATCACAGTGATAGCACGTAGTGACACTGAGAGATCACAGTGACAGCACGTATTGACACTGAGAGATCACAGTGATTGCACGTAGTGACACTGAGAGATCACAGAGATAGCACGTAGTGACACTGAGAGATCACAGTGATAGCACGTAGTGACATTGAGAGATCACAGTGATAGCACGTAGTGACACTGAGAGAACACGGTGATAGCACATAGTGACACTGAGAGATCACAGTGATAGCACACAGTGACACTGAGAGATCACAGTGATAACACGTAGTGACACAGAGATCACAGTGATAGCACGTAGTGACACGGAGAAATCACAGTGATAGCACGTTGAGACACTGAGAGATCACAGTGATAGCACGTAGTGACACTGAGAGATCACAGTGATAGCACGTAGTGACACTGAGAGATCACAGTGATAGCACGTAGTGACACTGAGAGATCACAGAGATAGCACGTAGTGACACTGAGAGATCACAGTGATAGCACGTAGTGACACTCAGAGATCACAGTGATAGCACGTAGTGACACTGAGAGATCACAGTGATAGCACGTAGTGACAATGAGAGATCACAGTGAAAGCACGTAGTGACACTGAGAGATCACAGTGATAGCACGTAGTGACACTGAGAGATCACAGTGATATCACGTAGTGACACTGAGAGATCACTGTGATAGCACGTAGTGACACAGAGATCACAGTGATAGCACGGAGTGACACGGAGAGATCACGGTGATAGCACGTCGTGACACTGAGAGATCACAGTGATAGCACGTAGTGACACTGAGAGATCACAGTGATAGCACGTAGTGACACTGAGAGATCACAGTGATAGCACGTAGTGACACTGAGAGATCACAGAGATAGCACGTAGTGACACTGAGAGATCACAGTGGTAGCACGGAGAGACACTGAGATATCACAGTGATAGCACGTAGTGACACTGAGAAATCACAGTGATAGCACGTAGAGACAATGAGACACCACAGTGATAGCACGTAGAGACACTGAGAGATCACAGTGATAGCACGTAGAGACACTGAGATATCACAGTGATAGCACGTAGTGACACTGAGAGATCACAGTAATAGCAGGTAGTGACACTGAGAGATCACAGTGATAGCACGTAGAGACACTGAGAGATCACAGTGATAGCACGTAGTGACAGTGAGAGATCACAGTGATAGCACGTAGTGACACTGAGAGATCACCGTGATAGCACGTAATGACACTGAGAGATCACAGTGATAGCACGTAGTGACACATAGAGATCACAGTGATAGCACGTAGTGACACTGAGAGATCACAGTGATAGCACGTAGTGACACTGAGAGATCACATTGATAGCATGTAGTGACAATGAGAGATCACAGTGATAGTACGTAGTGACACTGAGAGATCAGAGTGATAGCACGTAGTGACACTGAGAGATCACATTGATAGCACGTAGTGACACTGAGAGATCACAGTGATAGCACGAAGAGACACAGAGATCACAGTGATAGCAGGTAGAGACACTGAGAGATGACAGTGATAGCACGTAGTGACACTGAGAGATCACAGTGATAGAACGTAGAGTCACTGAGAGATCACAGTGATAGCACGTAGTGACACTGAGAGATCACAGTGATAGCACGTAGTGACACTGAGAGATCACAGTGATAGCACGTAGTGACACTGAGAGATCACAGTGAAAGCACGTAGTGACACTGAGAGATCACAGTGATAGCACGTAGTGACACTGAGAGATCACAGTGATAGCACGTAGTGACACGGAGAGATCACAGTATTAGCACTTAGTGACACTGAGAGATCACAGTGATAGCACGTAGAGCCACTGAGAGATCACAGTGATAGCACGTAGTGACACTGAGAGATCACAGTGACAGCACGTATTGACACTGAGAGATCACAGTGATTGCACGTAGTGACACTGAGAGATCACAGAGATAGCACGTAGTGACACTGAGAGATCACAGTGATAGCACGTAGTGATATTGAGAGATCACAGTGATAGCACGTAGTGACACTGAGAGAACACGGTGATAGCACATAGTGACACTGAGAGATCACAGTGATAGCACACAGTGACACTGAGAGATCACAGTGATAACACGTAGTGACACAGAGATCACAGTGATAGCACGTAGTGACACGGAGAAATCACAGTGATAGCACGTTGAGACACTGAGAGATCACAGTGATAGCACGTAGTGACACTGAGAGATCACAGTGATAGCACGTAGTGACACTGAGAGATCACAGTGATAGCACGTAGTGACACTGAGAGATCACAGAGATAGCACGTAGTGACACTGAGAGATCACAGTGATAGCACGTAGTGACACTCAGAGATCACAGTGATAGCACGTAGTGACACTGAGAGATCACAGTGATAGCACGTAGTGACAATGAGAGACCACAGTGATAGCACGTAGTGACACTGAGAGATCACAGTGATAGCACGTAGTGACACTGAGAGATCACAGTGATATCACGTAGTGACACTGAGAGATCACAGTGATAGCACGTAGTGACACAGAGATCACAGTGATAGCACGGAGTGACACGGAGAGATCACGGTGATAGCACGTCGTGACACTGAGAGATCACAGTGATAGCACGTAGTGACACTGAGAGATCACAGTGATAGCACGTAGTGACACTGAGAGATCACAGTGATAGCACGTAGTGACACTGAGAGATCACAGAGATAGCACGTAGTGACACTGAGAGATCACAGTGGTAGCACGGAGAGACACTGAGATATCACAGTGATAGCACGTAGTGACACTGAGAAATCACAGTGATAGCACGTAGAGACAATGAGACACCACAGTGATAGCACGTAGAGACACTGAGAGATCACAGTGATAGCACGTAGAGACACTGAGATATCACAGTGATTGCACGTAGTGACACTGATGGATCACAGTGATAGCACGTAGAGACACTGAGAGATCACAGTGATAGCACGTAGTGACACTGAGGGATCACAGTGATAGCACCTAGAGACACTGAGAGATCACAGTGATAGCACGTAGTGACACTGAGAGATCACAGTGATAGCACGTAGTGACACTGAGAGATCACAGTGATAGCACGTAGTGACACTGAGAGATCACAGTGATAGCACGTAGTGACACTGAGAGATCACAGTGATAGCACGCAGTGACACTGAGAGATCACAGTGATAGCACGTAGTGACACTGAGAGATCACAGTGATAGCACTTAGAGCCACTGAGAGATCACAGTGATAGCACGTAGTGACACTGAGAGATCACAGTGATAGCACGTAGTGACAAAGAGATCACAGTGATCGCACGTATTGACACTGAGAGATCACAGTGATAGCACGGAGTGACACTGAGAGATCACAGTGATTACACGTAGTGACACTGAGAGATCACAGTGATAGCACGTAGAGACACTGAGAGATCACAGTGATAGCACGTACTGACATGAGAGATCACAGTGATAGCACGTAGTGACACTGATAGATCACAGTGATAGCACGTAGAGCCACTGAGAGATCACAGTGATGGAACGTAGTGACACTGAGATATCACAGTGACAGCAAGTATTGACACTGAGAGATCACAGTGATTGCACGTAGTGACACTGAGAGATCACAGAGATAGCACGTATTGACACTGAGAGATCACAGTGATAGCACGTAGTGACACTGAGAGATCACAGTGATAGCACGTAGTGACACTGAGAGATCACAGTGATAGCAGATAGTGACAATGAGAGATCACAGTGATAGCACGTAGTGACACTGAGAGATCACAGAGATAGCACGTAGTGACACTTAGAGATCACAGTTATAGCACGTAGTGACATGAGAGATCACAGTGATAGCACGTAGTGACACTGAGAGATCACAGTGATAGCACCTTGAGCCACTGAGAGATCACAGTGATAGCACGTAGTGACACTGAGAGATCACAGTGACAGCACGTATTGACACTGAGCGATCACAGTGATTGCACGTAGTGACACTGAGAGATCACATGATAGCACGTAGTGACACATAGAGATCACAGTGATAGGACGTAGTGACACTGAGAGATCACAGTAATAGCGCGTAGTGACACTGAGAGATCACAGTGATAGCATGTAGTGACACTGAGAGATCACAGTGATAACACGCACTGACACTGAGAGATCACAGTGATAGCACGTAGTGACATTGAGTGATCACAGTGATAGCACATAGTGACAATGAGAGATCACAGTGATAGCACGTAGAGACACTGAGACATCACAGTGATAGCACGTAGTGACACTGAGAGATCACAGTGATAGCACGTAGTGACACTGAGAGATCACAGTGATAGCACGTAGTGACACTGAGAGATCACAGTGATAGCACGTAGTGTCACTGAGATGATGACAGTGATAGCACGTAGTGACACTGAGAGATCACAGTGATAGCACGTAGTGACAGTGAGAGATCACTGTGATAGCACGTAGAGACACTGAGAGATCACAGTGATAGCACGTAGTGACGCTGAGAGATCACAGTGATAGCACGTTGTGACACTGAGAGATCACAGTGATAGCACGTAGTAACACTGAGAGATCAAAGTGATAGCACGTAGTGACACTGAGAGATCACAGTATTGGGACGTAGTGGCACTGAGAGATCACAGTGATAGCACGTAGTGGCACTGAGAGATCACAGTGATAGCACGCACTGACACTGAGAGTTCACAGTGATAGCACGTAGTGACACTGAGAGATCACAGTGATAGCACGCAGTGACACTGAGAGATCACAGTGATAGCACGCAGTGACACTGAGAGATCACTGTGATAGCACGTAGTGACACTGAGAGATCACAGTGATAGCACTTAGAGCCACTGAGAGATCACAGTGATAGCACGTAGTGACACTGAGAGATCACAGTGATAGCACATAGTGACACAGAGATCACAGTGATCGCACGTATTGACACTGAGAGATCACAGTGATAGCACGGAGTGACACTGAGAGATCACAGTGATAACACGTAGTGACACTGAGAGATCACAGTGATAGCACATAGAGACACTGCGAGATCACAGTGATAGCACGTACTGACATGAGAGATCACAGTGATAGCACGTAGTGACACTGATAGATCACAGTGATAGCACGTAGAGCCACTGAGAGATCACAGTGATGGAACGTAGTGACACTGAGATATCACAGTGACAGCAAGTATTGACACTGAGAGATCACAGTGATTGCACGTAGTGACACTGAGAGATCACAGAGATAGCACGTATTGACACTGAGAGATCACAGTGATAGCACGTAGTGACACTGAGAGATCACAGTGATAGCACGTAGTGACACTGAGAGATCACAGTGATAGCAGATAGTGACAATGAGAGATCACAGTGATAGCACGTAGTGACACTGAGAGATCACAGAGATAGCACGTAGTGACACTTAGAGATCACAGTTATAGCACGTAGTGACATGAGAGATCACAGTGATAGCACGTAGTGACACTGAGAGATCACAGTGATAGCACCTAGAGCCACTGAGAGATCACAGTGATAGCACGTAGTGACACTGAGAGATCACAGTGACAGCACGTATTGACACTGAGCGATCACAGTGATTGCACGTAGTGACACTGAGAGATCACAGTGATAGCACGTAGTGACACATAGAGATCACAGTGATAGGACGTAGTGACACTGAGAGATCACAGTAATAGCGCGTAGTGACACTGAGAGATCACAGTGATAGCATGTAGTGACACTGAGAGATCACAGTGATAACACGCACTGACACTGAGAGATCACAGTGATAGCACGTAGTGACATTGAGTGATCACAGTGATAGCACATAGTGACAATGAGAGATCACAGTGATAGCACGTAGAGACACTGAGACATCACAGTGATAGCACGTAGTGACACTGAGAGATCACAGTGATAGCACGTAGTGACACTGAGAGATCACAGTGATAGCACGTAGTGACACTGAGAGATCACAGTGATAGCACGTAGTGTCACTGAGATGATGACAGTGATAGCACGTAGTGACACTGAGAGATCACAGTGATAGCACGTAGTGACAGTGAGAGATCACTGTGATAGCACGTAGAGACACTGAGAGATCACAGTGATAGCACGTAGTGACGCTGAGAGATCACAGTGATAGCACGTTGTGACACTGAGAGATCACAGTGATAGCACGTAGTAACACTGAGAGATCAAAGTGATAGCACGTAGTGACACTGAGAGATCACAGTATTGGGACGTAGTGGCACTGAGAGATCACAGTGATAGCACGTAGTGACACTGAGAGATCACAGTGATAGCACGTACTGACACTGAGAGTTCACAGTGATAGCACGTAGTGACACTGAGAGATCACAGTGATAGCACCTAGTGACACGGAGAGATCACAGTGATAGCACGTAGTGACACTGAGAGATCACAGTGATAGCACGTAGTGAAACTGAGAGATCACAGTGATAGCACGTAGTGACACTGAAAGATCACAGTGATAGAACGTAGTGACACTGAGAGATCACAGTGATAGCACGTAGTGACACTGAGTGATTACAGTGATAGCACGTAGTGACACGGAGAGATCACAGTGATAGCACGTAGTGACACGGAGAGATCACAGTGATAGCACGTACTGACACTGAGAGATCACAGTGATAGCACGTTGTGACACTGAGAGATCACAGTGATAGCACGTAGTGACAATGAGAGATCACAGTGATAGCACGTCGAGACACTGAGAGATCACAGTACTGGCACGTTGTGACACTGAGAGATCACAGTGATAGCACGTAGAGACACTGAGAGATCACAGTGATAGCACGTAGTGACACTGAGAGATCACAATGATAGCACGTAGTGACACTGAGAGATCACAGTGATAGAACGTAGAGACACTGAGAGATCACAGTGATAGCACGTAGTGACACTGAGAGATCACAGTGATAGCACGTGATGACACTGAGACATCACAGTGTTAGCACGCAGTGACACGGAGAGATCACAGTGATAGCACGTAGAGACACTGAGAGATCACTGTGATAGCACGTAGTGACACTGAGAGATCACAGTGAAAGCACGCAGTGTCACTGAGAGATCACAGTGATAGCACGGAGTGACACTAAGAGATCACAGTGATAGCACGTAGTGACACGGAGAGATCACAGTATTAGAACGTTTTGACACTGAGTGATCACAGTGATAGCACGTAGTGACACTGAGAGATCACAGTGATAGCACGTATTGACACTGAATGATCACAGTGATAGCACGTAGTGACACTGAGAGATCACAGAGATAGCACGTAGTGAAACTGAGAGATCACAGTGATAGCACGTAGTGACACTGAGAGATCACAGTTATAGCACGTAGTGACACTGAGAGATCACAGTGATAGCACGTAGTGACACTGAGAGATCACAGTGATAGCACGTAGTGACACTGAGAGATCACAGTGATAGCACGTAGTGACACGGAGAGATCACAGTGATAGCACATAGAGACACTGAGAGATCACAGTGATAGCAATTAGTGACACGGAGAGATCACAGTGATAGCACGTACTGACACTGAGAGATAACAGTGATTGCACGTAGTGACACTGAGATATCACAGAGATAGCACGTAGTGACACTGAGAGATCACAGTGATAGCACATAGTGACACTGAGAGCTCACAGTGATAGCACGTAGTGACACTGAGAGATCACAGTGATAGCACGTACTGACACTGAGAGATCACAGTGATAGCACGTAGTGACACTGAGTGATCACAGTGATAGCACCTAGTGACACGGAGAGATCACAGTGATAGCACGTAGAGACACTGAGAGATCACAGTGATAGCACGTAGTGACACGGATAGATCACAGTGATAGCACGTACTGACACTGAGAGATCACAGTGATAGCACGTTGTGACACTGAGAGATCACAGTGATAGCACGTAGTGACAATGGGAGATCGCAGTGATAGCACGTCGAGACACTGAGAGATCACAGTACTGGCACGTAGTGACACTGAGAGATCACTGTGATAGCACGTAGAGACACTGAGAGATCACAGTGATAGCACGTAGTGACACTGAGAGATCACAATGATAGCACGTAGTGACACTGAGAGATCACAGTGATAGCACGTAGAGACACTGAGAGGTCACAGTGATAGCACGTAGTGACACTGAGAGATCACAGTGATAGCACGTGGTGACACTGAGACCTCACAGTGTTAGCACGCAGTGACACGGAGAGATCACAGTGATAGCACGTAGAGACACTGAGAGATCACAGTGATAGCACGTAGTGACACTGAGAGTTCACAGTGAAAGCACGCAGTGACACTGAGAGATCACAGTGATAGCACCTAGTGGCACTGAGAGATCACAATGATAGCACGTAGGGACACTGAGAGGTCACAGAAATAGCACGTAGTGACACGGAGAGATCACAGTGATAGCACGTAGTGACACAGAGAGATTACAGTGATAGCACGTAGTGACACTGAGAGACCACAGTGATAGCACGTAGTGACACTGAGAGATCACAGTGATAGAACGTAGTGACACTGTTACATCACAGTGATAGCACGTAGTGACACTGAGGGATCACAGTGATAGCACATAGTGACACTGAGAGATCACAGTGATAGCACGTAGTGACACTGAGATATCACAGTGATAGCACGTAGTGACACTGAGAGATCACAGTGATAGCACGTAGTGACACTGAGAGATCACAGTGATAGCACGTAGTGACACTGAGAGATCACAGTATTGGGACGTAGTGGCACTGAGAGATCACAGTGATAGCACGTAGTGACACTGAGAGATCACAGTGATAGCACGTACTGACACTGAGTGTTCACAGTGATAGCACGTAGTGACACTGAGAGATCACAGTGATAGCACCTAGTGACACGGAGAGATCACAGTGAAAGCACGTAGTGACACTGAGAGATCACAGTGATAGCACGTAGTGAAACTGAGAGATCACAGTGATAGCACGTAGTGACACTGAAAGATCACAGTGATAGAACGTAGTGACACTGAGAGATCACAGTGATAGCACGTAGTGACACTGAGTGATTACAGTGATAGCACGTAGTGACACTGAGAGATCACAGTGATAGCACGTAGTGACACGGAGAGATCACAGTGATAGCACGTACTGACACTGAGAGATCACAGTGATAGCACGTTGTGACACTGAGAGATCACAGTGATAGCACGTAGTGACAATGAGAGATCACAGTGATAGCACGTCGAGACACTGAGAGATCACAGTACTGGCACGTTGTGACACTGAGAGATCACAGTGATAGCACGTAGAGACACTGAGAGATCACAGTGATAGCACGTAGTGACACTGAGAGATCACAATGATAGCACGTAGTGACACTGAGAGATCACAGTGATAGAACGTAGAGACACTGAGAGATCACAGTGATAGCACGTAGTGACACTGAGAGATCACAGTGATAGCACGTGATGACACTGAGACATCACAGTGTTAGCACGCAGTGACACGGAGAGATCACAGTGATAGCACGTAGAGACACTGAGAGATCACTGTGATAGCACGTAGTGACACTGAGAGATCACAGTGAAAGCACGCAGTGTCACTGAGAGATCACAGTGATAGCACGGAGTGACACTAAGAGATCACAGTGATAGCACGTAGTGACACGGAGAGATCACAGTATTAGAACGTTTTGACACTGAGTGATCAAAGTGATAGCACGTAGTGACACTGAGAGATCACAGTGATAGCACGTATTGACACTGAAAGATCACAGTGATAGCACGTAGTGACACTGAGAGATCACAGTGATAGCACGTTGTGACACAGAGAGATCACAGTGATAGCACGTAGTGACAATGGGAGATCACAGTGATAGCACGTCGAGACACTGAGAGATCACAGTACTGGCACGTAGTGACACTGAGAGATCACTGTGATAGCACGTAGAGACACTGAGAGATCACAGTGATAGCACGTAGTGACACTGAGAGATCACAATGATAGCACGTAGTGACACTGAGAGATCACAGTGATAGCACGTAGAGACACTGAGAGGTCACAGTGATAGCACGTAGTGACACTGAGAGATCACAGTGATAGCACGTGGTGACACTGAGACCTCACAGTGTTAGCACGCAGTGACACGGAGAGATCACAGTGATAGCACGTAGAGACACTGAGAGATCACAGTGATAGCACGTAGTGACACTGAGAGTTCACAGTGAAAGCACGCAGTGACACTGAGAGATCACAGTGATAGCACCTAGTGGCACTGAGAGATCACAATGATAGCACGTAGGGACACTGAGAGATCACAGAAATAGCACGTAGTGACACGGAGAGATCACAGTGATAGCACGTAGTGACACATAGAGATCACAGTGATAGGACGTAGTGACACTGAGAGATCACAGTAATAGCGCGTAGTGACACTGAGAGATCACAGTGATAGCATTTAGTGACACTGAGAGATCACAGTGATAACACGCACTGACACTGAGAGATCACAGTGATAGCACGTAGTGACATTGAGTGATCACAGTGATAGCACATAGTGACAATGAGAGATCACAGTGATAGCACGTAGAGACACTGAGACATCACAGTGATAGCACGTAGTGACACTGAGAGATCACAGTGATAGCACGTAGTGACACTGAGAGATCACAGTGATAGCACGTAGTGACACTGAGAGATCACAGTGATAGCACGTAGTGTCACTGAGATGATGACAGTGATAGCACGCAGTGACACTGAGAGATCACAGTGATAGCACGTAGTGACAGTGAGAGATCACTGTGATAGCACGTAGAGACACTGAGAGATCACAGTGATAGCACGTAGTGACGCTGAGAGATCACAGTGATAGCACGTTGTGACACTGAGAGATCACAGTGATAGCACGTAGTAACACTGAGAGATCAAAGTGATAGCACGTAGTGACACTGAGAGATCACAGTATTGGGACGTAGTGGCACTGAGAGATCACAGTGATAGCACTTAGTGACACTGAGAGATCACAGTGATAGCACGTACTGACACTGAGAGTTCACAGTGATAGCACGTAGTGACACTGAGAGATCACAGTGATAGCACCTAGTGACACGGAGAGATCACAGTGATAGCACGTAGTGACACTGAGAGATCACAGTGATAGCACGTAGTGAAACTGAGAGATCACAGTGATAGCACGTAGTGACACTGAAAGATCACAGTGATAGAACGTAGTGACACTGAGAGATCACAGTGATAGCACGTAGTGACACTGAGTGATTACAGTGATAGCACGTAGTGACACTGAGAGATCACAGTGATAGCACGTAGTGACACGGAGAGATCACAGTGATAGCACGTACTGACACTGAGAGATCACAGTGATAGCACGTTGTGACACTGAGAGATCACAGTGATAGCACGTAGTGACAATGAGAGATCACAGTGATAGCACGTCGAGACACTGAGAGATCACAGTACTGGCACGTTGTGACACTGAGAGATCACAGTGATAGCACGTAGAGACACTGAGAGATCACAGTGATAGCACGTAGTGACACTGAGAGATCACAATGATAGCACGTAGTGACACTGAGAGATCACAGTGATAGAACGTAGAGACACTGAGAGATCACAGTGATAGCACGTAGTGACACTGAGAGATCACAATGATAGCACGTGATGACACTGAGACATCACAGTGTTAGCACGCAGTGACACGGAGAGATCACAGTGATAGCACGTAGAGACACTGAGAGATCACTGTGATAGCACGTAGTGACACTGAGAGATCACAGTGAAAGCACGCAGTGTCACTGAGAGATCACAGTGATAGCACGGAGTGACACTAAAAGATCACAGTGATAGCACGTAGTGACACGGAGAGATCACAGTATTAGAACGTTTTGACACTGAGAGATCACAGTGATAGCACGTAGTGACACTGAGAGATCACAGTGATAGCACGTATTGACACTGAAAGATCACAGTGATAGCACGTAGTGACACTGAGAGATCACAGAGATAGCACGTAGTGAAACTGAGAGATCACAGTGATAGCACGTAGTGACACTGAGAGATCACAGTTATAGCACGTAGTGACACTGAGAGATCACAGTGATAGCACGTAGTGACACTGAGAGATCACAGTGATAGCACGTAGTGACACTGAGAGATCACAGTGATAGCACGTAGTGACACGGAGAGATCACAGTGATAGCACGTAGAGACACTGAGAGATCACAGTGATAGCAATTAGTGACACGGAGAGATCACAGTGATAGCACGTACTGACACTGAGAGATAACAGTGATTGCACGTAGTGACACTGAGATATCACAGAGATAGCACGTAGTGACACTGAGAGATCACAGTGATAGCACATAGTGACACTGAGAGCTCACAGTGATAGCACGTAGTGACACTGAGAGATCACAGTGATAGCACGTAGTGACACTGAGTGATCACAGTGATAGCACCTAGTGACACGGAGAGATCACAGTGATAGCACGTAGAGACACTGAGAGATCACAGTGATAGCACGTAGTGACACGGATAGATCACAGTGATAGCACGTACTGACACTGAGAGATCACAGTGATAGCACGTTGTGACACTGAGAGATCACAGTGATAGCACGTAGTGACAATGGGAGATCGCAGTGATAGCACGTCGAGACATGAGAGATCACAGTACTGGCACGTAGTGACACTGAGAGATCACTGTGATAGCACGTAGAGACACTGAGAGATCACAGTGATAGCACGTAGTGACACTGAGAGATCACAATGATAGCACGTAGTGACACTGAGAGATCACAGTGATAGCACGTAGAGACACTGAGAGGTCACAGTGATAGCACGTAGTGACACTGAGAGATCACAGTGATAGCACGTGGTGACACTGAGACCTCACAGTGTTAGCACGCAGTGACACGGAGAGATCACAGTGATAGCACGTAGAGACACTGAGAGATCACAGTGATAGCATGTAGTGACACTGAGAGTTCACAGTGAAAGCACGCAGTGACACTGAGAGATCACAGTGATAGCACCTAGTGGCACTGAGAGATCACAATGATAGCACGTAGGGACACTGAGAGATCACAGAAATAGCACGTAGTGACACGGAGAGATCACAGTGATAGCACGTAGTGACACAGAGAGATTACAGTGATAGCACGTAGTGACACTGAGAGACCACAGTGATAGCACGTAGTGACACTGAGAGATCACAGTGATAGAACGTAGTGACACTGTTACATCACAGTGATAGCAAGTAGTGACACTGAGGGATCACAGTGATAGCACATAGTGACACTGAGAGATCACAGTGATAGCACGTAGTGACACTGAGATATCACAGTGATAGCACGTAGTGACACTGAGAGATCACAGTGATAGCACGTAGTGACACTGAGAGATCACAGTGATAGCACGTAGTGACACTGAGAGATCACAGTATTGGGACGTAGTGGCACTGAGAGATCACAGTGATAGCACGTAGTGACACTGAGAGATCACAGTGATAGCACGTACTGACACTGAGAGTTCACAGTGATAGCACGTAGTGACACTGAGAGATCACAGTGATAGCACCTAGTGACACGGAGAGATCACAGTGATAGCACGTAGTGACACTGAGAGATCACAGTGATAGCACGTAGTGAAACTGAGAGATCACAGTGATAGCACGTAGTGACACTGAAAGATCACAGTGATAGAACGTAGTGACACTGAGAGATCACAGTGATAGCACGTAGTGACACTGAGTGATTACAGTGATAGCACGTAGTGACACTGAGAGATCACAGTGATAGCACGTAGTGACACGGAGAGATCACAGTGATAGCACGTACTGACACTGAGAGATCACAGTGATAGCACGTTGTGACACTGAGAGATCACAGTGATAGCACGTAGTGACAATGAGAGATCACAGTGATAGCACGTCGAGACACTGAGAGATCACAGTACTGGCACGTTGTGACACTGAGAGATCACAGTGATAGCACGTAGAGACACTGAGAGATCACAGTGATAGCACGTAGTGACACTGAGAGATCACAATGATAGCACGTAGTGACACTGAGAGATCACAGTGATAGAACGTAGAGACACTGAGAGATCACAGTGATAGCACGTAGTGACACTGAGAGATCACAGTGATAGCACGTGATGACACTGAGACATCACAGTGTTAGCACGCAGTGACACGGAGAGATCACAGTGATAGCACGTAGAGACACTGAGAGATCACTGTGATAGCACGTAGTGACACTGAGAGATCACAGTGAAAGCACGCAGTGTCACTGAGAGATCACAGTGATAGCACGGAGTGACACTAAGAGATCACAGTGATAGCACGTAGTGACACGGAGAGATCACAGTATTAGAACGTTTTGACACTGAGAGATCACAGTGATAGCACGTAGTGACACTGAGAGATCACAGTGATAGCACGTATTGACACTGAAAGATCACAGTGATAGCACGTAGTGACACTGAGAGATCACAGTGATAGCACGTTGTGACACAGAGAGATCACAGTGATAGCACGTAGTGACAATGGGAGATCACAGTGATAGCACGTCGAGACTCTGAGAGATCACAGTACTGGCACGTAGTGACACTGAGAGATCACTGTGATAGCACGTAGAGACACTGAGAGATCACAGTGATAGCACGTAGTGACACTGAGAGATCACAATGATAGCACGTAGTGACACTGAGAGATCACAGTGATAGCACGTAGAGACACTGAGAGGTCACAGTGATAGCACGTAGTGACACTGAGAGATCACAGTGATAGCACGTGGTGACACTGAGACCTCACAGTGTTAGCACGCAGTGACACGGAGAGATCACAGTGATAGCACGTAGAGACACTGAGAGATCACAGTGATAGCACGTAGTGACACTGAGAGTTCACAGTGAAAGCACGCAGTGACACTGAGAGATCACAGTGATAGCACCTAGTGGCACTGAGAGATCACAATGATAGCACGTAGGGACACTGAGAGATCACAGAAATAGCACGTAGTGACACGGAGAGATCACAGTGATAGCACGTAGTGACACAGAGAGATTACAGTGATAGCACGTAGTGACACTGAGAGACCACAGTGATAGCACGTAGTGACATTGAGAGATCACAGTGATAGAACGTAGTGACACTGTTACATCACAGTGATAGCACGTAGTGACACTGAGGGATCACAGTGATAGCACATAGTGACACTGAGAGATCACAGTGATAGCACGTAGTGACACTGAGAGATCACAGTGATAGCACGTAGTGACACTGAGAGATCACAGTGATAGCACGTAGTGACACTGAGAGATCACAGTGATAGCACGTAGTGACACTGAGAGATCACAGTGACAGCACGTAGTGACACTGAGAGATCACAGTGATAGCACGTAGTGACACTGAGGGATCACAGTGATAGCACACAGTGACACTGAGAGATCACAGTGATAGCACGTAGTGACACTGAGATATCACAGTGATAGCACGTAGTGACACTGAGAGATCACAGTGATAGCACGTTGTGACACTGAGAGATCACAGTGATAGCACGTAGTGACACTGAGAGATCACAGTGACAGCACGTAGTGACACTGAGAGATCACAGTGATAGCACGTAGTGACACTGAGAGATCACAGTGATAGCACGTAGTGACACTGAGAGATCACAGGGATAGCACGTATTGACACTGAGAGATCACAGTGATAGCACGTAGTGACACTGAGAGATCACAGTGGTAGCACGTAGTGACACTGAGAGATCACAGTGGTAGTTCGTAGTGACACTGAGAGATCACAGTGGTAGCACGTAGAGACACTGAGAGATCACAGTGATAGCACGTAGTGACACTGAGAGATCACAGTGATAGCACGTAGTGACACTGAGAGATCACAGAGATTGCATGTAGTGACACTGTGAGATAACAGTGGTAGCACTTAGAGACACTGAGATATCACAGTGATAGCACGTAGTGACACTGAGAGATCACAGTGATAGCACGTAGAGACAATGAGACATCACAGTGATTGCACGTAGAGACACTGAGAGATCACAGTGATAGCACATAGAGACACTGAGATATCACAGTGATAGCACGTAGTGACACTGAGGGATCACAGTGATAGCACGTAGAGACACTGAGAGATCACAGTGATAGCACGTAGTGACACTGAGGGATCACAGTGATATCACCTAGAGACACTGAGAGATCACATTGATAGCACGTAGTGACACTGTGAGATCACAGTGATAGCACGTAGTGACACTGAGAGATCACAGTGATAGCACGTAGTGACACTGAGAGATCACAGTGATAGCACGTAGTGACACTGAGAGATCACAGTGATAGCACGTAGTGACACTGAGAGATCACAGTATTGGGACGTAGTGACACTGACAGATCACAGTGATAGCACTTAGAGACACTGAGAGATCACAGTGATAGCACGTACTGACACTGAGAGATCACCGTGATAGCACGTAGAGACACTGAGAGATCACAGTGATAGCACGTAGAGACACTGAGAAATCACAGTGATAGCACGTAGTGACACTGAGAGATCACAGTGATAGCACGTAGTGACACTGAGAGATCACAGTGATAGCACGAAGTGACACTGAGAGATCACAGTGATAGCACGTAGTGACACTGAGAGATCAGAGCGATAGCACGTAGTGACACTGAGAGATCACAGTGATAGCACGTAGTGACACTAAGAAATCACAGTGATAGCACGTAGAGACACTGAGAGATCACAGTGATAGCACGTAGTGACACTGAGAGATCACAGTGATAGCACGTAGTGACACAGAGATCACAGTGATAGCATGTAGTGACACTGAGAGATCACAGTGATAGCACGTAGTGACACTGAGAGATCACAGTGATAGCACGTAGCGACACTGAGAGATCACTGTGATAGCACGTAGTGACACTGAGAGATCACAGTGATAGCACGTAGAGACACTGAGAGATCACAGTGATAACACGTAGTGACACAGAGAGATCACAGTGATCGCACGTAGAGACACTGAGAGATCACAGTGATAGCACGTAGTGACACTGAGAGATCACAGTGATAGCATGTAGTGACACTGAGAGATCACAGTATTGGGACGTAGTGACACTGAGAGATCACAGTGATAGCACGTAGTGACACTGAGAGATCACAGTGATAGCAAGAAGTGGGATTGAGAGATCACAGTGATTGCACGTAGTGACACTGACAGATCACAGTGATAGCACTTAGTGACACTGAGACATCACAGTGATAGCACGTAGTGACACTGAGAGATCACAGTGATAGCACCGAGTGACACTGATAGATCACAGTGATAGTACGTAGTGACACTGAGAGATCACAGTGATAGAACGTAGAGACACTGAGAGATCACAGTGATAGCACGTAGTGACACAGAGAGATCACAGTGATAGCACGTAGAGAAACTGAGTGATCACAGTGATAGCACGTAGTGACACTGAGAGATCACAGTGATAGCACGTAGTGACACTGTGAGATTACAGTGATAGCACGTAGTGACACTGAGAGATCACAGTGATAGCACGTAGAGACACTGAGAGATCACAGTGATAGCACGTAGAGACACTGAGAGATCACAGTCATAGCACGTAGTGACACTGAGAGATCACAGTGATAGCACGTAGTGACACTGAGAGATCACAGTGATAGCACGCAGTGACACTGCGACATCACAGTGATAGCACGTAGTGACACTGAGAGATCACAGTGATAGCACGTAGTGACACGGAGAGATCACTGTGATAGCATGTAGAGGCACTGAGAGATCACAGTTATAGCACGTAGTGACACGGAGAGATCACAGTGATAGCACGTCGTGACACTGAGAGATCACAGTGATAGCACGTAGTGACACTGAGAGATTACAGTGATAGCACATAGTGACACTGAGAGATCACAGTGATAGCACGTAGTGACACTGAGAGATCACAGAGATTGCACGTAGTGACACTGAGAGATCACAGTATTTTGACGTAGTGACACTGAGAGATCACAGTGATAGCACGTAGTGACACTGAGAGATCACAGTCAAAGCACGTAGTGACACTGAGAGATCACAGTGATAGCACGTCGTGACACTATGAGATCACAGTGATAGCACGTATTGACACTGACAGATCACAGTGATAGCACGGAGTGACACTGAGAGATCACATTGATAGCACGTAGTGGCACTGAGAGATCACAGTGATAGCACATAGTGACACTGAGAGATCACAGTGATAGCACGTAGAGACACTGAGAGATCACAGTGATAGCACGTAGTGACACTGAGAGATCACAGTGATAGCACGTAGAGACACTGAGTGATCACAGTGATAGCACGTAGTGACACTGAGAGATCACAGTGATAGCACGTAGTGACACTGAGAAATCACAGTGATAGCACGTAGTGACACTGAGAGATCACAGTGATAGCACGTAGTGACACTGAGAGATCACAGTGATAGCACGTAGTGACACTGAGAGTTCACAGTGATAGCACGTAGTGACACTGAGAGATCACAGTGATAGCACGTAGAGACACTGAGTGATCACAGTGATAGCACGTAGTGACACTGAGAGATCACAGTGATAGCACGTAGTGACACTGAGAGATCACAGTGATAGCACGTAGTGACACTGAGAGATCACAGTGATAGCACGTAGAGACACTGAGAGATCACAGTGATAGCACGTAGAGACACTGAGATATCACAGTCATAGTACGTAGTGAAACTGAGAGATCACAGTGATAGCACGTAGTGACACTGAGAGATCACAGTGATAGCACGTAGTGACACTGAGAGATCACAGTAATAGCAGGTAGTGACACTGAGAGATCACAGTGATAGCACGTAGAGACACTGAGAGATCACAGTGATAGCACGTAGTGACAGTGAGAGATCACAGTGATAGCACGTAGTGACACTGAGAGATCACCGTGATAGCACGTAATGACACTGAGAGATCACAGTGATAGCACGTAGTGACACATAGAGATCACAGTGATAGCACGTAGTGACACTGAGAGATCACAGTGATAGCACGTAGTGACACTGAGAGATCACAGTGATAGCATGTAGTGACAATGAGAGATCACAGTGATAGTACGTAGTGACACTGAGAGATCAGAGTGATAGCACGTAGTGACACTGAGAGATCACATTGATAGCACGTAGTGACACTGAGAGATCACAGTGATAGCACGTAGAGACACAGAGATCACAGTGATAGCAGGTAGAGACACTGAGAGATCACAGTGATAGCACGTTGTGACACTGAGAGATCACAGTGATAGAACGTAGAGTCACTGAGAGATCACAGTGATAGCACGTAGTGACACTGAGAGATCACAGTGATAGCACGTAGTGACACTGAGAGATCACAGTGATAGCAAGTAGTGACACTGAGAGATGACAGTGAAAGCACGTAGTGACACTGAGAGATCACAGTGATAGCACGTAGTGACACTGAGAGATCACAGTGATAGCACGTAGTGACACGGAGAGATCACAGTATTAGCACGTAGTGACACTGAGAGATCACAGTGATAGCACGTAGAGCCACTGAGAGATCACAGTGATAGCACGTAGTGACACTGAGAGATCACAGTGACAGCACGTATTGACACTGAGAGATCACAGTGATTGCACGTAGTGACACTGAGAGATCACAGAGATAGCACGTAGTGACACTGAGAGATCACAGTGATAGCACGTAGTGACATTGAGAGATCACAGTGATAGCACGTAGTGACACTGAGAGAACACAGTGATAGCACATAGTGACACTGAGAGATCACAGTGATAGCACACAGTGACACTGAGAGATCACAGTGATAACACGTAGTGACACAGAGATCACAGTGATAGCACGTAGTGACACAGAGAAATCACAGTGATAGCACGTTGAGACACTGAGAGATCACAGTGATAGCACGTAGTGACACTGAGAGATCACAGTGATAGCACGTAGTGACACTGAGAGATCACAGTGATAGCACGTAGTGACACTGAGAGATCACAGAGATAGCACGTAGTGACACTGAGAGATCACAGTGATAGCAGGTAGTGACACTCAGAGATCACAGTGATAGCACGTAGTGACACTGAGAGATCACAGTGATAGCACGTAGTGACACTGAGAGATCACAGTGATAGCACGTAGTGACACTGAGAGATCACCGTGATAGCACGTAGTGACACTGAGAGATCACAGTGATATCACGTAGTGACACTGAGAGATCACAGTGATAGCACGTAGTGACACAGAGATCACAGTGATAGCACGGAGTGACAAGGATTGATCACGGTGATAGCACGTCGTGACACTGAGAGATCACAGTGATAGCACGTAGTGACACTGAGAGATCACAGTGATAGCACGTAGTGACACTGAGAGATCACAGTGATAGCACGTAGTGACACTGAGAGATCACAGAGATAGCACGTAGTGACACTGAGAGATCACAGTGGTAGCACGGAGAGACACTGAGATATCACAGTGATAGCACGTAGTGACACTGAGAGATCACAGTGATAGCACGTAGAGACAATGAGACACCACAGTGATAGCACGTAGAGACACTGAGAGATCACAGTGATAGCACGTAGAGACACTGAGATATCACAGTGATTGCAGGTAGTGACACTGATGGATCACAGTGATAGCACGTAGAGACACTGAGAGATCACAGTGATAGCACGTAGTGACACTGAGGGATCACAGTGATAGCACGTACTGACACTGAGAGATCACCGTGATAGCACGTAGAGACACTGAGAGATCAGAGTGATAGCACGTAGAGACACTGAGAGATCACAGTGATAGCACGTAGTGACACTGAGAGATCACAGTGATAGCACGTAGTGACACTGAGAGATCACAGTGATAGCACGTAGTGACACTGAGAGATCACAGTGATAGCACGTAGTGACACTGAGAGATCACAGTGATAGCACGCAGTGACACTGAGAGATCACAGTGATAGCACGTAGTGACACTGAGAGATCACAGTGATAGCACTTAGAGCCACTGAGAGATCACAGTGATAGCACGTAGTGACACTGAGAGATCACAGTGATAGCACGTAGTGACACAGAGATCACAGCGATAGCACGTATTGACACTGAGAGATCACAGCGATAGCACGTAGTGACACTGAGAGATCACAGTGATAACACGTAGTGACACTGAGAGATCACAGTGATAGCACGTAGAGACACTGAGAGATCACAGTGATAGCACGTACTGACATGAGAGATCACAGTGATAGCACGTAGTGACACTGATAGATCACAGTGATAGCACGTAGAGCCACTGTGAGATCACAGTGATGGAACGTAGTGACACTGAGATATCACAGTGACAGCAAGTATTGACACTGAGAGATCACAGTGATTGCACGTAGTGACACTGAGAGATCACAGAGATAGCACGTATTGACACTGAGAGATCACAGTGATAGCACGTAGTGACACTGAGAGATCACAGTGATAGCACGTAGTGACACTGAGAGATCACAGTGATAGCAGATAGTGACAATGAGAGATCACAGTGATAGCACGTAGTGACACTGAGAGATCACAGAGATAGCACGTAGTGACACTTAGAGATCACAGTTATAGCACGTAGTGACATGAGAGATCACAGTGATAGCACGTAGTGACACTGAGAGATCACAGTGATAGCACCTAGAGCCACTGAGAGATCACAGTGATAGCACGTAGTGACACTGAGAGATCACAGTGACAGCACGTATTGACACTGAGCGATCACAGTGATTGCACGTAGTGACACTGAGAGATCACAGAGATAGCACGTAGTGACAATGAGAGATCACTGTGATAGCACGTAGTGACACTGAGAGATCACAATGATAGCACGTAGTGACATGAGAGATCACAGTGATAGCACGTAGTGACACTGAGAGATCACAGTGATAGCACGTAGTGACACTGAGAGATCACAGAGATAGCACGTAGTGACACTTAGAGATCACAGTGATAGCACGTAGTGACATGAGAGATCACAGTGATAGCACGTAGTGACACTGAGAGATCACAGTGATAGCACGTAGTGACACTGAGAGATCACAGTGATAGCACGTAGTGACACTGAGAGATCACAGTATTGGGACGTAGTGACACTGACAGATCACAGTGATAGCACTTAGAGACACTGAGAGATCACAGTGATAGCACGTACTGACACTGAGAGATCACCGTGATTGCACGTAGAGACACTGAGATATCACAGTGATAGCACGCAGAGACACTGAGAAATCACAGTGATAGCACGTAGTGACACTGAGAGATCACAGTGATAGCACGTAGTGTCACTGAGAGATCACAGTGATAGCACGAAGTGACACTGAGAGATCAAAGTGATAGCACGTAGTTACACTGAGAGATCAGAGTGATAGCACGTAGTGACACTGAGAGATCACAGTGAAAGCACGTAGTGACACTAAGAGATCACAGTGATAGCACGTAGAGACACTGAGAGATCACAGTGATAGCACGTAGTGACACTGAGAGATCACAGTGATAGCACGTAGTGACACAGAGATCACAGTGATAGCATGTAGTGACACTGAGAGATCACAGTGATAGCACGTAGTGACACTGAGAGATCACAGTGATAGCACGTAGCGACACTGAGAGATCACTGTGATAGCACGTAGTGACACTGAGAGATCACAGTGATAGCACGTAGAGACACTTAGAGATCACAGTGATAACACGTAGTGACACAGAGAGATCACAGTGATAGCACGTAGAGACACTGAGAGATCACAGTGATAGCACGTAGTGACACTGAGAGATCACAGTGATAGCATGTAGTGACACTGAGAGATCACAGTATTGGGACGTAGTGACACTGAGAGATCACAGTGATAGCACGTAGTGACACTGAGAGATCACAGTGATAGCACGTGGTGACACTGAGAGATCACAGTGATAGCAAGTAGTGACATTGAGAGATCACAGTGATAGCACGTAGTGACACTGACAGATCACAGTGATAGCACGTAGTGACACTGAGACATCACAGTGATAGCACGTAGTGACACTGAGAGATCACAGTGATAGCACCTAGTGACACTGATAGATCACAGTGATAGTACGTAGTGACACTGAGAGATCACAGTGATAGCACGTAGAGACACTGAGAGATCACAGTGATAGCACGTAGTGACACAGAGAGATCACAGTGATAGCACGTAGAGAAACTGAGTGATCACAGTGATAGCACGTAGTGACATTGAGAGATCACAGTGATAGCACGTAGTGACACTGTGAGATCACAGTGATAGCACGTAGTGACACTGAGAGATCACAGTGATAGCACGTAGAGACACTGAGAGATCACAGTGATAGCACGTAGAGACACTGAGAGATCACAGTCATAGCACGTAGTGACACTGAGAGATCACAGTGATAGCACGTAGTGACACTGAGAGATCACAGTGATAGCACGTAGTGACACTGCGACATCACAGTGATAGCACGTAGTGACACTGAGAGATCACATTGATAGCAAGTAGTGAAACGGAGAGATCACTGTGATAGCATGTAGAGGCACTGAGAGATCACAGTTATAGCACGTAGTGAGACGGAGAGATCACAGTGATAGCACGTACTGACATGAGAGATCACAGTGATAGCACGTAGTGACACTGAGAGATCACAGTGATAGCACGTAGTGACACTGAGAGATTACAGTGATAGCACATAGTGACACTGAGAGATCACAGTGATAGCACGTAGTGACACTGAGAGATCACAGAGATAGCACGTAGTGACACTGAGAGATCACAGTATTTTGACGTAGTGACACTGAGAGATCACAGTGATAGCACGTAGTGACACTGAGAGATCACAGTGAAAGGACGTAGTGACACTGAGAGATCACAGTGATAGCACGTCGTGACACTGAGAGATCACAGTGATAGCACGTATTGAAACTGACAGATCACAGTGATAGCACGTAGTGACACTGAGAGATCACATTGATAGCACGTAGTGGCACTGAGAGATCACAGTGATAGCACATAGTGACACTGAGAGATCACAGTGATAGCACGTAGAGACACTGAGAGATCACAGTGATAGCACGTAGTGACACTGAGAGATCACAGTGATAGCACGTAGAGACACTGAGTGATCACAGTGATAGCACGTAGTGACACTGAGAGATCACAGTGATAGCACGTAGTGACACTGAGAGATCACAGTGATAGCACGTAGTGACACTGAGAGATCACAGTGATAGCACGTAGTGACACTGAGAGATCACAGTGATAGCACGTAGTGACACTGAGAGATCACAGTGATAGCACGTAGTGACACTGAGAGATCACAGTGATAGCACGTAGAGACACTGAGTGATCACAGTGATAGCACGTAGTGACACTGAGAGATCACAGTGATAGCACGTACTGACACTGAGAGATCACAGTGATAGCACGTAGTGACACTGAGAGATCACAGTGATAGCACGTAGAGACACTGAGAGTTCACAGTGATAGCACTTAGAGACACTGAGATATCACAGTCATAGTACGTAGTGACACTGTGAGATCACAGTGATAGCACATAGTGACACTGAGAGATCACAGTGATAGCACGTAGTGACACTGAGAGATCACAGTAATAGCAGGTAGTGACACTGAGAGATCACAGTGATAGCACGTAGAGACACTGAGAGATCACAGTGATAGCACGTAGTGACAGTGAGAGATCACAGTGATAGCACGTAGTGACACTGAGAGATCACCGTGATAGCACGTAATGACACTGAGAGATCACAGTGATAGCACGTAGTGACACATTGAGATCACAGTGATAGCACGTAGTGACACTGAGAGATCACAGTGATAGCACGTAGTGACACTGAGAGATCACAGTGATAGCATGTAGTGACAATGAGAGATCACAGTGATAGCACGTAGTGACACTGAGAGATCAGAGTGATAGCACGTAGTGACACTGAGAGATCACATTGATAGCACGTAGTGACACTGAGAGATCACAGTGATAGCACGTAGAGACACAGAGATCACAGTGATAGCAGGTAGAGACACTGAGAGATCACAGTGATAGCACGTAGTGACACGGAGAGATCACAGTGATAGAACGTAGAGACACTGAGAGATCACAGTGATAGCACGTAGTGACACTGAGAGATCAGAGTGATAGCACGTAGTGACACTGAGAGATCACAGTGATAGCACGTAGTGACACTGAGAGATCACAGTGAAAGCACGTAGTGACACTGAGAGATCACAGTGATAGCACGTAGTGACACTGAGAGATCACAGTGATAGCACGTAGTGACACGGAGAGATCACAGTATTAGCACGTAGTGACACTGAGAGATCACAGTGATAGCACGTAGAGCCACTGAGAGATCACAGTGATAGCACGTAGTGACACTGAGAGATCACAGTGACAGCACGTATTGACACTGAGAGATCACAGTGATAGCACGCAGTGACACTGAGAGATCACAGAGATAGCACGTAGTGACACTGAGAGATCACAGTGATAGCACGTAGTGACATTGAGAGATCACAGTGATAGCACGTAGTGACACTGAGAGAACACAGTGATAGCACATAGTGACACTGAGAGATCACAGTGATAGCACACAGTGACACTGAGAGATCACAGTGATAGCACGTAGTGACACAGAGATCACAGTGATAGCACGTAGTGACACGGAGAAATCACAGTGATAGCACGTTGAGACACTGAGAGATCACAGTGATAGCACGTAGTGACACTGAGAGATCACAGTGATAGCACGTAGTGACACTGAGAGATCACAGTGATAGCACGTAGTGACACTGAGAGATCACAGAGATAGCACGTAGTGACACTGAGAGATCACAGTGATAGCACGTAGTGACACTCAGAGATCACAGTGATAGCACGTAGTGACACTGAGAGATCACAGTGATAGCACGTAGTGACACTGAGAGATCACAGTGATAGCACGTAGTGACACTGAGAGATCACAGTGATAGCACGTAGTGACACTGAGAGATCACAGTGATATCACGTAGTGACACTGAGAGATCACAGTGATAGCACGTAGTGACACAGAGATCACAGTGATAGCACGGAGTGACATGGAGAGATCACGGTGATAGCACGTCGTGACACTGAGTGATCACAGTGATAGCACGTAGTGACACTGAGAGATCACAGTGATAGCACGTAGTGACACTGAGAGATCACAGTGATAGCACGTAGTGACACTGAGAGATCACAGAGATAGCACGTAGTGACACTGAGAGATCACAGTGGTAGCACGGAGAGACACTGAGATATCACAGTGATAGCACGTAGTGTCACTGAGAGATCACAGTGATAGCACGTAGAGACAATGAGACACCACAGTGATAGCACGTAGAGACACTGAGAGATCACAGTGATAGCACGTAGAGACACTGAGATATCACAGTGATTGCACGTAGTGACACTGATGGATCACAGTGATAGCACGTAGAGACACTGAGAGATCACAGTGATAGCACGTAGTGACACTGAGGGATCACAGTGATAGCACCTAGAGACACTGAGAGATCACAGTGATAGCACGTAGTGACACTCAGAGATCACAGTGATAGCACGTAGTGACACTGAGAGATCACAGTGATAGCACGTAGTGACACTGAGAGATCACAGTGATAGCACGTAGTGACACTGAGAGATCACAGTGATAGCACGTAGTGACACTGAGTGATCACAGTATTGTTACGTAGTGACACGGACAGATCACAGTGATAGCACGTAGAGACACTGAGAGATCACAGTGATAGCACGTACTGACACTGAGAGATCACCGTGATAGCACGTAGAGACACTGAGAGATCACAGTGATAGCACGTAGATACACTGAGAGATCACAGTGATAGCACGTAGTGACACTGAGAGATCACAGTGATAGCACGTAGTGAAACTGAGAGATCACAGTGATAGCACGTAGTGACACTGAGAGATCACAGTGATAGCACATAGTGACACTGAGAGATCACAGTGATAGCACGTAGTGACACTGAGAGATCACAGTGATAGCACGTAGTGACACTGAGAGATCACAGTGATAGCACTTAGAGCCACTGAGAGATCACAGTGATAGCACGTAGTGACACTCAGAGATCACAGTGATAGCACGTAGTGACACTGAGAGATCACAGTGATAGCACGTAGTGACACTGAGAGATCACAGTGATAGCACGTAGTGACACTGAGAGATCACAGTGATAGCACGTAGTGACACTGAGTGATCACAGTATTGTTACGTAGTGACACTGACAGATCACAGTGATAGCACGTAGAGACACTGAGAGATCACAGTGATAGCACGTACTGACACTGAGTGATCACCGTGATAGCACGTAGAGACACTGAGAGATCACAGTGATAGCACGTAGATACACTGAGAGATCACAGTGATAGCACGTAGTGACACTGAGAGATCACAGTGATAGCACGTAGTGACACTGAGAGATCACAGTGATAGCACGTAGTGACACTGAGAGATCACAGTGATAGCACATAGTGACACTGAGAGATCACAGTGATAGCACGTAGTGACACTGAGAGATCACAGTGATAGCACGTAGTGACACTGAGAGATCACAGTGATAGCACTTAGAGCCACTGAGAGATCACAGTGATAGCACGTAGTGACACTGAGAGATCACAGTGATAGCACGTAGTGACACAGAGATCACAGTGATAGCACGTAGTGACACTGAGAGATCACAGTGATAGCACGTAGTGACACTGAGAGATCACAGTGATAACACGTACTGACACTGATAGATCACAGTGATAGCACGTAGAGACACTGAGAGATCACAGTGATAGCACGTACTGACATGAGAGATCACAGTGATAGCACGTAGTGACACTGATAGATCACAGTGATAGCACGTAGAGCCACTGAGAGATCACAGTGATAGAACGTAGTGACACTGAGATATCACAGTGACAGCAAGTATTGACACTGAGAGATCACAGTGATTGCACGTAGTGACACTGAGAGATCACAGAGATAGCACGTATTGACACTGAGAGATCACAGTGATAGCACGTAGTGACACTGAGAGATCACAGTGATAGCACGAAGTGACACTGAGAGATCACAGTGATAGCAGATAGTGACAATGAGTGATCACAGTGATAGCACGTAGTGACACTGAGAGATCACAGAGATAGCACGTAGTGACACTTAGAGATCACAGTTATAGCACGTAGTGACATGAGAGATCACAGTGATAGCACGTAGTGACACTGAGAGATCACAGTGATAGCACCTAGAGCCACTGAGAGATCACAGTGATAGCACGTAGTGACACTGAGAGACCACAGTGACAGCACGTATTGACACTGAGCGATCACAGTGATTGCACGTAGTGACACTGAGAGATCACAGAGATAGCACGTAGTGACAATGAGAGATCACTGTGATAGCACGTAGTGACACTGAGAGATCACAATGATAGCACGTTGTGACATGAGAGATCACAGTGATAGCACGTAGTGACACTGAGAGATCACAGTGATAGCACGTAGTGACACTGAGAGTTCACAGAGATAGCACGTAGTGACACTGAGAGATCACAGTGATAGCACGTAGTGACATTGAGAGATCACAGTGATAGCACGTAGTGACACTGAGAGAACACAGTGATAGCTCATAGTGACACTGAGAGATCACAGTGATAGCACACAGTGACACTGAGAGATCACAGTGATAGCACGTAGTGACACAGAGATCACAGTGATAGCACGTAGTGACACGGAGAAATCACAGTGATAGCACGTTGAGACACTGAGAGATCACAGTGATAGCACGTAGTGACACTGAGAGATCACAGTGATAGCACGTAGTGACACTGAGAGATCACAGTGATAGCACGTAGTGACACTGAGAGATCACAGAGATAGCACGTAGTGACACTGAGAGATCACAGTGATAGCACGTAGTGACACTGAGAGATCACAGTGATAGCACGTAGTGACACTGAGAGATCACAGTGATAGCACGTAGTGACACTGAGAGATCACAGTGATAGCACGTAGTGACACTGAGAGATCACAGTGATAGCACGTAGTGACACTGAGAGATCACAGTGATATCACGTAGTGACACTGAGAGATCACAGTGATAGCACGTAGTGACACAGAGATCACAGTGATAGCACGGAGTGACACGGAGAGATCACGGTGATAGCACGTCGTGACACTGAGTGATCACAGTGATAGCACGTTGTGACACTGAGAGATCACAGTGATAGCACGTAGTGACACTGAGAGATCACAGTGATAGCACGTAGTGACACTGAGAGATCACAGAGATAGCACGTAGTGACACTGAGAGATCACAGTGGTAGCACGGAGAGACACTGAGATATCACAGTGATAGCACGTAGTGACACTGAGAGATCACAGTGATAGCACGTAGAGACAATGAGACAACACAGTGATAGCACGTAGAGACACTGAGAGATCACAGTGATAGCACGTAGAGACACTGAGATATCACAGTGATTGCACGTAGTGACACTGATGGATCACAGTGATAGCACGTAGAGACACTGAGAGATCACAGTGATAGCACGTAGTGACACTGAGGGATCACAGTGATAGCACCTAGAGACACTGAGAGATCACAGTGATAGCACGTAGTGACACTCAGAGATCACAGTGATAGCACGTAGTGACACTGAGAGATCACAGTGATAGCACGTAGTGACACTGAGAGATCACAGTGATAGCACGTAGTGACACTGAGAGATCACAGTGATAGCACGTAGTGACACTGAGTGATCACAGTATTGTTACGTAGTGACACTGACAGATCACAGTGATAGCACGTAGAGACACTGAGAGATCACAGTGATAGCACGTACTGACACTGAGAGATCACCGTGATAGCACGTACTGACACTGAGAGATCACAGTGATAGCACGTAGATACACTGAGAGATCACAGTGATAGCACGTAGTGACACTGAGAGATCACAGTGATAGCACGTAGTGACACTGAGAGATCACAGTGATAGCACGTAGTGACACTGAGAGATCACAGTGATAGCACGTAGTGACACTGAGAGATCACAGTGATAGCACGTAGTGACACTGAGAGATCACAGTGATAGCACGTAGTGACACTGAGAGATCACAGTGATAGCACTTAGAGCCACTGAGAGATCACAGTGATAGCACGTAGTGACACTGAGAGATCACAGTGATAGCACGTAGTGACACAGAGATCACAGTGATAGCACGTAGTGACACTGAGAGATCACAGTGATAGCACGTAGTGACACTGAGAGATCACAGTGATAACACGTACTGACACTGATAGATCACAGTGATAGCACGTAGAGACACTGAGAGATCACAGTGATAGCACGTACTGACATGAGAGATCACAGTGATAGCACGTAGTGACACTGATAGATCACAGTGATAGCACGTAGAGCCACTGAGAGATCACAGTGATAGAACGTAGTGACACTGAGATATCACAGTGACAGCAAGTATTGACACTGAGAGATCACAGTGATTGCACGTAGTGACACTGAGAGATCACAGAGATAGCACGTATTGACACTGAGAGATCACAGTGATAGCACGTAGTGACACTGAGAGATCACAGTGATAGCACGTAGTGACACTGAGAGATCACAGTGATAGCAGATAGTGACAATGAGTGATCACAGTGATAGCACGTAGTGACACTGAGAGATCACAGAGATAGCACGTAGTGACACTTAGAGATCACAGTTATAGCACGTAGTGACATGAGAGATCACAGTGATAGCACGTAGTGACACTGAGAGATCACAGTGATAGCACCTAGAGCCACTGAGAGATCACAGTGATAGCACGTAGTGACACTGAGAGACCACAGTGACAGCACGTATTGACACTGAGCGATCACAGTGATTGCACGTATTGACACTGAGAGATCACAGAGATAGCACGTAGTGACAATGAGAGATCACTGTGATAGCACGTAGTGACACTGAGAGATCACAATGATAGCACGTAGTGACATGAGAGATCACAGTGATAGAACGTAGTGACACTGAGAGATCACAGTGATAGCACGTAGTGACACTGAGAGTTCACAGAGATAGCACGTAGTGACACTTAGAGATCACAGTGATAGCACGTAGTGACATGAGAGATCACAGTGATAGCACGTAGTGACACTGAGAGATCACAGTGATAGCACCTAGAGCCACTGAGAGATCACAGTGATAGCACGTAGTGACACTGAGAGATCACAGTGACAGCCCGTATTGACACTGAGCGATCACAGTGATTGCACGTAGTGACACTGAGAGATCACAGAGATAGCACGTAGTGACAATGAGAGATCACAGTGATAGCACGTAGTGACACTGAGAGATCACAGTGATAGCACGTAGTGACATGAGAGATCACAGTGATAGCACGTAGTGACACTGAGAGATCACAGTGATAGCACGTAGAGCCACTGAGAGATCACAGTGATAGCACGTAGTGACACTGAGAGATCACAGTGACAGCACGTATTGACACTGAGAGATCACAGTGATTGCACGTAGTGACACTGAGAGATCACAGAGATAGCACGTAGTGACACTGAGAGATCACAGTGATAGCACGTAGTGACACTGAGAGATCACAGTGATAGCACGTAGTGACACTGAGAGATCACAGTGATAGCACATAGTGACACTGAGAGATCACAGAGATAGCACACAGAGACACTGAGAGATCACATTGATAGCACGTAGTGAAACTGAGAGATCACAGTGATAGCACGTAGTGACACTGAGAGATCACAGTGATAGCACGTAGAGACACTGAGAGATCACAGTGATAGCACGTAGAGACACTGAGAGATCACAGTGATAGCACGTAGTGATACTGAGAGATCACAGTGATAGCTCGTAGTGACACTGAGAGATCACAGTGATAGCACGTAATGACACTGAGAGATCACAGTGATAGCACGTAGTGACAATGAGAGATCACAGTGATAGCATGTAGTGACACTGAGAGATCACAGTGATAGCACGTAGTGACATTGAGAGATCACAGTGATAGCACGTAGTGACACTGACAGATTACAGTGATAGCACGTAGTGACACTGAGAGATCACAGTGATAGCACGTAGTGACGCTGAGAGATCACAGTGATAGCACGTAGTGACACTGAGAGATCACAGTGATAGCACGTAGTGACTCTGAGAGATCACAGTGATAGCACGTCGTGAAACTGAGAGATCACAGTGATAGCACGTAGTGACAATGAGAGATCACATTGATAGCACGTAGAGAAACTGACTGATCACAGTGATAGCACGTAGTGACACTGAGTGATCACAGTGATAGCACGTAGTGACACTGAGAGATCACAGTGATAGCACGTAGTGACACTGAGAGATCACAGTGATAGCACGTAGCGACACTGAGAGATCACTGTGATAGCACGTAGTGACACTGAGAGATCACAGTGATAGCACGTAGCGACACTGAGAGATCACAGTGATAGCGCGTAGTGACACTGAGAGATTACAGTGATAGCACGTTGAGACACTGAGAGATCACAGTGATAGAACGTACTGACATGAAAGATCACAGTGATAGCACGTAGTGACACTGATAGATCACAGTGATAGCACGTAGAGCCACTGAGAGATCACAGTGATAGCACGTAGTGACACTGAGAGATCACAGAGATAGCACGTAGTGACACTGAGAGATCACAGTCATAGCACGTAGTGACACTGAGAGATCTCAGTGATAGCACGTAGCGACACTGAGAGATCACTGTGATAGCACGTAGTTACACTGAGAGATCACAGTGATTGCACGTAGCGACACTGAGAGATCACTGTGATAGCACGTAGTGACACTGAGAGATCACAGTGATAGCACGTAGAGACACTGAGAGATCACAGTGATAGAACGTACTGACATGAGAGATCACAGTGATAGCACGTAGTGACACTGATAGATCACAGTGATAGCACGTAGAGCCACTGAGAGATCACAGTGATTGCACGTAGTGACACTGAGAGATCAGAAGGATAGCACGTAGTGACACTGAGAGATCACAGTGATAGCACGTAGTGACACTGAGAGATCACAGTGATAGCACGTAGTGACACTGAGAGATCACAGTGATAGCACATAGTGACACTGAGAGATCACAATGATAGCACACAGTGACACTGAGAGATCACAGTGATAGCACGTAGTGACACAGAGATCACAGTGATAGCACGTAGTGACACGGAGAGATCACAGTGATAGCACGTAGAGACACTGAGAGATCACAGTGATAGCACGTAGTGACACTGAGATATCACAGTGATAGCACGTAGTGACACTGAGAGATCACAGTGATAGCACGTAGTGACACTGAGAGATCACAGAGATAGCACGTAGTGACACTGAGAGATCACAGTGATAGCACGTAGTGACACTGAGAGATCACAGAGATAGCACGTAGTGACACTGAGAGATCACAGTCATAGCACGTAGTGACACTGAGAGATCTCAGTGATAGCACGTAGCGACACTGAGAGATCACTGTGATAGCACGTAGTTACACTGAGAGATCACAGTGATTGCACGTAGCGACACTGAGAGATCACTGTGATAGCACGTAGTGACACTGAGAGATCACAGTGATAGCACGTAGAGACACTGAGAGATCACAGTGATAGAACGTACTGACATGAGAGATCACAGTGATAGCACGTAGTGACACTGATAGATCACAGTGATAGCACGTAGAGCCACTGAGAGATCACAGTGATTGCACGTAGTGACACTGAGAGATCAGAAGGATAGCACGTAGTGACACTGAGAGATCACAGTGATAGCACGTAGTGACACTGAGAGATCACAGTGATAGCACGTAGTGACACTGAGAGATCACAGTGATAGCACATAGTGACACTGAGAGATCACAATGATAGCACACAGTGACACTGAGAGATCACAGTGATAGCACGTAGTGACACAGAGATCACAGTGATAGCACGTAGTGACACGGAGAGATCACAGTGATAGCACGTAGAGACACTGAGAGATCACAGTGATAGCACGTAGTGACACTGAGATATCACAGTGATAGCACGTAGTGACACTGAGAGATCACAGTGATAGCACGTAGTGACACTGAGAGATCACAGAGATAGCACGTAGTGACACTGAGAGATCACAGTGATAGCACGTAGTGACATGAGAGATCACAGTGATAGCGCGTAGTGTCTCTGAGAGATCACAGTGATAGCACGTAGAGCCACTGAGAGAGCACAGTGATAGCACGTAGTGACACTGAGAGGTCACAGTGACAGCACGTATTGACACTGAGAGATCACAGTGATTGCACGTAGTGACACTGAGAGATCACAGAGATAGCACATAGTGACACTGAGAGATCACAGTGATAGCACGTAGTGACACTGAGAGATCACAGTGATAGCACGTAGTGACACTGAGAGATCACATTGATCGCACGTAGTGACATGAGAGATCACAGTGATAGCACGTAGTGACACTGAGAGATCACAGTGATAGCACGTAGAACCACTGAGAGATCACAGTGATAGCACGTAGTGACACTGAGAGATCACAGTGACAGCACGTATTGACACTGAGAGATCACAGTGATTGCACGTAGTGACACTGAGATATCACAGAGATAGCACGTAGTGACACTGAGAGATCACAGTGATAGCACGTAGTGACACTGAGAGATCACAGTGATAGCACGTAGTGACACTGAGAGATCACAGTGATAGCACATAGTGACACTGAGAGATCACAGTGATAGCACACAGTGACACTGAGAGATCACAGTGATAGCACGCAGTGACACTGAGAGATCACAGTGATAGCACGTAGAGAAACTGAGTGATCACAGTGATAGCACGTAGTGACACTGAGAGATCACAGTGATAGCACGTAGTGACACTGAGAGATCACAGTGATAGCACGTAGCGACACTGAGAGATCACTGTGATAGCACGTAGTGACACTGAGAGATCACAGTGATAGCACGTAGAGACACTGAGAGATCACAGTGATAGAACGTACTGACATGAGAGATCACAGTGATAGCACGTAGTGACACTGATAGATCACAGTGATAGCACGTAGAGCCACTGAGAGATCACAGTGATAGCACGTAGTGACACTGAGAGATCACAGAGATAGCACGTAGTGACACTGAGAGATCACAGTTATAGCACGTAGTTACACTGAGAGATCACAGTGATAGCACGTAGCGACACTGAGAGATCACTGTGATAGCACGTAGTGACACTGAGAGATCACAGTGATAGCACGTAGAGACACTGAGAGATCACAGTGATAGAACGTACTGACATGAGAGATCACAGTGATAGCACGTAGTGACACTGATAGATCACAGTGATAGCACGTAGAGCCACTGAGAGATCACAGTGATTGCACGTAGTGACACTGAGAGATCACAGAGATAGCACGTAGTGACACTGAGAGATCACAGTGATAGCAAGTAGTGACACTGAGAGATCACAGTGATAGCACGTAGTGACACTGAGAGATCACAGTGATAGCATATAGTGACACTGAGAGATCACAGTGATAGCACACAGTGACACTGAGAGATCACAGTTATAGCACGTAGTGACACAGAGATCACAGTGATAGCATGTAGTGACACGGAGAGATCACAGTGATAGCACGTAGAGACACTGAGAGATCACAGTGATAGCACGTAGTGACACTGAGAGATCACAGTGATAGCCCGTTGTGACACTGAGAGATCACAGTGATAGCACGTAGTGACACTGAGAGAACACAGAGATAGCACGTAGTGACACTGAGAGATCACAGTGATAGCACGTAGTGACATGAGAGATCACAGTGATAGCACGTAGTGACTCTGAGAGATCACAGTGATAGCACGTATAGCCACTGAGAGATCACAGTGATAGCACGTAGTGACACTGAGAGGTCACAGTGACAGCACGTATTGACACTGAGAGATCACAGTGATTGCACGTAGTGACACTGAGAGATCACAGAGATAGCACGTAGTGACACTGAGAGATCACAGTGATAGCACGTAGTGACACTGAGAGATCACAGTGATAGCACGTAGTGACACTGAGAGATCACATTGATCGCACGTAGTGACATGAGAGATCACAGTGATAGCACGTAGTGACACTGAGAGATCACAGTGATAGCACGTAGAACCACTGAGAGATCACAGTGATAGCACGTAGTGACACTGAGAGATCACAGTGACAGCACGTATTGACACTGAGAGATCACAGTGATTGCACGTAGTGACACTGAGAGATCACAGAGATAGCACGTAGTGACACTGAGAGATCACAGTGATTGCACGTAGTGACACTGAGAGATCACAGTGATAGCACGTAGTGACACTGAGAGATCACAGTGATAGCACATAGTGACACTGAGAGATCACAGTGATAGCACACAGTGACACTGAGAGATCACAGTGATAGCACGTAGTGACACTGAGAGATCACAGTGATAGCACGTAGAGAAACTGAGTGATCACAGTGATAGCACATAGTGACACTGAGAGATCACAGTGATAGCACGTAGTGACACTGAGAGATCACAGTGATAGCACGTAGTGACACTGAGAGATCACAGTGATAGCACGTAGAGACACTGAGAGATCACAGTGATAGCACGTAGAGACACTGAGAGATCACAGTGATAGCACGTAGTGACACTGAGAGATCACAGTGATAGCACGTAGTGACACGGAGAGATCACAGTGATAGCATGTACTGACACTGAGAGATCACAGTGATAGCACGTAGTGACACTGAGAGATCACAGTGATAGCACGTAGTGACACTGAGAGATCACAGTGATAGCACGTAGTGACATTGAGAGATCACAGTGATAGCACGTAGTGACACTGACAGATCACAGTGATAGCACGTAGTGACACTGAGAGATCACAGTGATAGCACGTAGTGACACTGAGAGATCACAGTGATAGCACGTAGTGACACTGAGAGATCACAGTGATAGCACGTAGTGACACTGAGAGATCACAGTGATAGCACGTAGAGCCACTGAGAGATCACAGTGATAGCACGAAGTGACAATGAGAGATCACAGAGATAGCACGTAGTGACACTGAGAGATCACAGTGATAGCACGTAGTGACACTCAGAGATCACAGTGATAGCACGTAGTGACACGGAGAGATCACAGTGATAGCACGTAGTTACACTGAGAGATCACAGTCATAGCACGTAGTGACACTGAGAGATCACAGTGATAGCACGTAGTGACACTGAGAGATCACAGTGTTAGCACATAGTGACACTGAGAGATCACAGTGATAGCACGTAGTGACACAGAGATCACAGTGATAGCACGTAGTGACACGGAGAGATCACAGTGATAGCACACAGTGACACTGAGAGATCACAGTGATAGCACGTAGTGACACAGAGATCACTGTGATAGCACGTAGTGACACGGAGAGATCACAGTGATAGCACGTAGAGGCACTGAGAGATCACAGTGATAGCACGTAGTGACACTGAGAGATCTCAGTGATAGCACGTAGTGACACTGAGAGATCACAGTGATAGCACGTAGTGACACTGAGAGATCACAGAGATAGCACGTAGTGACACTGAGAGATCACAGTGATAGCACGTAGTGACACTCAGAGATCACAGTGATAGCACGTAGTGACACGGAGAGATCACAGTGATAGCACGTAGTGACACTGAGAGATCACAGTGATAGCACGTAGTGACACTGAGAGATCACAGTGATAGCACGTAGAGACACTGAGAGATCACAGTGATAGCACATTTTGACACTGAGAGATCACAGTGAGAGCACGTAGTAACACAGAGATCACAGTGATAGCACGTAGTGACACGGAGAGATCACGGTGATAGCACGTCGTGACACTGAGAGATCACAGTGATAGCACGTAGTGACACTGAGAGATCACAGTGATAGCACGTAGTGACACTGAGAGATCACAGTGATAGCACGTAGTGACACTGAGAGATCACAGAGATAGCACGTAGTGACACTGAGAGATCACAGTGGAAGCACGTAGAGACACTGAGATATCACAGTGATAGCACGTAGTGACACTGAGAGATCACAGTGATAGCACGTAGAGACAATGAGACATCACAGTGATAGCATGTAGAGACACTGAGAGATCACAGTGATAGCACGTAGAGACACTGAGATATCACAGTGATTGCACGTAGTGACACTGAGGGATCACAGTGATAGCACGTAGAGACACTGAGAGATCACAGTGATAGCACGTAGTGACACTGAGGGATCACAGTGATAGCACCTAGAGACACTGAGAGATCACAGTGATAGCACGTAGTGACACTGAGAGATCACAGTGATAGCACGTAGTGACACTGAGAGATCACAGTGATAGCACGTAGTGACACTGAGAGATCACAGTGATAGCACGTAGTGACACTGAGAGATCACAGTGATAGCACGTAGTGACACTGAGAGATCACAGTATTGGGACGTAGTGATACTGACAGATCACAGTGATAGCACGTAGAGACACTGAGAGATCACAGTGATAGCACGTACTGACACTGAGAGATCACCGTGATAGCACGTAGAGACACTGAGAGATAACAGTGATGGCACGTAGAGACACTGAGAGATCACAGTGATAGCACGTAGTGACACTGAGAGATCACAGTAATAGCACGTAGTGACACTGAGAGATCACAGAGAAAGCACGTATTGACACTGAGAGATAACAGTGATAGCACGTAGTGACACTGAGAGATCACAGTGATAGCACGTAGTGACACTGAGAGATCACAGTGATAGCACGTAGTGACACTGTGAGATCACAGTGATAGCACGTAGAGACACTGAGAGATCACAGTGATAGCACGTAGTGACACTGAGAGATCACAGTGATTGCATTTAGTGACACAGAGTGCACAGTGATAGCACGTAGTGACACTGAGAGATCACAGTGATAGCACGTAGTGACACTGAGAGATCACAGTGATATCACGTAGCGACACTGAGAGATCACTGTGATAGCACGTAGTGACACTGAGAGATCACAGTGATAGCACGTAGAGACACTGAGAGATCACAGTGATAGCACGTAGTGACACTGAGAGATCACAGTGATTGCACGTAGAGACACTGAGAGATCACAGTGATAGCACGTGGTGACACTGAGAGGTCACAGTGATAGCACGTAGTGACACGGAGAGATCACAGTGATAGCACGTACTGACACTGAGAGATCACAGTGATAGCACGTAGTGACACTGAGAGATCACAATGATAGCACGTAGTGACACGGAGAGATCACAGTGATAGCACGTAGTGACATTGAGAGATCACAGTGATAGCACGTAGTGACACTGACAGATCACAGTGATAGCTCGTAGTGACACTGAGAGATCACAGTTATAGCACGTAGAGACAGTGAGAGATCACAGTGATAGCACGTAGTGACACTGAGAGATCACAGTGATAGCACGTATAGACACTGAGTGATCACAGTGATAGCACGTAGTGACACTGAGAGATCACAGTGATAGCACGTAGTGACACTGAGAGATCACAGTGATAGCACGTAGTGACACTGAGAGATCACAGTGATAGCACGTAGAGACACTGAGAGATCACAGTGATAGCACGTAGAGACACTGAGAGATCACAGTCATAGCACGTAGTGACACTGAGAGATCACAGTGATAGCACGTAGTGACACTGAGAGATCACAATGATATCACGTAGTGACACTGAGAGATCACAGTAATAGCACGTTCTGAGACTGAGAGATCACAGTGATAGCATTTAGTGACACTGAGAGATCAGAGTGATAGCACGTAGTGACACTGAGAGATCAGAGTGATAGCACGTAGTGAAACTGAGAGATCACATTGATAGCACGTACTGACATTGGGAGATCACAGTGATAGCACGTAGTGACACTGACAGATCACAGTGATAGCACGGACTGACACTGAGAGATCACAGTGATAGCACGTAGTCACACTGAGAGATCACAGTGATAGCACGTAGTGACACTGAGAGCTCACAGTGATAGCACGTAGTGACACTGAGAGATCACAGTGATAGCACGTAGAGCCACTGAGAGATCACAGTGATAGCACGAAGTGACAATGAGAGATCACAGAGATAGCACGTAGTGACACTGAGAGATCACAGTGATAGCACGTAGTGACACTCAGAGATCACAGTGATAGCACGTAGTGACACGGAGAGATCACAGTGATAGCACGTAGTGACACTGAGAGATCACAGTTATAGCACGTAGTGACACTGAGAGATCACAGTGATAGCACGTAGTGACACTGAGAGATCACAGTGATAGCACATAGTGACACTGAGAGATCACATTGATAGCACGTAGTGAAACAGAGATCACAGTAATAGCACGTAGTGACACGGAGAGATCACAGTGATAGCACACAGTGACACTGAGAGATCACAGTGATAGCACGTAGTGACACAGAGATCACAGTGATAGCACGTAGTGACACGGAGAGATCACAGTGATAGCACGTAGAGACACTGAGAGATCACAGTGATAGCACGTAGTGACACTGAGAGATCACAGTGATAGCACGTAGTGACACTGAGAGATCACAGTGATAGCACGTAGTGACACTGAGAGATCACAGAGATAGCACGTAGTGACACTGAGAGATCACAGTGATAGCACGTAGTGACACTCAGAGATCACAGTGATAGCACGTAGTGACACGGAGAGATCACAGTGATAGCACGTAGTGACACTGAGAGATCACAGTGATAGCACGTAGTGACACTGAGAGATCACAGTGATAGCACGTAGAGACACTGAGAGATCACAGTGATAGCACATAGTGACACTGAGAGATCACAGTGAGAGCACGTAGTAACACAGAGATCACAGTGATAGCACGTAGTGACACGGAGAGATCACGGTGATAGCACGTCGTGACACTGAGAGATCACAGTGATAGCACGTAGTGACACTGAGAGATCACAGTGATAGCACGTAGTGACACTGAGAGATCACAGTGATAGCACGTAGTGACACTGAGAGATCACAGAGATAGCACGTAGTGACACTGAGAGATCACAGTGCAAACACGTAGAGACACTGAGATATCACAGTGATAGCACGTAGTGACACTGAGAGATCACAGTGATAGCACGTAGAGACAATGAGACATCACAGTGATAGCACGTAGAGACACTGAGAGATCACAGTGATAGCACGTAGAGACACTGAGATATCACAGTGATTGCACGTAGTGGCACTGAGGGATCACAGTGATAGCACGTAGAGACACTGAGAGATGACAGTGATAGCACGTAGTGACACTGAGGGATCACAGTGATGGCACCTAGAGACACTGAGAGATCACAGTGATAGCACGTAGTGACACTGAGAGATCACAGTGATAGCACGTAGTGACACTGAGAGATCACAGTGATAGCACGTAGTGACACTGAGAGATCACAGTGATAGCACGTAGTGACACTGAGAGATCACAGTGATAGCACGTAGTGACACTGAGAGATCACAGTGATAGCACGTAGTGACACTGAGAGATCACAGTGATAGCACGTAGTGACACTGAGAGATCACAGTATTGGGACGTAGTGATACTGACAGATCACAGTGATAGCACGTAGAGACACTGAGAGATCACAGTGATAGCACGTACTGACACTGAGAGATCACCGTGATAGCACGTAGAGACACTGAGAGATAACAGTGATGGCACGTAGAGACACTGAGAGATCACAGTGATAGCACGTAGTGACACTGAGAGATCACAGTAATAGCACGTAGTGACACTGAGAGATCACAGAGAAAGCACGTATTGACACTGAGAGATCACAGTGATAGCACGTAGTGACACTGAGAGATCACAGTGATAGCACGTAGTGACACTGAGAGATCACAGTGATAGCACGTAGTGACACTGTGAGATCACAGTGATAGCACGTAGAGACACTGAGAGATCACAGTGATAGCACGTAGTGACACTGAGAGATCACAGTGATTGCATTTAGTGACACAGAGTGCACAGTGATAGCACGTAGTGACACTGAGAGATCACAGTGATAGCACGTAGTGACACTGAGAGATCACAGTGATATCACGTAGCGACACTGAGAGATCACTGTGATAGCACGTAGTGACACTGAGAGATCACAGTGATAGCACGTAGAGACACTGAGAGATCACAGTGATAGCACGTAGTGACACTGAGAGATCACAGTGATAGCACGTAGAGACACTGAGAGATCACAGTGATAGCACGTGGTGACACTGAGAGGTCACAGTGATAGCACGTAGTGACACGGAGAGATCACAGTGATAGCACGTACTGACACTGAGAGATCACAGTGATAGCACGTAGTGACACTGAGAGATCACAGTGATAGCACGTAGTGACACTGAGAGATCACAGTGATAGCACGTAGTGACACTGAGAGATCACAGTGATAGCACGTAGAGACACTGAGAGATCACAGTGATAGCACGTAGAGACACTGAGAGATCACAGTCATAGCACGTAGTGACACTGAGAGATCACAGTGATAGCACGTAGTGACACTGAGAGATCACAATGATATCACATAGTGACACTGAGAGATCACAGTAATAGCACGTTCTGACACTGAGAGATCACAGTGATAGCATTTAGTGACACTGAGAGATCAGAGTGATAGCACGTAGTGACACTGAGAGATCAGAGTGATAGCACGTAGTGAAACTGAGAGATCACATTGATAGCACGTACTGACATTGGGAGATCACAGTGATAGCACGTAGTGACACTGACAGATCACAGTGATAGCACGGACTGACACTGAGAGATCACAGTGATAGCACGTAGTCACACTGAGAGATCACAGTGATAGCACGTAGTGACACTGAGAGCTCACAGTGATAGCACGTAGTGACACTGAGAGATCACAGTGATAGCACGTAGAGCCACTGAGAGATCACAGTGATAGCACGAAGTGACAATGAGAGATCACAGAGATAGCACGTAGTGACACTGAGAGATCACAGTGATAGCACGTAGTGACACTCAGAGATCACAGTGATAGCACGTAGTGACACGGAGAGATCACAGTGATAGCACGTAGTGACACTGAGAGATCACAGTCATAGCACGTAGTGACACTGAGAGATCACAGTGATAGCACGTAGTGACACTGAGAGATCACAGTGATAGCACATAGTGACACTGAGAGATCACATTGATAGCACGTAGTGAAACAGAGATCACAGTAATAGCACGTAGTGACACGGAGAGATCACAGTGATAGCACACAGTGACACTGAGAGATCACAGTGATAGCACGTAGTGACACAGAGATCACAGTGATAGCACGTAGTGACACGGAGAGATCACAGTGATAGCACGTAGAGACACTGAGAGATCACAGTGATAGCACGTAGTGACACTGAGAGATCACAGTGATAGCACGTAGTGACACTGAGAGATCACAGTGATAGCACGTAGTGACACTGAGAGATCACAGTGATAGCACGTAGTGACACTGAGAGATCACAGTGATAGCACGTAGAGACACTGAGAGATCACAGTGATAGCACGTAGAGACACTGAGAGATCACAGTCATAGCACGTAGTGACACTGAGAGATCACAGTGATAGCACGTAGTGACACTGAGAGATCACAATGATATCACGTAGTGACACTGAGAGATCACAGTAATAGCACGTTCTGACACTGAGAGATCACAGTGATAGCATTTAGTGACACTGAGAGATCAGAGTGATAGCACGTAGTGACACTGAGAGATCAGAGTGATAGCACGTAGTGAAACTGAGAGATCACATTGATAGCACGTACTGACATTGGGAGATCACAGTGATAGCACGTAGTGACACTGACAGATCACAGTGATAGCACGGACTGACACTGAGAGATCACAGTGATAGCACGTAGTCACACTGAGAGATCACAGTGATAGCACGTAGTGACACTGAGAGCTCACAGTGATAGCACGTAGTGACACTGAGAGATCACAGTGATAGCACGTAGAGCCACTGAGAGATCACAGTGATAGCACGAAGTGACAATGAGAGATCACAGAGATAGCACGTAGTGACACTGAGATATCACAGTGATAGCACGTAGTGACACTCAGAGATCACAGTGATAGCACGTAGTGACACGGAGAGATCACAGTGATAGCACGTAGTGACACTGAGAGATCACAGTCATAGCACGTAGTGACACTGAGAGATCACAGTGATAGCACGTAGTGACACTGAGAGATCACAGTGATAGCACATAGTGACACTGAGAGATCACATTGATAGCACGTAGTGAAACAGAGATCACAGTAATAGCACGTAGTGACACGGAGAGATCACAGTGATAGCACACAGTGACACTGAGAGATCACAGTGATAGCACGTAGTGACACAGAGATCACAGTGATAGCACGTAGTGACACGGAGAGATCACAGTGATAGCACGTAGAGACACTGAGAGATCACAGTGATAGCACGTAGTGACACTGAGAGATCACAGTGATAGCACGTAGTGACACTGAGAGATCACAGTGATAGCACGTAGTGACACTGAGAGATCACAGAGATAGCACGTAGTGACACTGAGAGATCACAGTGATAGCACGTAGTGACACTCAGAGATCACAGTGATAGCACGTAGTGACACGGAGAGATCACAGTGATAGCACGTAGTGACACTGAGAGATCACAGTGATAGCACGTAGTGACACTGAGAGATCACAGTGATAGCACGTAGAGACACTGAGAGATCACAGTGATAGCACATAGTGACACTGAGAGATCACAGTGAGAGCACGTAGTAACACAGAGATCACAGTGATAGCACGTAGTGACACGGAGAGATCACGGTGATAGCACGTCGTGACACTGAGAGATCACAGTGATAGCACGTAGTGACACTGAGAGATCACAGTGATAGCACGTAGTGACACTGAGAGATCACAGTGATAGCACGTAGTGACACTGAGAGATCACAGAGATAGCACGTAGTGACACTGAGAGATCACAGTGCAAACACGTAGAGACACTGAGATATCACAGTGATAGCACGTAGTGACACTGAGAGATCACAGTGATAGCACGTAGTGACAATGAGACATCACAGTGATAGCACGTAGAGACACTGAGAGATCACAGTGATAGCACGTAGAGACACTGAGATATCACAGTGATTGCACGTAGTGGCACTGAGGGATCACAGTGATAGCACGTAGAGACACTGAGAGATGACAGTGATAGCACGTAGTGACACTGAGGGATCACAGTGATGGCACCTAGAGACACTGAGAGATCACAGTGATAGCACGTAGTGACACTGAGAGATCACAGTGATAGCACGTAGTGACACTGAGAGATCACAGTGATAGCACGTAGTGACACTGAGAGATCACAGTGATAGCACGTAGTGACACTGAGAGATCACAGTGATAGCACGTAGTGACACTGAGAGATCACAGTATTGGGACGTAGTGATACTGAAAAATCACAGTGATAGCACGTAGAGACACTGAGAGATCACAGTGATAGCACGTACTGACACTGAGAGATCACCGTGATAGCACGTAGAGACACTGAGAGATAACAGTGATGGCACGTAGAGACACTGAGAGATCACAGTGATAGCACGTAGTGACACTGAGAGATCACAGTGATAGCACGTAGTGACACTCAGAGATCACATTGAAAGCACGTACTGACACTGAGAGATCACAGTGATAGCACGTAGTGACACTGAGAGATCACAGTGATAGCACGTAGTGACACTGAGAGATCACAGTGATAGCACGTAGTGACACTGTGAGATCACAGTGATAGCACGTAGAGACACTGAGAGATCACAGTGATAGCACGTAGTGACACTGAGAGATCACAGTGATTGCATTTAGTGACACAGAGTTCACAGTGATAGCACGTAGTGACATTGAGAGATCACAGTGATAGCACGTAGTGACACTGACAGATCACAGTGATAGCACGTAGCGACACTGAGAGATCACTGTGATAGCACGTAGTGACACTGAGAGATCACAGTGATAGCACGTAGAGACACTGAGAGATCACAGTGATAGCACGTAGTGACACTGAGAGATCACAGTGATAGCACGTAGTGACACTGAGAGATCACAGTGATAGCACGTAGTGTCACTGAGAGATCACAGTGATAGCACGTAGTGACACGGAGAGATCACAGTGATAGCACATAGTGACACTGAGAGATCACAGTGACAGCACGTATTGACACTGAGAGATCACAGTGATTGCACGTAGTGACACTGAGAGATCACAGAGATAGCATGTAGTGACACTGAGAGATCACAGTGATAGAACGTAGTAACACTGAGAGATCACAGTGATAGCACGTAGTGACACTGAGAGATCACAGTGATAGCACATAGTGACACTGAGAGATCACAGTGATAGCACACAGTGACACTGAGAGATCACAGTGATAGCACGTAGTGACACAGAGATCACAGTGATAGCACGTAGTGACACGGAGAGATCACATTGATAGCACTTAGAGACACTGAGAGATCACAGTGATAGCACGTAGTGACACTGAGAGATAACAGTGATAGCACGTAGTGACACTGAGAGATCACAGTGATAGCACGTAGTGACACTCAGAGATCACAGTGATAGCACGTAGTGACACTGAGAGATCACAGTGATAGCACGTAGTGACACTGAGAGATCACAGTGATAGCACGTAGTGACACTGAGAGATCACAGTGATAGCACGTAGTGACACTGAGAGATCACAGTGATAGCACATAGTGACACTGAGAGATCACAGTTATAGCACGTAGTGACACAGAGATCACAGTGATAGCACGTAGTGACACGGAGAGATCACCGTGATAGCACGTCGTGGCACTGAGAGATCACAGTGATAGCACGTAGTGACACTGAGAGATCACAGTGATAGCACGTAGTGACACCGAGAGATCACAGTGATAGCACGTAGTGACACTGAGAGATCACAGTGATAGCACGTAGTGACACTGAGAGATCAGAGTGATAGCACGTAGTGACACTGAGAGATCACAGTGATAGCACGTAGTGACACTGAGAGATCACATTGATAGCACGTAGTGACACTGAGAGATCACAGTGATAGCACGTAGTGACACTGAGAGATCACAGTGATAGCACGTAGTGACACTGAGAGATCACAGTGATAGCACGTAGTGACACTGCGAGATCACAGTGATAGCACGTAGTGACACTGAGTGATCACAGTGATAGCACGTAGTGACACTGAGAGATCACAGTGATAGCACGTAGTGACACGGAGAGATCACAGTGATAGCACGTAGTGACACTGAGAGATCACAGTGATAGCACGTAGTGACACTGAGAGATCACAGTGATAGCACGTAGTGACATTGAGAGATCACAGTGATAGCACGTAGTGACACTGACAGATCACAGTGATAGCACATAGTGACACTGAGAGATCACAGTGATAGCACGTAGTCACACTGAGAGATCACAGTGATGGCACGTAGAGACACTGAGAGATCACAGTGATAGCACGAAGTGACAATGAGAGATCACAGAGATAGCACGTAGTGACACTGAGAGATCACAGTGATAGCACGTAGTGACACTCAGAGATCACAGTGATAGCACGTAGTGACACGGAGAGATCACAGTGATAGCACGTAGTGACACTGAGAGATCACAGTCATAGCACGTAGTGACACTGAGAGATCACAGTGATAGCACGTAGTGACACTGAGAGATCACAGTGATAGCACATAGTGACACTGAGAGATCACATTGATAGCACGTAGTGACACAGAGATCACAGTGATAGCACGTAGTGACACGGAGAGATCACAGTGATAGCACACAGTGACACTGAGAGATCACAGTGATAGCACGTAGTGACACAAAGATCACAGTGATAGCACGTAGTGACACGGAGAGATCACAGTGATAGCACGTAGAGACACTGAGAGATCACAGTGATAGCACGTAGTGACACTGAGAGATCACAGTGATAGCACGTAGTGACACTGAGAGATCACAGTGATAGCACGTAGTGACACTCAGAGATCACAGTGATAGCACGTAGTGACACGGAGAGATCACAGTGATAGCACGTAGTGACACTGAGAGATCACAGTGATAGCACGTAGTGACACTGAGAGATCACAGTGATAGCACGTAGAGACACTGAGAGATCACAGTGATAGCACATAGTGACACTGAGAGATCACAGTGAGAGCACGTAGTAACACAGAGATCACAGTGATAGCACGTAGTGACACGGAGAGATCACGGTGATAGCACGTCGTGACACTGAGAGATCACAGTGATAGCACGTAGTGACACTGAGAGATCACAGTGATAGCACGTAGTGACACTGAGAGATCACAGTGATAGCACGTAGTGACACTGAGAGATCACAGAGATAGCACGTAGTGACACTGAGAGATCACAGTGGAAGCACGTAGAGACACTGAGATATCACAGTGATAGCACGTAGTGACACTGAGAGATCACAGTGATAGCACGTAGAGACAATGAGACATCACAGTGATAGCACTTAGAGACACTGAGAGATCACAATGATAGCACGTAGAGACACTGAGATATCACAGTGATTGCACGTAGTGACACTGAGGGATCACAGTGATAGCACTTAGAGACACTGAGAGATCACAGTGATAGCACGTAGTGACACTGAGGGATCACAGTGATAGCACCTAGAGACACTGAGAGATCACAGTGATAGCACGTAGTGACACTGAGAGATCACAGTGATAGCACGTATTGACACTGAGAGATCACAGTGATTGCACGTAGTGACACTGAGAGATCAGAGTGATAGCACGTAGTGACACTGAGAGATCACAGTGATAGCACGTAGTGACACTGAGAGATCACAGTATTGGGAAGTAGTGATACTGACAAATCACAGTGATAGCACGTAGAGACACTGAGAGATCACAGTGATAGCACGTAGTGACATGAGAGATCGTAGTGATAGCACGTAGTGACTCTGAGAGATCACAGTGATAGCACGTATAGCCACTGAGAGATCACAGTGATAGCACGTAGTGACACTGAGAGGTCACAGTGACAGCACGTATTGACACTGAGAGATCACAGTGATTGCACGTAGTGACACTGAGAGATCACAGAGATAGCACGTAGTGACACTGAGAGATCACAGTGATAGCACGTAGTGACACTGAGAGATCACAGTGATAGCACGTAGTGACACTGAGAGATCACATTGATCGCACGTAGTGACATGAGAGATCACAGTGATAGCACGTAGTGGCACTGAGAGATCACAGTGATAGCACGTAGAACCACTGAGAGATCACAGTGATAGCACGTAGTGACACTGAGAGATCACAGTGACAGCACGTATTGACACTGAGAGATCACAGTGATTGCACGTAGTGACACTGAGAGATCACAGAGATAGCATGTAGTGACACTGAGAGATCACAGTGATTGCACGTAGTGACACTGAGAGATCACAGTGATAGCACGTAGTGACACTGAGAGATCACAGTGATAGCACATAGTGACACTGAGAGATCACAGTGATAGCACACAGTGACACTGAGAGATCACAGTGATAGCACGTAGTGACACTGAGAGATCACAGTGATAGCACGTAGAGAAACTGAGTGATCACAGTGATAGCACGTAGTGACACTGAGAGATCACAGTGATAGCACGTAGTGACACTGAGAGATCACAGTGATAGCACGTAGTGACACTGAGAGATCACAGTGATAGCACGTAGAGACACTGAGAGATCACAGTGATAGCACGTAGAGACACTGAGAGATCACAGTGATAGCACGTAGTGACACTGAGAGATCACAGTGATAGCACGTAGTGACACGGAGAGATCACAGTGATAGCATGTACTGACACTGAGAGATCACAGTGATAGCACGTAGTGACACTGAGAGATCACAGTGATAGCACGTAGTGACACTGAGAGATCACAGTGATAGCACGTAGTGACATTGAGAGATCACAGTGATAGCACGTAGTGACACTGACAGATCACAGTGATAGCACGTAGTGACACTGAGAGATCACAGTGATAGCACGTAGTGACACTGAGAGATCACAGTGATAGCACGTAGTGACACTGAGAGATCACAGTGATAGCACGTAGTGACACTGAGAGATCACAGTGATAGCACGTAGAGCCACTGAGAGATCACAGTGATAGCACGAAGTGACAATGAGAGATCACAGAGATAGCACGTAGTGACACTGAGAGATCACAGTGATAGCACGTAGTGACACTCAGAGATCACAGTGATAGCACGTAGTGACACGGAGAGATCACAGTGATAGCACGTAGTTACACTGAGAGATCACAGTCATAGCACGTAGTGACACTGAGAGATCACAGTGATAGCACGTAGTGACACTGAGAGATCACAGTGATAGCACATAGTGACACTGAGAGATCACAGTGATAGCACGTAGTGACACAGAGATCACAGTGATAGCACGTAGTGACACGGAGAGATCACAGTGATAGCACACAGTGACACTGAGAGATCACAGTGATAGCACGTAGTGACACAGAGATCACTGTGATAGCACGTAGTGACACGGAGAGATCACAGTGATAGCACGTAGAGGCACTGAGAGATCACAGTGATAGCACGTAGTGACACTGAGAGATCTCAGTGATAGCACGTAGTGACACTGAGAGATCACAGTGATAGCACGTAGTGACACTGAGAGATCACAGAGATAGCACGTAGTGACACTGAGAGATCACAGTGATAGCACGTAGTGACACTCAGAGATCACAGTGATAGCACGTAGTGACACGGAGAGATCACAGTGATAGCACGTAGTGACACTGAGAGATCACAGTGATAGCACGTAGTGACACTGAGAGATCACAGTGATAGCACGTAGAGACACTGAGAGATCACAGTGATAGCACATAGTGACACTGAGAGATCACAGTGAGAGCACGTAGTAACACAGAGATCACAGTGATAGCACGTAGTGACACGGAGAGATCACCGTGATAGCACGTCGTGACACTGAGAGATCGCAGTGATAGCACGTAGTGACACTGAGAGATCACAGTGATAGCACGTAGTGACACTGAGAGATCACAGTGATAGCACGTAGTGACACTGAGAGATCACAGAGATAGCACGTAGTGACACTGAGAGATCACAGTGGAAGCACGTAGAGACACTGAGATATCACAGTGATAGCACGTAGTGACACTGAGAGATCACAGTGATAGCACGTAGAGACAATGAGACATCACAGTGATAGCATGTAGAGACACTGAGAGATCACAGTGATAGCACGTAGAGACACTGAGATATCACAGTGATTGCACGTAGTGACACTGAGGGATCACAGTGATAGCACGTAGAGACACTGAGAGATCACAGTGATAGCACGTAGTGACACTGAGGGATCACAGTGATAGCACCTAGAGACACTGAGAGATCACAGTGATAGCACGTAGTGACACTGAGAGATCACAGTGATAGCACGTAGTGACACTGAGAGATCAAAGTGATAGCACGAAGTGACACTGAGAGATCACAGTGATAGCACGTAGTGACACTGAGAGATCACAGTGATAGCACGTAGTGACACTGAGAGATCACAGTATTGGGACGTAGTGATACTGACAGATCACAGTGATAGCACGTAGAGACACTGAGAGATCACAGTGTTAGCACGTACTGACACTGAGAGATCACCGTGATAGCACGTAGAGACACTGAGAGATAACAGTGATGGCACGTAGAGACACTGAGAGATCACAGTGATAGAACGTAGTGACACTGAGAGATCACAGTAATAGCACGTAGTGACACTGAGAGATCACAGTGAAAGCACATATTGACACTGAGAGATCACAGTGATAGCACGTAGTGACACTGAGAGATCACAGTGATAGCACGTAGTGACACTGAGAGATCACAGTGATAGCACGTAGTGACACTGTGAGATCACAGTGATAGCACGTAGAGACACTGAGAGATCACAGTGATAGCACGTAGTGACACTGAGAGATCACAGTGATTGCATTTAGTGACACAGAGTTCACAGTGATAGCACGTAGTGACACTGAGAGATCACAGTGATAGCACGTAGTGACACTGAGAGATCACAGTGATATCACGTAGCGACACTGAGAGATCACTGTGATAGCACGTAGTGACACTGAGAGATCACAGTGATAGCACGTAGAGACACTGAGAGATCACAGTGATAGCACGTAGTGACACTGAGAGATCACAGTGATAGCACGTAGAGACACGGAGAGATCACAGTGATAGCACGTGGTGACACTGAGAGGTCACAGTGATAGCACGTAGTGACACGGAGAGATCACAGTGATAGCACGTACTGACACTGAGAGATCACAGTGATAGCACGTAGTGACACTGAGAGATCACAATGATAGCACGTAGTGACACTGAGAGATCACAGTTATAGCACGTAGAGACACTGAGAGATCACAGTGATAGCACGTAGTGACACTGAGAGATCACAGTGATAGCACGTATAGACACTGAGTGATCACAGTGATAGCACGTAGTGACACTGAGAGATCACAGTGATTGCACGTAGTGACACTGAGAGATCACAGTGATAGCACGTAGTGACACTGAGAGATCACAGTGATAGCACGTAGAGACACTGAGAGATCACAGTGATAGCTCGTAGAGACACTGAGAGATCACAGTCATAGCACGTAGTGACACTGAGAGATCACAGTGATAGCACGTAGTGACACTGAGAGATCACAATGATATCACGTAGTGACACTGAGAGATCACAGTAATAGCACGTAGTGACACTGAGAGATCACAGTGATAGCATTTAGTGACACTGAGAGATCAGAGTGATAGCACGTAGTGACACTGAGAGACCAGAGTGATAGCACGTAGTGAAACTGAGAGATCACATTGATAGCACGTAGTGACACTGAGAGATTACAGTGATAGCACGTAGAGACACTGAGAGATCACAGTGATAGCAGGTAGAGACACTGAGAGATCACAGTGATAGCACGTCGTGACACTGAGAGATCACAGTGATAGAACGTAGAGACACTGAGAGATCACAGTGATAGCACGTAGTGTCACTGAGAGATCACAGTGATAGCACGTAGTGACACTGAGAGATCACAGTGATAGCACGTAGTGACACTGAGAGATCACAGTGAAAGCACGTAGTGACACTGAGAGATCACAGTGATAGCACGTAGTGACACTGAGAGATCACAGTGATAGCACGTAGTGACACGGAGAGATCACAGTGATAGCACGTAGTGACACTGAGAGATCACAGTGATAGCACGTAGTGACACTGAGAGATCACAGTGATAGCACGTACTGACATTGGGAGATCACAGTGATAGCACGTAGTGACACTGACAGATCACAGTGATAGCACGGACTGACACTGAGAGATCACAGTGATAGCACGTAGTCACACGGAGAGATCACAGTGATAGCACGTAGTGACACTGAGAGCTCACAGTGATAGCACGTAGTGACACTGAGAGATCACAGTGATAGCACGTAGAGCCACTGAGAGATCACAGTGATAGCACGAAGTGACAATGAGAGATCACAGAGATAGCACGTAGTGACACTGAGAGATCACAGTGATAGCACGTAGTGACACTCAGAGATCACAGTGATAGCACGTAGTGACACGGAGAGATCACAGTGATAGCACGTAGTGACACTGAGAGATCACAGTCATAGCACGTAGAGACACTGAGAGATCACAGTGATAGCACGTAGTGACATTGAGAGATCACAGTGATAGCACATAGTGACACTGAGAGATCACATTGATAGCACGTAGTGAAACAGAGATCACAGTAATAGCACGTAGTGACACGGAGAGATCACAGTGATAGCACACAGTGACACTGAGAGATCACAGTGATAGCACGTAGTGACACTGAGAGATCACAGTGATAGCACGTAGTGACAATGAGAGATCACAGAGATAGCACGTAGTGACACTGAGAGATCACAGTGATAGCACGTAGTGACACTCAGAGATCACAGTGATAGCACGTAGAGACACGGAGAGATCACAGTGATAGCACGTAGTGACACTGAGAGATCACAGTGATAGCACGTAGTGACACTGAGAGATCACAGTGATAGCACGTAGAGACACTGAGAGATCACAGTGATAGCACATAGTGACACTGAGAGATCACAGTGAGAGCACGTAGTAACACAGAGATCACAGTGATAGCACGTAGTGACACGGAGAGATCACGGTGATAGCACGTCGTGACACTGAGAGATCACAGTGATAGCACGTAGTGACACTGAGAGATCACAGTGATAGCACGTAGTGACACTGAGAGATCACAGTGATAGCACGTAGTGACACTGAGAGATCACAGAGATAGCACGTAGTGACACTGAGAGATCACAGTGGAAGCACGTAGAGACACTGAGATATCACAGTGATAGCACGTAGTGACACTGAGAGATCACAGTGATAGCACGTAGAGACAATGAGACATCACAGTGATAGCACGTAGAGACACTGAGAGATCACAGTGATAGCACGTAGAGACACTGAGATATCACAGTGATTGCACGTAGTGGCACTGAGGGATCACAGTGATAGCACGTAGAGACACTGAGAGATGACAGTGATAGCACGTAGTGACACTGAGGGATCACATGATGGCACCTAGAGACACTGAGAGATCACAGTGATAGCACGTAGTGACACTGAGAGATCACAGTGATAGCACGTAGTGACACTGAGAGATCACAGTGATAGCACGTAGTGACACTGAGAGATCACAGTGATAGCACGTAGTGACAGTGAGAGATCACAGTGATAGCACGTAGTGACACTGAGAGATCACAGTATTGGGACGTAGTGATACTGACAAATCACAGTGATAGCACGTAGAGACACTGAGAGATCACAGTGATAGCACGTACTGACACTGAGAGATCACCGTGATAGCACGTAGAGACACTGAGAGATAACAGTGATGGCACGTAGAGACACTGAGAGATCACAGTGATAGCACGTAGTGACACTGAGAGATCACAGTGATAGCACGTAGTGACACTCAGAGATCACAGTGAAAGCACGTACTGACACTGAGAGATCACAGTGATAGCACGTAGTGACACTGAGAGATCACAGTGATAGCACGTAGTGACACTGAGAGATCACAGTGATAGCACGTAGTGACACTGTGAGATCACAGTGATAGCACGTAGAGACACTGAGAGATCACAGTGATAGCACGTAGTGACACTGAGAGATCACAGTGATTGCATTTAGTGACACAGAGTTCACAGTGATAGCACGTAGTGACATTGAGAGATCACAGTGATAGCACGTAGTGACACTGACAGATCACAGTGATAGCACGTAGCGACACTGAGAGATCACTGTGATAGCAGGTAGTGACACTGAGAGATCACAGTGATAGCACGTAGAGACACTGAGAGATCACAGTGATAGCACGTAGTGACACTGAGAGATCACAGTGATAGCACGTAGTGACACTGAGAGATCACAGTGATAGCACGTAGTGTCACTGAGAGATCACAGTGATAGCACGTAGTGACACGGAGAGATCACAGTGATAGCACATAGTGACACTGAGAGATCACAGTGACAGCACGTATTGACACTGAGAGATCACAGTGACAGCACGTAGTGACACTGAGAGATCACTGAGATAGCACGTAGTGACACTGAGAGATCACAGTGATAGAACGTAGTAACACTGAGAGATCACAGTGATAGCACGTAGTGACACTGAGAGATCACAGTGATAGCACATAGTGACACTGAGAGATCACAGTGATAGCACACAGTGACACTGAGAGATCACAGTGATAGCACGTAGTGACACAGAGATCACAGTGATAGCACGTAGTGACACGGAGAGATCACATTGATAGCACGTAGAGACACTGAGAGATCACAGTGATAGCACGTAGTGACACTGAGAGATAACAGTGATAGCACGTAGTGACACTGAGAGATCACAGTGATAGCACGTAGTGACACTCAGAGATCACAGTGATAGCACGTAGTGACACTGAGAGATCACAGTGATAGCACGTTGTGACACTGAGAGATCACAGTGATAGCACGTAGTGACACTGAGAGATCACAGTGATAGCACGTAGTGACACTGAGAGATCACAGTGATAGCACGTAGTGACACTGAGAGATCACAGTTATAGCACGTAGTGACACAGAGATCACAGTGATAGCACGTAGTGACACGGAGAGATCACCGTGATAGCACGTCGTGGCACTGAGAGATCACAGTGATAGCACGTAGTGACACTGAGAGATCACAGTGATAGCACGTAGTGACACTGAGAGATCACAGTGATAGCACGTAGTGACACTGAGAGATCACAGTGATAGCACGTAGTGACACTGAGAGATCAGAGTGATAGCACGTAGTGACACTGAGAGATCACAGTGATAGCACGTAGTGACACTGAGAGATCACATTGATAGCACGTAGTGACACTGATAGATCACAGTGATAGCACGTAGTGACACTGAGAGATCACAGTGATAGCACGTAGTGACACTGAGAGATCACAGTGATAGCACGTAGTGACACTGCGAGATCACAGTGATAGCACGTAGTGACACTGAGTGATCACAGTGATAGCACGTAGTGACACTGAGAGATCACAGTGATAGCTCGTAGTGACATTGAGAGATCACAGTGATAGCACGTAGTGACACTGACAGATCACAGTGATAGCACGTAGTGACACTGAGAGATCACAGTGATAGCACGTAGTCACACTGAGAGATCACAGTGATGGCACGTAGAGACACTGAGAGATCACAGTGATAGCACGAAGTGACAATGAGAGATCACAGAGATAGCACGTAGTGACACTGAGAGATCACAGTGATAGCACGTAGTGACACTCAGAGATCACAGTGATAGCACGTAGTGACACTGAGAGATCACAGTGATAGCACGTAGTGACACTGAGAGATCACAGTCATAGCACGTAGTGACACTGAGAGATCACAGTGATAGCACGTAGTGACACTGAGAGATCACAGTGATAGCACATAGTGACACTGAGAGATCACATTGATAGCACGTAGTGACACAGAGATCACAGTGATAGCACGTAATGACACGGAGAGATCAAAGTGATAGCACACAGTGACACTGAGAGATCACAGTGATAGCACGTAGTGACACAGAGATCACAGTGATAGCACGTAGTGACATGGAGAGATCACAGTGATAGCACGTAGAGACACTGAGAGATCACAGTGATAGCACGTAGTGACACTGAGAGATCACAGTGATTGCACGTAGTGACACTGAGAGATCACAGTGATAGCACGTAGTGACACTGAGAGATCACAGAGATAGCACGTAGTGACACTGAGAGATCACAGTGATAGCACGTAGTGACACTCAGAGATCACAGTGATAGCACGTAGTGACACGGAGAGATCACAGTGATAGCACGTAGTGACACTGAGAGATCACAGTGATAGCACGTAGTGACACTGAGAGATCACAGTGATAGCACGTAGAGACACTGAGAGATCACAGTGATAGCACATAGTGACACTGAGAGATCACAGTGAGAGCACGTAGTAACACAGAGATCACAGTGATAGCACGTAGTGACACGGAGAGATCACGGTGATAGCACGTCGTGACACTGAGAGATCACAGTGATAGCACGTAGTGACACTGAGAGATCACAGTGATAGCACGTAGTGACACTGAGAGATCAAAGTGATAGCACGTAGTGACACTGAGAGATCACAGAGATAGCACGTAGTGACACTGAGAGATCACAGTGGAAGCACGTAGAGACACTGAGATATCACAGTGATAGCACGTAGTGACACTGAGAGATCACAGTGATAGCACGTAGAGACAATGAGACATCACAGTGATAGCACGTAGAGACACTGAGAGATCACAATGATAGCACGTAGAGACACTGAGATATCACAGTGATTGCACGTAGTGACACTGAGGGATCACAGTGATAGCACTTAGAGACACTGAGAGATCACAGTGATAGCACGTAGTGACACTGAGGGATCACAGTGATAGCACCTAGAGACACTGAGAGATCACAGTGATAGCACGTAGTGACACTGAGAGATCACAGTGATAGCACGTAGTGACACTGAGAGATCACAGTGATAGCACGTAGTGACACTGAGAGATCAGAGTGATAGCACGTAGTGACACTGAGAGATCACAGTGATAGCACGTAGTGACACTGAGAGATCACAGTATTGGGACGTAGTGATACTGACAAATCACAGTGATAGCACGTAGAGACACTGAGAGATCACAGTGATAGCACGTACTGACACTGAGAGATCACCGTGATAGCACGTAGAGACACTGAGAGATAACAGTGATGGCACGTAGAGACACTGAGAGATCACAGTGATAGCACGTAGTGACACTGAGAGATCACAGTGATAGCACGTAGTGACACTGAGAGATCACAGTGAAAGCACGTACTGACACTGAGAGATCACAGTGATAGCACGTAGTGACACTGAGAGATCACAGTGATAGCACGTAGTGACACTGAGAGATCACAGTGATAGAACGTAGTGACACTGTGAGATCACAGTGATAGCACGTAGAGACACTGAGAGATCACAGTGATAGCACGTAGTGACACTGAGAGATCACAGTGATAGCACATAGTGACACTGAGAGATCACATTGATAGCACGTAGTGACACAGAGATCACAGTGATAGCACGTAGTGACACGGAGAGATCACAGTGATAGCACACAGTGACACTGAGAGATCACAGTGATAGCACGTAGTGACACAGAGATCACAGTGATAGCACGTAGTGATACGGAGAGATCACAGTGATAGCACGTAGAGACACTGAGAGATCACAGAGATAGCACGTAGTGACACTGAGAGATCACAGTGATAGCACGTAGTGACACTGAGAGATCACAGTGATAGCACGTAGTGACACTGAGAGATCACAGAGATAGCACGTAGTGACACTGAGAGATCACAGTGATAGCACGTAGTGACACTCAGAGATCACAGTGATAGCACGTAGTGACACGGAGAGATCACAGTGATAGCACGTAGTGACACTGAGAGATCACAGTGATAGCACGTAGTGACACTGAGAGATCACAGTGATAGCACGTAGAGACACTGAGAGATCACAGTGATAGCACATAGTGACACTGAGAGATCACAGTGAGAGCACGTAGTAACACAGAGATCACAGTGATAGCACGTAGTGACACGGAGAGATCACGGTGATATCACGTCGTGACACTGAGAGATCACAGTGATAGCACGTAGTGACACTGAGAGATCACAGTGATAGCACGTAGTGACACTGAGAGATCACAGTGATAGCACGTAGTGACACTGAGAGATCACAGAGATAGCACGTAGTGACACTGAGAGATCACAGTGGAAGCACGTAGAGACACTGAGATATCACAGTGATAGCACGTAGTGACACTGAGAGATCACAGTGATAGCACGTAGAGACAATGAGACATCACAGTGATAGCACGTGGAGACACTGAGAGATCACAATGATAGCAAGTAGAGACACTGAGATATCACAGTGATTGCACGTAGTGACACTGAGGGATCACAGTGATAGCACTTAGAGACACTGAGAGATCACAGTGATAGCACGTAGTGACACTGAGGGATCACAGTGATAGCACCTGGAGACACTGAGAGATCACAGTGATAGCACGTAGTGACACTGAGAGATCACAGTGATAGCACGTAGTGACACTGAGAGATCACAGTGATAGCACGTAGTGACACTGAGAGATCAGAGTGATAGCACGTAGTGACACTGAGAGATCACAGTGATAGCACGTAGTGACACTGAGAGATCACAGTATTGGGACGTAGTGATACTGACAAATCACAGTGATAGCACGTAGAGACACTGAGAGATCACAGTGATAGCACGTACTGACACTGAGAGATCACCGTGATAGCACGTAGAGACACTGAGAGATAACAGTGATGGCACGTAGAGACACTGAGAGATCACAGTGATAGCACGTAGTGACACGGAGAGATCACAGAGATAGCACGTAGTGACACTGAGAGATCACAGTGAAAGCACGTACTGACACTGAGAGATCACAGTGATAGCACGTAGTGACACTGAGAGATCACAGTGATAGCACGTAGTGACACTGAGAGATCGCAGTGATAGCACGTAGTGACACTGTGAGATCACAGTGATAGCACGGAGAGACACTGAGAGATCACAGTGATAGCACGTAGTGACACTGAGAGATCACAGTGATTGCATTTAGTGACACAGAGTTCACAGAGATAGCACGTAGTGACACTGAGAGATCACAGTGATAGCACGTCGTGACACTGAGAGATCACAGTGATAGCACGTAGCGACACTGAGAGATCACTGTGATAGCACGTAGTGACACTGAGAGATCACAGTGATAGCACGTAGAGACACTGAGAGATCTCAGTGATAGCACGTAGTGACACTGAGAGATCACAGAGATAGCACGTAGAGACACTGAGAGATCACAGTGATAGCACGTAGTGTCACTGAGAGATCACAGTGATAGCACGTAGTGACACGGAGAGATCACAGTGATAGCACGTACTGACACTGAGAGATCACAGTGATAGCACGTAGTGACACTGAGAGATCACAATGATAGCACGTAGTGACACTGAGAGATCACAGTGATAGCACGTAGTGACATTGAGAGATCACAGTGATAGCACGTAGTGACACTGACAGAGCACAGTGATAGCACGTAGTGACACTGAGAGATCACAGTGATAGCACGTAGAGACACTGAGAGATCACAGTGATAGCACGTAGTGACACTGAGAGATCACAGTGATAGCACGTATAGACACTGAGTGATCACAGTGATAGCACGTAGTGACACTGAGAGATCACAGTGATAGCACGTAGTGACACTGAGAGATCACAGTGATAGCACGTAGTGACACTGAGAGATCACAGTGATAGCACGTAGAGACACTGAGAGATCACAGTGATAGCACGTAGAGGCACTGAGAGATCACAGTCATAGCACGTAGTGACACTGATAGATCACAGTGATAGCACGTAGTGACACTGAGAGATCACAATGATAGCACGTAGTGACACTGAGAGATCACAGTAATAGCACGTAGTGACACTGAGAGATCACAGTGATAGCATTTAGTGACACTGAGAGATCACAGTGATAGCACGTAGTGAAACTGAGAGATCACATTGATAGCATTTAGTGACACTGAGAGATCAGAGTGATAGCACGTAGTGAAACTGAGAGATCACATTGATAGCACGTAGTGACACTGAGAGATCAAAGTGATAGCACATAGAGACACTGAGAGATCACAGTGATAGCAGGTAGAGACACTGAGAGATCACAGTGATAGCACGTAGTGACACTGAGAGATCACAGTGATAGAACGTAGAGACACTGAGAGATCACAGTGATAGCACGTAGTGTCACTGAGAGATCACAGTGATAGCACGTAGTGACACTGAGAGATCACAGTGATAGCACGTAGTGACACTGAGAGATCACAGTGAAAGCACGTAGTGACACTGAGAGATCACAGTGATAGCACGTAGTGACACTGAGAGATCACAGTGATAGCACGTAGTGACACGGAGAGATCACAGTATTAGCACGTAGTGACACTGAGAGATCACAGTGATAGCACGTAGAGCCACTGAGAGATAACATTGATAGCACGTAGTGACACTGAGAGATCACAGTGACAGCACGTATTGACAGTGAGAGATCACAGTGATTGCACGTAGTGACACTGAGAGATCACAGAGATAGCACGTAGTGACACTGAGAGATCACAGTGATAGAACGTAGTGACACTGAGAGATCACAGTGATAGCACGTAGTGACACTGAGAGATCACAGTGATAGCACATAGTGACACTGAGAGATCACAGTGATAGCACACAGTGACACTGAGAGATCACAGTGATAGCACGTAGTGACACAGAGATCACAGTGATAGCACGTAGTGACACGGTGAGATCACATTGATAGCACGTAGAGACACTGAGAGATCACAGTGATAGCACGTAGTGACACTGAGAGATATCAGTGATAGCACGTAGTGACACTGAGAGATCACAGTGATAGCACGTAGTGACACTGAGAGATCACAGTGATAGCACGTAGTGACACTGAGTGATCACAGTGATAGCACGTAGTGACACTGAGAGATCACAGTGATAGCTCGTAGTGACACTGAGAGATCACAGTGATAGCACGTAGTGACACTGAGAGATCACAGTGATAGCACATAGTGACACTGAGAGATCACAGTGATAGCACGTAGTGACACAGAGATCACAGTGATAGCACGTAGTGACACGGAGAGATCACGGTGATAGCACGTCGTGACACTGAGAGATCACAGTGATAGCACGTAGTGACACTGAGAGATCACAGTGATAGCACGTAGTGACACTGAGAGATCACAGTGATAGCACGTAGTGACACTGAGAGATCACAGTGATAGCACATAGTGACACTGAGAGATCACAATGATAGCACATAGTGACACTGAGAGATCACAGTGATAGCACGTAGTGACACTGAGAGATCACATTGATAGCACGTAGTGACACTGAGAGATCACAGTGATAGCACGTAGTGACACTGAGAGATCACAGTGATAGCACGTAGTGACACTGAGAGATCACAGTGATAGCACGTAGTGACACTGCGAGATCACAGTGATAGCACGTAGTGACACTGAGTCATCACAGTGATAGCACGTAGTGACACTGAGAGATCATAGTGATAGCACGTAGTGACAATGAGAGATCACAGTGATAGCACATAGTGACACTGAGAGATCACAGTACTGGCACGTAGTGACACTGAGAGATCACAGTGATAGCACGTAGTGAAACTGAGAGATCACAGTGATAGCACGTAGTGACACTGCGAGATCACAGTGAAAGCACGTAGTGACACTGAGAGATCACAGTGATAGCACGTAGTGATACGGAGAGATCACAGTGATAGCACGTAGTGACACTGAGAGATCACAGTGATAGCACGTAGAGACACTGAGAGATCACAGTGATAGCACGTAGTGACACTGAGAGATCACAGTACTGGGACGTTGTGACCCTGAGAGATCACAGTGATAGCACGTAGTGACACTGCGACATCACAGTGATAGCACGTAGTGACACTGAGAGATCACAGTGATAGCACGTAGTGACACGGAGAGATCACAGTGATAGCACGTACTGACATGAGAGATCACAGTGATAGCACATAGTGACACTGAGAGATCACAGTGATAGCACGTAGTGACACTGAGAGATCACAGTGATAGCTCGTAGTGACACTGAGAGATCACAGTGATAGCACGTAGAGACACTGAGAGATCACAGTGATAGCACGTAGAGACACTGAGATATCACAGTGATTGCACGTAGTGGCACTGAGGGATCACAGTGATAGCACGTAGAGACACTGAGAGATGACAGTGATAGCACGTAGTGACAATGAGGGATCACAGTGATGGCACCTAGAGACACTGAGAGATCACAGTGATAGCACGTAGTGACACTGAGAGATCACAGTGATAGCACGTAGTGACACTGAGAGATCACAGTGATAGCACGTAGTGACACTGAGAGATCACAGTGATAGCACGTAGTGACACTGAGAGATCACAGTGATAGCACGTAGTGACACTGAGAGATCACAGTATTGGGACGTAGTGATACTGACAAATCACAGTGATAGCACGTAGAGACACTGAGAGATCACAGTGATAGCACGTACTGACACTGAGAGATCACCGTGATAGCACGTAGAGACACTGAGAGATAACAGTGATGGCACGTAGAGACACTGAGAGATCACAGTGATAGCACGTAGTGACACTGAGAGATCACAGTGATAGCACGTAGTGACACTCAGAGATCACAGTGAAAGCACGTACTGACACTGAGAGATCACAGTGATAGCACGTAGTGACACTGAGAGATCAAAGTGATAGCACGTAGTGACACTGAGAGATCACAGTGATAGCACGTAGTGACACTGTGAGATCACAGTGATAGCACGTAGAGACACTGAGAGATCACAGTGATAGCACGTAGTGACACTGAGAGATCACAGTGATTGCATTTAGTGACACAGAGTTCACAGTGATAGCACGTAGTGACATTGAGAGATCACAGTGATAGCACGTAGTGACACTGACAGATCACAGTGATAGCACGTAGCGACACTGAGAGATCACTGTGATAGCACGTAGTGACACTGAGAGATCACAGTGATAGCACGTAGATACACTGAGAGATCACAGTGATAGCACGCAGTGACACTGAGAGATCACAGTGATAGCACGTAGTGACACTGAGAGATCACAGTGATAGCACGTAGTGTCACTGAGAGATCACAGTGATAGCACGTAGTGACACGGAGAGATCACAGTGATAGCACATAGTGACACTGAGAGATCACAGTGACAGCACGTATTGACACTGAGAGATCACAGTGATTGCACGTAGTGACACTGAGAGATCACAGAGATAGCACGTAGTGACACTGAGAGATCACAGTGATAGAACGTAGTAACACTGAGAGATCACAGTGATAGCACGTAGTGACACTGAGAGATCACAGTGATAGCACGTAGTGACACTGAGAGATCACAGTGATAGCACACAGTGACACTGAGAGATCACAGTGATAGCACGTAGTGACACAGAGATCACAGTGATAGCACGTAGTGACACGGAGAGATCACATTGATAGCACGTAGAGACACTGAGAGATCACAGTGATAGCACGTAGTGACACTGAGAGATAACAGTGATAGCACGTAGTGACACTGAGAGATCACAGTGATAGCACGTAGTGACACTCAGAGATCACAGTGATAGAACGTAGTGACACTGAGAGATCACAGTGATAGCACGTAGTGACACTGAGAGATCACAGTGATAGCACGTAGTGACACTGAGAGATCACAGTGATAGCACGTAGTGACACTGAGAGATCACAGTGATAGCACGTAGTGACACTGAGAGATCACAGTTATAGCACGTAGTGACACAGAGATCACAGTGATAGCACGTAGTGACACGGAGAGATCACCGTGATAGCACGTAGTGACACGGAGAGATCACCGTGATAGCACGTCGTGGCACTGAGAGATCACAGTGATAGCACGTAGTGACACTGAGAGATCACAGTGATAGCACGTAGTGACACTGAGAGATCACAGTGATAGCACGTAGTGACACTGAGAGATCACAGTGATAGCACGTAGTGACACTGAGAGATCAGAGTGATAGCACGTAGTGACACTGAGAGATCACAGTGATAGCACGTAGTGACACTGAGAGATCACATTGATAGCACGTAGTGACACTGACAGATCACAGTGATAGCACGTAGTGACACTGAGAGATCACAGTGATAGCACGTAGTGACACTGAGAGATCACAGTGATAGCACGTAGTGACATTGAGAGATCACAGTGATAGCACGTAGTGACACTGACAGATCACAGTGATAGCACGTAGTGACACTGAGAGATCACAGTGATAGCACGTAGTCACACTGAGAGATCACAGTGATGGCACGTAGAGACACTGAGAGATCACAGTGATAGCACGAAGTGACAATGAGAGATCACAGAGATAGCACGTAGTGACACTGAGAGATCACAGTGATAGCACGTAGTGACACTCAGAGATCACAGTGATAGCACGTAGTGACACGGAGAGATCACAGTGATAGCACGTAGTGACACTGAGAGATCACAGTCATAGCACGTAGTGACACTGAGAGATCACAGTGATAGCACGTAGTGACACTGAGAGATCACAGTGATAGCACATAGTGACACTGAGAGATCACATTGATAGCACGTAGTGACACAGAGATCACAGTGATAGCACGTAATGACACGGAGAGATCACAGTGATAGCACACAGTGACACTGAGAGATCACAGTGATAGCACGTAGAGACACAGAGATCACAGTGATAGCACGTAGTGACACGGAGAGATCACAGTGATAGCACGTAGAGACACTGAGAGATCACAGTGAAAGCACGTAGTGACACTGAGAGATCACAGTGATTGCACGTAGTGACACTGAGAGATCACAGTGATAGCACGTAGTGACACTGAGAGATCACAGAGATAGCACGTAGTGACACTGAGAGATCACAGTGATAGCACGTAGTGACACTCAGAGATCACAGTGATAGCACGTAGTGACACGGAGAGATCACAGTGATAGCACGTAGTGACACTGAGAGATCACAGTGATAGCACGTAGTGACACTGAGAGATCACAGTGATAGCACGTAGAGACACTGAGAGATCACAGTGATAGCACATAGTGACACTGAGAGATCACAGTGAGAGCACGTAGTAACACAGAGATCACAGTGATAGCACGTAGTGACACGGAGAGATCACGGTGATAGCACGTCGTGACACTGAGAGATCACAGTGATAGCACGTAGTGACACTGAGAGATCACAGTGATAGCACGTAGTGACACTGAGAGATCACAGTGATAGCACGTAGTGACACTGAGAGATCACAGAGATAGCACGTAGTGACACTGAGAGATCACAGTGGAAGCACGTAGAGACACTGAGATATCACAGTGATAGCACGTAGTGACACTGAGAGATCACAGTGATAGCACGTAGAGACAATGAGACATCACAGTGATAGCACGTAGAGACACTGAGAGATCACAATGATAGCACGTAGAGACACTGAGATATCACAGTGATTGCACGTAGTGACACTGAGGGATCACAGTGATAGCACTTAGAGACACTGAGAGATCACAGTGATAGCACGTAGTGACACTGAGGGATCACAGTGATAGCACCTAGAGACACTGAGAGATCACAGTGATAGCACGTAGTGACACTGAGAGATCACAGTGATAGCACGTAGTGACACTGAGAGATCACAGTGATAGCACGTAGTGACACTGAGAGATCAGAGTGATAGCACGTAGTGACACTGAGAGATCACAGTGATAGCACCTAGTGACACTGAGAGATCACAGTATTGGGACGTAGTGATACTGACAAATCACAGTGAAAGCACGTAGAGACACTGAGAGATCACAGTGATAGCACGTACTGAGACTGAGAGATCACCGTGATAGCACGTAGAGACACTGAGAGATAACAGTGATGGCACGTAGAGACACTGAGAGATCACAGTGATAGCACGTAGTGACACTGAGAGATCACAGTGATAGCACGTAGTGACACTGAGAGATCACAGTGAAAGCACGTACTGACACTGAGAGATCACAGTGATAGCACGTAGTGACACTGAGAGATCACAGTGATAGCACGTAGTGACACTGAGAGATCACAGTGATAGCACGTAGTGACACTGTGAGATCACAGTGATAGCACGTAGAGACACTGAGAGATCACAGTGATAGCACGTAGTGACACTGAGAGATCACAGTGATAGCACATAGTGACACTGAGAGATCACATTGATAGCACGTAGTGACACAGAGATCACAGTGATAGCACGTAGTGACACGGAGAGATCACAGTGATAGCACACAGTGACACTGAGAGATCACAGTGATAGCACGTAGTGACACAGAGATCACAGTGATAACACGTAGTGATACGGAGAGATCACAGTGATAGCACGTAGAGACACTGAGAGATCACAGTGATAGCACGTAGTGACACTGAGAGATCACAGTGATAGCACGTAGTGACACTGAGAGATCACAGTGATAGCACGTAGTGACACTGAGAGATCACAGAGATAGCACGTAGTGACACTGAGAGATCACAGTGATAGCACGTAGTGACACTCAGAGATCACAGTGATAGCACGTAGTGACACGGAGAGATCTCAGTGATAGCACGTAGTGACACTGAGAGATCACAGTGATAGCACGTAGTGACACTGAGAGATCACAGTGATAGCACGTAGAGACACTGAGAGATCACAGTGATAGCACATAATGACACTGAGAGATCACAGTGAGAGCACGTAGTAACACAGAGATCACAGTGATAGCACGTAGTGACACGGAGAGATCACGGTGATAGCACGTCGTGACACTGAGAGATCACAGTGATAGCACGTAGTGACACTGAGAGATCACAGTGATAGCACGTAGTGACACTGAGAGATCACAGTGATAGCACGTAGTGACACTGAGAGATCACAGAGATAGCACGTAGTGACACTGAGAGATCACAGTGGAAGCACGTAGAGACACTGAGATATCACAGTGATAGCACGTAGTGACACTGAGAGATCACAGTGATAGCACGTAGAGACAATGAGACATCACAGTGATAGCACGTAGAGACACTGAGAGATCACAATGATAGCACGTAGAGACACTGAGATATCACAGTGATTGCACGTAGTGACACTGAGGGATCACAGTGATAGCACTTAGAGACACTGAGAGATCACAGTGATAGCACGTAGTGACACTGAGGGATCACAGTGATAGCACCTAGTGACACTGAGAGATCACAGTGATAGCACGTAGTGACACTGAGAGATCACAGTGATAGCACGTAGTGACACTGAGAGATCACAGTGATAGCACGTAGTGACACTGAGAGATCAGAGTGATAGCACGTAGTGACACTGAGAGATCACAGTGATAGCACGTAGTGACACTGAGAGATCACAATATTGGGACGTAGTGATACTGACAAATCACAGTGATAGCACGTAGAGACACTGAGAGATCACAGTGATAGCACGTACTGACACTGAGAGATCACCGTGATAGCACGTAGAGACACTGAGAGATAACAGTGATGGCACGTAGAGACACTGAGAGATCACAGTGATAGCACGTAGTGACACTGAGAGATCACAGAGATAGCACGTAGTGACACTGAGAGATCACAGTGAAAGCACGTACTGACACTGAGAGATCACAGTGATAGCACGTAGTGACACTGAGAGATCACAGTGATAGCACGTAGTGACACTGAGAGATCACAGTGATAGCACGTAGTGACACTGTGAGATCACAGTGATAGCACGTAGAGACACTGAGAGATCACAGTGATAGCACGTAGTGACACTGAGAGATCACAGTGATTGCATTTAGTGACACAGAGTTCACAGAGATAGCACGTAGTGACACTGAGAGATCACAGTGATAGCACGTCGTGACACTGAGAGATCACAGTGATAGCACGTAGCGACACTGAGAGATCACTGTGATAGCACGTAGTGACACTGAGAGATCACAGTGATAGCACGTAGAGACACTGAGAGATCTCAGTGATAGCACGTAGTGACACTGAGAGATCACAGTGATAGCACGTAGAGACACTGAGAGATCACAGTGATAGCACGTAGTGTCACTGAGAGATCACAGTGATAGCACGTAGTGACACGGAGAGATCACAGTGATAGCACGTAGTGACACTGAGAGATCACAGTGATAGCACGTAGTGACACTGAGAGATAACAATGATAGCACGTAGTGACACTGAGAGATCACAGTGATAGCACGTAGTGACATTGAGAGATCACAGTGATAGCACGTAGTGACACTGACAGAGCACAGTGATAGCACGTAGTGACACTGAGAGATCACAGTGATAGCACGTAGAGACACTGAGAGATCACAGTGATAGCACGTAGTGACACTGAGAGATCACAGTGATAGCACGTATAGACACTGAGTGATCACAGTGATAGCACGTAGTGACACTGAGAGATCACAGTGATAGCACGTAGTGACACTGAGAGATCACAGTGATAGCACGTAGTGACACTGAGAGATCACAGTGATAGCACGTAGAGACACTGAGAGATCACAGTGATAGCACGTAGAGACACTGAGAGATCACAGTCATAGCACGTAGTGACACTGAGAGATCACAGTGATAGCACGTAGTGACACTGAGAGTTCACAATGATAGCACGTAGTGACACTGAGAGATCACAGTAATAGCACGTAGTGACACTGAGAGATCACAGTGATAGCATTTAGTGACACTGAGAGATCACAGTGATAGCACGTAGTGAAACTGAGAGATCACATTGATAGCATTTAGTGACACTGAGAGATCAGAGTGATAGCACGTAGTGAAACTGAGAGATCACATTGATAGCACGTAGTGACACTGAGAGATCAAAGTGATAGCACATAGAGACACTGAGAGATCACAGTGATAGCAGGTAGAGACACTGAGAGATCACAGTGATAGCACGTAGTGACACTGAGAGATCACAGTGATAGAACGTAGAGACACTGAGAGATCACAGTGATAGCACGTAGTGTCACTGAGAGATCACAGTGATAGCACGTAGTGACACTGAGAGATCACAGTGATAGCACGTAGTGACACTGAGAGATCACACTGAAAGCACGTAGTGACACTGAGAGATCACAGTGATAGCACGTAGTGACACTGAGAGATCACAGTGATAGCACGTAGTGACACGGAGAGATCACAGTATTAGCACGTAGTGACACTGAGAGATCACAGTGATAGCACGTAGAGCCACTGAGAGATAACATTGATAGCACGTAGTGACACTGAGAGATCACAGTGACAGCACGTATTGACAGTGAGAGATCACAGTGATTGCACGTAGTGACACTGAGAGATCACAGAGATAGCACGTAGTGACACTGAGAGATCACAGTGATAGAACGTAGTGACACTGAGAGATCACAGTGATAGCACGTAGTGACACTGAGAGATCACAGTGATAGCACATAGTGACACTGAGAGATCACAGTGATAGCACACAGTGACACTGAGAGATCACAGTGATAGCACGTAGTGACACAGAGATCACAGTGATAGCACGTAGTGACAAGGTGAGATCACATTGATAGCACGTAGAGACACTGAGAGATCACAGTGATAGCACGTAGTGACACTGAGAGATATCAGTGATAGCACGTAGTGACACTGAGAGATCACAGTGATAGCACGTAGTGACACTGAGAGATCACAGTGATAGCACGTAGTGACACTGAGTGATCACAGTGATAGCACGTAGTGACACTGAGAGATCACAGTGATAGCTCGTAGTGACACTGAGAGATCACAGTGATAGCACGTAGTGACACTGAGAGATCACAGTGATAGCACATAGTGACACTGAGAGATCACAGTGATAGCACGTAGTGACACAGAGATCACAGTGATAGCACGTAGTGACACGGAGAGATCACGGTGATAGCACGTCGTGACACTGAGAGATCACAGTGATAGCCCGTAGTGACACTGAGAGATCACAGTGATAGCACGTAGTGACACTGAGAGATCACAGTGATAGCACGTAGTGACACTGAGAGATCACAGTGATAGCACATAGTGACACTGAGAGATCACAATGATAGCACATAGTGACACTGAGAGATCACAGTGATAGCACGAAGTGACACTGAGAGATCACATTGATAGCACGTAGTGACACTGAGAGAACACAGTGATAGCACGTAGTGACACTGAGAGATCACAGTGATAGCACGTAGTGACACTGAGAGATCACAGTGATAGCACGTAGTGACACTGCGAGATCACAGTGATAGCACGTAGTGACACTGAGTCATCACAGTGATAGCACGTAGTGACACTGAGAGATCATAGTGATAACACGTAGTGACAATGAGAGATCACAGTGATAGCACATAGTGACACTGAGAGATCACAGTACTGGCACGTAGTGACACTGAGAGATCACAGTGATAGCACGTAGTGAAACTGAGAGATCACAGTGATAGCACGTAGTGACACTGCGAGATCACAGTGAAAGCACGTAGTGACACTGAGAGATCACAGTGATAGCACGTAGTGATACGGAGAGATCACAGTGATAGCACGTAGTGACACTGAGAGATCACAGTGATAGCATGTAGAGACACTGAGAGATCACAGTGATAGCACGTAGTGACACTGAGAGATCACAGTACTGGGACGTTGTGACCCTGAGAGATCACAGTGATAGCACGTAGTGACACTGCGACATCACAGTGATAGCACGTAGTGACACTGAGAGATCACAGTGATAGCACGTAGTGTCACGGAGAGATCACAGTGATAGCACGTACTGACATGAGAGATCACAGTGATAGCACATAGTGACACTGAGAGATCACAGTGATAGCACGTAGTGACACTGAGAGATCACAGTGATAGCTCGTAGTGACACTGAGAGATCACAGTGATAGCACGTAGAGACACAGAGATCACATTGATAGCACGTAGAGACGCTGAGAGATCACAGTCATGGCACGTAGTGACACTGAGAGATCACAGTGAAAGCACGTAGTGACACTGAGAGATCACAGTGATAGCACGTAGTGACACTGAGAGATCACAGTGATAGCACGTAGTGACACGGAGGGATCACAGTATTAGCACGTAGTGACACTGAGAGATCACAGTGATAGCACGTAGAGCCACTGAGAGATCGCAGTGATAGCACGTAGTGACACTGAGAGATCACAGTGACAGCACGTATTGACACTGAGAGATCACAGTGATTGCACATAGTGACAGTGAGAGATCACAGAGATAGCACGTAGTGACACTGAGAGATCACAGTGATAGCACGTAGTGACACTGAGAGATCACAGTGATAGCACGTAGTGACGCTGAGAGATCACAGTGATAGCACATAGTGACACTGAGAGATCACAGTGATAGCACACAGTGACACTGAGAGATCACAGTGATAGCACGTAATGACACAGAGATCACAGTGATAGCACGTAGTGACACTATGAGATCACAGTGATAGCACGTAGAGACACTGAGAGATCACAGTGATAGCACGTAGTGACACTGAGAGATTACAGTGATAGCACGTAGTGACACTGAGAGATCACAGTGATAGCACGTATTGACACTCAGAGATCACAGTGATAGCACGTAGTGACACTGAGAGATCACAGTGATAGCACGTAGTGACACTGAGAGATCACAGTGATAGCACGTAGTGACACTGAGAGATCACAGTGATAGCACGTAGTGACACTGAGAGATCACAGTGATAGCACATAGTGACACTGAGAGATCACAGTGATAGCACGTAGTGACACAGAGATCACAGTGATAGCACGTAGTGACACGGAGAGATCACGGTGATAGCACGTCGTGACACTGACAGAACACAGTGATAGCACGTAGTGACACTGAGAGATCACAGTGATAGCACGTAGTGACACTGAGAGATCACAGTGATAGCACGTAGTGACACTGAGAGATCACAGTGATAGCACATAGTGACACTGAGAGATCACAGTGATAGCACGTAGTGACACTGAGAGATCACAGTGATAGCACGTAGTGACTCTGAGAGATCACATTGATAGCACGTAGTGACACTGAGAGATCACAGTGATAGCACGTAGTGACACTGAGAGATCACAGTGATAGCACGTAGTGACACTGAGAGATCACAGTGATAGCACGTAGTGACACTGCGAGATCACAGTGATAGCACGTAGTGACACTGAGAGATCACAGTGATAGCACGTAGTGACACTGAGAGATCACAGTGATAGCACGTAGTGACAATGAGAGATCACAGTACTGGCACGTAGTGACACTGAGAGATCACAGTGATAGCACGTAGTGACACTGAGAGATCACAGTGATAGCACGTAGTGACACTGCGAGATCACAGTGAAAGCACGTAGTGACACTGAGAGATCACAGTGATAGCACTTTGTGATACGGAGAGATCACAGTGATAGCACGTAGTGACACTGAGAGATCACAGTGATAGCACGTAGAGACACTGAGAGATCACAGTGATAGCACGTAGTGACACTGAGAGATCACAGTACTGGGACGTAGTGACCCTGCGAGATCACAGTGATAACACGTAGTGACACTGCGACATCACAGTGATAGCACGTAGTGACACTGAGAGATCACAGTGATAGCACGTAGTGACACGGAGAGATCACAGTGATAGCACATACTGACATGAGAGATCACAGTGATAGCACATAGTGACACTGAGTGATCACAGTGATAGCAAGTAGTGACACTGAGAGATCACAGTGATAGCACGTAGTGACACTGAGAGATCACAGTGAGAGCACGTAGAGACACAGAGATCACATTGATAGCACGTAGAGACACTGAGAGATCACAGTCATAGCACGTAGTGACACTGAGAGATCACAGTGATAGCACGTAGTGACACTGGGAGATCACAGTGATAGCACGTAGTGACACTGCGACATCACTGTGATAGCACGTAGTGACACTGAGAGATCACAGTGATAGCACGTAGAGACACGGAGAGATCACAGTGATAGCACGTAGAGACACTGAGAGATCACAGTGATAGCACGTAGTGACACGGAGAGATCACAGTGATAGCACGCACTGACATGAGAGATCACAGTGATAGCACGTAGTGACACTGAGAGATCACAGTGATAGCACGTAGTGACACTGAGAGATCACAGTGATAGCACGTAGAGACACTGAGAGATCACAGTGATAGCACGTAGTGACACTGAGAGATCACAGTGATAGCACGTAGTGACACTGAGAGATCACAGTATTGGGACGTAGTGACACTGAGAGATCACAGTGATAGCACGTAGTGACACTGAGAGATCACAGTGGTAGCACGTAGAGACACTGAGATATCACAGTGATAGCACGTAGTGACACTGAGAGATCACAGTGATAGCACGAAGAGACAATGAGACATCACAGTGATAGCACGTAGAGACACTGAGAGATCACAGTGATAGCACGTAGAGACACTGAGATATCACAGTGATTGCACGTAGTGACACTGAGGGATCACAGTGATAGCACGTAGAGACACTGAGAGATCACAGTGATAGCTCGTTGTGACACTGAGGGATCACAGTGATAGCACCTAGAGACACTGAGAGATCACAGTGATAGCACGTGGTGACACTGAGAGATCACAGTGATAGCACGTAGTGACACTGAGAGATCACAGTGATAGCACGTAGTGACACTGAGAGATCACAGTGATAGCACGTAGTGACACTGAGAGATCACAGTGATAGCACGTAGTGACACTGAGAGATCACAGTATTGGGACGTAGTGATACTGACAGATCACAGTGATAGAACGTAGAGACACTGAGAGATCACAGTGATAGCACGTACTGACACTGAGAGATCACCGTGATAGCACGTAGAGACACTGAGAGATAACAGTGATGGCATGTAGAGACACTGAGAGATCACAGTGATAGCACGTAGTGACACTGAGAGATCACAGTGATAGCACGTACTGACACTGAGAGATCACAGTGATAGCACGTAGTGACACTGAGAGATCACAGTGATAGCACGTAGTGACACTGAGAGATCACAGTGATAGCACGTAGTGACATTGACAGATCACAGTGATAGCACGTAGTGACACTGAGAGATCACAGTGATAGCACGTAGAGACACTGAGAGATCACAGTCATAGCACGTAGTGACACTGAGAGATCACAGTGATAGCACGTATAGAACTGAGTGATCACAGTGATAGCACGTAGTGACACTGAGAGATCACAGTGATAGCACGTAGTGACACTGAGAGATCACAGTGATAGCACGTAGTGACACTGAGAGATCACAGTGATAGCACGTAGAGACACTGAGAGATCACAGTGATAGCACGTAGAGACACTGAGAGATCACAGTCATAGCACGTAGTGACACTGAGAGATCACAGTGATAGCACGTAGTGACACTGAGAGATCACAGTGATAGCACGTAGTGACACTGAGAGATCACAGTAATAGCACGTAGTGACACTGAGAGATCACAGTGATAGCATTTAGTGACACTGAGAGACACAGTGATAGCACGTAGTAACACTGAGAGATCAGAGTGATAGCACGTAGTGACACTGAGAGATCACATTGATAGCACGTAGTGACACTGAGAGATCACAGTGATAGCACGTAGAGACACTGAGAGATCACAGTGATAGCAGGTAGAGACACTGAGAGATCACAGTGATAGCACGTAGTGACACTGAGAGATCACAGTGATAGAACGTAGAGACACTGAGAGATCACAGTGATAGCACGTAGTGTCACTGAGAGATCACAGTGATAGCACGTAGTGACACTGAGAGATCACAGTGATAGCACGTAGTGACACTGAGAGATCACAGTGAAAGCACGTAGTGACACTGAGAGATCAAAGTGATAGCACGTAGTGACACTGAGAGATCACAGTGATAGCACGTAGTGACACGGAGAGATCACAGTATTAGCACGTAGTGACACTGAGAGATCACAGTGATAGCACGTAGAGCCACTGAGAGATCACAGTGATAGCACGTAGTGACACTGAGAGATCACAGTGACAGCACGTATTGACACTGAGAGATCACCGTGATTGCACGTAGTGACACTGAGAGATCACAGAGATAGCACGTAGTGACACTGAGAGAACACAGTGATAGCACGTAGTGACACTGAGAGATCACAGTGATAGCACGTAGTGACACTGAGAGATCACAGCGATAGCACAGAGTGACACTGAGAGATCACAGTGATAGCACACAGTGACAATGAGAGATCACAGTGATAGCACGTAGTGACACAGAGATGACAGTGATAGCACGTAGTGACACGGAGAGATCACAGTGATAGCACGTAGAGACACTGAGAGATCACAGTGATAGCACGTAGTGACACTGAGAGATAACAGTGATAGCACGTAGTAACACTGAGAGATCACAGTGATAGCACGTAGTGACACTCAGAGATCACAGTGATAGCACGTAGTGACACTGAGAGATCACAGTGATAGCACTTAGTGACACTGAGAGATCACAGTGATAGCACGTAGTGACACTGAGAGATCACAGTGATAGCACGTAGTGACACTGAGAGATCACAGTGATAGCACATAGTGACACTGAGAGATCACAGTGATAGCACGTAGTGACACAGTGATCACAGTGATAGCACGTAGTGACACGGAGAGATCACGGTGATAGCACGTCGTGACACTGAGAGATCACAGTGATAGCACGTAGTGACACTGAGAGATCACAGTGATAGCACGTAGTGACACTGAGAGATCACAGTGATAGCACGTAGTGACACTGAGAGATCACAGTGATAGCTCGTAGTGACACTGAGAGATCACAGTGATAGCACGTAGTGACACTGAGAGATCACAGTGATAGCACATAGTGACACAGAGAGATCACAGTGATAGCACGTAGTGACACAGAGATCACAGTGATAACACGTAGTGACACGGAGACATCACGGTGATAGCACGTCGTGACACTGAGAGAACACAGTGATAGCACGTAGTGACACTGAGAGATCACAGTGATAGCACGTAGTGACACTGAGAGATCACAGTGCTAGCACGTAGTGACACTGATAGATCACAGTGATAGCACATAGTGACACTGAGAGATCACAGTGATAGCACGTAGTGACACTGAGAGATCACAGTGATAGCACGTAGTGACACTGAGAGATCACATTGATAGCACGTAGTGACACTGAGAGATCACAGTGATAGCACGTAGTGACACTGAGAGATCACAGTGATAGCACGTAGTGACACTGAGAGATCACAGTGATAGCACGTAGTGACACTGCGAGATCACAGTGATAGCACGTAGTGACACTGAGAGATCACAGTGATAGCACGTAGTGACACTGAGAGATCACAGTGATAGCACGTAGTGACAATGAGAGATCACAGTACTGGCACGTAGTGACACTGAGAGATCACAGTGATAGCACTTAGTGATACGGAGAGATCACAGTGACAGCACGTAGTGACACTGAGAGATCACAGTGATAGCACGTAGAGACACTGAGAGATCACAGTGATAGCACGTAGTGACACTGAGAGATCACAGTACTGGGGCATAGTGACCCTGCGAGATCACAGTGATAACACGTAGTGACACTGGGACATCAGAGTGATAGCACGTAGCGACACTGAGAGATCACAGTGATAGCACGTAGTGACACGGAGAGATCACAGTGATAGCACGTACTGACATGAGAGATCACAGTGATAGCACATAGTGACACTGAGAGATCACAGTGATAGCACTTAGTGACACTGAGAGATCACAGTGATAGCACGTAGTGACACTGAGAGATCACAGTGATAGCACGTAGAGACACTGAGAGATCACAGTCATAGCACGTAGTGACACTGGGAGATCACAGTGATAGCACGTAGTGACACTGCGACATCACTGTGATAGCACGTAGTGACACTGAGAGCTCACAGTGATAGCACGTAGTGACACGGAGAGATCACAGTGATAGCACGTAGATACACTGAGAGATCACAGTGATAGCACGTAGTGACACGGAGAGATCAAAGTGATAGCACGCACTGACATGAGAGATGACAGTGATAGCACGTAGTGACACTGAGAGATCACAGTGATAGCACGTAGTGACACTGAGAGATCACAGTGATAGCACGTAGAGACACTGAGAGATCACAGTGATAGCACGTAGTGACACTGAGAGATCACAGTGATAGCACGTAGTGACACTGAGAGATCACAGTATTGGGACGTAGTGACACTGAGAGATCACAGTGATAGCACGTAGTGACACTGAGAGATCACAGTGGTAGCACGTAGAGACACTGAGATATCACAGTGATAGCACGTAGTGACACTGAGAGATCACAGTGATAGCACGTAGAGACAATGAGACATCACAGTGATAGCACGTAGAGACACTGAGAGATCACAGTGATAGCACGTAGAGACACTGAGATATCACAGTGATTGCACGTAGTGACACTGAGGGATCACAGTGATAGCACGTAGAGACACTGAGAGATCACAGTGATAGCACGTAGTGACACTGAGGGATCACAGTGATAGCACCTAGAGACACTGAGAGATCACAGTGATAGCACGTAGTGACACTGAGAGATCACAGTGATAGCACGTAGTGACACAGAGAGATCACAGTGATAGCACGTAGTGACACTGAGAGATCACAGTGATAGTACGTAGTGACACTGAGATATCACAGTGATAGCACGTAGTGACACTGAGAGATCACAGTATTGGGACGTAGTGATACTGACAGATCACAGTGATAGCACGTAGAGACACTGAGAGATCACAGTGATAGCACGTACTGACACTGAGAGATCACCGTGATAGCACGTAGAGACACTGAGAGATAACAGTGATGGCATGTAGAGACACTGAGAGATCACAGTGATAGCACGTAGTGACACTGAAAGATCACAGTGATAGCACGTAGTGACACTGAGAGATCACAGTGATAGCACGTAGTGACACTGAGAGATCACAGTGATAGCACGTAGTGACACTGAGAGATCACAGTGATAGCACGTAGTGGCACTGAGAGATCACAGTGATAGCACGTAGATACACTGCGAGATCACAGTGATAGCACGTAGTGACACTGAGAGATCACAGTGATTGCATTTAGTGACACAGAGATCACAGTGATAGCACGTAGTGACACTGAGAGATCACAGTGATAGCACGTAGTGACACTGAGTGATCACAGTGATAGCACGTAGCGACACTGAGAGATCACTGTGATAGCACGTAGTGACACTGAGAGATCACAGTGATAGCACGTAGAGACACTGAGAGATCACAGTGATAGCACGTAGTGACACTGAGAGATCACAGTGATAGCACGTAGAGACACTGAGAGATCACAGTGATAGCACGTAGTGACACTGAGAGATCACAGTGATAGCACGTAGTGACACGGAGAGATCACAGTGATAGCACGTACTGACGCTGAGAGATCACAGTGATAGCACGTAGTGACACTGAGAGATCACAGTGATAGCACGTAGTGACACTGAGAGATCACAGTGATAGCACGTAGTGACATTGAGAGATCTCAGTGATAGCACGTAGTGACATTGACAGATCACAGTGATAGCACGTAGTGACACTGAGAGATCACAGTGATAGCACGTAGAGACACTGAGAGATCACAGTCATAGCACGTAGTGACACTGAGAGATCACAGTGATAGCACGTATAGACACTGAGTGATCACAGTGATAGCACGTAGTGACACTGAGAGATCACAGTGATAGCACGTAGTGACACTGAGAGATCACAGTGATAGCACGTAGTGACACTGAGAGATCGCAGTGATAGCACGTAGAGACACTGAGAGATCACAGTGATAGCACGTAGAGACACTGAGAGATCACAGTCATAGCACGTAGTGACACTGAGAGATCACAGTGATAGCACGTAGTGACACTGTGAGATCACAGTGATAGCACGTAGTGACACTGAGAGATCACAGTAATAGCACGTAGTGACACTGAGGGATCACAGTGATAGCATTTAGTGACACTGAGAGATCACAGTGATAGCACGTAGTAACACTGAGAGATCAGAGTGATAGCACGTAGTGACACTGAGAGATCACATTGATAGCACGTAGTGACACTGAGAGATCACAGTGATAGCACGTAGTGACACGGAGAGATCACAGTATTAGCACGTAGTGACACTGAGAGATCACAGTGATAGCACGTAGAGCCACTGAGAGATCACAGTGATAGCACGTAGTGACACTGAGAGATCACAGTGACAGCACGTATTGACACTGAGAGATCACCGTGATTGCACGTAGTGACACTGAGAGATCACAGAGATAGCACGTAGTGACACTGAGAGAACACAGTGATAGCACGTAGTGACACTGAGAGATCACAGTGATAGCACGTAGTGACACTGAGAGATCACAGCGATAGCACATAGTGACACTGAGAGATCACAGTGATAGCACACAGTGACAATGAGAGATCACAGTGATAGCACGTAGTGACACAGAGATCACAGTGATAGCACGTAGTGACACGGAGAGATCACAGTGATAGCACGTAGAGACACTGAGAGATCACAGTGATAGCACGTAGTGACACTGAGAGATAACAGTGATAGCACGTAGTAACACTGAGAGATCACAGTGATAGCACGTAGTGACACTCAGAGATCACAGTGATAGCACGTAGTGACACTGAGAGATCACAGTGATAGCACGTAGTGACACTGAGAAATCACAGTGATAGCACGTAGTGACACTGAGAGATCACAGTGATAGCACGTAGTGACACTGAGAGATCACAGTGATAGCACATAGTGACACTGAGAGATCACAGTGATAGCACGTAGTGACACAGTGATCACAGTGATAGCACGTAGTGACACGGAGAGATCACGGTGATAGCACGTCGTGACACTGAGAGATCACAGTGATAGCACGTAGTGACACTGAGAGATCACAGTGATAGCACGTAGTGACACTGAGAGATCACAGTGATAGCACGTAGTGACACTGAGAGATCACAGTGATAGCACATAGTGACACTGAGAGATCACAGTGATAGCACGTAGTGACACTGAGAGATCACAGTGATAGCACGTAGTGACACTGAAAGATCACATTGATAGCACGTAGTGACACTGAGTGATCACAGTGATAGCACGTAGTGACACTGAGAGATCACAGTGATAGCACGTAGTGACACTGAGAGATCACAGTGATAGCACGAAGTGACACTGCGATATCACAGTGATAGCATGTAGTGACACTGAGAGATCACAGTGATAGCACGTAGTGACACTGAGAGATCACAGTGATAGCACGTAGTGACAATGAGAGATCACAGTGATAGCACATAGTGACACTGAGAGATCACAGTACTGGCACGTAGTGACACTGAGAGATCACAGTGATAGCACGTAGTGACACTGAGAGATCACAGTGATAGCACGTAGTGACACTGCGAGATCACAGTGAAAGCACGTAGTGACACTGAGAGATCACAGTGATTGCACGTAGTGATACGGAGAGATCAGAGTGATAGCACGTAGTGACACTGAGAGATCACAGTGATAGCACGTAGAGACACTGAGAGATCACAGTGATAGCACGTTGTGACACTGAGAGATCACAGTACTGGGACGTAGTGACCCTGAGGTATCACAGTGATAGCACGTAGTGACACTGCGACATCACAGTGATAGCACGTAGTGACACTGAGAGATCACAGTGATAGCACGTAGTGACACGGAGAGATCACAGTGATAGCACGTACTGACATGAGAGATCACAGTGATAGCACATAGTGACACTGAGAGATCACAGTGATAGCACGTAGTGACACTGAGAGATCACAGTGATAGCACGTAGTGACACTGAGAGATCACAGTGATAGCACGTAGAGACACAGAGATCACATTGATAGCACGTAGAGACACTGAGAGATCACAGTCATAGCACGTAGTGACACTGAGAGATCACAGTGATAGCACGTAGTGACACTGAGAGATCATAGTGATAGCACGTAGTGACACTGCGACATCACTGTGATAGCACGTAGTGACACTGAGAGATCACAGTGATAGCACGTAGTGACACGGAGAGATCACAGTGATAGCACGTAGAGACACTGAGAGATCACAGTGATAGCACGTAGTGACACGGAGAGATCACAGTGATAGCACATACTGACATGAGAGATCACAGTGATAGCACGTAGTGACACTGAGAGATCACAGTGATAGCACGTAGTGACACGGAGAGATCACAGTGATAGCACGTACTGACACTGAGAGATCACAGTGATAGCACGTAGTGACACTGAGAGATCACAGTGATAGCACGTAGTGACATTGAGAGATCACAGTGATAGCACGTAGTGACATTGACAGATCACAGTGATAGCACGTAGTGACACTGAGAGATCACAGTGATAGCACGTAGAGACACTGAGAGATCACAGTCATAGCACGTAGTGACACTGAGAGATCACAGTGATAGCACGTATAGACACTGAGTGATCACAGTGATAGCACGTAGTGACACTGAGAGATCACAGTGATAGCACGTAGTGACACTGAGAGATCACAGTGATAGCACGTAGTGACACTGAGAGATCACAGTGATAGCACGTAGAGACACTGCGAGATCACAGTGATAGCACGTAGAGACACTGAGAGATCACAGTGATAGCACGTAGAGACACTGAGAGATCACAGTGATAGCACGTAGTGACACTGTGAGATCACAGTGATAGCACGTAGTGACACTGAGAGATCACAGTAATAGCACGTAGTGACACTGAGGGATCACAGTGATAGCATTTAGTGACACTGAGAGATCACAGTGATAGCACGTAGTAACACTGAGAGATCAGAGTGATAGCACGTAGTGACACTGAGAGATCACATTGATAGCACGTAGTGACACTGAGAGATCACAGTGATAGCACGTAGAGACACTGAGAGATCACAGTGATAGCAGGTAGAGACACTGAGAGATCACAGTGATAGCACGTAGTGACACTGAGAGGTCACAGTGATAGTACGTAGAGACACTGAGAGATCACAGTGATAGCACGTAGTGTCACTGAGAGATCACAGTGATAGCACGTAGTGACACTGAGAGATCACAGTGATAGCACGTAGTGACACTGAGAGATCACAGTGAAAGCACGTAGTGACACTGAGAGATCACAGTGATAGCACGTAGTGACACTGAGAGATCACAGTGATAGCACGTAGTGACACGGAGAGATCACAGTATTAGCACGAAGTGACACTGAGAGATCACAGTGATAGCACGTAGAGCCACTGAGAGATCACAGTGATAGCACGTAGTGACACTGAGAGATCACAGTGACAGCACGTATTGACACTGAGAGATCACCGTGATTGCACGTAGTGACACTGAGAGATCACAGAGATAGCACGTAGTGACACTGAGAGAACACAGTGATAGCACGTAGTGACACTGAGAGATCACAGTGATAGCACGTAGTGACACTGAGAGATCACAGCGATAGCACATAGTGACACTGAGTGATCACAGTGATAGCACACAGTGACAATGAGAGATCACAGTGATAGCACGTAGTGACACAGAGATCACAGTGATAGCACGTAGTGAGACGGAGAGATACAAGTGATAGCACGTAGAGACACTGAGAGATCACAGTGATAGCACGTAGTGACACTGAGAGATAACAGTGATAGCACGTAGTAACACTGAGAGATCACAGTGATAGCACGTAGTGACACTCAGAGATCACAGTGATAGCACGTAGTGACACTGAGAGATCACAGTGATAGCACGTAGTGACACTGAGAAATCACAGTGATAGCACGTAGTGACACTGAGAGATCACAGTGATAGCACGTAGTGACACTGAGAGATCACAGTGATAGCACATAGTGACACTGAGAGATCACAGTGATAGCACGTAGTGACACAGTGATCACAGTGATAGCACGTAGTGACACGGAGAGATCACGGTGATAGCACGTCGTGACACTGAGAGATCACAGTGATAGCACGTAGTGACACTGAGAGATCACAGTGATAGCACGTAGTGACACTGAGAGATCACAGTGATAGCACGTAGTGACACTGAGAGATCACAGTGATAGCACATAGTGACACTGAGAGATCACAGTGATAGCACGTAGTGACACTGAGAGATCACAGTGATAGCACGTAGTGACACTGAGAGATCACATTGATAGCACGTAGTGACACTGAGTGATCACAGTGATAGCACGTAGTGACACTGAGAGATCACAGTGATAGCACGTAGTGACACTGAGAGATCACAGTGATAGCATGTAGTGACACAGAGAGATCACAGTGATAGCACGTAGTGACACTGAGAGATCACAGTGATAGCACGTAGTGACAATGAGAGATCACAGTGATAGCACATAGTGACACTGAGAGATCACAGTACTGGCACGTAGTGACACTGAGAGATCACAGTGATAGCACGTAGTGACACTGAGAGATCACAGTGATAGCACGTAGTGACACTGCGAGATCACAGTGAAAGCACGTAGTGACACTGAGAGATCACAGTGATTGCACGTAGTGATACGGAGAGATCACAGTGATAGCACGTAGTGACACTGAGAGATCACAGTGATAGCACGTAGAGACACTGAGAGATCACAGTGATAGCACGTAGTGACACTGAGAGATCACAGTACTGGGACGTAGTGACCCTGAGAGATCACAGTGATAGCACGTAGTGACACTGCGACATCACAGTGATAGCACGTAGTGACACTGAGAGAGCACAGTGATAGCACGTAGTGACACGGAGAGATCACAGTGATAGCACGTACTGACATGAGAGATCACAGTGATAGCACATAGTGACACTGAGAGATCACAGTGATAGCACGTAGTGACACTGAGAGATCACAGTGATAGCACGTAGTGACACTGAGAGATCACAGTGATAGCACGTAGAGACACAGAGATCACATTGATAGCACGTAGAGACACTGAGAGATCACAGTCATAGCACGTAGTGACACTGAGAGATCACAGTGATAGCACGTAGTGACACTGAGAGATCATAGTGATAGCACGTAGTGACACTGCGACATCACTGTGATAGCACGTAGTGACACTGAGAGATCACAGTGATAGCACGTAGTGACACGGAGAGATCACAGTGATAGCACGTAGAGACACTGAGAGATCACAGTGATAGCACGTAGTGACACGGAGAGATCACAGTGATAGCACGTACTGACATGAGAGATCACAGTGATAGCACGTAGTGACACTGAGAGATCACAGTGATAGCACGTAGTGACACGGAGAGATCACAGTGATAGCACGTACTGACACTGAGAGATCACAGTGATAGCACGAAGTGACACTGAGAGATCACAGTGATAGCACGTAGTGACACTGAGAGATCACAGTGATAGCACGTAGTGACATTGAGAGATCACAGTGATAGCACGTAGTGACATTGACAGATCACAGTGATAGCACGTAGTGACACTGAGAGATCACAGTGATAGCACGTAGAGACGCTGAGAGATCACAGTCATAGCACGTAGTGACACTGAGAGATCACAGTGATAGCACGTAGTGACACTGAGAGATCACAGTGATAGCACGTAGTGACACTGAGAGATCACAGTGATAGCACGTAGAGACACTGAGAGATCACAGTGATAGCACGTAGAGACACTGAGAGATCACAGTCATAGCACGTAGTGACACTGAGAGATCACAGTGATAGCACGTAGTGACACTGAGAGATCATAGTGATAGCACGTAGTGACACTGAGACATCACTGTGATAGCACGTAGTGACACTGAGAGATCACAGTGATAGCACGTAGTGACACGGAGAGATCACAGTGATAGCACGTAGAGACACTGAGAGATCACAGTGATAGCACGTAGTGACACGGAGAGATCACAGTGATAGCACGTACTGACATGAGAGATCACAGTGATAGCACGTAGTGACACTGAGAGATCACAGTGATAGCACGTAGTGACACGGAGAGATCACAGTGATAGCACGTACTGACACTGAGAGATCACAGTGATAGCACGAAGTGACACTGAGAGATCACAGTGATAGCACGTAGTGACACTGAGAGATCACAGTGATAGCACGTAGTGACATTGAGAGATCACAGTGATAGCAAGTAGTGACTTTGACAGATCACAGTGATAGCACGTAGTGACACTGAGAGATCACAGTGATAGCACGTAGAGACACTGAGAGATCACAGTCATAGCACGTAGTGACACTGAGAGATCACAGTGATAGCACGTAGTGACACTGAGAGATCACAGTGATAGCACGTAGTGACACTGAGAGATCACAGTGATAGCACGTAGAGACACTGAGAGATCACAGTGATAGCACGTAGAGACACTGAGAGATCACAGTCATAGCACGTAGTGACACTGAGAGATCACAGTGATAGCACGTAGTGACACTGTGAGATCACAGTGATAGCACGTAGTGACACTGAGAGATCACAGTAATAGCACGTAGTGACACTGAGGGATCACAGTGATAGCATTTAGTGACACTGAGAGATCACAGTGATAGCACGTAGTAACACTGAGAGATCAGAGTGATAGCACGTAGTGACACTGAGAGATCACATTGATAGCACGTAGTGACACTGAGAGATCACAGTGATAGCACGTAGAGACACTGAGAGATCACAGTGATAGCAGGTAGAGACACTCAGAGATCACAGTGATAGCACGTAGTGACACTGAGAGATCACAGTGATAGAATGTTGAGACACTGAGAGATCACAGTGATAGCACGTAGTGTCACTGAGAGATCACAGTGATAGCATGTAGTGACACTGAGAGATCACAGTGATAGCACGTAGTGACACTGAGAGATCACAGTGAAAGCACGTAGTGACACTGAGAGATCACAGTGATAGCACGTAGTGACACTGAGAGATCACAGTGATAGCACGTAGTGACACGGAGATCACAGTATTAGCACGTAGTGACACTGAGAGATCACAGTGATAGCACGTAGAGCCACTGAGAGATCACAGTGATAACACGTAGTGACACTGAGAGATCACAGTGACAGCACGTATTGACACTGAGAGATCACCGTGATTGCACGTAGTGACACTGAGAAATCACAGAGATAGCACGTAGTGACACTGAGAGAACACAGTGATAGCACGTAGTGACACTGAGAGATCACAGTGATAGCACGTAGTGACACTGAGAGATCACAGCGATAGCACATAGTGACACTGAGAGATCACAGTGATAGCACACAGTGATAATGAGAGATCACAGTGATAGCACGTAGTGACACGGAGATCACAGTGATAGCACGTAGTGAGACGGAGAGATCACAGTGATAGCACGTAGAGACACTGAGAGATCACAGTGATAGCACGTACTGACACTGAGAGATCACCGTGATAGCACGTAGAGACACTGAGAGATCACAGTGATGGCATGTAGAGACACTGAGAGATCACAGTGATAGCACGTAGTGACACTGAAAGATCACAGTGATAGCACGTAGTGACACTGAGAGATCACAGTGATAGCACGTAGTGACACTGAGAGATCACAGTGATAGCACGTAGTGACACTGAGAGATCACAGTGATAGCACGTAGTGGCACTGAGAGATCACAGTGATAGCACGTAGATACACTGCGAGATCACAGTGATAGCACGTAGTGACACTGAGAGATCACAGTGATTGCATTTAGTGACACAGAGATCACAGTGATAGCACGTAGTGACACTGAGAGATCACAGTGATAGCACGTAGTGACACTGAGAGATCACAGTGATAGCACGTAGTGACACTGAGAGATCACAGTGATAGCACATAGTGACACTGAGAGATCACAGTGATAGCACGTAGTGACACTGAGAGATCACAGTGATAGCACGTAGTGACACTGAGAGATCACATTGATAGCACGTAGTGACACTGAGTGATCACAGTGATAGCACGTAGTGACACTGAGAGATCAGAGTGATAGCACGTAGTGACACTGAGAGATCACAGTGATAGCACGAAGTGACACTGCGAGATCACAGTGATAGCATGTAGTGACACTGAGAGATCACAGTGATAGCACGTAGTGACAATGAGAGATCACAGTGATAGCACATAGTGACACTGAGAGATCACAGTACTGGCACGTAGTGACACTGAGAGATCACAGTGATAGCACGTAGTGACACTGAGAGATCACAGTGATAGCACGTAGTGACACTGCGAGATCACAGTGAAAGCACGTAGTGACACTGAGAGATCACAGTGATTGCACGTAGTGACACTGAGAGATCACAGTGATAGCACGTAGTGACACTGAGAGATCACAGTGATAGCACGTAGAGACACTGAGAGATCACAGTGATAGCACGTAGTGACACTGAGAGATCACAGTACTGGGACGTAGTGACCCTGAGAGATCACAGTGATAGCACGTAGTGACACTGCGACATCACAGTGATAGCACGTAGTGACACTGAGAGATCACAGTGATAGCACGTAGTGACACGGAGAGATCACAGTGATAGCACGTACTGACATGAGAGATCACAGTGATAGCACATAGTGACACTGAGAGATCACAGTGATAGCACGTAGTGACACTGAGAGATCACAGTGATAGCACGTAGTGACACTGAGAGATCACAGTGATAGCACGTAGAGACACAGATATCACATTGATAGCACGTAGAGACACTGAGAGATCACAGTCATAGCACGTAGTGACACTGAGAGATCACAGTGATAGCACGTAGTGACACTGAGAGATCATAGTGATAGCACGTAGTGACACTGCGACATCACTGTGATAGCACGTAGTGACACTGAGAGATCACAGTGATAGCACGTAGTGACACGGAGAGATCACAGTGATAGCACGTAGAGACACTGAGAGATCACAGTGATAGCACGTAGTGACACGGAGAGATCACAGTGATAGCACGTACTGACATGAGAGATCACAGTGATAGCACGTAGTGACACTGAGAGATCACAGTGATAGCACGTCGTGACACTGAGAGATCACAGTGATAGCACGTAGAGACACTGAGAGATCACAGTGATAGCACGTAGTGACACTGAGAGATCACAGTGATAGCACGTAGTGACACTGAGAGATCACAGTGATAGCACGTAGTGACACTGAGAGATCACAGTGATAGCACGTAGAGACACTGAGAGATCACAGTGATAGCACGTAGTGACACTGAGAGATCACAGTGATAGCACGTAGTGACACTGAGAGATCACAGTGATAGCACGTAGTGACACTGAGAGATCACAGTGATAGCACGTAGAGACTCTGAGAGATCACAGTGATAGCACGTAGAGACACTGAGAGATCACAGTCATAGCACGTAGTGACACAGAGATCACAGTGATAGCACGTAGTGACACTTAGAGATCACAGTGATAGCACGTAGTGAAACTGATAGATCACAGTGATAGCACGTAGTGACACTGAGAGATCACAGTGATAGCACGTAGTGACACAGAGAGATCACAGTGATAGCTCGTAGTGACATTGAGAGATCACACTGATAGCACGTAGTGACACTGAGAGATCACAGTGATAGCACGTAGTGACACATAGAGATCACAGTGATAGCACGTAGTGACACTGAGAGATCACAGTGATAGCATGTAGTGACACTGAGAGATCACAGTGATAGCACGTAGTGACACTGAAAGATCAGAGTGATAGCACATAGTGACACTGAGTGATGACATTGATAGCACGTAGTGACACTGAGAGATCACAGTGATTGCACGTAGAGACACTGAGAGATCATAGTGATAGCAGCTAGAGACACTGAGAGATCACAGTGATAGCACGTAGTGACACTGAGAGATCACAGTGATAGAACGTAGAGACACTGAGAGATCACAGTGATAGCACGTCGAGACACTGAGAGACCACAGTGATAGCACGTAGTGACAATGAGAGATCACAGTGATAGCACGTAGTGACACTGAGAGATCACAGTGAAAGCACGTAGTGACACTGAGAGATCACAGTGATAGCACGTAGTGACACTGAGAGATCACAGTGATAGCACGTAGTGACACGGAGAGATCACATTATTAGCACGTAGTGACACTGAGAGATCACAGTGATAGCACGTAGAGCCACTGAGAGATCACAGTGATAGCACGTAGTGACACTGAGAGATCACAGTGACAGCACGTATTGACACTGAGAGATCACAGTGATAGCACGTAGTGACACTGAGAGATCACAGAGATAGCACGTAGTGAGACTGAGAGATCACAGTGATAGCACTTAGTGACACTGAGAGATCACAGTGATAGCACGTAGTGACACTGAGAGATCACAGTGATAGCACATAGTGACACTGAGAGATCACAGTGATAGCACACAGTGACACTGAGAGATCACAGTGATAGCAAGTAGTGACACAGAGATCACAGTGATAGCATGTAGTGACACGGAGAGATCACAGTGATAGCACATAGAGACACTGAGAGATCACAGTGATAGCACGTAGTGACACTGAGAGATCACAGTGATAGCACGTAGTGACACTGAGAGATCACAGTGATAGCACATAGTGACACTGAGAGATCACAGTGATAGCACGTAGTGACACAGTGATCACAGTGATAGCACGTAGTGACACGGAGAGATCACGGTGATAGCACGTCGTGACACTGAGAGATCACAGTGATAGCACGTAGTGACACTGAGAGATCACAGTGATAGCACGTAGTGACACTGAGAGATCACAGTGATAGCACGTAGAGACGCTGAGAGATCACAGTCATAGCACGTAGTGACACTGAGAGATCACAGTGATAGCACGTAGTGACACTGAGAGATCACAGTGATAGCACGTAGTGACACTGAGAGATCACAGTGATAGCACGTAGAGACACTGAGAGATCACAGTGATAGCACGTAGAGACACTGAGAGATCACAGTCATAGCACGTAGTGACACTGAGAGATCACAGTGATAGCACGTAGTGACACTGAGAGATCATAGTGATAGAACGTAGTGACACTGCGACATCACTGTGATAGCACGTAGTGACACTGAGAGATCACAGTGATAGCACGTAGTGACACGGAGAGATCACAGTGATAGCACGTAGAGACACTGAGAGATCACAGTGATAGCACGTAGTGACACGGAGAGATCACAGTGATAGCACGTACTGACATGAGAGCTCACAGTGATAGCACGTAGTGACACTGAGAGATCACAGTGATAGCACGTAGTGACACGGAGAGATCACAGTGATAGCACGTACTGACACTGAGAGATCACAGTGATAGCACGAAGTGACACTGAGAGATCACAGTGATAGCACGTAGTGACACTGAGAGATCACAGTGATAGCACGTAGTGACATTGAGAGATCACAGTGATAGCACGTAGTGACTTTGACAGATCACAGTGATAGCACGTAGTGACACTGAGAGATCACAGTGATAGCACGTAGAGACACTGAGAGATCACAGTCATAGCACGTAGTGACACTGAGAGATCACAGTGATAGCACGTAGTGACACTGAGAGATCACAGTGATAGCACGTAGTGACACTGAGAGATCACAGTGATAGCACGTAGAGACACTGAGAGATCACAGTGATAGCACGTAGAGACACTGAGAGATCACAGTCATAGCACGTAGTGACACTGAGAGATCACAGTGATAGCACGTAGTGACACTGTGAGATCACAGTGATAGCACGTAGTGACACTGAGAGATCACAGTAATAGCACGTAGTGACACTGAGGGATCACAGTGATAGCATTTAGTGACACTGAGAGATCACAGTGATAGCACGTAGTAACACTGAGAGATCAGAGTGATAGCACGTAGTGACACTGAGAGATCACATTGATAGCACGTAGTGACACTGAGAGATCACAGTGATAGCACGTAGAGACACTGAGAGATCACAGTGATAGCAGGTAGAGACACTGAGAGATCACAGTGATAGCACGTAGTGACACTGAGAGATCACAGTGATAGAACGTTGAGACACTGAGAGATCACAGTGATAGCACGTAGTGTCACTGAGAGATCACAGTGATAGCACGTAGTGACACTGAGAGATCACAGTGATAGCACGTAGTGACACTGAGAGATCACAGTGAAAGCACGTAGTGACACTGAGAGATCACAGTGATAGCACGTAGTGACACTGAGAGATCACAGTGATAGCACGTAGTGACACGGAGATCACAGTATTAGCACGTAGTGACACTGAGAGATCACAGTGATAGCACGTAGAGCCACTGAGAGATCACAGTGATAACACGTAGTGACACTGAGAGATCACAGTGACAGCACGTATTGACACTGAGAGATCACCGTGATTGCACGTAGTGACACTGAGAGATCACAGAGATAGCACGTAGTGACACTGAGAGAACACAGTGATAGCACGTAGTGACACTGAGAGATCACAGTGATAGCACGTAGTGACACTGAGAGATCACAGCGATAGCACATAGTGACAATGAGAGATCACAGTGATAGCACACAGTGATAATGAGAGATCACAGTGATAGCACGTAGTGACACGGAGATCACAGTGATAGCACGTAGTGAGACGGAGAGATCACAGTGATAGCACGTAGAGACACTGAGAGATCACAGTGATAGCACGTAGTGACACTGAGAGATAACAGTGATAGCACGTAGTAACACTGAGAGATCACAGTGATAGCACGTAGTGACACTCAGAGATCACAGTGATAGCACGTAGTGACACTGAGAGATCACAGTGATAGCACGTAGTGACACTGAGAAATCACAGTGATAGCACGTAGTGACACTGAGAGATCACAGTGATAGCACGTAGTGACACTGAGAGATCACAGTGATAGCACATAGTGACACTGAGAGATCACAGTGATAGCACGTAGTGACACAGTGATCACAGTGATAGCACGTAGTGACACGGAGAGATCACGGTGATAGCACGTCGTGACACTGAGAGATCACGGTGATAGCACGTAGTGACACTGAGAGATCACAGTGATAGCACGTAGTGACACTGAGAGATCACAGTGATAGCACGTAGTGACACTGAGAGATCACAGTGATAGCACAAAGTGACACTGAGAGATCACAGTGATAGCACGTAGTGACACTGAGAGATCACAGTGATAGCACGTAGTGACACTGAGAGATCACATTGATAGCACGTAGTGACACTGAGTGATCACAGTGATAGCACGTAGTGACACTGAGAGATCAGAGTGATAGCACGTAGTGACACTGAGAGATCACAGTGATAGCACGAAGTGACACTGCGAGATCACAGTGATAGCATGTAGTGACACTGAGAGATCACAGTGATAGCACGTAGTGACAATGAGAGATCACAGTGATAGCACATAGTGACACTGAGAGATCACAGTACTGGCACGTAGTGACACTGAGAGATCACAGTGATAGCACGTAGTGACACTGAGAGATCACAGTGATAGCACGTAGTGACACTGCGAGATCACAGTGAAAGCACGTAGTGACACTGAGAGATCACAGTGATTGCACGTAGTGATACGGAGAGATCACAGTGATAGCACGTAGTGACACTGAGAGATCACAGTGATAGCACGTAGAGACACTGAGAGATCACAGTGATAGCACGTAGTGACACTGAGAGATCACAGTACTGGGACGTAGTGACCCTGAGAGATCACAGTGATAGCACGTAGTGACACTGCGACATCACAGTGATAGCACGTAGTGACACTGAGAGATCACAGTGATAGCACGTAGTGACACGGAGAGATCACAGTGATAGCACGTACTGACATGAGAGATCACAGTGATAGCACATAGTGACACTGAGAGATCACAGTGATAGCACGTAGTGACACTGAGAGATCACAGTGATAGCACGTAGTGACACTGAGAGATCACAGTGATAGCACGTAGAGACACAGATATCACATTGATAGCACGTAGAGACACTGAGAGATCACAGTCATAGCACGTAGTGACACTGAGAGATCACAGTGATAGCACGTAGTGACACTGAGAGATCATAGTGATAGCACGTAGTGACACTGCGACATCACTGTGATAGCACGTAGTGACACTGAGAGATCACAGTGATAGCACGTAGTGACACGGAGAGATCACAGTGATAGCACGTAGAGACACTGAGAGATCACAGTGATAGCACGTAGTGACACGGAGAGATCACAGTGATAGCACGTACTGACATGTGAGATCACAGTGATAGCACGTAGTGACACTGAGAGATCACAGTGATAGCACGTCGTGACACTGAGAGATCACAGTGATAGCACGTAGAGACACTGAGAGATCACAGTGATAGCACGTAGTGACACTGAGAGATCACAGTGATAGCACGTAGTGACACTGAGAGATCACAGTGATAGCACGTAGTGACACTGAGAGATCACAGTGATAGCACGTAGAGACACTGAGTGATCACAGTGATAGCACGTAGTGACACTGAGAGATCACAGTGATAGCACGTAGTGACACTGAGAGATCACAGTGATAGCACGTAGTGACACTGAGAGATCACAGTGATAGCACGTAGAGACTCTGAGAGATCACAGTGATAGCACGTAGAGACACTGAGAGATCACAGTCATAGCACGTAGTGACACTGAGAGATCACAGTGATAGCACGTAGTGACACTTAGAGATCACAGTGATAGCACGTAGTGAAACTGAGAGATCACAGTGATAGCACGTAGTGACACTGAGAGATCACAGTGATAGCACGTAGTGACACAGAGAGATCACAGTGATAGCTCGTAGTGACATTGAGAGATCACACTGATAGCACGTAGTGACACTGAGAGATCACAGTGATAGCACGTAGTGACACATAGAGATCACAGTGATAGCACGTAGTGACACTGAGAGATCACAGTGATAGCATGTAGTGACACTGAGAGATCACAGTGATAGCACGTAGTGACACTGAAAGATCAGAGTGATAGCACATAGTGACACTGAGTGATGACATTGATAGCACGTAGTGACACTGAGAGATCACAGTGATTGCACGTAGAGACACTGAGAGATCATAGTGATAGCAGCTAGAGACACTGAGAGATCACAGTGATAGCACGTAGTGACACTGAGAGATCACAGTGATAGAACGTAGAGACACTGAGAGATCACAGTGATAGCACGTCGAGACACTGAGAGACCACAGTGATAGCACGTAGTGACAATGAGAGATCACAGTGATAGCACGTAGTGACACTGAGAGATCACAGTGAAAGCACGTAGTGACACTGAGAGATCACAGTGATAGCACGTAGTGACACTGAGAGATCACAGTGATAGCACGTAGTGACACGGAGAGATCACATTATTAACACGTAGTGACACTGAGAGATCACAACGATAGCACGTAGAGCCACTGAGAGATCACAGTGATAGCACGTAGTGACACTGAGAGATCACAGTGACAGCACGTATTGACACTGAGAGATCACAGAGATAGCACGTAGTGACACTGAGAGATCACAGAGATAGCACGTAGTGAGACTGAGAGATCACAGTGATAGCACTTAGTGACACTGAGAGATCACAGTGATAGCACGTAGTGACACTGAGAGATCACAGTGATAGCACATAGTGACACTGAGAGATCACAGTGATAGCACACAGTGACACTGAGAGATCACAGTGATAGCACGTAGTGACACAGAGATCACAGTGATAGCATGTAGTGACACGGAGAGATCACAGTGATAGCACATAGAGACACTGAGAGATCACAGTGATAGCACGTAGTGACACTGAGAGATCACAGTGATAGCACGTAGTGACACTGAGAGATCACAGTGATAGCACATAGTGACACTGAGAGATCACAGTGATAGCACGTAGTGACACAGTGATCACAGTGATAGCACGTAGTGACACGGAGAGATCACGGTGATAGCACGTCGTGACACTGAGAGATCACAGTGATAGCACGTAGTGACACTGAGAGATCACAGTGATAGCACGTAGTGACACTGAGAGATCACAGTGATAGCACGTAGTGACACTGAGAGTTCACAGTGATAGCACATAGTGACACTGAGAGATCACAGTGATAGCACGTAGTGACACTGAGAGATCACAGTGATAGCACGTAGTGACACTGAGAGATCACAGTGATAGCACGTAGTGTCACAGAGATCACAGTGATAGCACGTAGTGACACGGAGAGATCACGGTGATAGCACGTAGTGACACTGAGAGATCACAGTGATAGCACGTAGTGACAGTGAGAGATCACAGTGATAGCACGTAGTGACACTGAGAGATCACAGTGATAGCACGTAGTGACACTGAGAGATCACAGTGATAGCACGTAGTGACACTGAGAGATCACAGTGATAGCACGTAGTGACACTGTGAGATCACAGTGATAGCACGTAGTGAGACTGAGAGATCACAGTGACAGCACGTAGTGACACTGAGAGATCACAGTGATAGCACGTCGTGACACTGAGAGATCACAGTGATAGCACGTAGTGACACAGAGAGATCACAGTGATAGCACGTAGTGACACTGCGAGATCACAGTGATAGCACGTAGTGACACTGAGAGATCACAGTGATAGCACGTAGTGACACTGAGTGATCACAGTGATAGCACGTAGTGACACTGAGAGATCACAGTGATAGCACGTAGTGATAATGAGAGATCACAGTGATAGCACATAGTGACACTGAGAGATCACAGTACTGGCACGTAGTGACACTGAGAGATCACAGCGATAGCACGTAGTGACACTGGGAGATCACAGTGATAGCACGTAGTGACACTGCGAGATCACAGTGAAAGCACGTAGTGACACTGAGAGATCACAGAGATAGCACGTAGTGATACGGAGAGATCACAGTGATAGCACGTAGTGACACTGAGAGATCACAGTGATAGCACGTAGAGACACTGAGAGATCACAGTGATAGCACGTAGTGTCACTGAGTGATCACAGTACTGGGACGTAGTGACACTGAGAGATCGCAGTGATAGCACGTAGTGACACTGCGACATCACAGTGATAGCACGTAGTGACACTGAGAGATCACAGTGATAGCACGTAGTGACACGGAGAGATCACAGTGATAGCACGTAGAGACACTGAGAGATCACAGTCATAGCACGTAGTGACACGGAGAGATCACAGTGATAGCACGTACTGACATGAGAGATCACAGTGATTACACGTAGTGACACTGAGAGATCACAGTGATAGCACGTAGTGACACTGAGAGATCACAGTGATAGCACGTAGTGACACTGAGAGATCACAGTGATAGCACGTGGAGACACTGAGAGATCACAGTGATAGCACGTAGTGACACTGAGAGATCACAGTGATAGCACGTAGAGACACTGAGAGATCACAGTGATAGCACGTAGTGACACAGAGAGATCACAGTGATAGCACGTAGTGACACTGAGAGATCACAGTGATAGCACGTAGTGACACTGAGAGATCACAGTAATAGCACGTAGTGACACTGAGAGATCACAGTATTGGGACGCAGTGACACTGAGAGATCACAGTGATAGCACGTAGTGACACTGAGAGATCACAGTGATAGCACGTAGTGACATTGAGAGATCACAGTGATAGCACGTAGTGACATTGAGAGATCACAGTGATAGCACGTAGTGACACTGAGAGATCACAGTACCGGCACGTAGTGACACGGAAAGATCACAGTGATAGCACGTCGTGACACGGAGAGATCACAGTGATAGCACGCACTGACACTGAGAGATCACAGTGATAGCACGTAGTGACACGGAGAGATCACAGTGATAGCACGCACTGACACTGAGAGATCACAGTGATAGCACGTAGTGACACTGAGAGATCACAGTGATAGGACGAAGTGACAATGAGAGATCACAGTGATAGCACGTAGAGACACTGAGAGATCACAGTGATAGCACGTAGTGACACTGAGAGATCACAGTGATAGCACGTAGTGACACTGAGAGATCACAGTGATAGCACGTAGTGACACTGAGAGATCACAGTGATAGCACGTAGTGACACTGAGAGATCACAGTGATAGCATTTAGTGACACTGAGAGATCACAGTGATAGCACGTAGTGACACTGAGAGATCACAGTACTGGGACGTAGTGACACTGAGAGATCGCAGTGATAGCACGTAGTGACACTGCGACATCACAGTGATAGCACGTAGTGACACTGAGAGATCACAGTGATAGCACGTAGTGACACGGAGAGATCACAGTGATAGCACGTAGAGACACTGAGAGATCACAGTGATAGCACGTAGTGACACGGAGAGATCAGAGTGATAGCACGTACTGACATGAGAGATCACCGTGATAGCACGTAGTGACACTAAGAGATCACAGTGATAGCACGTAGTGACACTGAGAGATCACAGTGATAGCACGTAGTGACACTGAGAGATCACAGTGATAGCACGTAGTGACACTGAGAGATCACAGTGATAGCACGTAGTGACACTGAGAGATCACAGTGATATCACGTAGTGACACTGAGAGATCACAGTGATAGCACGTAGTGACACTGAGAGATCACAGTACTGGCACGTAGTGACACTGAGAGATCACAGTGATAGCACGTAGTGACACTGAGAGATCACAGTGATAGCACGTAGAGACACTGAGAGATCACAGTAATAGCACGTAGTGACACTGAGAGATCACAGTATTGGGACGTAGTGACACTGAGAGATCACAGTGTTAGCACGTAGTGACACTGAGAGATCACAGTGATAGCACGTAGTGACATTGAGAGATCACAGTGATAGCACGTAGTGACACTGAGAGATCACAGTGATAGCACGTAGTGACACTGAGAGATCACAGTACTGGCACGTAGTGACACGGAAAGATCACAGTGATAGCACGTCGTGACACGGAGAGATCACAGTGATAGCACGCACTGACACTGAGAGATCACAGTGATAGCACGTAGTGACATGGAGAGATCACAGTGATAGCACGTAGTGACAATGAGAGATCACAGTGATAGCACGTAGTGACAAAGAGAGATCACAGTGATAGCAGGTAGAGACACTGAGAGATCACAGTGATAGCACGTAGTGACACCGAGAGATCACAGTGATAGCACGTAGTGACACTGAGAGATCACAGTGATAGCACGTAGAGACACTGAGAGATCACAGTGATAGCACGTAGTGACACTGAGAGATCACAGTGATAGCACGTAGTGATACTGAGAGATCACAGTGATAGCACGTAGTGACACTGAGAGATCACAGTGATAGCACGTAGAGACACTGAGAGATCACAGTGATAGCACGTAGTGACACTGAGAGATCACAGTGATAGCACGTAGTGACACTGAGAGATCACAGTATTGGGACGTAGTGACACTGAGAGATCACAGTGATAGCACGTAGTGACACTGAGATATCACAGTGATAGCACGTAGTGACACTGTGAGATGACAGTGATATCACGTAGTGACACTGAGAGATCACAGTGATATCACGTAGTGACACTGACAGATCACAGTGATAGCACGTAGTGACACTGAGAGATCACAGTGATAGCATGTAGTGACACTGAGAGATCACAGTGATAGCATGTAGTGACACTGAGAGATCACAGTGATAGCACGTAGTGACACTGAGAGATCACAGTGATAGCACATAGTGACACTGAGAGATCACAGTGATTGCACGTAGTGACACTGAGAGATCACAGTGATAGCACGTAGTGACACTGAGAGATCACAGTACTGGCACGTAGTGACACGGAAAGATCACAGTGATAGCACGTCGTGACACGGAGAGATCACAGTGATAGCACGCACTGACACTGAGAGATCACAGTGATAGCACGTAGTGACATGGAGAGATCACAGTGATAGCACGTAGTGACAATGAGAGATCACAGTGATAGCACGTAGTGACAAAGAGAGATCACAGTGATAGCACGTAGAGACACTGAGAGATCACAGTGATAGCACGTAGTGACACCGAGAGATCACAGTGATAGCACGTAGTGACACTGAGAGATCACAGTGATAGCACGTAGAGACACTGAGAGATCACAGTGATAGCACGTAGTGACACTGAGAGATCACAGTGATAGCACGTAGTGATACTGAGAGATCACAGTGATAGCACGTAGTGACACTGAGAGATCACAGTGATAGCACGTAGAGACACTGAGAGATCACAGTGATAGCACGTAGTGACACTGAGAGATCACAGTGATAGCACGTAGTGACACTGAGAGATCACAGTATTGGGACGTAGTGACACTGAGAGATCACAGTGATAGCACGTAGTGACACTGAGATATCACAGTGATAGCACGTAGTGACACTGCGAGATGACAGTGATATCACGTAGTGACACTGAGAGATCACAGTGATATCACGTAGTGACACTGACAGATCACAGTGATAGCACGTAGTGACACTGAGAGATCACAGTGATAGCATGTAGTGACACTGAGAGATCACAGTGATAGCACGTAGTGACACTGAGAGATCACAGTGATAGCACATAGTGACACTGAGAGATCACAGTGATAGCACGTAGAGACACTGAGAGATCACAGTGATTGCACGTAGTGACACTGAGAGATCACAGTGATTGCACGTAGAGACACTGAGTGATCACAGTGATAGCACGTAGTGACACTGAGAGATCACAGTGATAGCACGTAGTGACACGGAGAGATCACAGTGATAGCACGTAGTGACACTGAGAGAGCACAGTGATAGCACGTAGAGACACTGAGAGATCACAGTGATAGCACATAGAGACACTGAGAGATCACAGTCATAGCACGTAGTGACACTGAGAGATCACAGTAATAGCACGTAGTGACACTGAGAGATCTCAGTGATAGCACGTAGAGACACTGACAGATCACAGTGATAGCACGTTGTGACACTGAGAGATCACAGTGATAGCACGTAGTGACACTGGGAGATCACAGTGATAGCACGTACTGACACTGAGAGATCACAGTGATAGCACGTAGTGACACATAGAGATCACAGTGATAGCACGTAGTGACACTGAGAGATCACAGTGATAGCACGTAGTGACACTGAGAGATCAGAGTGATAGCACGTTGTGACACTGAGAGATCACATTGATAGCACGTAGTGACACTGAGAGATCGCAGTGATAGCACGTAGAGACACTGAGAGATCACAGTGATAGCAGGTAGAGACACTGAGATATCACAGTGATAGCACGTAGAGACACTGAGAGATCACAGTGATAGCACGTAGAGACACTGAGAGATCACAGTCATAGCACGTAGTGACACTGAGAGATCACAGTCATAGCACGTAGTGACACTGAGAGATCACAGTGATAGCACGTAGTGACACTGAGAGATCACAGTAATAGCACGTAGTGACACTGAGAGATCACAGTGATAGCACGTAGAGACACTGAGAGATCACAGTGATAGCACGTAGTGACACTGAGAGATCACAGTGATAGCACGTAGTGACACTGAGAGATCACAGTGATAGCACGTAGTGACACATAGACATCACAGTGATAGCACGTAGTGACACTGAGAGATCACAGTGATAGCATGTAGTGACACTGAGAGATCACAGTGATAGCACGTAGAGACACTGAGAGATCACAGTCATAGCACGTAGTGACACTGAGAGATCACAGTCATAGCACGTAGTGACACTGAGAGATCACAGTGATAGCACGTAGTGACACTGAGAGATCACAGTAATAGCACGTAGTGACACTGAGAGATCACAGTGATAGCACGTAGAGACACTGAGAGATCACAGTGATAGCACGTAGTGACACTGAGAGATCACAGTGATAGCACGTAGTGACACTGAGAGATCACAGTGATAGCACGTAGTGACACATAGACATCACAGTGATAGCACGTAGTGACACTGAGAGATCACAGTGATAGCATGTAGTGACACTGAGAGATCACAGTGATAGCACGTAGTGACACTGAGAGATCAGAGTGATAGCACGTAGTGACACTGAGAGATCACATTGATGGCACGTAGTGACACTGAGAGATCACAGTGATAGCACGTAGAGACACTGAGAGATCACAGTGATAGCAGGTAGAGACACTGAGATATCACAGTGATAGCACGTAGTGACACTGAGAGATCACAGTGATAGCACATAGTGACACTGAGAGATCACAGTGAAAGCACGTAGTGACACTGAGAGATCACAGTGATAGCACGTAGTGACACTGAGAGATCACAGTGATAGCACGTATTGACACGGAGAGATCACAGTATTAGCACGTAGTGACAATGAGAGATCACAGTGATAGCACGTAGTGACAAAGAGAGATCACAGTGATAGCACGTAGAGACACTGAGAGATCACAGTGATAGCACGTAGTGACACCGAGAGATCACAGTGATAGCACGTAGTGACACTGAGAGATCACAGTGATAGCACGTAGAGACACTGAGAGATCACAGTGATAGCACGTAGTGACACTGAGAGATCACAGTGATAGCACGTAGTGATACTGAGAGATCACAGTGATAGCACGTAGTGACACTGAGAGATCACAGTGATAGCACGTAGAGACACTGAGAGATCACAGTGATAGCACGTAGTGACACTGAGAGATCACAGTGATAGCACGTAGTGACACTGAGAGATCACAGTATTGGGACGTAGTGACACTGAGAGATCACAGTGATAGCACGTAGTGACACTGAGATATCACAGTGATAGCACGTAGTGACACTGCGAGATGACAGTGATATCACGTAGTGACACTGAGAGATCACAGTGATATCACGTAGTGACACTGACAGATCACAGTGATAGCACGTAGTGACACTGAGAGATCACAGTGATAGCATGTAGTGACACTGAGAGATCACAGTGATAGCACGTAGTGACACTGAGAGATCACAGTGATAGCACATAGTGACACTGAGAGATCACAGTGATAGCACGTAGAGACACTGAGAGATCACAGTGATTGCACGTAGTGACACTGAGAGATCACAGTGATTGCACGTAGAGACACTGAGTGATCACAGTGATAGCACGTAGTGACACTGAGAGATCACAGTGATAGCACGTAGTGACACGGAGAGATCACAGTGATAGCACGTAGTGACACTGAGAGAGCACAGTGATAGCACGTAGAGACACTGAGAGATCACAGTGATAGCACATAGAGACACTGAGAGATCACAGTCATAGCACGTAGTGACACTGAGAGATCACAGTAATAGCACGTAGTGACACTGAGAGATCTCAGTGATAGCACGTAGAGACACTGACAGATCACAGTGATAGCACGTTGTGACACTGAGAGATCACAGTGATAGCACGTAGTGACACTGGGAGATCACAGTGATAGCACGTACTGACACTGAGAGATCACAGTGATAGCACGTAGTGACACATAGAGATCACAGTGATAGCACGTAGTGACACTGAGAGATCACAGTGATAGCACGTAGTGACACTGAGAGATCAGAGTGATAGCACGTTGTGACACTGAGAGATCACATTGATAGCACGTAGTGACACTGAGAGATCGCAGTGATAGCACGTAGAGACACTGAGAGATCACAGTGATAGCAGGTAGAGACACTGAGATATCACAGTGATAGCACGTAGAGACACTGAGAGATCACAGTGATAGCACGTAGAGACACTGAGAGATCACAGTCATAGCACGTAGTGACACTGAGAGATCACAGTCATAGCACGTAGTGACACTGAGAGATCACAGTGATAGCACGTAGTGACACTGAGAGATCACAGTAATAGCACGTAGTGACACTGAGAGATCACAGTGATAGCACGTAGAGACACTGAGAGATCACAGTGATAGCACGTAGTGACACTGAGAGATCACAGTGATAGCACGTAGTGACACTGAGAGATCACAGTGATAGCACGTAGTGACACATAGACATCACAGTGATAGCACGTAGTGACACTGAGAGATCACAGTGATAGCATGTAGTGACACTGAGAGATCACAGTGATAGCACGTAGTGACACTGAGAGATCAGAGTGATAGCACGTAGTGACACTGAGAGATCACATTGATGGCACGTAGTGACACTGAGAGATCACAGTGATAGCACGTAGAGACACTGAGAGATCACAGTGATAGCAGGTAGAGACACTGAGATATCACAGTGATAGCACGTAGTGACACTGAGAGATCACAGTGATAGCACATAGTGACACTGAGAGATCACAGTGAAAGCACGTAGTGACACTGAGAGATCACAGTGATAGCACGTAGTGACACTGAGAGATCACAGTGATAGCACGTATTGACACGGAGAGATCACAGTATTAGCACGTAGTGACACTGAGAGATCACAGTTATAGCACGTAGAGCCACTGAGAGATCACAGTGATAGCACGTAGTGACACTGAGAGATCACAGTGATAGCACGTAGTGACACTGAGAGATCACAGTATTGGGACGTAGTGACACTGAGAGATCACAGTGATAGCACGTAGTGACACTGAGATATCACAGTGATAGCACGTAGTGACACTGCGAGATGACAGTGATATCACGTAGTGACACTGAGAGATCACAGTGATATCACGTAGTGACACTGACAGATCACAGTGATAGCACGTAGTGACACTGAGAGATCACAGTGATAGCATGTAGTGACACTGAGAGATCACAGTGATAGCATGTAGTGACACTGAGAGATCACAGTGATAGCACGTAGTGACACTGAGAGATCACAGTGATAGCACATAGTGACACTGAGAGATCACAGTGATAGCACGTAGTGACACTGAGAGATCACAGTGATAGCACGTAGTGACACTGAGAGATCACAGTACTGGCACGTAGTGACACGGAAAGATCACAGTGATAGCACGTCGTGACACGGAGAGATCACAGTGATAGCACGCACTGACACTGAGAGATCACAGTGATAGCACGTAGTGACATGGAGAGATCACAGTGATAGCACGTAGTGACAATGAGAGATCACAGTGATAGCACGTAGTGACAAAGAGAGATCACAGTGATAGCACGTAGAGACACTGAGAGATCACAGTGATAGCACGTAGTGACACCGAGAGATCACAGTGATAGCACGTAGTGACACTGAGAGATCACAGTGATAGCACGTAGAGACACTGAGAGATCACAGTGATAGCACGTAGTGACACTGAGAGATCACAGTGATAGCACGTAGTGACACTGAGAGATCACAGTATTGGGACGTAGTGACACTGAGAGATCACAGTGATAGCACGTAGTGACACTGAGATATCACAGTGATAGCACGTAGTGACACTGCGAGATGACAGTGATATCACGTAGTGACACTGAGAGATCACAGTGATATCACGTAGTGACACTGACAGATCACAGTGATAGCACGTAGTGACACTGAGAGATCACAGTGATAGCATGTAGTGACACTGAGAGATCACAGTGATAGCACGTAGTGACACTGAGAGATCACAGTGATAGCACATAGTGACACTGAGAGATCACAGTGATAGCACGTAGAGACACTGAGAGATCACAGTGATTGCACGTAGTGACACTGAGAGATCACAGTGATTGCACGTAGAGACACTGAGTGATCACAGTGATAGCACGTAGTGACACTGAGAGATCACAGTGATAGCACGTAGTGACACGGAGAGATCACAGTGATAGCACGTAGTGACACTGAGAGAGCACAGTGATAGCACGTAGAGACACTGAGAGATCACAGTGATAGCACATAGAGACACTGAGAGATCACAGTCATAGCACGTAGTGACACTGAGAGATCACAGTAATAGCACGTAGTGACACTGAGAGATCTCAGTGATAGCACGTAGAGACACTGACAGATCACAGTGATAGCACGTTGTGACACTGAGAGATCACAGTGATAGCACGTAGTGACACTGGGAGATCACAGTGATAGCACGTACTGACACTGAGAGATCACAGTGATAGCACGTAGTGACACATAGAGATCACAGTGATAGCACGTAGTGACACTGAGAGATCACAGTGATAGCACGTAGTGACACTGAGAGATCAGAGTGATAGCACGTTGTGACACTGAGAGATCACATTGATAGCACGTAGTGACACTGAGAGATCGCAGTGATAGCACGTAGAGACACTGAGAGATCACAGTGATAGCAGGTAGAGACACTGAGATATCACAGTGATAGCACGTAGAGACACTGAGAGATCACAGTGATAGCACGTAGAGACACTGAGAGATCACAGTCATAGCACGTAGTGACACTGAGAGATCACAGTCATAGCACGTAGTGACACTGAGAGATCACAGTGATAGCACGTAGTGACACTGAGAGATCACAGTAATAGCACGTAGTGACACTGAGAGATCACAGTGATAGCACGTAGAGACACTGAGAGATCACAGTGATAGCACGTAGTGACACTGAGAGATCACAGTGATAGCACGTAGTGACACTGATAGATCACAGTGATAGCACGTAGTGACACATAGACATCACAGTGATAGCACGTAGTGACACTGAGAGATCACAGTGATAGCATGTAGTGACACTGAGAGATCACAGTGATAGCACGTAGTGACACTGAGAGATCAGAGTGATAGCACGTAGTGACACTGAGAGATCACATTGATGGCACGTAGTGACACTGAGAGATCACAGTGATAGCACGTAGAGACACTGAGAGATCACAGTGATAGCAGGTAGAGACACTGAGATATCACAGAGATAGCACGTAGTGACACTGAGAGATCACAGTGATAGCACATAGTGACACTGAGAGATCACAGTGAAAGCACGTAGTGACACTGAGAGATCACAGTGATAGCACGTAGTGACACTGAGAGATCACAGTGATAGCACGTATTGACACGGAGAGATCACAGTATTAGCACGTAGTGACACTGAGAGATCACAGTTATAGCACGTAGAGCCACTGAGAGATCACAGTGATAGCACGTAGTGACACTGAGAGATCACAGTGACAGCACGTATTGACACTGAGAGATCACAGTGATAGCACGTAGTGACACTGAGAGATCACAGAGATAGCACGTAGTGAGACTGAGAGATCACAGTGATAGCACGTAGTGACACTGAGAGATCAGAGTGATAGCATGTAGTGACACTGAGAGATCACAGTGATAGCACATAGTGACACTGGTTGATCACAGTGATAGCACGTAGTGACACAGAGATCACAGTGATAGCACGTAGTGACACGGAGAGATCACAGTGATAGCACGTATAGACACTGAGAGATCACAGTGATAGCACGTAGTGACACTGAGAGATGACATTGATAGCACGTAGTGACACTGAGAGATCACAGTGATAGCACGTAGAGACACTGAGAGATCACAGTGATAGCAGGTAGAGACACTGAGAGATCACAGTGATAGCACGTAGTGACACTGAGAGATCACAGTGATACAACGTAGAGACACTGAGTGATCACAGTGATAGCACGTAGTGACACTGAGAGATCACAGTGATAGCACGTAGTGACACTGAGAGATCACAGTGATAGCATGTAGTGACACTGAGAGATCACAGTAATAGCACGTAGTGACACTGAGAGATCACAGTGATAGCACGTAGAGACACTGAGAGATCACAGTGATAGCACGTAGTGACACTGAGAGATCACAGTGATAGCACGTAGTGATACTGAGAGATCACAGTGATAGCACGTAGTGACACATAGACATCACAGTGATAGCACGTAGTGACACTGAGAGATCACAGTGATAGCATGTAGTGACACTGAGAGATCACAGTGATAGCACGTAGTGACACTGAGAGATCACAGTGATAGAACGTAGATACACTGAGTGATCACAGTGATAGCACGTAGTGACACTGAGAGATCACAGTGATAGCACGTAGTGACAATGAGAGATCACAGTGATAGCACGTAGTGACACTGAGAGATCACAGTGAAAGCACGTAGTGACACTGAGAGATCACAGTGATAGCACGTAGTGACACTGAGAGATCACAGTGATAGCACGTAGTGACACGGAGAGATCACAGTATTAGCACGTAGTGACACTGAGAGATCACAGTGATAGCACGTAGAGCCACTGAGAGATCACAGTGATAGCACGTAGTGACACTGAGTGATCACAGTGACAGCACGTATTGACACTGAGAGATCACAGTTATAGCACGTAGTGACACTGAGAGATCACAGAGATAGCACGTAGTGAGACTGAGAGATCACAGTGATAGCACGTAGTGACACTGAGAGATCACAGTGATAGCACGTAGTGACACTGAGAGATCTCAGTGATAGAACATAGTGACACTGAGAGATCACAGTGATAGCACACAGTGACACTGAGAGATCACAGTGATAGCACGTAGTGACACAGAGATCACAGTGATAGCATGTAGTGACACGGAGAGATCACAGTGATAGCACGTAGAGACACTGAGAGATCACAGTGATAGCACGTAGTGACACTGAGAGATCACAGTGATAGCACGTAGTGACACTGAGAGATCACAGTGATAGCACGTAGTGACACTGAGAGATCACAGAGATAGCACGTAGTGACACTGAGAGATCACAGTGATAGCACGTAGTGACACTGAGAGATCACAGTGATAGCACGTAGTGACACTGAGAGATCACAGTGATAGCACGTAGTGACACTGAGAGATCACAGTGATAGCACGTCGTGACACTGAGAGAGCACAGTGATAGCACATAGTGACACTGAGAGATCACAGCGATAGCAAGTAGTGACACAGAGATCATTGTGATAGCACGTAGTGACAAGGAGAGATCACGGTGCTAGCACGTAGTGACACTGAGAGATCACAGTGATAGCACGTGGTGACACTGAGAGATCACAGTGATAGAACGTATTGACACTGAGAGATCACAGTGATAGCACGTAGTGACACTGAGAGATCACAGTGATAGCACGTAGTGACACTGAGAGATCACAGTGATAGCACGTAGTGACACTGAGAGATCACAGTGATAGCACGTAGTGACACTGAGAGATCACAGTGATAGCACGTAGTGACACTGAGAGATCACAGTGATAGCACGTAGTGACACTGAGGGATCACAGTGATAGCACGTAGTGACACTGAGAGATCACAGTGAAAACACGTAGTGACACTGCGTGATCACAGTGATAGCACGTAGTGACACTGAGAGATCACAGTGATAGCACGTAGTGACACTGAGAGATCACAGTGATAGCACGTAGTGACACTGAGAGATCACAGTGATAGCACGTAGTGACACTGAGAGATCACAGAGATAGCACGTAGTGACACTGAGAGATCACAGTGATAGCACGTAGTGACACTCAGAGATCACAGTGATAACACGTAGTGACACTGAGAGATCACAGTGATAGCACGTAGTGACACTGAGAGATCACAGTGATAGAACGTAGTGACACTGAGAGATCACAGTAATAGCACATCGTGACACTGAGAGAGCACAGTGATAGCACATAGTGACACTGAGAGATCACAGTGATAGCACGTAGTGACACAGAGATCATTGTGATAGCACGTAGTGACACGGAGAGATCACGGTGATAGCACGTAGTGACACTGAGAGATCACAGTGATAGCACGTAGTGACACTGAGAGATCACAGTGATAGCACGTATTGACACTGAGAGATCACAGTGATAGCACGTAGTGACACTGAGAGATCACAGTGATAGCACGTAGTGACACTGAGAGATCACAGTGATAGCACGTAGTGACACTGAGAGATCACAGTGATAGCACGTAGTGACACTGAGAGATCACAGTGATAGCACGTAGTGACACTGAGAGATCACAGTGATAGCACGTAGTGACACTGAGGGATCACCGTGATAGCACGTAGTGACACTGAGAGATCACAGTGAAAACACGTAGTGACACTGCGAGATCACAGTGATAGCACGTAGTGACACTGAGAGATCACAGTGATAGCACGTAGTGACACTGAGAGATCACAGTGATAGCATGTAGTGACACTGAGAGATCACAGTGATAGCACGTAGTGACAATGAGAGATCACAGTGATAGCACATAGTGACACTGAGAGATCACAGTACTGGCATGTAGTGACACTGAGAGATCACAGTGATAGCACGTAGTGACACTGAGAGATCACAGTGATAGCACGTAGTGACACTGCGAGATCACAGTGAAAGCACGTAGTGACACTGAGAGATCACAGTGATAGCACGTTGTGATATGGAGAGATCACAGTGATAGCACGTAGTGACACTGAGAGATCACAGTGATAGCACATAGAGACACTGAGAGATCACAGTGATAGCACGTAGTGACACTGAGAGATCACAGTACTGGGACGTAGTGACCCTGAGAGATCGCAGTGATAGCACGTAGTGACACTGCGACATCACAGTGATAGCACGTAGTGACACTGAGAGATCACAGTGATAGCACGTAGTGACACTGGGAGATCACAGTGATAGCACGTAGAGACACTGAGCAATCACAGTGATAGCATGTAGTGACACGGAGAGATCAGAGTGATAGCACGTACTGACATGAGAGATCACAGTGATAGTACGTAGTGACACTAAGAGATCACAGTGATAGTACGTAGTGACACTGAGAGATCACAGTGATAGCACGTAGTGACACTGAGAGATCACAGTGATAGCACGTAGTGACACTGAGAGATCACAGTGATAGCACGTAGTGACACTGAGAGATCACAGTACTGGCACGTAGTGACACTGAGAGATCACAGTGATAGCACGTAGTGACACTGAGAGATCACAGTGATAGCACGTAGAGACACTGAGAGATCACAGTAATAGCACGTAATGACACTGAGAGATCACAGTATTGGGACGTAGTGACACTGAGAGATCACAGTGATAGCACGTAGTGACATTGAGAGATCACAGTGATAGCACGTAGTGACACTGAGAGATCACAGTGATAGCACGTAGTGACACTGAGAGATCACAGTACTGGCACGTAGTGACACGGAAAGATCACAGTGATAGCACGTCGTGACACGGAGAGATCGCAGTTATAGCACGCACTGACACTGAGAGATCACAGTGATAGCACGTAGTGACACGGAGAGATCACAGTGATAGCACGCACTGACACTGCGAGATCACAGTGATAGCACGTAGTGACACTGAGAGATCACAGTGATAGCACATAGTGACAATGAGAGATCACAGTGATAGCACGTAGAGACACTGAGAGATCACAGTGATAGCACGTAGTGACACCGAGAGATCACAGTGATAGCACGTAGTGACACTGAGAGATCACAGTGATAGCACGTAGTGACACAGAGATCACAGTGATAGCACGTAGTGACACGGAGAGATCACGGTGATAGCACGTAGTGACACTGAGAGATCACGGTGATAGCACGTAGTGACACTGAGAGATCACAGTGATAGCACGTAGTGACACTGAGAGATCACAGTGATAGCACGTAGTGACACTGAGAGATCACAGTGATAGCACGTAGTGACACTGAGAGATCACAGTGATAGCACGTAGTGACAATGTGAGATCACAGTGATAGAACGTAGTGACACTGAGAGATCACAGTGATAGCACGTAGTGACACTGAGAGATCACAGTGATAGCACGTTGTGACACTGAGAGATCACAGTGATAGCACGTAGTGACAATGCGAGATCACAGTGATAGCACGTACTGACACTGAGAGATCACAGTGATAGCACGTAGTGACACTGAGAGATCACAGTGATAGCACGTAGTGACACTGAGAGATCACAGTGATAGCACGTAGTGACAATGAGAGATCACAGTGATAGCACGTAGTGACACTGAGAGATCACAGTGATAGCACGTAGTGACACTGAGAGATCACAGTACTGGCACGTAGTGACACGGAGAGATCACAGTGATAGCACGTAGTGACACTGAGAGATCACAGTGATAGCACATAGTGACAATGAGAGATCACAGTGATAGCACGTAGAGACACTGAGAGATCACAGTGATAGCACGTAGTGACACTGAGAGATCACAGTGATAGCACGTAGTGACACTGAGAGATCACAGTGATAGCACGTAGTGACACAGAGATCACAGTGATAGCACGTAGTGACACGGAGAGATCACGGTGATAGCACGTAGTGACACTGAGAGATCACAGTGATAGCACGTAGTGACACTGAGAGATCACAGTGATAGCACGTAGTGACACTGAGAGATCACAGTGATAGCACGTAGTGACACTGAGAGATCACAGTGATAGCACGTAGTGACACTGAGAGATCACAGTGATAGCACGTAGTGACACTGTGAGATCACAGTGATAGCACGTAGTGACAATGAGAGATCACAGTGATAGCACGTAGTGACACTGAGAGATCACAGTGATAGCACGTCGTGACACTGAGAGATCACAGTGATAGCACGTAGTGACACTGCGAGATCACAGTGATAGCACGTACTGACACTGAGAGATCACAGTGATAGCACGTACTGACACTGAGAGATCACAGTGATAGCACGTAGTGACACTGAGAGATCACAGTGATAGCACATAGTGACAATGAGAGATCACAGTGATAGCACGTAGTGACACTGAGAGATCACAGTACTGGCACGTAGTGACACTGAGAGATCACATTGATGGCACGTAGTGACACTGAGAGATCACAGTGATAGCACGTAGAGACACTGAGAGATCACAGTGATAGCAGGTAGAGACACTGAGATATCACAGTGATAGCACGTAGTGACACTGAGAGATCACAGTGATAGCACATAGTGACACTGAGAGATCACAGTGAAAGCACGTAGTGACACTGAGAGATCACAGTGATAGCACGTAGTGACACTGAGAGATCACAGTGATAGCACGTATTGACACGGAGAGATCACAGTATTAGCACGTAGTGACACTGAGAGATCACAGTTATAGCACGTAGAGCCACTGAGAGATCACAGTGATAGCACGTAGTGACACTGAGAGATCACAGTGACAGCACGTATTGACACTGAGAGATCACAGTGATAGCACGTAGTGACACTGAGAGATCACAGAGATAGCACGTAGTGAGACTGAGAGATCACAGTGATAGCACGTAGTGACACTGAGAGATCAGAGTGATAGCATGTAGTGACACTGAGAGATCACAGTGATAGCACATAGTGACACTGGTTGATCACAGTGATAGCACGTAGTGACACAGAGATCACAGTGATAGCACGTAGTGACACGGAGAGATCACAGTGATAGCACGTATAGACACTGAGAGATCACAGTGATAGCACGTAGTGACACTGAGAGATGACATTGATAGCACGTAGTGACACTGAGAGATCACAGTGATAGCACGTAGAGACACTGAGAGATCACAGTGATAGCAGGTAGAGACACTGAGAGATCACAGTGATAGCACGTAGTGACACTGAGAGATCACAGTGATACAACGTAGAGACACTGAGTGATCACAGTGATAGCACGTAGTGACACTGAGAGATCACAGTGATAGCACGTAGTGACACTGAGAGATCACAGTGATAGCATGTAGTGACACTGAGAGATCACAGTAATAGCACGTAGTGACACTGAGAGATCACAGTGATAGCACGTAGAGACACTGAGAGATCACAGTGATAGCACGTAGTGACACTGAGAGATCACAGTGATAGCACGTAGTGATACTGAGAGATCACAGTGATAGCACGTAGTGACACATAGACATCACAGTGATAGCACGTAGTGACACTGAGAGATCACAGTGATAGCATGTAGTGACACTGAGAGATCACAGTGATAGCACGTAGTGACACTGAGAGATCACAGTGATAGAACGTAGATACACTGAGTGATCACAGTGATAGCACGTAGTGACACTGAGAGATCACAGTGATAGCACGTAGTGACAATGAGAGATCACAGTGATAGCACGTAGTGACACTGAGAGATCACAGTGAAAGCACGTAGTGACACTGAGAGATCACAGTGATAGCACGTAGTGACACTGAGAGATCACAGTGATAGCACGTAGTGACACGGAGAGATCACAGTATTAGCACGTAGTGACACTGAGAGATCACAGTGATAGCACGTAGAGCCACTGAGAGATCACAGTGATAGCACGTAGTGACACTGAGTGATCACAGTGACAGCACGTATTGACACTGAGAGATCACAGTTATAGCACGTAGTGACACTGAGAGATCACAGAGATAGCACGTAGTGAGACTGAGAGATCACAGTGATAGCACGTAGTGACACTGAGAGATCACAGTGATAGCACGTAGTGACACTGAGAGATCACAGTGATAGAACATAGTGACACTGAGAGATCACAGTGATAGCACACAGTGACACTGAGAGATCACAGTGATAGCACGTAGTGACACAGAGATCACAGTGATAGCATGTAGTGACACGGAGAGATCACAGTGATAGCACGTAGAGACACTGAGAGATCACAGTGATAGCACGTAGTGACACTGAGAGATCACAGTGATAGCACGTAGTGACACTGAGAGATCACAGTGATAGCACGTAGTGACACTGAGAGATCACAGAGATAGCACGTAGTGACACTGAGAGATCACAGTGATAGCACGTAGTGACACTGAGAGATCACAGTGATAGCACGTAGTGACACTGAGAGATCACAGTGATAGCACGTAGTGACACTGAGAGATCACAGTGATAGCACGTCGTGACACTGAGAGAGCACAGTGATAGCACATAGTGACACTGAGAGATCACAGCGATAGCAAGTAGTGACACAGAGATCATTGTGATAGCACGTAGTGACAAGGAGAGATCACGGTGCTAGCACGTAGTGACACTGAGAGATCACAGTGATAGCACGTGGTGACACTGAGAGATCACAGTGATAGAACGTATTGACACTGAGAGATCACAGTGATAGCACGTAGTGACACTGAGAGATCACAGTGATAGCACGTAGTGACACTGAGAGATCACAGTGATAGCACGTAGTGACACTGAGAGATCACAGTGATAGCACGTAGTGACACTGAGAGATCACAGTGATAGCACGTAGTGACACTGAGAGATCACAGTGATAGCACGTAGTGACACTGAGGTATCACAGTGATAGCACGTAGTGACACTGAGAGATCACAGTGAAAACACGTAGTGACACTGCGTGATCACAGTGATAGCACGTAGTGACACTGAGAGATCACAGTGATAGCACGTAGTGACACTGAGAGATCACAGTGATAGCACGTAGTGACACTGAGAGATCACAGTGATAGCACGTAGTGACACTGAGAGATCACAGAGATAGCACGTAGTGACACTGAGAGATCACAGTGATAGCACGTAGTGACACTCAGAGATCACAGTGATAGCACGTAGTGACACTGAGAGATCACAGTGATAGCACGTAGTGACACTGAGAGATCACAGTGATAGAACGTAGTGACACTGAGAGATCACAGTAATAGCACATCGTGACACTGAGAGAGCACAGTGATAGCACATAGTGACACTGAGAGATCACAGTGATAGCACGTAGTGACACAGAGATCATTGTGATAGCACGTAGTGACACTGAGAGATCACAGTGATAGCACGTAGTGACACTGTGAGATCACAGTGATAGAACGTAGTGACACTGAGAGATCACAGTGATAGCACGTAGTGACACTGAGAGATCACAGTGATAGCACGTTGTGACACTGAGAGATCACAGTGATAGCACGTAGTGACAATGCGAGATCACAGTGATAGCACGTACTGACACTGAGAGATCACAGTGATAGCACGTAGTGACACTGAGAGATCACAGTGATAGCACGTAGTGACACTGAGAGATCACAGTGATAGCACGTAGTGACAATGAGAGATCACAGTGATAGCACGTAGTGACACTGAGAGATCACAGTGATAGCACGTAGTGACACTGAGAGATCACAGTACTGGCACGTAGTGACACGGAGAGATCACAGTGATAGCACGTAGTGACACTGAGAGATCACAGTGATAGCACATAGTGACAATGAGAGATCACAGTGATAGCACGTAGAGACACTGAGAGATCACAGTGATAGCACGTAGTGACACTGAGAGATCACAGTGATAGCACGTAGTGACACTGAGAGATCACAGTGATAGCACGTAGTGACACAGAGATCACAGTGATAGCACGTAGTGACACGGAGAGATCACGGTGATAGCACGTAGTGACACTGAGAGATCACAGTGATAGCACGTAGTGACACTGAGAGATCACAGTGATAGCACGTAGTGACACTGAGAGATCACAGTGATAGCACGTAGTGACACTGAGAGATCACAGTGATAGCACGTAGTGACACTGAGAGATCACAGTGATAGCACGTAGTGACACTGTGAGATCACAGTGATAGCACGTAGTGACAATGAGAGATCACAGTGATAGCACGTAGTGACACTGAGAGATCACAGTGATAGCACGTCGTGACACTGAGAGATCACAGTGATAGCACGTAGTGACACTGCGAGATCACAGTGATAGCACGTACTGACACTGAGAGATCACAGTGATAGCACGTACTGACACTGAGAGATCACAGTGATAGCACGTAGTGACACTGAGAGATCACAGTGATAGCACATAGTGACAATGAGAGATCACAGTGATAGCACGTAGTGACACTGAGAGATCACAGTACTGGCACGTAGTGACACTGAGAGATCACATTGATGGCACGTAGTGACACTGAGAGATCACAGTGATAGCACGTAGAGACACTGAGAGATCACAGTGATAGCAGGTAGAGACACTGAGATATCACAGTGATAGCACGTAGTGACACTGAGAGATCACAGTGATAGCACATAGTGACACTGAGAGATCACAGTGAAAGCACGTAGTGACACTGAGAGATCACAGTGATAGCACGTAGTGACACTGAGAGATCACAGTGATAGCACGTATTGACACGGAGAGATCACAGTATTAGCACGTAGTGACACTGAGAGATCACAGTTATAGCACGTAGAGCCACTGAGAGATCACAGTGATAGCACGTAGTGACACTGAGAGATCACAGTGACAGCACGTATTGACACTGAGAGATCACAGTGATAGCACGTAGTGACACTGAGAGATCACAGAGATAGCACGTAGTGAGACTGAGAGATCACAGTGATAGCACGTAGTGACACTGAGAGATCAGAGTGATAGCATGTAGTGACACTGAGAGATCACAGTGATAGCACATAGTGACACTGGTTGATCACAGTGATAGCACGTAGTGACACAGAGATCACAGTGATAGCACGTAGTGACACGGAGAGATCACAGTGATAGCACGTATAGACACTGAGAGATCACAGTGATAGCACGTAGTGACACTGAGAGATGACATTGATAGCACGTAGTGACACTGAGAGATCACAGTGATAGCACGTAGAGACACTGAGAGATCACAGTGATAGCAGGTAGAGACACTGAGAGATCACAGTGATAGCACGTAGTGACACTGAGAGATCACAGTGATACAACGTAGAGACACTGAGTGATCACAGTGATAGCACGTAGTGACACTGAGAGATCACAGTGATAGCACGTAGTGACACTGAGAGATCACAGTGATAGCATGTAGTGACACTGAGAGATCACAGTAATAGCACGTAGTGACACTGAGAGATCACAGTGATAGCACGTAGAGACACTGAGAGATCACAGTGATAGCACGTAGTGACACTGAGAGATCACAGTGATAGCACGTAGTGATACTGAGAGATCACAGTGATAGCACGTAGTGACACATAGACATCACAGTGATAGCACGTAGTGACACTGAGAGATCACAGTGATAGCATGTAGTGACACTGAGAGATCACAGTGATAGCACGTAGTGACACTGAGAGATCACAGTGATAGAACGTAGATACACTGAGTGATCACAGTGATAGCACGTAGTGACACTGAGAGATCACAGTGATAGCACGTAGTGACAATGAGAGATCACAGTGATAGCACGTAGTGACACTGAGAGATCACAGTGAAAGCACGTAGTGACACTGAGAGATCACAGTGATAGCACGTAGTGACACTGAGAGATCACAGTGATAGCACGTAGTGACACGGAGAGATCACAGTATTAGCACGTAGTGACACTGAGAGATCACAGTGATAGCACGTAGAGCCACTGAGAGATCACAGTGATAGCACGTAGTGACACTGAGTGATCACAGTGACAGCACGTATTGACACTGAGAGATCACAGTTATAGCACGTAGTGACACTGAGAGATCACAGAGATAGCACGTAGTGAGACTGAGAGATCACAGTGATAGCACGTAGTGACACTGAGAGATCACAGTGATAGCACGTAGTGACACTGAGAGATCACAGTGATAGAACATAGTGACACTGAGAGATCACAGTGATAGCACACAGTGACACTGAGAGATCACAGTGATAGCACGTAGTGACACAGAGATCACAGTGATAGCATGTAGTGACACGGAGAGATCACAGTGATAGCACGTAGAGACACTGAGAGATCACAGTGATAGCACGTAGTGACACTGAGAGATCACAGTGATAGCACGTAGTGACACTGAGAGATCACAGTGATAGCACGTAGTGACACTGAGAGATCACAGAGATAGCACGTAGTGACACTGAGAGATCACAGTGATAGCACGTAGTGACACTGAGAGATCACAGTGATAGCACGTAGTGACACTGAGAGATCACAGTGATAGCACGTAGTGACACTGAGAGATCACAGTGATAGCACGTTGTGACACTGAGAGAGCACAGTGATAGCACATAGTGACACTGAGAGATCACAGCGATAGCAAGTAGTGACACAGAGATCATTGTGATAGCACGTAGTGACAAGGAGAGATCACGGTGCTAGCACGTAGTGACACTGAGAGATCACAGTGATAGCACGTGGTGACACTGAGAGATCACAGTGATAGAACGTATTGACACTGAGAGATCACAGTGATAGCACGTAGTGACACTGAGAGATCACAGTGATAGCACGTAGTGACACTGAGAGATCACAGTGATAGCACGTAGTGACACTGAGAGATCACAGTGATAGCACGTAGTGACACTGAGAGATCACAGTGATAGCACGTAGTGACACTGAGAGATCACAGTGATAGCACGTAGTGACACTGAGGTATCACAGTGATAGCACGTAGTGACACTGAGAGATCACAGTGAAAACACGTAGTGACACTGCGTGATCACAGTGATAGCACGTAGTGACACTGAGAGATCACAGTGATAGCACGTAGTGACACTGAGAGATCACAGTGATAGCACGTAGTGACACTGAGAGATCACAGTGATAGCACGTAGTGACACTGAGAGATCACAGAGATAGCACGTAGTGACACTGAGAGATCACAGTGATAGCACGTAGTGACACTCAGAGATCACAGTGATAGCACGTAGTGACACTGAGAGATCACAGTGATAGCACGTAGTGACACTGAGAGATCACAGTGATAGAACGTAGTGACACTGAGAGATCACAGTAATAGCACATCGTGACACTGAGAGAGCACAGTGATAGCACATAGTGACACTGAGAGATCACAGTGATAGCACGTAGTGACACAGAGATCATTGTGATAGCACGTAGTGACACGGAGAGATCACAGTGATAGCACGTAGTGACACTGAGAGATCACAGTGATTGCACGTAGTGACACTGAGAGATCACAGTGATAGCACGTATTGACACTGAGAGATCACAGTGATAGCACGTAGTGACACTGAGAGATCACAGTGATAGCACGTAGTGACACTGAGAGATCACAGTGATAGCACGTAGTGACACTGAGAGATCACAGTGATAGCACGTAGTGACACTGAGAGATCACAGTGATAGCACGTAGTGACACTGAGAGATCACAGTGATAGCACGTAGTGACACTGAGGGATCACCGTGATAGCACGTAGTGACACTGAGAGATCACAGTGAAAACACGTAGTGACACTGCGAGATCACAGTGATAGCACGTAGTGACACTGAGAGATCACAGTGATAGCACGTAGTGACACTGAGAGATCACAGTGATAGCATGTAGTGACACTGAGAGATCACAGTGATAGCACGTAGTGACAATGAGAGATCACAGTGATAGCACATAGTGACACTGAGAGATCACAGTACTGGCATGTAGTGACACTGAGAGATCACAGTGATAGCACGTAGTGACACTGAGAGATCACAGTGATAGCACGTAGTGACACTGCGAGATCACAGTGAAAGCACGTAGTGACACTGAGAGATCACAGTGATAGCACGTTGTGATATGGAGAGATCACAGTGATAGCACGTAGTGACACTGAGAGATCACAGTGATAGCACATAGAGACACTGAGAGATCACAGTGATAGCACGTAGTGACACTGAGAGATCACAGTACTGGGACGTAGTGACCCTGAGAGATCGCAGTGATAGCACGTAGTGACACTGGGAGATCACAGTGATAGCACGTAGAGACACTGAGCAATCACAGTGATAGCATGTAGTGACACGGAGAGATCAGAGTGATAGCACGTACTGACATGAGAGATCACAGTGATAGTACGTAGTGACACTAAGAGATCACAGTGATAGCACGTAGTGACACTGAGAGATCACAGTGATAGCACGTAGTGACACTGAGAGATCACAGTGATAGCACGTAGTGACACTGAGAGATCACAGTGATAGCACGTAGTGACACTGAGAGATCACAGTACTGGCACGTAGTGACACTGAGAGATCACAGTGATAGCACGTAGTGACACTGAGAGATCACAGTGATAGCACGTAGAGACACTGAGAGATCACAGTAATAGCACGTAATGACACTGAGAGATCACAGTATTGGGACGTAGTGACACTGAGAGATCACAGTGATAGCACGTAGTGACATTGAGAGATCACAGTGATAGCACGTAGTGACACTGAGAGATCACAGTGATAGCACGTAGTGACACTGAGAGATCACAGTACTGGCACGTAGTGACACGGAAAGATCACAGTGATAGCACGTCGTGACACGGAGAGATCGCAGTGATAGCACGCACTGACACTGAGAGATCACAGTGATAGCACGTAGTGACACGGAGAGATCACAGTGATAGCACGCACTGACACTGCGAGATCACAGTGATAGCACGTAGTGACACTGAGAGATCACAGTGATAGCACATAGTGACAATGAGAGATCACAGTGATAGCACGTAGAGACACTGAGAGATCACAGTGATAGCACGTAGTGACACCGAGAGATCACAGTGATAGCACGTAGTGACACTGAGAGATCACAGTGATAGCACGTAGTGACACAGAGATCACAGTGATAGCACGTAGTGACACGGAGAGATCACGGTGATAGCACGTAGTGACACTGAGAGATCACGGTGATAGCACGTAGTGACACTGAGAGATCACAGTGATAGCACGTAGTGACACTGAGAGATCACAGTGATAGCACGTAGTGACACTGAGAGATCACAGTGATAGCACGTAGTGACACTGAGAGATCACAGTGATAGCACGTAGTGACACTGTGAGATCACAGTGATAGAACGTAGTGACAGTGAGAGATCACAGTGATAGCACGTAGTGACACTGAGAGATCACAGTGATAGCACGTTGTGACACTGAGAGATCACAGTGATAGCACGTAGTGACAATGCGAGATCACAGTGATAGCACGTACTGACACTGAGAGATCACAGTGATAGCACGTAGTGACACTGAGAGATCACAGTGATAGCACGTAGTGACACTGAGAGATCACAGTGATAGCACGTAGTGACAATGAGAGATCACAGTGATAGCACGTAGTGACACTGAGAGATCACAGTGATAGCACGTAGTGACACTGAGAGATCACAGTACTGGCACGTAGTGACACGGAGAGATCACAGTGATAGCACGTAGTGACACTGAGAGATCACAGTGATAGCACATAGTGACAATGAGAGATCACAGTGATAGCACGTAGAGACACTGAGAGATCACAGTGATAGCACGTAGTGACACTGAGAGATCACAGTGATAGCACGTAGTGACACTGAGAGATCACAGTGATAGCACGTAGTGACACAGAGATCACAGTGATAGCACGTAGTGACACGGAGAGATCACGGTGATAGCACGTAGTGACACTGAGAGATCACAGTGATAGCACGTAGTGACACTGAGAGATCACAGTGATAGCACGTAGTGACACTGAGAGATCACAGTGATAGCACGTAGTGACACTGAGAGATCACAGTGATAGCACGTAGTGACACTGAGAGATCACAGTGATAGCACGTAGTGACACTGTGAGATCACAGTGATAGCACGTAGTGACAATGAGAGATCACAGTGATAGCACGTAGTGACACTGAGAGATCACAGTGATAGCACGTCGTGACACTGAGAGATCACAGTGATAGCACGTAGTGACACTGCGAGATCACAGTGATAGCACGTACTGACACTGAGAGATCACAGTGATAGCACGTACTGACACTGAGAGATCACAGTGATAGCACGTAGTGACACTGAGAGATCACAGTGATGGCACATAGTGACAATGAGAGATCACAGTGATAGCACGTAGTGACACTGAGAGATCACAGTACTGGCACGTAGTGACACTGAGAGATCACAGTGATAGCACGTAGTGACACTGAGAGATCACAGTGATAGCACGTAGTGACACTGCGAGATCACAGTGAAAGCACGAAGTGACACTGAGAGATCACAGTGATAGCACGTAGTGATACGGAGAGATCACAGTGATAGCACGTAGAGACACTGAGAGATCACAGTGATAGCACGTAGAGACACTGAGAGATCACAGTGATAGCACGTAGTGACACTGAGTGATCACAGTACTGGGACGTAGTGACACTGAGAGATCGCAGTGATAGCACGTAGTGACACTGCGACATCACAGTGATAGCATGTAGTGATACTGAGAGGTCACAGTGATAGCACGTAGTGACACGGAGAGATCACAGTGATAGCACGTAGAGACACTGAGAGATCACAGTGATAGCACGTAGTGACACGGAGAGATCACAGTGATAGCAAGTACTGACATGAGAGATCACAGTGATAGCACGTAGTGACACTGAGAGATCACAGTGATAGCACGTAGTGACACTGAGAGATCACAGTGATAGCACGTAGTGACACTGAGAGATCACAGTGATAGCACGTAGTGACACTGAGAGATCACAGTGATAGCACGTATTGACACTGAGAGATCACAGTGATCGCACGTAGTGACACTGAGAGATCACAGTGATAGCACGTAGTGACACTGAGAGATCACAGTACTGGCACGTAGTGACACTGAGAGATCACAGTGATAGCACGTAGTGACACTGAGAGATCACAGTGATAGCACGTAGAGACACTGAGAGATCACAGTGATAACACGTAGTGACACTGAGAGATCACAGTGATAGCACGTAGAGACACTGAGAGATCACAGTGATAGCACGTAGTGACACTGAGAGATCACAGTGATAGCACGTAGTGACACTGAGAGATCACAGTGATAGCACGTAGTGACACTGAGAGATCACAGTAATAGCACGTAGTGACACTGAGAGATCACAGTATTGGGACGCAGTGACACTGAGAGATCACAGTGATAGCACGTAGTGACACTGAGAGATCACAGTGATAGCACGTAGTGACATTGAGAGATCACAGTGATAGCACGTAGTGACACTGAGAAATCACAGTGATAGCACGTAGTGACACTGAGAGATCACAGTACCGGCACGTAGTGACACAGATAGATCACAGTGATAGCACGTCTTGACACGGAGAGATCACAGTGACAGCACGCACTGACACTGAGAGATCACAGTGACAGCACGTAGTGACACGGACAGATCACAGTGATAGCACGTAGAGACACTGAAAGATCACAGTGATAGCACGTAGTGACACGGAGAGATCAGAGTGATAGCACGTACTGACATGAGAGATCACCGTGATAGCACGTAGTGACACTAAGAGATCACAGTGATAGCACGTAGTGACACTGAGAGATCACAGTGATAGCACGTAGTGACACTGAGAGATCACAGTGATAGCACGTAGTGACACTGAGAGATCACAGTGATAGCACGTAGTGACACTGAGAGATCACAGTGATAGCACGTAGTGACACTGAGAGATCACAGTGATAGCACGTAGTGACACTGAGAGGTCACAGTACTGGCACGTAGTGACACTGAGAGATCACAGTGATAACACGTAGTGACACTGAGAGATCACAGTGATAGCACGTAGAGACACTGAGATATCACAGTAATAGCACGTAGTGACACTGAGAGATCACAGTATTGGGACTTAGTGACACTGAGAGATCACAGTGATAGCACGTAGTGACACTGAGAGATCACAGTGATAGCACGTAGTGACATTGAGAGATCACAGTGATAGCACGTAGTGACACTGAGAGATCACAGTGATAGCACGTAGTGACACTGAGAGATCACAGTACTGGCACGTAGTGACACGGAAAGATCACAGTGATAGCACGTCGTGACACGGAGAGATCACAGTGATAGCACGCACTGACACTGAGAGATCACAGTGATAGCACGTAGTGACATGGATAGATCACAGTGATAGCACGTAGTGACAATGAGAGATCACAGTGATAGCACGTAGTGACAATGAGAGATCACAGTGATAGCACGTAGAGACACTGAGAGATCACAGTGATTGCACGTAGTGACACCGAGAGATCACAGTGATAGCACGTAGTGACACTGAGAGATCACAGTGATAGCACGTAGAGACACTGAGAGATCACAGTGATAGCACGTAGTGACACTGAGAGATCACAGTGATAGCACGTAGTGATACTGAGAGATCACAGTGATAGCACGTAGTGACACTGAGAGATCACAGTGATAGCACGTAGAGACACTGAGAGATCACAGTGATAGCACGTAGTGACACTGATAGATCACAGTGATAGCACGTAGTGACACTGAGAGATCACAGTATTGGGACGTAGTGACACTGAGAGATCACAGTGATAGCACGTAGTGACACTCAGATATCACAGTGATAGCACGTAGTGACACTGCGAGATGACAGTGATATCACGTAGTGACACTGAGAGATCACAGTGATATCACGTAGTGACACTGACAGATCACAGTGATAGCACGTAGTGACACTGAGAGATCACAGTGATAGCACGTAGTGACACTGAGAGATCACATTGATAGCACGTAGTGACACTGAGAGATCACAGTGATAGCACATAGTGACACTGAGAGATCACAGTGATAGTACGTAGAGACACTGAGCGATCACAGTGATTGCACGTAGTGACACAGAGAGATCACAGTGATTGCACGTAGAGAAACTGAGTGATCACAGTGATAGCACGTAGTGACACTGAGAGATCACAGTGATAGCACGTAGTGACACGGAGAGATCACAGTGATAGCACGTAGTGACACTGAGAGATCACAGTGATAGCACGTAGAGACACTGAGAGATCACAGTGATAGCACGTAGAGACACGGAGAGATCACAGTCATAGCACGTAGTGACACTGAGAGATCACAGTAATAGCACGTAGTGACACTGAGAGATCACAGTGATAGCACGTAGAGACACTGAGAGATCACAGTGATAGCACGTAGTGACACTGAGTGATCACAGTGTTTGCACGTAGTGACACATAGAGATCACAGTGATAGCACGTAGTGACACTGAGAGATCAGAGTGATAGCACGTTGTGACACTGAGAGATCACATTGATAGCACGTAGTGACACTGAGAGATCACAGTGATAGCACGTAGAGACACTGAGAGATCACAGTCATAGCACGTAGTGACACTGAGAGATCACAGTGATTGCACGTAGTGACACTGAGAAATCACAGTGATAGCACGTAGTGACACATAGACATCACAGTGATAGCACGTAGTGACACTGAGAGATCACAGTGATAGCATGTAGTGACACTGAGAGATCACAGTGATAGCACGTAGTGACACTGAGAGATCAGAGTGATAGCACGTAGTGACACTGAGAGATCACATTGATAGCACGTAGTGACACTGAGAGATCACAGTGATAGCACGTAGAGACACTGAGAGATCACAGTGATAGTAGGTAGAGACACTGAGATATCACAGTGATAGCACGTAGTGACACTGAGAGATCACAGTGATAGCACATAGTGACACTGAGAGATCACAGTGAAAGCACGTAGTGACACTGAGAGATCACAGTGATAGCACGTAGTGACACTGAGAGATCACAGTGATAGCACGTCGTAACACGGAGAGATCACAGTATTAGCACGTAGTGACACTGAGAGATCACAGTTATAGCACGTAGAGCCACTGAGAGATCACAGTGATAGCACGTAGTGACACTGAGAGATCACAGTGACAGCACGTATTGACACTGAGAGATCACAGTGATAGCACGTAGTGACACTGAGAGATCACTGAGATAGCACGTAGTGAGACTGAGAGATCACAGTGATAGCACGTAGTGACACTGAGAGATCAGAGTGATAGCATGTAGTGACACTGAGAGATCACAGTGATAGCACATAGTGACACTGATTGATCACAGTGATAGCACGTAGTGACACAGAGATCACAGTGATAGCACGTAGTGACACGGAGGGATCACAGTGATAGCACGTAGAGACACTGAGAGATCACAGTGATAGCACGTAGTGACACTGAGAGATGACATTGATAGCACGAAGTGACACTGAGAGATCACAGTGATAGCACGTAGAGACACTGAGAGATCACAGTGATAGCAGGTAGAGACACTGAGAGATCACAGTGATAGCACGTAGTGACACTGAGAGATCACAGTGATAGAACGTAGAGACACTGAGAGATCACAGTGATAGCACGTAGTGACACTGAGAGATCACAGTGATAGCACGTAGTGACAATGAGAGATCACAGTGATAGCACGTAGTGACACTGAGAGATCACAGTGAAAGCACGTAGTGACACTGAGAGATCACAGTGATAGCACGTAGTGACACTGAGAGATCACAGTGATAGCACATAGTGACACTGAGAGATCACAGTACTGGCACGTAGTGACACTGAGAGATCACAGTGATAGCACGTAGTGACACTGGGAGATCACAGTGATAGCACGTAGTGACACTGCGAGATCACAGTGAAAGCACGTAGTGACAGTGAGAGATCACAGTGATAGCACGTTGTGATATGGAGAGATCACAGTGATAGCACGTAGTGACACTGAGAGATCACAGTGATAGCACGTAGAGACACTGAGAGATCACAGTGATAGCACGTAGTGACACTGAGAGATCACAGTACTGGGACGTAGTGACCCTGAGAGATCGCAGTGATAGCACGTAGTGACACTGCGACATCACAGTGATAGCACGTAGTGACACTGAGAGATCACAGTGATAGCACGTAGTGACACTGGGAGATCACAGTGATAGCACGTAGAGACACTGAGAAATCACAGTGATAGCACGTAGTGACACGGAGAAATCAGAGTGATAGCACGTACTGACATGAGAGATCACAGTGATAGCACGTAGTGACACTAAGAGATCAAAGTGATAGCACGTAGTGACACTGAGAGATCACAGTGATAGCACGTAGTGACACTGAGAGATCACAGTGATAGCACGTAGTGACACTGAGAGATCACAGTGATAGCACGTAGTGACACTGAGAGATCACAGTGATAGCACGTAGTGACACTGAGAGATCACAGTGATATCACGTAGTGACACTGAGAGATCACAGTACTGGCACGTAGTGACACTGAGAGATCACAGTGATAGCACGTAGTGACACTGAGAGATCACAGTGATAGCACGAAGAGACACTGAGAGATCACAGTAATAGCACGTAATGACACGGAGAGATCACAGTATTGGGACGTAGTGACACTGAGAGATCACAGTGATAGCACGTAGTGACACTGAGGGATCACAGTGATAGCACGTAGTGACATTGAGAGATCACAGTGATAGCACGTCGTGACACTGAGAGATCACAGTGATAGCACGTAGTGACACTGAGAGATCACAGTACTGGCACGTAGTGACACGGAAAGATCACAGTGATAGCACGTCGTGACACGGAGAGATCGCAGTGATAGCACGCACTGACACTGAGAGATCACAGTGATAGCACGTAGTGACACGGAGAGATCACAGTGATAGCACGCACTGACACTGCGAGATCACAGTGATAGCACGTAGTGACACTGAGAGATCACCGTGATAGGACATAGTGACAATGAGAGATCTCAGTGATAGCACGTAGAGACACTGAGAGATCACAGTGATATCATGTAGTGACAGCGAGAGATCACAGTGATAGCACGTAGTGACACTGAGAGATCACAGTGATAGCACGTAGAGACACTGAGAGATCACAGTGATAGCAGGTAGAGACACTGAGATATCACAGTGATAGCACGTAGTGACACAGAGAGATCACAGTGATAGCACATAGTGACACTGAGAGATCACAGTGAAAGCACGTAGTGACACTGAGAGATCACAGTGATAGCACGTAGTGACACTGAGAGATCACAGTGATAGCACGTAGTGACACGGAGAGATCACAGTATTAGCACGTAGTGACACTGAGAGATCACAGTTATAGCACGTAGAGCCACTGAGCGATCACAGTGATAGCACGTAGTGACACTGAGAGATCACAGTGACAGCACGTATTGACACTGAGAGATCACAGTGATAGCACGTAGTGACACTGAGAGATCACAGAGATAGCACGTAGTGAGACTGAGAGATCACAGTGATAGCACGTAGTGACACTGAGAGATCAGAGTGATAGCATGTAGTGACACTGAGAGATCACAGTGATAGCACATAGTGACACTGATTGATCACAGTGATAGCACGTAGTGACACAGAGATCACAGTGATAGCACGTAGTGACACGGAGAGATCACAGTGATAGCACGTAGAGACACTGAGAGATCACAGTGATAACACGTAGTGACACTGAGAGATGACATTGATAGCACGTAGTGACACTGAGAGATCACAGTGATAGCACGTAGAGACACTGAGAGATCACAGTGATAGCAGGTAGAGACACTGAGAGATCACAGTGATAGCACGTAGTGACACTGAGAGATCACAGTGATAGCACGTAGTGACACTGCGAGATCACAGTGAAAGCACGTAGTGACACTGAGAGATCACAGTGATAGCACGTTGTGATATGGAGAGATCACAGTGATAGCACGTAGTGACACTGAGAGATCACAGTGATAGCACGTAGAGACACTGAGAGATCACAGTGATAGCACGTAGTGACACTGAGAGATCACAGTACTGGGACGTAGTGACCCTGAGAGATCGCAGTGATAGCACGTAGTGACACTGCGACATCACAGTGATAGCACGTAGTGACACTGAGAGATCACAGTGATAGCACGTAGTGACACTGGGAGTTCACAGTGATAGCACGTAGAGACACTGAGAAATCACAGTGATAGCACGTAGTGACACGGAGAGATCAGAGTGATAGCACGTACTGACATGAGAGATCACAGTGATAGCACGTAGTGACACTAAGAGATCAAAGTGATAGCACGTAGTGACACTGAGAGATCACAGTGATAGCACGTAGTGACACTGAGAGATCACAGTGATAGCACGTAGTGACACGGAGAGATCACAGTATTAGCACGTAGTGACACTGAGAGATCACAGTTATAGCACGTAGAGCCACTGAGCGATCACAGTGATAGCACGTAGTGACACTGAGAGATCACAGTGACAGCACGTATTGACACTGAGAGATCACAGTGATAGCACGTAGTGACACTGAGAGATCACTGAGATAGCACGTAGTGAGACTGAGAGATCACAGTGATAGCACGTAGTGACACTGAGAGATCAGAGTGATAGCATGTAGTGACACTGAGAGATCACAGTGATAGCACATAGTGACACTGATTGATCACAGTAATAGCACGTAGTGACACAGAGATCACAGTGATAGCACGTAGTGACACGGAGAGCTCACAGTGATAGCACGTAGAGACACTGAGAGATCACAGTGATAGCACGTAGTGACACTGAGAGATGACATTGATAGCACGTAGTGACACTGAGAGATCACAGTGATAGCACGTAGAGACACTGAGAGATCACAGTGATAGCAGGTAGAGACACTGAGAGATCACAGTGATAGCACGTAGTGACACTGAAAGATCACAGTGATAGCACGTAGTGACACTGCGAGATCACAGTGAAAGCACGTAGTGACACTGAGAGATCACAGTGATAGCACGTTGTGATATGGAGAGATCACAGTGATAGCACGTAGTGACACTGAGAGATCACAGTGATAGCACGTAGAGACACTGAGAGATCACAGTGATAACACGTAGTGACACTGAGAGATCACAGTACTGGGACGTAGTGACCCTGAGAGATCGCAGTGATAGCACGTAGTGACACTGCGACATCACAGTGATAGCACGTAGTGACACTGAGAGATCACAGTGATAGCACGTAGTGACACTGGGAGATCACAGTGATAGCACGTAGAGACACTGAGAAATCACAGTGATAGCACGTAGTGACACGGAGAGATCAGAGTGATAGCACGTACTGACATCAGAGATCACAGTGATAGCACGTAGTGACACTAAGTGATCAAAGTGATAGCACGTAGTGACACTGAGAGATCACAGTGATAGCACGTAGTGACACTGAGAGATCACAGTGATAGCACGTAGTGACACTGAGAGATCACAGTGATAGCACGTAGTGACACTGAGAGATCACAGTGATAGCACGTAGTGACACTGAGAGATCACAGTGATATCACGTAGTGACACTGAGAGATCACAGTACTGGCACGTAGTGACACTGAGAGATCACAGTGATAGCACGTAGTGACACTGAGAGATCACAGTGATAGCACGTAGAGACACTGAGAGATCACAGTAATAGCACGTAATGACACTGAGAGATCACAGTATTGGGACGTAGTGACACTGAGTGATCACAGTGATAGCACGTAGTGACACTGAGGGATCACAGTGATAGCACGTAGTGACATTGAGAGATCACAGTGATAGCACGTCGTGACACTGAGAGATCACAGTGATAGCACGTAGTGACACTGAGAGATCACAGTACTGGCACGTAGTGACACGGAAAGATCACAGTGATAGCATGTCGTGACACGGAGAGATCGCAGTGATAGCACGCACTGACACTGAGAGATCACAGTGATAGCACGTAGTGACACGGAGAGATCACAGTGATAGCACGCACTGACACTGCGAGATCACAGTGATAGCACGTAGTGACACTGAGAGATCACAGTGATAGCACATAGTGACAATGAGAGATCACAGTGATAGCAGGTAGAGACACTGAGATATCACAGTGATAGCACGTAGTGACACTGAGAGATCACAGTGATAGCACATAGTGACACTGAGAGATCGCAGTGAAAGCACGTAGTGACACTGAGAGATCACAGTGATAGCACGTAGTGACACTGAGAGATCACAGTGATAGCACGTAGTGACACGGAGAGATCACAGTATTAGCACGTAGTGACACTGAGAGATCACAGTTATAGCACGTAGAGCCACTGAGCGATCACAGTGATAGCACGTAGTGACACTGAGAGATCACAGTGACAGCACGTATTGACACTGAGAGATCACAGTGATAGCACGTAGTGACACTGAGAGATCACTGAGATAGCACGTAGTGACACGGAGAGATCACAGTGATAGCACGTAGTGACACTGAGAGATCAGAGTGATAGCATGTAGTGACACTGAGAGATCACAGTGATAGCACATAGTGACACTGATTGATCACAGTGATAGCACGTAGTGACACAGAGATCACAGTGATAGCACGTAGTGACACGGAGAGATCACAGTGATAGCACGTAGAGACACTGAGAGATCACAGTGATAGCACGTAGTGACACTGAGAGATGACATTGATAGCACGTAGTGACACTGAGAGATCACAGTGATAGCACGTAGAGACACTGAGAGATCACAGTGATAGCAGCTAGAGACACTGAGAGTTCACAGTGATAGCACGTAGTGACACTGAGAGATCACAGTGATAGAACGTAGAGACACTGAGAGATCACAGTGATAGCACGTAGTGACACTGAGAGATCACAGTGATAGCACGTAGTGACAATGAGAGATCACAGTGATAGCACGTAGTGACACTGAGAGATCACAGTGAAAGCACGTAGTGACACTGAGAGATCACAGTGATAGCACGTAGTGACACTGAGAGATCACAGTGATAGCACGTAGTGACACGGAGAGATCACAGTATTAGCACGTAGTGACACTGAGAGATCACAGTGATAGCACGTAGAGCCAATGAGAGATCACAGTGACAGCACGTAGTGACACTGAGAGATCACAGTGACAGCACGTATTGACACTGAGAGATCACAGTTATAGCACGTAGTGACACTGAGAGATCACAGAGATAGCACGTAGTGAGACTGAGAGATCACAGTGATAGCACGTAGTGACACTGAGAGATCACAGTGATAGCACGTAGTGACACTGAGAGATCACAGTGATAGCACATAGTGACACTGAGAGATCACAGTGATAGCACACAGTGACACTGAGAGATCACAGTGATAGCACGTAGTGACACAGAGATCACAGTAATAGCATGTAGTGACACGGAGAGATCACAGTGATAGCACGTAGAGACACTGAGAGATCACAGTGATAGCACGTAGTGACACTGAGAGATCACAGTGATAGCACGTAGTGACACTGAGAGATCACAGTGATAGCACGTAGTGACACTGAGAGATCACAGAGATAGCACGTAGTGACACTGTGAGATCACAGTGATAGCACGTAGTGACACTCAGAGATCACAGTGATAGCACGTAGTGACACTGAGAGATCACAGTGATAGCACGTAGTGACACTGAGAGATCACAGTGATAGCACGTCGTGACACTGAGAGAGCACAGTGATAGCACATAGTGACACTGAGAGATCACAGTGATAGCACGTAGTGACACAGAGATCATGGTGATAGCACGTAGTGACACGGAGAGATCACGGTGATAGCACGTAGTGACACTGAGAGATCACAGTGATAGCACGTAGTGACACTGAGAGATCACAGTGATAGCACGTATTGACACTGAGAGATCACAGTGATAGCACGTAGTGACACTGAGAGATCACAGTGATAGCACGTAGTGACACTGAGAGATCACAGTGATAGCACGTAGTGACACTGAGAGATCACAGTGATAGCACGTAGTGACACTGAGAGATCACAGTGATAGCACGTAGTGACACTGAGAGATCACAGTGATAGCACGTAGTGACACTGAGGGATCACCGTGATAGCACGTAGTGACACTGAGAGATCACAGTGAAAACACGTAGTGACACTGCGGGATCACAGTGATAGCACGTAGTGACACTGAGAGATCACAGTAATAGCACGTAGTGACACTGAGAGATCACAGTGATAGCATGTAGTGTCACTGAGAGATCACAGTGATAGAACGTAGTGACAATGAGAGATCACAGTGATAGCACATAGTGACACTGAGAGATCACAGTACTGGCACGTAGTGACACTGAGAGATCACAGTGATAGCACGTAGTGACACTGAGAGATCACAGTGATAGCACGTAGTGACACTGCGAGATCACAGTGAAAGCACGTAGTGACACTGAGAGATCACAGTGATAGCACGTTGTGATATGGAGAGATCACAGTGGTAGCACGTAGTGACACTGAGAGATCACAGTGATAGCACGTAGAGACACTGAGAGATCACAGTGATAGCACGTAGTGACACTGAGATATCACAGTACTGGGACGTAGTGACCCTGAGAGATCGAAGTGATAGCACGTAGTGACACTGCGACATCACAGTGATAGCACGTAGTGACACTGAGAGATCACAGTGATAGCACGTAGTGACACTGGGAGATAACAGTGATAGCACGTAGAGACACTGAGAAATCACAGTGATAGCACGTAGTGACACGGAGAGATCAGAGTGATAGCACGTACTGACATGAGAGATCACTGTGATAGCACGTAGTGACACTAAGTGATCACAGTGATAGCACGTAGTGACACTGAGAGATCACAGTGATAGCACGTAGTGACACTGACAGATCACAGTGATAGCACGTAGTGACACTGAGAGATCACAGTGATAGCACGTAGTGACACTGAGAGATCACAGTGATAGCACGTAGTGACAGTGAGAGATCACAGTGATAGCACGTAGTGACACTGAGAGATCACAGTACTGGCACGTAGTGACACTGAGAGATCACAGTGATAGCACGTAGTGACACTGAGAGATCACAGTGATAGCACGTAGAGACACTGAGAGATCACAGTAATAGCACGTAATGACAGTGAGAGATCACAGTATTGGGACGTAGTGACACTGAGAGATCACAGTGATAGCACGTAGTGACACTGAGCGATCACAGTGATAGCACGTAGTGACATTGAGAGATCACAGTGATAGCACGTAGTGACACTGAGAGATCACAGTGATAGCACGTAGTGACACTGAGAGATCACAGTACTGGCACGTAGTGACACGGAAAGATCACAGTGATAGCACGTCGTGACACGGAGAGATCGCTGTGATAGCACGCACTGACACTGAGAGATCACAGTGATAGCACGTAGTGACACGGAGAGATCACAGTGATAGCACGCACTGACACTGCGAGATCACAGTGATAGCACGTAGTGACACTGAGAGATCACAGTGATAGCACATAGTGACAATGAGAGATCACAGTGATAGCACGTAGAGACACTGAGAGATCACAGTGATAGCACGTAGTGACACCGAGAGATCACAGTGATAGCACGTAGTGACACTGACAGATCACAGTGAAAGCACGTAGTGACACAGAGATCACAGTGATAGCACGTAGTGACACGGAGAGATCACGGTGATAGCACGTAGTGACACTGAGAGATCACAGTGATAGCACGTAGTGACACTGAGAGATCACAGTGATAGCACATAGTGACACTGAGAGATCACAGTGATAGCACGTAGTGACACTGAGAGATCACAGTGATAGCACGTAGTGACACTGAGAGATCACAGTGATAGCACGTAGTGACACTGTGAGATCACAGTGATAGCACGTAGTGACACTGAGAGATCACAGTGATAGCACGTAGTGACACTGAGAGATCACAGTGATTGCACGTCGTGACACTGAGAGATCACAGTGATAGCACGTAGTGACACTGCGAGATCACAGTGATAGCACGTACTGACACTGAGAGATCACAGTGATAGCACGTAGTGACACTGAGAGATCACAGTGATAGCACGTAGTGACACTGAGAGATCACAGTGATAGCATGTAGTGACAATGAGAGATCACAGTGATAGCACATAGTGACACTGAGAGATCACAGTACTGGCACGTAGTGACACTGAGAGATCACAGTGATAGCACGTAGTGACACTGAGAGATCACAGTGATAGCACGTAGTGACACTGCGAGATCACAGTGAAAGCACGAAGTGACACTGAGAGATCACAGTGATAGCACGTAGTGATACGGAGAGATCACAGTGATAGCACGTAGAGACACTGAGAGATCACAGTGATAGCACGTAGAGACACTGAGAGATCACAGTGATAGCACGTAGTGACACTGAGTGATCACAGTACTGGGACGTAGTGAAACTGAGAGATCGCAGTGATAGCACGTAGTGACACTGCGACATCACAGTGATAGCACGTAGTGACACTGAGAGATCACAGTGATAGCATGTAGTGACACGGAGAGATCACAGTGATAGCACGTAGAGACACTGAGAGATCACAGTGATAGCACGTAGTGACACGGAGAGATCACAGTGATAGCAAGTACTGACATGAGAGATCACAGTGATAGCACGTAGTGACACTGAGAGATCACAGTGATAGCACGTAGTGACACTGAGAGATCACAGTGATAGAACGTAGTGACACTGAGAGATCACAGTGATAGCACGTAGTGACACTGAGAGATCACAGTGATAGCACGTAGTGACAATGAGAGATCACAGTGATAGCACGTAGTGACACTGAGAGATCACAGTGAAAGCACGTAGTGACACTGAGAGATCACAGTGATAGCACGTAGTGACACTGAGAGATCACAGTGATAGCACGTAGTGACACGGAGAGATCACAGTATTAGCACGTAGTGACACTGAGAGATCACAGTGATAGCACGTAGAGCCAATGAGAGATCACAGTGACAGCACGTAGTGACACTGAGAGATCACAGTGACAGCACGTATTGACACTGAGAGATCACAGTTATAGCACGTAGTGACACTGAGAGATCACAGAGATAGCACGTAGTGAGACTGAGAGATCACAGTGATAGCACGTAGTGACACTGAGAGATCACAGTGATAGCACGTAGTGACACTGAGAGATCACAGTGATAGCACATAGTGACACTGAGAGATCACAGTGATAGCACACAGTGACACTGAGAGATCACAGTGATAGCACGTAGTGACACAGAGATCACAGTAATAGCATGTAGTGACACGGAGAGATCACAGTGATAGCACGTAGAGACACTGAGAGATCACAGTGATAGCACGTAGTGACACTGAGAGATCACAGTGATAGCACGTAGTGACACTGAGAGATCACAGTGATAGCACGTAGTGACACTGAGAGATCACAGAGATAGCACGTAGTGACACTGTGAGATCACAGTGATAGCACGTAGTGACACTCAGAGATCACAGTGATAGCACGTAGTGACACTGAGAGATCACAGTGATAGCACGTAGTGACACTGAGAGATCACAGTGATAGCACGTCGTGACACTGAGAGAGCACAGTGATAGCACATAGTGACACTGAGAGATCACAGTGATAGCACGTAGTGACACAGAGATCATGGTGATAGCACGTAGTGACACGGAGAGATCACGGTGATAGCACGTAGTGACACTGAGAGATCACAGTGATAGCACGTAGTGACACTGAGAGATCACAGTGATAGCACGTATTGACACTGAGAGATCACAGTGATAGCACGTAGTGACACTGAGAGATCACAGTGATAGCACGTAGTGACACTGAGAGATCACAGTGATAGCACGTAGTGACACTGAGAGATCACAGTGATAGCACGTAGTGACACTGAGAGATCACAGTGATAGCACGTAGTGACACTGAGAGATCACAGTGATAGCACGTAGTGACACTGAGGGATCACCGTGATAGCACGTAGTGACACTGAGAGATCACAGTGAAAACACGTAGTGACACTGCGGGATCACAGTGATAGCACGTAGTGACACTGAGAGATCACAGTAATAGCACGTAGTGACACTGAGAGATCACAGTGATAGCATGTAGTGTCACTGAGAGATCACAGTGATAGAACGTAGTGACAATGAGAGATCACAGTGATAGCACATAGTGACACTGAGAGATCACAGTACTGGCACGTAGTGACACTGAGAGATCACAGTGATAGCACGTAGTGACACTGAGAGATCACAGTGATAGCACGTAGTGACACTGCGAGATCACAGTGAAAGCACGTAGTGACACTGAGAGATCACAGTGATAGCACGTTGTGATATGGAGAGATCACAGTGGTAGCACGTAGTGACACTGAGAGATCACAGTGATAGCACGTAGAGACACTGAGAGATCACAGTGATAGCACGTAGTGACACTGAGATATCACAGTACTGGGACGTAGTGACCCTGAGAGATCGAAGTGATAGCACGTAGTGACACTGCGACATCACAGTGATAGCACGTAGTGACACAGAGAGATCACAGTGATAGCACGTAGTGACACTGGGAGATAACAGTGATAGCACGTAGAGACACTGAGAAATCACAGTGATAGCACGTAGTGACACGGAGAGATCAGAGTGATAGCACGTACTGACATGAGAGATCACTGTGATAGCACGTAGTGACACTAAGTGATCACAGTGATAGCACGTAGTGACACTGAGAGATCACAGTGATAGCACGTAGTGACACTGACAGATCACAGTGATAGCACGTAGTGACACTGAGAGATCACAGTGATAGCACGTAGTGACACTGAGAGATCACAGTGATAGCACGTAGTGACAGTGAGAGATCACAGTGATAGCACGTAGTGACACTGAGAGATCACAGTACTGGCACGTAGTGACACTGAGAGATCACAGTGATAGCACGTAGTGACACTGAGAGATCACAGTGATAGCACGTAGAGACACTGAGAGATCACAGTAATAGCACGTAATGACAGTGAGAGATCACAGTATTGGGACGTAGTGACACTGAGAGATCACAGTGATAGCACGTAGTGACACTGAGCGATCACAGTGATAGCACGTAGTGACATTGAGAGATCACAGTGATAGCACGTAGTGACACTGAGAGATCACAGTGATAGCACGTAGTGACACTGAGAGATCACAGTACTGGCACGTAGTGACACGGAAAGATCACAGTGATAGCACGTCGTGACACGGAGAGATCGCTGTGATAGCACGCACTGACACTGAGAGATCACAGTGATAGCACGTAGTGACACGGAGAGATCACAGTGATAGCACGCACTGACACTGCGAGATCACAGTGATAGCACGTAGTGACACTGAGAGATCACAGTGATAGCACATAGTGACAATGAGAGATCACAGTGATAGCACGTAGAGACACTGAGAGATCACAGTGATAGCACGTAGTGACACCGAGAGATCACAGTGATAGCACGTAGTGACACTGACAGATCACAGTGAAAGCACGTAGTGACACAGAGATCACAGTGATAGCACGTAGTGACACGGAGAGATCACGGTGATAGCACGTAGTGACACTGAGAGATCACAGTGATAGCACGTAGTGACACTGAGAGATCACAGTGATAGCACATAGTGACACTGAGAGATCACAGTGATAGCACGTAGTGACACTGAGAGATCACAGTGATAGCACGTAGTGACACTGAGAGATCACAGTGATAGCACGTAGTGACACTGTGAGATCACAGTGATAGCACGTAGTGACACTGAGAGATCACAGTGATAGCACGTAGTGACACTGAGAGATCACAGTGATTGCACGTCGTGACACTGAGAGATCACAGTGATAGCACGTAGTGACACTGCGAGATCACAGTGATAGCACGTACTGACACTGAGAGATCACAGTGATAGCACGTAGTGACACTGAGAGATCACAGTGATAGCACGTAGTGACACTGAGAGATCACAGTGATAGCATGTAGTGACAATGAGAGATCACAGTGATAGCACATAGTGACACTGAGAGATCACAGTACTGGCACGTAGTGACACTGAGAGATCACAGTGATAGCACGTAGTGACACTGAGAGATCACAGTGATAGCACGTAGTGACACTGCGAGATCACAGTGAAAGCACGAAGTGACACTGAGAGATCACAGTGATAGCACGTAGTGATACGGAGAGATCACAGTGATAGCACGTAGAGACACTGAGAGATCACAGTGATAGCACGTAGAGACACTGAGAGATCACAGTGATAGCACGTAGTGACACTGAGTGATCACAGTACTGGGACGTAGTGAAACTGAGAGATCGCAGTGATAGCACGTAGTGACACTGCGACATCACAGTGATAGCACGTAGTGACACTGAGAGATCACAGTGATAGCATGTAGTGACACGGAGAGATCACAGTGATAGCACGTAGAGACACTGAGAGATCACAGTGATAGCACGTAGTGACACGGAGAGATCACAGTGATAGCAAGTACTGACATGAGAGATCACAGTGATAGCACGTAGTGACACTGAGAGATCACAGTGATAGCACGTAGTGACACTGAGAGATCACAGTGATAGAACGTAGTGACACTGAGAGATCACAGTGATAGCACGTAGTGACACTGAGAGATCACAGTGATAGCACGTATTGACACTGAGAGATCACAGTGATAGCACGTAGTGACACTGAGAGATCACAGTGATAGCACGTAGTGACACTGAGAGATCACAGTACTGGCACGTTTTGACACTGAGAGATCACAGTGATAGCACGTAGTGACACTGAGAGATCACAGTGATAGCACGTAGAGACACTGAGAGATCACAGTGATAGCACGTAGTGACACGGAGAGATCACAGTGATAGCACGTAGAGACACTGAGAGATCACAGTGATAGCACGTAGTGACACTGAGAGATCACAGTGATAGCACGTAGTGACACTGAGAGATCACAGTGATAGCACGTAGTGACACTGAGAGATCACAGTAATAGCACGTAGTGACACTGAGAGATCACAGTATTGGGACGCAGTGACACTGAGAGATCACAGTGATAGCACGTAGTGACACTGAGAGATCACAGTGATAGCACGTAGTGACATTGAGAGATCACAGTGATAGCACGTAGTGACACTGAGAGATCACAGTGATAGCACGTAGTGACACTGAGAGATCACAGTGATAGCACGTAGTGACACAGAGATCATTGTGATAGCACGTAGTGACACGGAGAGATCACGGTGATAGCACGTAGTGACACTGAGAGATCACAGTGATAGCACGTAGTGACACTGAGAGACCACAGTGATAGCACGTATTGACACTGAGAGATCACAGTGATAGCACGTAGTGACACTGATAGATCACAGTGATAGCACCTAGTGACACTGAGAGATCACAGTGATAGCACGTAGTGACACTGATAGATCACAGTGATAGCACGTAGTGACACTGAGAGATCACAGTGATAGCACGTAGTGACACTGAGAGATCACAGTGATAGCACGTAGTGACACTGAGGGATCACCGTGATAGCACGTAGTGACACTGAGAGATCACAGTGAAAACACGTAGTGACACTGCGAGATCACAGTGATAGCACGTAGTGACACTGAGAGATCACAGTGATAGCACGTAGTGACACTGAGAGATCACAGTGATAGCATGTAGTGACACTGAGAGATCACAGTGATAGCACGTAGTGACAATGAGAGATCACAGTGATAGCACATAGTGACACTGAGAGATCACAGTACTGGCACGTAGTGACACTGAGAGATCACAGTGATAGCACGTAGTGACACTGAGAAATCACAGTGATAGCACGTAGTGACACTGCGAGATCACAGTGAAAGCACGTAGTGACACGGAGAGATCACAGTGATAGCGCGTTGTGACACTGAGAGATCACAGTGATAGCACGTAGAGACACTGAGAGATCACAGTGATAGCACGTAGTGACACTGAGAGATCACAGTACTGGGACGTAGTGACCCTGAGAGATCGCAGTGATAGCACGTAGTGACACTGCGACATCACAGTGATAGCACGTAGTGACACAGAGAGATCACAGTGATAGCACGTAGTGACACTGGGAGATCACAGTGATATCACGTAGAGACACTGAGAAATCACAGTGATAGCACGTAGTGACACGGAGAGATCAGAGTGATAGCACGTAGTGACACTGAGAGATCACAGTGATAGCACGTAGTGACACTGAGAGATCACAGTGATAGCACATAGTGACACTGAGAGATCACAGTGATAGCACACAGTGACACTGAGAGATCACAGTGATAGCACGTAGTGACACAGAGATCACAGTAATAGCATGTAGTGACACGGAGAGATCACAGTGATAGCACGTAGAGACACTGAGAGATCACAGTGATAGCACGTAGTGACACTGAGAGATCACAGTGATAGCACGTAGTGACACTGAGAGATCACAGTGATAGCACGTAGTGACACTGAGAGATCACAGAGATAGCACGTAGTGACACTGTGAGATCACAGTGATAGCACGTAGTGACACTCAGAGATCACAGTGATAGCACGTAGTGACACTGAGAGATCACAGTGATAGCACGTAGTGACACTGAGAGATCACAGTGATAGCACGTCGTGACACTGAGAGAGCACAGTGATAGCACATAGTGACACTGAGAGATCACAGTGATAGCACGTAGTGACACAGAGATCATGGTGATAGCACGTAGTGACACGGAGAGATCACGGTGATAGCACGTAGTGACACTGAGAGATCACAGTGATAGCACGTAGTGACACTGAGAGATCACAGTGATAGCACGTATTGACACTGAGAGATCACAGTGATAGCACGTAGTGACACTGAGAGATCACAGTGATAGCACGTAGTGACACTGAGAGATCACAGTGATAGCACGTAGTGACACTGAGAGATCACAGTGATAGCACGTAGTGACACTGAGAGATCACAGTGATAGCACGTAGTGACACTGAGAGATCACAGTGATAGCACGTAGTGACACTGAGGGATCACCGTGATAGCACGTAGTGACACTGAGAGATCACAGTGAAAACACGTAGTGACACTGCGAGATCACAGTGATAGCACGTAGTGACACTGAGAGATCACAGTAATAGCACGTAGTGACACTGAGAGATCACAGTGATAGCATGTAGTGACACTGAGAGATCACAGTGATAGAACGTAGTGACAATGAGAGATCACAGTGATAGCACATAGTGACACTGAGAGATCACAGTACTGGCACGTAGTGACACTGAGAGATCACAGTGATAGCACGTAGTGACACTGAGAGATCACAGTGATAGCACGTAGTGACACTGCGAGATCACAGTGAAAGCACGTAGTGACACTGAGAGATCACAGTGATAGCACGTTGTGATATGGAGAGATCACAGTGGTAGCACGTAGTGACACTGAGAGATCACAGTGATAGCACGTAGAGACACTGAGAGATCACAGTGATAGCACGTAGTGACACTGAGAGATCACAGTACTGGGACGTAGTGACCCTGAGAGATCGAAGTGATAGCACGTAGTGACACTGCGACATCACAGTGATAGCACGTAGTGACACTGAGAGATCACAGTGATAGCACGTAGTGACACTGGGAGATAACAGTGATAGCACGTAGAGACACTGAGAAATCACAGTGATAGCACGTAGTGACACGGAGAGATCAGAGTGATAGCACGTACTGACATGAGAGATCACTGTGATAGCACGTAGTGACACTAAGTGATCACAGTGATAGCACGTAGTGACACTGAGAGATCACAGTGATAGCACGTAGTGACACTGAGAGATCACAGTGATAGCACGTAGTGACACTGAGAGATCACAGTGATAGCACGTAGTGACACTGAGAGATCACAGTGATAGCACGTAGTGACAGTGAGAGATCACAGTGATAGCACGTAGTGACACTGAGAGATCACAGTACTGGCACGTAGTGACACTGAGAGATCACAGTGATAGCACGTAGTGACACTGAGAGATCACAGTGATAGCACGTAGAGACACTGAGAGATCACAGTAATAGCACGTAATGACAGTGAGAGATCACAGTATTGGGACGTAGTGACACTGAGAGATCACAGTGATAGCACGTAGTGACACTGAGCGATCACAGTGATAGCACGTAGTGACATTGAGAGATCACAGTGATAGCACGTAGTGACACTGAGAGATCACAGTGATAGCACGTAGTGACACTGAGAGATCACAGTACTGGCACGTAGTGACACGGAAAGATCACAGTGATAGCACGTCGCGACACGGAGAGATCGCTGTGATAGCACGCACTGACACTGAGAGATCACAGTGATAGCACGTAGTGACACGGAGAGATCACAGTGATAGCACGCACTGACACTGCGAGATCACAGTGATAGCACGTAGTGACACTGAGAGATCACAGTGATAGCACATAGTGACAATGAGAGATCACAGTGATAGCACGTAGAGACACTGAGAGATCACAGTGATAGCACGTAGTGACACCGAGAGATCACAGTGATAGCACGTAGTGACACTGACAGATCACAGTGAAAGCACGTAGTGACACAGAGATCACAGTGATAGCAAGTAGTGACACGGAGAGATCACGGTGATAGCACGTAGTGACACTGAGAGATCACAGTGATAGCACGTAGTGACACTGAGAGATCACAGTGATAGCACATAGTGACACTGAGAGATCACAGTGATAGCACGTAGTGACACTGAGAGATCACAGTGATAGCACGTAGTGACACTGAGAGATCACAGTGATAGCACGTAGTGACACTGTGAGATCACAGTGATAGCACGTAGTGACACTGAGAGATCACAGTGATAGCACGTAGTGACACTGAGAGATCACAGTGATAGCACGTCGTGACACTGAGAGATCACAGTGATAGCACGTAGTGACACTGCGAGATCACAGTGATAGCACGTACTGACACTGAGAGATCACAGTGATAGCACGTAGTGACACTGAGAGATCACAGTGATAGCACGTAGTGACACTGAGAGATCACAGTGATAGCATGTAGTGACAATGAGAGATCACAGTGATAGCACATAGTGACACTGAGAGATCACAGTACTGGCACGTAGTGACACTGAGAGATCACAGTGATAGCACGTAGTGACACTGAGAGATCACAGTGATAGCACGTAGTGACACTGCGAGATCACAGTGAAAGCACGAAGTGACACTGAGAGATCACAGTGATAGCACGTAGTGATACGGAGAGATCACAGTGATAGAACGTAGAGACACTGAGAGATCACAGTGATAGCACGTAGAGACACTGAGAGATCACAGTGATAGCACGTAGTGACACTGAGTGATCACAGTACTGGGACGTAGTGAAACTGAGAGATCGCAGTGATAGCACGTAGTGACACTGCGACATCACAGTGATAGCACGTAGTGACACTGAGAGATCACAGTGATAGCATGTAGTGACACGGAGAGATCACAGTGATAGCACGTAGAGACACTGAGAGATCACAGTGATAGCACGTAGTGACACGGAGAGATCACAGTGATAGCAAGTACTGACATGAGAGATCACAGTGATAGCACGTAGTGACACTGAGAGATCACAGTGATAGCACGTAGTGACACTGAGAGATCACAGTGATAGAACGTAGTGACACTGAGAGATCACAGTGATAGCACGTAGTGACACTGAGAGATCACAGTGATAGCACGTATTGACACTGAGAGATCACAGTGATAGCACGTAGTGACACTGAGAGATCACAGTGATAGCACGTAGTGACACTGAGAGATCACAGTACTGGCACGTTTTGACACTGAGAGATCACAGTGATAGCACGTAGTGACACTGAGAGATCACAGTGATAGCACGTAGAGACACTGAGAGATCACAGTGATAGCACGTAGTGACACGGAGAGATCACAGTGATAGCACGTAGAGACACTGAGAGATCACAGTGATAGCACGTAGTGACACTGAGAGATCACAGTGATAGCACGTAGTGACACTGAGAGATCACAGTGATAGCACGTAGTGACACTGAGAGATCACAGTAATAGCACGTAGTGACACTGAGAGATCACAGTATTGGGACGCAGTGACACTGAGAGATCACAGTGATAGCACGTAGTGACACTGAGAGATCACAGTGATAGCACGTAGTGACATTGAGAGATCACAGTGATAGCACGTAGTGACACTGAGAGATCACAGTGATAGCACGTAGTGACACTGAGAGATCACAGTGATAGCACGTAGTGACACAGAGATCATTGTGATAGCACGTAGTGACACGGAGAGATCACGGTGATAGCACGTAGTGACACTGAGAGATCACAGTGATAGCACGTAGTGACACTGAGAGACCACAGTGATAGCACGTATTGACACTGAGAGATCACAGTGATAGCACGTAGTGACACTGAGAGATCACAGTGATTGCACCTAGTGACACTGAGAGATCACAGTGATAGCACGTAGTGACACTGATAGATCACAGTGATAGCACGTAGTGACACTGAGAGATCACAGTGATAGCACGTAGTGACACTGAGAGATCACAGTGATAGCACGTAGTGACACTGAGGGATCACCGTGATAGCACGTAGTGACACTGAGAGATCACAGTGAAAACACGTAGTGACACTGCGAGATCACAGTGATAGCACGTAGTGACACTGAGAGATCACAGTGATAGCACGTAGTGACACTGAGAGATCACAGTGATAGCATGTAGTGACACTGAGAGATCACAGTGATAGCACGTAGTGACAATGAGAGATCACAGTGATAGCACATAGTGACACTGAGAGATCACAGTACTGGCACGTAGTGACACTGAGAGATCACAGTGATAGCACGTAGTGACACTGAGAAATCACAGTGATAGCACGTAGTGACACTGCGAGATCACAGTGAAAGCACGTAGTGACACGGAGAGATCACAGTGATAGCGCGTTGTGACACTGAGAGATCACAGTGATAGCACGTAGAGACACTGAGAGATCACAGTGATAGCACGTAGTGACACTGAGAGATCACAGTACTGGGACGTAGTGACCCTGAGAGATCGCAGTGATAGCACGTAGTGACACTGCGACATCACAGTGATAGCACGTAGTGACACAGAGAGATCACAGTGATAGCACGTAGTGACACTGGGAGATCACAGTGATATCACGTAGAGACACTGAGAAATCACAGTGATAGCACGTAGTGACACGGAGAGATCAGAGTGATAGCACGTACTGACATGAGAGATCACAGTGATAGCACGTAGTGACACTAAGAGATCACAGTGATAGCACGTAGTGACACTGAGAGATCACAGTGATAGCACGTAGTGACACTGAGAGATCACAGTGATAGCACGTAGTGACACTGAGAGATCACAGTGATAGCACGTAGTGACACTGAGAGATCACAGTGATAGCACGTAGTGACACTGAGAGATCACAGTGATAGCACGTAGTGACAATGAGAGATCACAGTACTGGCACGTAGTGACACTGAGAGATCACAGTGATAGCACGTAGTGACACTGAGAGATCACAGTGATAGCACGTAGAGACACTGAGAGATCACAGTAATAGCACGTAATGACACTGAGAGATCACAGTATTGGGACGTAGTGACACTGAGAGATCACAGTGATAGCACGTAGTGACACTGAGAGATCACAGTGATAGCACGTAGTGACATTGAGAGATCACAGTGATAGCACGTAGTGACACTGAGAGATCACAGTGATAGCATGTAGTGACACTGAGAGATCACAGTACTGGCACGTAGTGACATGGAAAGATCACAGTGATAGCACGTCGTGACACGGAGAGATCGCAGTGATAGCACGCACTGACACTGAGAGATCACAGTGATAGCACGTAGTGACACGGAGAGATCACAGTGATAGCACGCACTGACACTGCGAGATCACAGTGATAGCACGTAGTGACACTGGGAGATCACAGTGATAGCACATAGTGACAATGAGAGATCACAGTGATAGCACGTAGAGACACTGAGAGATCACAGTGATAGCACGTAGTGACACCGAGAGATCACAGTGATAGCACGTAGTGACACTGAGAGATCACAGTGAAAGCACGTAGTGACACAGAGATCACAGTGATAGCACGTAGTGACACGGAGAGATCACGGTGATAGCACGTAGTGACACTGAGAGATCACAGTGATAGCACGTAGTGACACTGAGAGATCACAGTGATAGCACGTAGTGACACTGAGAGATCACAGTGATAGCACGTAGTGACACTGAGAGATCAGAGTGATAGCACGTAGTGACACTGAGAGATCACAGTGATAGCACGTAGTGACACTGTGAGATCACAGTGATAGCACGTAGTGACACTGAGAGATCACAGTGATAGCACGTAGTGACACTGAGAGATCACAGTGATAGCACGTCGTGACACTGAGAGATCACAGTGATAGCACGTAGTGACACTGCGAGATCACAGCGATAGCACGTACTGACACTGAGAGATCACAGTGATAGCACGTAGTGACACTGAGAGATCACAGTGATAGCACGTAGTGACACTGAGAGATCACAGTGATAGCACGTAGTGACAATGAGAGATCACAGTGATAGCACATAGTGACACTGAGAGATCACAGTACTGGCACGTAGTGACACTGAGAGATCACAGTGATAGCACGTAGTGACACTGAGAGATCACAGTGATAGCACGTATTGACACTGCGAGATCACAGTGAAAGCACGAAGTGACACTGAGAGATCACAGTGATAGCACGTAGTGATACGGAGAGATCACAGTGATAGCACGTAGAGACACTGAGAGATCACAGTGATAGCACGTAGAGACACTGAGAGATCACAGTGATAGCACGTAGTGACACTGAGTGATCACAGTACTGGGACGTAGTGACACTGAGAGATCGCAGTGATAGCACGTAGTGACACTGAGAGATCACAGTGATAGCACGTAGTGACACTGAGAGATCACAGTGATAGCACGTAGAGACACTGAGAGATCACAGTGATAGCACGTAGTGACACGGAGAGATCACAGTGATAGCAAGTACTGACATGAGAGATCACAGTGATAGCACGTAGTGACACTGAGAGATCACAGTGATAGCACGTAGTGACACTGAGAGATCACAGTGATAGCACGTAGTGACACTGAGAGATCACAGTGATAGCACGTAGTGACACTGAGAGATCACAGTGATAGCACGTATTGACACTGAGAGATCACAGTGATAGCACGTAGTGACACTGAGAGATCACAGTGATAGCACGTAGTGACACTGAGAGATCACAGTACTGGCACGTAGTGACACTGAGAGATCACAGTGATAGCACGTAGTGACACTGAGAGATCACAGTGATAGCACGTAGAGACACTGAGAGATCACAGTGATAGCACGTAGTGACACGGAGAGATCACAGTGATAGCACGTAGAGACACTGAGAGATCACAGTGATAGCACGTAGTGACACTGAGAGATCACAGTGATAGCACGTAGTGACACTGAGAGATCACAGTGATAGCACGTAGTGACACTGAGAGATCACAGTAATAGCACGTAGTGACACTGAGAGATCACAGTATTGGGACGCAGTGACACTGAGAGATCACAGTGATAGCACGTAGTGACACTGAGAGATCACAGTGATAGCACGTAGTGACATTGAGAGATCACAGTGATAGCACGTAGTGACACTGAGAGATCACAGTGATAGCACGTAGTGACACTGAGAGATCACAGTACCGGCACGTAGTGACACGGAAAGATCACAGTGATAGCACGTCGTGACACGGAGATATCACAGTGACAGCACGCACTGACACTGAGTGATCACAGTGATAGCACGTAGTGACACGGAGAGATCACAGTGATAGCACGCACTGACACTGAGAGATCACAGTGATAGCACGTAGTGACACTGAGAGATCACAGTGATAGCACGTAGTGACACTGAGAGATCACAGTGATAGCACGTAGTGACACTGAGAGATCACAGTGATAGCACGTAGTGACACTGAGAGATCACAGTGATAGCACGTAGTGACACTGAGAGATCACAGTGATAGCACGTAGTGACACTGAGGGATCACCGTGATAGCACGTAGTGACACTGAGAGATCACAGTGAAAACACGTAGTGACACTGCGAGATCACAGTGATAGCACGTAGTGACACTGAGAGATCACAGTAATAGCACGTAGTGACACTGAGAGATCACAGTGATAGCATGTAGTGACACTGAGAGATCACAGTGATAGAACGTAGTGACAATGAGAGATCACAGTGATAGCACATATTGACACTGAGAGATCACAGTACTGGCACGTAGTGACACTGAGAGATCACAGTGATAGCACGTAGTGACACTGAGAGATCACAGTGATAGCACGTAGTGACACTGCGAGATCACAGTGAAAGCACGTAGTGACACTGAGAGATCACAGTGATAGCACGTTGTGATATGGAGAGATCACAGTGGTAGCACGTAGTGACACTGAGAGATCACAGTGATAGCACGTAGAGACACTGAGAGATCACAGTGATAGCACGTAGTGACACTGAGAGATCACAGTACTGGGACGTAGTGACCCTGAGAGATCGAAGTGATAGCACGTAGTGACACTGCGACATCACAGTGATAGCACGTAGTGACACTGAGAGATCACAGTGATAGCACGTAGTGACACTGGGAGATAACAGTGATAGCACGTAGAGACACTGAGAAATCACAGTGATAGCACGTAGTGACACGGAGAGATCAGAGTGATAGCACGTACTGACATGAGAGATCACTGTGATAGCACGTAGTGACACTAAGTGATCACAGTGATAGCACGTAGTGACACTGAGAGATCACAGTGATAGCACGTAGTGACACTGAGAGATCACAGTGATAGCACGTAGTGACACTGAGAGATCACAGTGATAGCACGTAGTGACACTGAGAGATCACAGTGATAGCACGTAGTGACAGTGAGAGATCACAGTGATAGCACGTAGTGACACTGAGAGATCACAGTACTGGCACGTAGTGACACTGAGAGATCACAGTGATAGCACGTAGTGACACTGAGAGATCACAGTGATAGCACGTAGAGACACTGAGAGATCACAGTAATAGCACGTAATGACAGTGAGAGATCACAGTATTGGGACGTAGTGACACTGAGAGATCACAGTGATAGCACGTAGTGACACTGAGCGATCACAGTGATAGCACGTAGTGACATTGAGAGATCACAGTGATAGCACGTAGTGACACTGAGAGATCACAGTGATAGCACGTAGTGACACTGAGAGATCACAGTACTGGCACGTAGTGACACGGAAAGATCACAGTGATAGCACGTCGTGACACGGAGAGATCGCTGTGATAGCACGCACTGACACTGAGAGATCACAGTGATAGCACGTAGTGACACGGAGAGATCACAGTGATAGCACGCACTGACACTGCGAGATCACAGTGATAGCACGTAGTGACACTGAGAGATCACAGTGATAGCACATAGTGACAATGAGAGATCACAGTGATAGCACGTAGAGACACTGAGAGATCACAGTGATAGCACGTAGTGACACCGAGAGATCACAGTGATAGCACGTAGTGACACTGACAGATCACAGTGAAAGCACGTAGTGACACAGAGATCACAGTGATAGCACGTAGTGACACGGAGAGATCACGGTGATAGCACGTAGTGACACTGAGAGATCACAGTGATAGCACGTAGTGACACTGAGAGATCACAGTGATAGCACATAGTGACACTGAGAGATCACAGTGATAGCACGTAGTGACACTGAGAGATCACAGTGATAGCACGTAGTGACACTGAGAGATCACAGTGATAGCACGTAGTGACACTGTGAGATCACAGTGATAGCACGTAGTGACACTGAGAGATCACAGTGATAGCACGTAGTGACACTGAGAGATCACAGTGATAGCACGTCGTGACACTGAGAGATCACAGTGATAGCACGTAGTGACACTGCGAGATCACAGTGATAGCACGTACTGACACTGAGAGATCACAGTGATAGCACGTAGTGACACTGAGAGATCACAGTGATAGCACGTAGTGACACTGAGAGATCACAGTGATAGCATGTAGTGACAATGAGAGATCACAGTGATAGCACATAGTGACACTGAGAGATCACAGTACTGGCACGTAGTGACACTGAGAGATCACAGTGATAGCACGTAGTGACACTGAGAGATCACAGTGATAGCACGTAGTGACACTGCGAGATCACAGTGAAAGCACGAAGTGACACTGAGAGATCACAGTGATAGCACGTAGTGATACGGAGAGATCACAGTGATAGCACGTAGAGACACTGAGAGATCACAGTGATAGCACGTAGAGACACTGAGAGATCACAGTGATAGCACGTAGTGACACTGAGTGATCACAGTACTGGGACGTAGTGAAACTGAGAGATCGCAGTGATAGCACGTAGTGACACTGCGACATCACAGTGATAGCACGTAGTGACACTGAGAGATCACAGTGATAGCATGTAGTGACACGGAGAGATCACAGTGATAGCACGTAGAGACACTGAGAGATCACAGTGATAGCACGTAGTGACACGGAGAGATCACAGTGATAGCAAGTACTGACATGAGAGATCACAGTGATAGCACGTAGTGACACTGAGAGATCACAGTGATAGCACGTAGTGACACTGAGAGATCACAGTGATAGAACGTAGTGACACTGAGAGATCACAGTGATAGCACGTAGTGACACTGAGAGATCACAGTGATAGCACGTATTGACACTGAGAGATCACAGTGATAGCACGTAGTGACACTGAGAGATCACAGTGATAGCACGTAGTGACACTGAGAGATCACAGTACTGGCACGTTTTGACACTGAGAGATCACAGTGATAGCACGTAGTGACACTGAGAGATCACAGTGATAGCACGTAGAGACACTGAGAGATCACAGTGATAGCACGTAGTGACACGGAGAGATCACAGTGATAGCACGTAGAGACACTGAGAGATCACAGTGATAGCACGTAGTGACACTGAGAGATCACAGTGATAGCACGTAGTGACACTGAGAGATCACAGTGATAGCACGTAGTGACACTGAGAGATCACAGTAATAGCACGTAGTGACACTGAGAGATCACAGTATTGGGACGCAGTGACACTGAGAGATCACAGTGATAGCACGTAGTGACACTGAGAGATCACAGTGATAGCACGTAGTGACATTGAGAGATCACAGTGATAGCACGTAGTGACACTGAGAGATCACAGTGATAGCACGTAGTGACACTGAGAGATCACAGTGATAGCACGTAGTGACACAGAGATCATTGTGATAGCACGTAGTGACACGGAGAGATCACGGTGATAGCACGTAGTGACACTGAGAGATCACAGTGATAGCACGTAGTGACACTGAGAGACCACAGTGATAGCACGTATTGACACTGAGAGATCACAGTGATAGCACGTAGTGACACTGAGAGATCACAGTGATAGCACCTAGTGACACTGAGAGATCACAGTGATAGCACGTAGTGACACTGATAGATCACAGTGATAGCACGTAGTGACACTGAGAGATCACAGTGATAGCACGTAGTGACACTGAGAGATCACAGTGATAGCACGTAGTGACACTGAGGGATCACCGTGATAGCACGTAGTGACACTGAGAGATCACAGTGAAAACACGTAGTGACACTGCGAGATCACAGTGATAGCACGTAGTGACACTGAGAGATCACAGTGATAGCACGTAGTGACACTGAGAGATCACAGTGATAGCATGTAGTGACACTGAGAGATCACAGTGATAGCACGTAGTGACAATGAGAGATCACAGTGATAGCACATAGTGACACTGAGAGATCACAGTACTGGCACGTAGTGACACTGAGAGATCACAGTGATAGCACGTAGTGACACTGAGAAATCACAGTGATAGCACGTAGTGACACTGCGAGATCACAGTGAAAGCACGTAGTGACACGGAGAGATCACAGTGATAGCACGTAGAGACACTGAGAGATCACAGTGATAGCACGTAGTGACACTGAGAGATCACAGTACTGGGACGTAGTGACCCTGAGAGATCGCAGTGATAGCACGTAGTGACACTGCGACATCACAGTGATAGCACGTAGTGACACAGAGAGATCACAGTGATAGCACGTATTGACACTGGGAGATCACAGTGATATCACGTAGAGACACTGAGAAATCACAGTGATAGCACGTAGTGACACGGAGAGATCAGAGTGATAGCACGTACTGACATGAGAGATCACAGTGATAGCACGTAGTGACACTAAGAGATCACAGTGATAGCACGTAGTGACACTGAGAGATCACAGTGATAGCACGTAGTGACACTGAGAGATCACAGTGATAGCACGTAGTGACACTGAGAGATCACAGTGATAGCACGTAGTGACACTGAGAGATCACAGTGATAGCACGTAGTGACACTGAGAGATCACAGTGATAGCACGTAGTGACAATGAGAGATCACAGTACTGGCACGTAGTGACACTGAGAGATCACAGTGATAGCACGTAGTGACACTGAGAGATCACAGTGATAGCACGTAGAGACACTGAGAGATCACAGTAATAGCACGTAATGACACTGAGAGATCACAGTATTGGGACGTAGTGACACTGAGAGATCACTGTGATAGCACGTAGTGACACTGAGAGATCACAGTGATAGCACGTAGTGACATTGAGAGATCACAGTGATAGCACGTAGTGACACTGAGAGATCACAGTGATAGCATGTAGTGACACTGAGAGATCACAGTACTGGCACGTAGTGACATGGAAAGATCACAGTGATAGCACGTCGTGACACGGAGAGATCGCAGTGATAGCACGCACTGACACTGAGAGATCACAGTGATAGCACGTAGTGACACGGAGAGATCACAGTGATAGCACGCACTGACACTGCGAGATCACAGTGATAGCACGTAGTGACACTGGGAGATCACAGTGATAGCACATAGTGACAATGAGAGATCACAGTGATAGCACGTAGAGACACTGAGAGATCACAGTGATAGCACGTAGTGACACCGAGAGATCACAGTGATAGCACGTAGTGACACTGAGAGATCACAGTGAAAGCACGTAGTGACACAGAGATCACAGTGATAGCACGTAGTGACACGGAGAGATCACGGTGATAGCACGTAGTGACACTGAGAGATCACAGTGATAGCACGTAGTGACACTGAGAGATCACAGTGATAGCACGTAGTGACACTGAGAGATCACAGTGATAGCACGTAGTGACACTGAGAGATCAGAGTGATAGCACGTAGTGACACTGAGAGATCACAGTGATAGCACGTAGTGACACTGTGAGATCACAGTGATAGCACGTAGTGACACTGAGAGATCACAGTGATAGCACGTAGTGACACTGAGAGATCACAGTGATAGCACGTCGTGACACTGAGAGATCACAGTGATAGCACGTAGTGACACTGCGAGATCACAGCGATAGCACGTACTGACACTGAGAGATCACAGTGATAGCACGTAGTGACACTGAGAGATCACAGTGATAGCACGTAGTGACACTGAGAGATCACAGTGATAGCACGTAGTGACAATGAGAGATCACAGTGATAGCACATAGTGACACTGAGAGATCACAGTACTGGCACGTAGTGACACTGAGAGATCACAGTGATAGCACGTAGTGACACTGAGAGATCACAGTGATAGCACGTATTGACACTGCGAGATCACAGTGAAAGCACGAAGTGACACTGAGAGATCACAGTGATAGCACGTAGTGATACGGAGAGATCACAGTGATAGCACGTAGAGACACTGAGAGATCACAGTGATAGCACGTAGAGACACTGAGAGATCACAGTGATAGCACGTAGTGACACTGAGTGATCACAGTACTGGGACGTAGTGACACTGAGAGATCGCAGTGATAGCACGTAGTGACACTGAGAGATCACAGTGATAGCACGTAGTGACACTGAGAGATCACAGTGATAGCACGTAGAGACACTGAGAGATCACAGTGATAGCACGTAGTGACACGGAGAGATCACAGTGATAGCAAGTACTGACATGAGAGATCACAGTGATAGCACGTAGTGACACTGAGAGATCACAGTGATAGCACGTAGTGACACTGAGAGATCACAGTGATAGCACGTAGTGACACTGAGAGATCACAGTGATAGCACGTAGTGACACTGAGAGATCACAGTGATAGCACGTATTGACACTGAGAGATCACAGTGATAGCACGTAGTGACACTGAGAGATCACAGTGATAGCACGTAGTGACACTGAGAGACCACAGTACTGGCACGTAGTGACACTGAGAGATCACAGTGAAAGCACGTAGTGACACTGAGAGATCACAGTGATAGCACGTAGAGACACTGAGAGATCACAGTGATAGCACGTAGTGACACGGAGAGATCACAGTGATAGCACGTAGAGACACTGAGAGATCACAGTGATAGCACGTAGTGACACTGAGAGATCACAGTGATAGCACGTAGTGACACTGAGAGATCACAGTGATAGCACGTAGTGACACTGAGAGATCACAGTAATAGCACGTAGTGACACTGAGAGATCACAGTATTGGGACGCAGTGACACTGAGAGATCACAGTGATAGCACGTAGTGACATTGAGAGATCACAGTGATAGCACGTAGTGACACTGAGAGATCACAGTGATAGCACGTAGTGACACTGAGAGATCACAGTACCGGCACGTAGTGACACGGAAAGATCACAGTGATAGCACGTCGTGACACGGAGATATCACAGTGACAGCACGCACTGACACTGAGAGATCACAGTGATAGCACGTAGTGACACGGAGAGATCACAGTGATAGCACGCACTGACACTGAGAGATCACAGTGATAGCACGTAGTGACACTGAGAGATCACAGTGATAGCACGTAGTGACAATGAGAGATCACAGTGATAGCACGTAGAGACACTGAGAGATCACAGAGATAGCACGTAGTGACACTGAGAGATCACAGTGATAGAACGTAGAGACACTGAGAGATCACAGTGATAGCACTTAGTGACACTGAGAGATCACAGTGATAGCACGTAGTGACAATGAGAGATCACAGTGATAGCACGTAGTGACACTGAGAGATCACAGTGAAAGCACGTAGTGACACTGAGAGATCACAGTGATAGCACGTAGTGACACTGAGAGATCACAGTGATAGCACGTAGTGACACGGAGAGATCACAGTATTAGCACGTAGTGACACTGAGAGATCACAGTGATAGCACGTAGAGCCACTGAGAGATCACAGTGATAGCACGTAGTGACACTGAGAGATCACAGTGACAGCACGCATTGACACTGAGAGATCACAGTTATAGCACGTAGTGACACTGAGAGATCACAGAGATAGCACGTAGTGAGACTGAGAGATCACAGTGAAAGCACGTAGTGACACTGAGAGATCACAGTGATAGCACGTAGTGACACTGAGTGATCACAGTGATAGCACATAGTGACACTGAGAGATCACAGTGATAGCACACAGTGACACTGAGAGATCACAGTGATAGCACGTAGTGACAAAGAGATCACAGTGATAGCACGTAGAGCCACTGAGAGATCACAGTGATAGCACGTAGTGACACTGAGAGATCACAGTGACAGCACGTATTGACACTGAGAGATCACAGTTATAGCACGTAGTGACACTGAGAGATCACAGAGATCGCACGTAGTGAGACTGAGAGATCACAGTGATAGCACGTAGTGACACTGAGTGATCACAGTGATAGCACGTAGTGACACTGAGAGATCACAGTGATAGCACACAGTGACACTGAGAGATCACAGTGATAGCACGTAGTGACACAGAGATCACAGTGATAGCATGTAGTGACACGGAGAGATCACGGTGATAGCACGTAGTGACACTGAGAGATCACAGTGATAGCACGTAGTGACACTGAGAGATCACAGTGATAGCACGTATTGACACTGAGATATCACAGTGATAGCACGTAGTGACACTGAGAGATCACAGTGATAGCACGTAGTGACACTGAGAGATCACAGTGATAGCACGTAGTGACACTGAGAGATCACAGTGATAGCACGTAGTGACACTGAGAGATCACAGTGATAGCATGTAGTGACACTGAGAGATCACAGTGATAGCACGTAGTGACAATGAGAGATCACAGTGATAGCACATAGTGACACTGAGAGATCACAGTACTGGCACGTAGTGACACTGAGAGATCACAGTGATAGCACGTAGTGACACTGAGAGATCACAGTGATAGCACATAGTGACACTGCGAGATCACAGTGAAAGCACGTAGTGACACTGAGAGATCACAGTGATAGCACGTTGTGATATGGAGAGATCACAGTGATAGCACGTAGTGACACTGAGAGATCTCAGTGATAGCACGTAGAGACACTGAGAGATCACAGTGATAGCACGTAGTGACACTGAGAGATCACAGTACTGGGACGTAGTGACCCTGAGAGATCGCAGTGATAGCACGTAGTGTCACTGCGACATCACAGTGATAGCACGTAGTGACACTGAGAGATCACAGTGATACCACGTAGTGACACTGGGAGATCACAGTGATAGCACGTAGAGACACTGAGAAATCACAGTGATAGCACGTAGTGACACGGAGAGATCAGAGTGATAGCACGTACTGACATGAGAGATCACAGTGATAGCACGTAGTGACACTAAGAGATCACAGTGATAGCACGTAGTGACACTGAGAGATCACAGTGATAGCACGTAGTGACACTGAGAGATCACAGTGATAGCACGTAGTGACACTGAGAGATCACAGTGATAGCACGTAGTGTCACTGAGAGATCACAGTGATAGCACGTAGTGACACTGAGAGATCACAGTGATAGCACGTAGTGACACTGAGAGATCACAGTGATAGCACGTAGTGACATTGAGAGATCACAGTGATAGCACGTAGTGACACTGAGAGATCACAGTGATAGCACGTAGTGACACTGAGAGATCACAGTACTGGCACGTAGTGACACGGAAAGATCACAGTGATAGCACGTCGTGACACGGAGAGATCACAGTGATAGCACGCACTGACACTGAGAGATCACAGTGATAGCACGTAGTGACACGGAGAGATCACAGTGATAGCACGCACTGACACTGCGAGATCACAGTGATAGCACGTAGTGACACTGAGAGATCACAGTGATAGCACATAGTGACAATGAGAGTTCACAGTGATAGCACGTAGAGACACTGAGAGATCACAGTGATAGCACGTAGTGACACCGAGAGATCACAGTGATAGCACGTAGTGACACTGAGAGATCACAGTGATAGCACGTAGTGACACAGAGATCACAGTGATAGCACGTAGTGACACGGAGAGATCACGATGATAGCACGTAGTGACACTGAGAGATCACAGTGATAGCACGTAGTGACACTGAGAGATCACAGTGATAGCACGTAGTGACACTGAGAGATCACAGTGATAGCACGTAGTGACACTGAGAGATCACAGTGATAGCACGTAGTGACACTGAGAGATCACAGTGATAGCACGTAGTGACACTGTGAGATCACAGTGATAGCACGTAGTGACACTGAGAGATCACAGTGCTAGCACGTAGTGACACTGAGAGATCACAGTGATCGCACGTCGTGACACTGAGAGATCACAGTGATAGCACGTAGTGACACTGCGAGATCACAGTGATAGCACGTACTGACACTGAGAGAACACAGTGATAGCACGTAGTGACACTGAGAGATCACAGTGATAGCACGTAGTGACACTGAGAGATCACAGTGATAGCACGTAGTGACAATGAGAGATCACAGTGAGAGCACATAGTGACACTGAGAGATCACAGTACTGGCACGTAGTGACACTGAGAGATAACAGAGATAGCACGTAGTGACACTGAGAGATCACAGTGATAGCACGTAGTGACACTGCGAGATCACAGTGAAAGCACGAAGTGACACTGAGAGATCACAGTGATAGCACGTAGTGATACGGAGAGATCACAGTGAAAGCACGTAGAGACACTGAGAGATCACAGTGATAGCACGTAGAGACACTGAGAGATCACAGTGATAGCACGTAGTGACACTGAGTGATCACAGTACTGGGACGTAGTGACACTGAGAGATCGCAGTGATAGCACGTAGTGACACTGCGACATCACAGTGATAGCACGTAGTGACACTGAGAGATCACAGTGATAGCACGTAGTGACACGGAGAGATCACAGTGATAGCACGTAGAGACACTGAGAGATCACAGTGATAGCACGTAGTGACACGGAGAGATCACAGTGATAGGCAGTACTGACATGAGAGATCACAGTGATAGCACGTAGTGACACTGAGAGATCACAGTGATAGCACGTAGTGACACTGAGAGATCACAGTGATAGCACGTAGTGACACTGAGAGATCACAGTGATAGCACGTAGTGACACTGAGAGATCACATTGATAGCACGTATTGACACTGAGAGATCACAGTGATAGCACGTAGTGACACTGAGAGATCACAGTGATAGCACGTAGTGACACTGAGAGATCACAGTACTGGCACGTAGTGACACTGAGAGATCACAGTGATAGCACGTAGTGACACTGAGAGATCACAGTGATAGCACGTAGAGACACTGAGAGATCACAGTGATAGCACGTAGTGACACTGAGAGATCACAGTGATTGCACGTAGAGACACTGAGAGATCACCGTGATAGCACGTAGTAACACTGAGAGATCACAGTGATAGCACGTAGTGACACTGAGAGATCACAGTGATAGCACGTAGTGACACTGAGAGATCACACTAATAGCACGCAGTGACACTGAGAGATCACAGTATTGGGACGCAGTGACACTGAGAGATCACAGTGATAGCACGTAGTGACACTGAGAGATCACAGTGATAGCACGTAGTGACATTGAGAGATCACAGTGATAGCACGTAGTGACACTGAGAGATCACAGTGATAGCACGTAGTGACACTGAGTGATCACAGTACCGGCACGTAGTGACACGGAAAGATCACAGTGATAGCACGTCGTGACACGGAGAGAAAACAGTGATAGCACGCACTGACACTGAGAGATCACAGTGATAGCACGTAGTGACACTGAGAGATCACAGTGATAGCACGTAGTGACAATGAGAGATCACAGTGATAGCACGTAGAGACACTGAGAGATCACAGTGATAGCATGTAGTGACACTGAGAGATCACAGTGATAGAACGTAGGGACACTGAGAGATTACAGTGATAGCACGTAGTGACACTGAGAGATCACAGTGATAGCACGTAGTGACAATGAGAGATCACAGTGATAGCACGTAGTGACACTGAGAGATCACAGTGAAAGCATGTAGTGACACTGAGAGATCACAGTGATAGCACGTAGTGACACTGAGAGATCACAGTGATAGCACGTAGTGACACGGAGAGATCACAGTATTAGCACGTAGTGACACTGAGAGATCACAGTGATAGCACGTAGAGCCACTGAGAGATCACAGTGATAGCACGTAGTGACACTGAGAGATCACAGTGACAGCACGTATTGACACTGAGTGATCACAGTTATAGCACGTAGTGACACTGAGAGATCACAGAGATAGCACGTAGTGAGACTGAGAGATCACAGTGATAGCACGTAGTGACACTGAGAGATCACAGTGATAGCACGTAGTGACACTGAGTGATCACAGTGATAGCACATAGTGACACTGAGAGATCACAGTGATAGCACACAGTGACACTGAGAGATCACAGTGATAGCACGTAGTGACACAGAGATCACAGTGATAGCATGTAGTGACACGGAGAGATCACAGTGATAGCACGTAGAGACACCGAGAGATCACAGTGATAGCACGTAGTGACACCGAGAGATCACAGTGATAGCACGTAGTGACACTGAGAGATCACAGTGATAGCACGTAGTGACACTGAGAGATCACAGAGATAGCACGTAGTGACACTGAGAGATCACAGTGATAGCACGTAGTGACACTCAGAGATCACAGTGATAGCACGTAGTGACACTGAGAGATCACAGTGATATCACGTAGTGACACTGAGAGTTCACAGTGATAGAACGTAGTGACACTGAGAGATCACAGTGATAGCACGTCGTTACACCGAGAGAGCACAGTGATAGCACATAGTGACACTGAGAGATCACAGTGATAGCACGTAGTGACACAGAGATCATTGTGATAGCACGTAGTGACACGGAGAGATCACGGTGATAGCACGTAGTGACACTGAGAGATCACAGTGATAGCACGTAGTGACACTGAGAGATCACAGTGATAGCACGTATTGACACTGAGAGATCACAGTGATAGCACGTAGTGACACTGAGAGATCACAGTGATAGCACGTAGTGACACTGAGAGATCACAGTGATAGCACGTAGTGACACTGAGAGATCACAGTGATAGCACGTAGTGACACTGAGAGATCACAGTGATAGCACGTAGTGACACTGAGAGATCACAGTGATAGCACGTAGTGACACTGAGAGATCACCGTGATAGCACGTAGTGACACTGAGAGATTACAGTGAAAACACGTAGTGACACTGCGAGATCACAGTGATAGCACGTAGTGACACTGAGAGATCACAGTGATAGCACGTAGTGACACTTTGAGATCACAGTGATAGCATGTAGTGACACTGAGAGATCACAGTGATAGCACGTAGTGACAATGAGAGATCACAGTGATAGCACATAGTGACACTGAGAGATCACAGTACTGGCACGTAGTGACACTGAGAGATCACAGTGATAGCACGTAGTGACACTGAGAGATCACAGTGATAGCACGTAGTGACACTGCGAGATCACAGTGAAAGCAAGTAGTGACACTGAGAGATCACAGTGATAGCACGTTGTGATATGGAGACATCACAGTGATAGCACGTAGTGACACTGAGAGATAACAGTGATAGCACGTAGAGACACTGAGAGATCACAGTGATAGCACGTAGTGACACTGAGAGATCACAATACTGGGACGTAGTGACACTGAGAGATCGCAGTGATAGCACGTAGTGACACTGCGACATCACAGTGATAGCACGTAGTGACACTGAGAGATCACAGTGATAGCACGTAGTGACACTGGGAGATCACAGTGATAGCACGTAGAGACACTGAGAAATCACAGTGATAGCACGTAGTGACACGGAGAGATCAGAGTGATAGCACGTACTGACATGAGAGATCACAGTGATAGCACGTAGTGACACTAAGAGATCACAGTGATAGCACGTAGTGACACTGAGAGATCACAGTGATAGCACGTAGTGACACTGAGAGATCACAGTAATAGCACGTAGTGACACTGAGAGATCACAGTGATAGCACGTAGTGACACTGAGAGATCACAGTGATAGCACGTAGTGACACTGAGAGATCACAGTGATAGCACGTAGTGACACTGAGAGATCACAGTACTGGCACGTAGTGACACTGAGAGATCACAGTGATAGCACATAGTGACACTGAGAGATCACAGTGATAGCACGTAGAGACACTGAGAGATCACAGTAATAGCACGTAATGACACTGAGAGATCACAGTATTGGGACGTAGTGACACTGAGAGATCATAGTGATAGCACGTAGTGACACTGAGAGATCACAGTGATAGCACGTAGTGACATTGAGAGATCACAGTGATAGAACGTAGTGGCACTGAGAGATCACAGTGATAGCACGTGGTGACACTGAGAGATCACAGTACTGGCACGTAGTGACACGGAAAGATCACAGGGATAGCACGTCGTGACACGGAGAGATCACAGTGATAGCACGCACTGACACTGAGAGATCACAGTGATAGCACGTAGTGACACGGAGAGATCACTGAGATAGCACGCACTGACACTGCGAGATCACAGTGATAGCACGTAGTGACACTGAGAGATCACAGTGATAGCATGTAGTGACAATGAGAGATCTCAGTGATAGCACGTAGAGACACTGAGAGATCACAGTGATAGCACGTAGTGACACCGAGAGATCACAGTGATAGCACGTAGTGACACTGAGAGATCACAGTGATAGCACGTAGTGACACAGAGATCACAGTGATAGCACGTAGTGACACGGAGATATCACGGTGATAGCACGTAGTGACACTGAGAGATCACAGTGATAGCACGTAGTGACACTGAGAGATCACAGTGATAGCACGTAGTGACACTGAGAGATCACAGTGATAGCACGTAGTGACATTGAGAGATCACAGTGATAGCACGTAGTGACACTGTGAGATCACAGTGATAGCACGTAGTGACACTGAGAGATCACAGTGATAGCACGTAGTGACACTGAGAGATCACAGTGATAGCACGTCGTGACACTGAGAGATCACAGTGATAGCACGTAGTGACACTGCGAGATCACAGTGATAGCACGTACTGACACTGAGAGATCACAGTGATAGCACGTAGTGACACTGAGAGATCACAGTGATAGCACGTAGTGACACTGAGAGATCACAGTGATAGCACGTAGTGACAATGAGAGATCACAGTGATAGCACATAGTGACACTGAGAGATCACAGTACTGGCACGTAGTGACACTGAGAGATCACAGTGATAGCACGTAGTGACACTGAGAGATCACAGTGATAGCACGTAGTGACACTGCGAGATCACAGTGAAAGCACGAAGTGACACTGAGAGATCACAGTGAAAGCACGTAGTGATACGGAGAGATCACAGTGATAGCACGTAGAGACACTGAGAGATCACAGTGATAGCACGTATAGACACTGAGAGATCACAGTGATAGCACGTAGTGACACTGAGTGATCACAGTACTGGGACGTAGTGACACTGAGAGATCGCAGTGATAGCACGTAGTGACACTGCGACATCACAGTGATAGCACGTAGTGACACTGAGAGATCACAGTGATAGCACGTAGTGACACGGAGAGATCACAGTGATAGCACGTAGAGACTCTGAGAGATCACAGTGATAGCACGTAGTGACACGGAGAGATCACAGTGATAGCAAGTACTGACATGAGAGATCACAGTGATAGCACGTAGTGACACTGAGAGATCACAGTGATAGCACGTATTGACACCGAGAGATCACAGTGATAGCACGTAGTGACACTGAGAGATCACAGTGATAGCACGTAGTGACACTGAGAGATCACAGTACTGGCACGTAGTGACACTGAGAGATCACAGTGATAGCACGTAGTGACACTGAGAAATCACAGTGATAGCACGTAGAGACACTGAGAGATCACAGTGATAGCACGTAGTGACACTGAGAGATCACAGTGATAGCACGTAGAGACACTGAGAGATCACAGTGATAGCACGTAGTGACACTGAGAGATCACAGTGATAGCACGTAGTTACACTGAGAGATCACAGTGATAGCACGTAGTGACACTGAGAGATCACAGTGATAGCACGTAGTGACACTGAGAGATCACAGTGATAGCACGTAGTGACACTGAGAGATCACAGTGATAGCACGTAGTGACACTGAGAGATCACAGTAATATCACGTAGTGACACTGAGAGATCACAGTATTGGGACGCAGTGACACTGAGAGATCACAGTGATAGCACGTAGTGACACTGAGAGATCACAGTGATAGCACGTAGTGACATTGAGAGATCACAGTGATAGCACGTAGTGACACTGAGAGATCACAGTGATAGCACGTAGTGACACTGAGAGATCACAGTACGGGCACGTAGTGACACGGAAAGATCACAGTGATAGCACGTCGTGACACGGAGAGATCACAGTGACAGCACGCACTGACACTGAGAGATCACAGTGATAGCACGTAGTGACACGGAGAGATCACAGTGATAGCACGCACTGACACTGAGAGATCACAGTGATAGCACGTAGTGACACTGAGAGATCACAGTGATAGCACGTAGTGACAATGAGAGATCACAGTGATAGCACGTAGAGACACTGAGAGATCACAGTGATAGCACGTAGTGTCACTGAGAGATCACAGTGATAGCACGTAGTGACACTGAGAGATCACAGTGATAGCACGTAGTGACACTGAGAGATCACAGTGATAGCACGTAGTGAGACTGAGAGATCACAGTGATAGCATGTAGTGACACTGAGAGATCACAGTGATAGCACGTAGTGACACAGAGAGATCACAGTGTTAGCACGTAGTGACACTGAGAGATCACAGTGATAGCACGTAGTGACACTGAGAGATCACAGTGATAGCACGTAGTGACACTGAGAGATCACAGTGATAGCACGTAGAGACAATGAGAGATCACAGTGTTAGCACGTAGTGACACTGAGAGATCACAGTGATAGCACGTAGAGACACTGAGAGTTCAAAGTGATAGCACGTAGTGACACTGTGAGATCACAGTGATAGCACCTAGTGACACTGAGGGATCACAGTGATAGCACGTAGTGACACTGAGAGATCACAGTGATAGCACGTAGTGACAATGAGAGATCACAGTGATAGCACATAGTGACACTGAGAGATCACAGTACTGGCACGTAGTGACCCTGAGAGATCACAGTGATAGCACGTAGTGACACTGAGAGATCACAGTGATAGCACGTAGTGACACTGCGAGATCACAGTGAAAGCATGAAGTGACACTGAGAGATCGCAGTGATAGCACGTAGTGATACGGAGAGATCACATTGATAGCACGTAGAGACACTGAAAGATCACAGTGATAGCACGTAGAGACACTGAGAGATCACAGTGATAGCACGTAGTGACACTGAGTGATCACAGTACTGGGACGTAGTGACACTGAGGGATCGCAGTGATAGCACGTAGTGACACTGCGACATCACAGTGATAGCACGTAGTGACACTGAGAGATCACAGTGATAGCACGTAGTGACACGGAGAGATCACAGTGATAGCACGTAGAGACACTGAGAGATCACAGTGATAGCACGTAGTGACACGGAGAGATCACAGTGATAGCAAGTACTGACATGAGAGATCACAGTGATAGCTCGTAGTGACACTGAGAGATCACAGTGATAGCACGTAGTGACACTGAGAGATCACAGTGATAGCACGTAGTGACACAGAGAGATCACAGTGATAGAACGTAGTGACACTGAGAGATCACAGTGATAGCACGTATTGACACTGAGAGATCACAGTGATAGCACGTATTGACACTGAGAGATCACAGTGATAGCCCGTAGTGACACTGAGAGATCACAGTACTGGCACGTAGTGACACTGAGAGATCACAGTGATAGCACGTAGTGACACTGAGAGATCACAGTGATAGCACGTAGAGACACTGAGAGATCACAGTGATAGCACGTAGTGACACTGAGAGATCACAGTGATAGCACGTAGAGACACTGAGAGATCACAGTGATAGCACGTAGTGACACTGAGAGATCACAGTGATAGCACGTAGTGACACTGAGAGATCACAGTGATAGCACGTAGTGACACTGAGAGATCACAGTAATAGCACGTAGTGACACTGAGAGATCACAGTATTGGGACGCAGTGACACTGAGAGATCACAGTGATAGCACGTAGTGACACTGAGAGATCACAGTACTGGCACGTAGTGACACGGAAAGATCACAGTGATAGCACGTCGTGACACGGAGAGATCGCTGTGATAGCACGCACTGACACTGAGAGATCACAGTGATAGCACGTAGTGACACGGAGAGATCACAGTGATAGCACGCACTGACACTGCGAGATCACAGTGATAGCACGTAGTGACACTGAGAGATCACAGTGATAGCACATAGTGACAATGAGAGATCACAGTGATAGCACGTAGAGACACTGAGAGATCACAGTGATAGCACGTAGTGACACCGAGAGATCACAGTGATAGCACGTAGTGACACTGACAGATCACAGTGAAAGCACGTAGTGACACAGAGATCACAGTGATAGCACGTAGTGACACGGAGAGATCACGGTGATAGCACGTAGTGACACTGAGAGATCACAGTGATAGCACGTAGTGACACTGAGAGATCACAGTGATAGCACATAGTGACACTGAGAGATCACAGTGATAGCACGTAGTGACACTGAGAGATCACAGTGATAGCACGTAGTGACACTGAGAGATCACAGTGATAGCACGTAGTGACACTGTGAGATCACAGTGATAGCACGTAGTGACACTGAGAGATCACAGTGATAGCACGTAGTTACACTGAGAGATCACAGTGATAGCACGTCGTGACACTGAGAGATCACAGTGATAGCACGTAGTGACACTGCGAGATCACAGTGATAGCACGTACTGACACTGAGAGATCACAGTGATAGCACGTAGTGACACTGAGAGATCACAGTGATAGCACGTAGTGACACTGAGAGATCACAGTGATAGCATGTAGTGACAATGAGAGATCACAGTGATAGCACATAGTGACACTGAGAGATCACAGTACTGGCACGTAGTGACACTGAGAGATCACAGTGATAGCACGTAGTGACACTGAGAGATCACAGTGATAGCACGTAGTGACACTGCGAGATCACAGTGAAAGCACGAAGTGACACTGAGAGATCACAGTGATAGCACGTAGTGATACGGAGAGATCACAGTGATAGCACGTAGAGACACTGAGAGATCACAGTGATAGCACGTAGAGACACTGAGAGATCACAGTGATAGCACGTAGTGACACTGAGTGATCACAGTACTGGGACGTAGTGAAACTGAGAGATCGCAGTGATAGCACGTAGTGACACTGCGACATCACAGTGATAGCACGTAGTGACACTGAGAGATCACAGTGATAGCATGTAGTGACACGGAGAGATCACAGTGATAGCACGTAGAGACACTGAGAGATCACAGTGATAGCACGTAGTGACACGGAGAGATCACAGTGATAGCAAGTACTGACATGAGAGATCACAGTGATAGCACGTAGTGACACTGAGAGATCACAGTGATAGCACGTAGTGACACTGAGAGATCACAGTGATAGAACGTAGTGACACTGAGGGATCACAGTGATAGCACGTAGTGACACTGAGAGATCACAGTGATAGCACGTATTGACACTGAGAGATCACAGTGATAGCACGTAGTGACACTGAGAGATCACAGTGATAGCACGTAGTGACACTGAGAGATCACAGTACTGGCACGTTTTGACACAGAGAGATCACAGTGATAGCACGTAGTGACACTGAGAGATCACAGTGATAGCACGTAGAGACACTGAGAGATCACAGTGATAGCACGTAGTGACACGGAGAGATCACAGTGATAGCACGTAGAGACACTGAGAGATCACAGTGATAGCACGTAGTGACACTGAGAGATCACAGTGATAGCACGTAGTGACACTGAGAGATCACAGTGATAGCACGTAGTGACACTGAGAGATCACAGTAATAGCACGTAGTGACACTGAGAGATCACAGTATTGGGACGCAGTGACACTGAGAGATCACAGTGATAGCACGTAGTGACACTGAGAGATCACAGTGATAGCACGTAGTGACATTGAGAGATCACAGTGATAGCACGTAGTGACACTGAGAGATCACAGTGATAGCACGTAGTGACACTGAGAGATCACAGTGATAGCACGTAGTGACACAGAGATCATTGTGATAGCACGTAGTGACACGGAGAGATCACGGTGATAGCACGTAGTGACACTGAGAGATCACAGTGATAGCACGTAGTGACACTGAGAGACCACAGTGATAGCACGTATTGACACTGAGAGATCACAGTGATAGCACGTAGTGACACTGAGAGATCACAGTGATAGCACCTAGTGACACTGAGAGATCACAGTGATAGCACGTAGTGACACTGATAGATCACAGTGATAGCACGTAGTGACACTGAGAGATCACAGTGATAGCACGTAGTGACACTGAGAGATCACAGTGATAGCACGTAGTGACACTGAGGGATCACCGTGATAGCACGTAGTGACACTGAGAGATCACAGTGAAAACACGTAGTGACACTGCGAGATCACAGTGATAGCACGTAGTGACACTGAGAGATCACAGTGATAGCACGTAGTGACACTGAGAGATCACAGTGATAGCATGTAGTGACACTGAGAGATCACAGTGATAGCACGTAGTGACAATGAGAGATCACAGTGATAGCACATAGTGACACTGAGAGATCACAGTACTGGCACGTAGTGACACTGAGAGATCACAGTGATAGCACGTAGTGACACTGAGAAATCACAGTGATAGCACGTAGTGACACTGCGAGATCACAGTGAAAGCACGTAGTGACACGGAGAGATCACAGTGATAGCGCGTTGTGACACTGAGAGATCACAGTGATAGCACGTAGAGACACTGAGAGATCACAGTGATAGCACGTAGTGACACTGAGAGATCACAGTACTGGGACGTAGTGACCCTGAGAGATCGCAGTGATAGCACGTAGTGACACTGCGACATCACAGTGATAGCACGTAGTGACACAGAGAGATCACAGTGATAGCACGTAGTGACACTGGGAGATCACAGTGATATCACGTAGAGACACTGAGAAATCACAGTGATAGCACGTAGTGACACGGAGAGATCAGAGTGATAGCACGTACTGACATGAGAGATCACAGTGATAGCACGTAGTGACACTAAGAGATCACAGTGATAGCACGTAGTGACACTGAGAGATCACAGTGATAGCACGTAGTGACACTGAGAGATCACAGTGATAGCACGTAGTGACACTGAGAGATCACAGTGATAGCACGTAGTGACACTGAGAGATCACAGTGATAGCACGTAGTGACACTGAGAGATCACAGTGATAGCACGTAGTGACAATGAGAGATCACAGTACTGGCACGTAGTGACACTGAGAGATCACAGTGATAGCACGTAGTGACACTGAGAGATCACAGTGATAGCACGTAGAGACACTGAGAGATCACAGTAATAGCACGTAATGACACTGAGAGATCACAGTATTGGGACGTAGTGACACTGAGAGATCACAGTGATAGCACGTAGTGACACTGAGAGATCACAGTGATAGCACGTAGTGACATTGAGAGATCACAGTGATAGCACGTAGTGACACTGAGAGATCACAGTGATAGCATGTAGTGACACTGAGAGATCACAGTACTGGCACGTAGTGACATGGAAAGATCACAGTGATAGCACGTCGTGACACGGAGAGATCGCAGTGATAGCACGCACTGACACTGAGAGATCACAGTGATAGCACGTAGTGACACGGAGAGATCACAGTGATAGCACGCACTGACACTGCGAGATCACAGTGATAGCACGTAGTGACACTGGGAGATCACAGTGATAGCACATAGTGACAATGAGAGATCACAGTGATAGCACGTAGAGACACTGAGAGATCACAGTGATAGCACGTAGTGACACCGAGAGATCACAGTGATAGCACGTAGTGACACTGAGAGATCACAGTGAAAGCACGTAGTGACACAGAGATCACAGTGATAGCACGTAGTGACACGGAGAGATCACGGTGATAGCACGTAGTGACACTGAGAGATCACAGTGATAGCACGTAGTGACACTGAGAGATCACAGTGATAGCACGTAGTGACACTGAGAGATCACAGTGATAGCACGTAGTGACACTGAGAGATCAGAGTGATAGCACGTAGTGACACTGAGAGATCACAGTGATAGCACGTAGTGACACTGTGAGATCACAGTGATAGCACGTAGTGACACTGAGAGATCACAGTGATAGCACGTAGTGACACTGAGAGATCACAGTGATAGCACGTCGTGACACTGAGAGATCACAGTGATAGCACGTAGTGACACTGCGAGATCACAGCGATAGCACGTACTGACACTGAGAGATCACAGTGATAGCACGTAGTGACACTGAGAGATCACAGTGATAGCACGTAGTGACACTGAGAGATCACAGTGATAGCACGTAGTGACAATGAGAGATCACAGTGATAGCACATAGTGACACTGAGAGATCACAGTACTGGCACGTAGTGACACTGAGAGATCACAGTGATAGCACGTAGTGACACTGAGAGATCACAGTGATAGCACGTATTGACACTGCGAGATCACAGTGAAAGCACGAAGTGACACTGAGAGATCACAGTGATAGCACGTAGTGATACGGAGAGATCACAGTGATAGCAATTAGAGACACTGAGAGATCACAGTGATAGCACGTAGAGACACTGAGAGATCACAGTGATAGCACGTAGTGACACTGAGTGATCACAGTACTGGGACGTAGTGACACTGAGAGATCGCAGTGATAGCACGTAGTGACACTGAGAGATCACAGTGATAGCACGTAGTGACACTGAGAGATCACAGTGATAGCACGTAGAGACACTGAGAGATCACAGTGATAGCACGTAGTGACACGGAGAGATCACAGTGATAGCAAGTACTGACATGAGAGATCACAGTGATAGCACGTAGTGACACTGAGAGATCACAGTGATAGCACGTAGTGACACTGAGAGATCACAGTGATAGCACGTAGTGACACTGAGAGATCACAGTGATAGCACGTAGTGACACTGAGAGATCACAGTGATAGCACGTATTGACACTGAGAGATCACAGTGATAGCACGTAGTGACACTGAGAGATCACAGTGATAGCACGTAGTGACACTGAGAGATCACAGTACTGGCACGTAGTGACACTGAGAGATCACAGTGATAGCACGTAGTGACACTGAGAGATCACAGTGATAGCACGTAGAGACACTGAGAGATCACAGTGATAGCACGTAGTGACACGGAGAGATCACAGTGATAGCATGTAGAGACACTGAGAGATCACAGTGATAGCACGTAGTGACACTGAGAGATCACAGTGATAGCACGTAGTGACACTGAGAGATCACAGTGATAGCACGTAGTGACACTGAGAGATCACAGTAATAGCACGTAGTGACACTGAGAGATCACAGTATTGGGACGCAGTGACACTGAGAGATCACAGTGATAGCACGTAGTGACACTGAGAGATCACAGTGATAGCACGTAGTGACATTGAGAGATCACAGTGATAGCACGTAGTGACACTGAGAGATCACAGTGATAGCACGTAGTGACACTGAGAGATCACAGTACCGGCACGTAGTGACACGGAAAGATCACAGTGATAGCACGTCGTGACACGGAGATATCACAGTGACAGCACGCACTGACACTGAGAGATCACAGTGATAGCACGTAGTGACACGGAGAGATCACAGTGATAGCACGCACTGACACTGAGAGATCACAGTGATAGCACGTAGTGACACTGAGAGATCACAGTGATAGCACGTAGTGACAATGAGAGATCACAGTGATAGCACGTAGAGACACTGAGAGATCACAGAGATAGCACGTAGTGACACTGAGAGATCACAGTGATAGAACGTAGAGACACTGAGAGATCACAGTGATAGCACTTAGTGACACTGAGAGATCACAGTGATAGCACGTAGTGACAATGAGAGATCACAGTGATAGCACGTAGTGACACTGAGAGATCACAGTGAAAGCACGTAGTGACACTGAGAGATCACAGTGATAGCACGTAGTGACACTGAGAGATCACAGTGATAGCACGTAGTGACACGGAGAGATCACAGTATTAGCACGTAGTGACACTGAGAGATCACAGTGATAGCACGTAGAGCCACTGAGAGATCACATTGATAGCACGTAGTGACACTGAGAGATCACAGTGACAGCACGCATTGACACTGAGAGATCACAGTTATAGCACGTAGTGACACTGAGAGATCACAGAGATAGCACGTAGTGAGACTGAGAGATCACAGTGATAGCACGTAGTGACACTGAGAGATCACAGTGATAGCACGTAGTGACACTGAGTGATCACAGTGATAGCACATAGTGACACTGAGAGATCACAGTGATAGCACACAGTGACACTGAGAGATCACAGTGATAGCACGTAGTGACAAAGAGATCACAGTGATAGCACGTAGAGCCACTGAGAGATCACAGTGATAGCACGTAGTGACACTGAGAGATCACAGTGACAGCACGTATTGACACTGAGAGATCACAGTTATAGCACGTAGTGACACTGAGAGATCACAGAGATCGCACGTAGTGAGACTGAGAGATCACAGTGATAGCACGTAGTGACACTGAGTGATCACAGTGATAGCACGTAGTGACACTGAGAGATCACAGTGATAGCACACAGTGACACTGAGAGATCACAGTGATAGCACGTAGTGACACAGAGATCACAGTGATAGCATGTAGTGACACGGAGAGATCACGGTGATAGCACGTAGTGACACTGAGAGATCACAGTGATAGCACGTAGTGACACTGAGAGATCACAGTGATAGCACGTATTGACACTGAGATATCACAGTGATAGCACGTAGTGACACTGAGAGATCACAGTGATAGCACGTAGTGACACTGAGAGATCACAGTGATAGCACGTAGTGACACTGAGAGATCACAGTGATAGCTCGTAGTGACACTGAGAGATCACAGTGATAGCATGTAGTGACACTGAGAGATCACAGTGATAGCACGTAGTGACAATGAGAGATCACAGTGATAGCACATAGTGACACTGAGAGATCACAGTACTGGCACGTAGTGACACTGAGAGATCACAGTGATAGCACGTAGTGACACTGAGAGATCACAGTGATAGCACATAGTGACACTGCGAGATCACAGTGAAAGCACGTAGTGACACTGAGAGATCACAGTGATAGCACGTTGTGATATGGAGAGATCACAGTGATAGCACGTAGTGACACTGAGAGATCTCAGTGATAGCACGTAGAGACACTGAGAGATCACAGTGATAGCACGTAGTGACACTGAGAGATCACAGTACTGGGACGTAGTGACCCTGAGAGATCGCAGTGATAGCACGTAGTGTCACTGCGACATCACAGTGATAGCACGTAGTGACACTGAGAGATCACAGTGATACCACGTAGTGACACTGGGAGATCACAGTGATAGCACGTAGAGACACTGAGAAATCACAGTGATAGCACGTAGTGACACGGAGAGATCAGAGTGATAGCACGTACTGACATGAGAGATCACAGTGATAGCACGTAGTGACACTAAGAGATCACAGTGATAGCACGTAGTGACACTGAGAGATCACAGTGATAGCACGTAGTGACACTGAGAGATCACAGTGATAGCACGTAGTGACACTGAGAGATCACAGTGATAGCACGTAGTGTCACTGAGAGATCACAGTGATAGCACGTAGTGACACTGAGAGATCACAGTGATAGCACGTAGTGACACTGAGAGATCACAGTGATAGCACGTAGTGACATTGAGAGATCACAGTGATAGCACGTAGTGACACTGAGAGATCACAGTGATAGCACGTAGTGACACTGAGAGATCACAGTACTGGCACGTAGTGACACGGAAAGATCACAGTGATAGCACGTCGTGACACGGAGAGATCACAGTGATAGCACGCACTGACACTGAGAGATCACAGTGATAGCACGTAGTGACACGGAGAGATCACAGTGATAGCACGCACTGACACTGCGAGATCACAGTGATAGCACGTAGTGACACTGAGAGATCACAGTGATAGCACATAGTGACAATGAGAGATCACAGTGATAGCACGTAGAGACACTGAGAGATCACAGTGATAGCACGTAGTGACACCGAGAGATCACAGTGATAGCACGTAGTGACACTGAGAGATCACAGTGATAGCACGTAGTGACACAGAGATCACAGTGATAGCACGTAGTGACACGGAGAGATCACGGTGATAGCACGTAGTGACACTGAGAGATCACAGTGATAGCACGTAGTGACACTGAGAGATCACAGTGATAGCACGTAGTGACACTGAGAGATCACAGTGATAGCACGTAGTGACACTGAGAGATCACAGTGATAGCACGTAGTGACACTGAGAGATCACAGTGATAGCACGTAGTGACACTGTGAGATCACAGTGATAGCACGTAGTGACACTGAGAGATCACAGTGCTAGCACGTAGTGACACTGAGAGATCACAGTGATCGCACGTCGTGACACTGAGAGATCACAGTGATAGCACGTAGTGACACTGCGAGATCACAGTGATAGCACGTACTGACACTGAGAGAACACAGTGATAGCACGTAGTGACACTGAGAGATCACAGTGATAGCACGTAGTGACACTGAGAGATCACAGTGATAGCACGTAGTGACAATGAGAGATCACAGTGAGAGCACATAGTGACACTGAGAGATCACAGTACTGGCACGTAGTGACACTGAGAGATAACAGAGATAGCACGTAGTGACACTGAGAGATCACAGTGATAGCACGTAGTGACACTGCGAGATCACAGTGAAAGCACGAAGTGACACTGAGAGATCACAGTGATAGCACGTAGTGATACGGAGAGATCACAGTGAAAGCACGTAGAGACACTGAGAGATCACAGTGATAGCACGTAGAGACACTGAGAGATCACAGTGATAGCACGTAGTGACACTGAGTGATCACAGTACTGGGACGTAGTGACACTGAGAGATCGCAGTGATAGCACGTAGTGACACTGCGACATCACAGTGATAGCACGTAGTGACACTGAGAGATCACAGTGATAGCACGTAGTGACACGGAGAGATCACAGTGATAGCACGTAGAGACACTGAGAGATCACAGTGATAGCACGTAGTGACACGGAGAGATCACAGTGATAGCAAGTACTGACATGAGAGATCACAGTGATAGCACGTAGTGACACTGAGAGATCACAGTGATAGCACGTAGTGACACTGAGAGATCACAGTGATAGCACGTAGTGACACTGAGAGATCACAGTGATAGCACGTAGTGACACTGAGAGATCACATTGATAGCACGTATTGACACTGAGAGATCACAGTGATAGCACGTAGTGACACTGAGAGATCACAGTGATAGCACGTAGTGACACTGAGAGATCACAGTACTGGCACGTAGTGACACTGAGAGATCACAGTGATAGCACGTAGTGACACTGAGAGATCACAGTGATAGCACGTAGAGACACTGAGAGATCACAGTGATAGCACGTAGTGACACTGAGAGATCACAGTGATTGCACGTAGAGACACTGAGAGATCACCGTGATAGCACGTAGTGACACTGAGAGATCACAGTGATAGCACGTAGTGACACTGAGAGATCACAGTGATAGCACGTAGTGACACTGAGAGATCACAGTAATAGCACGCAGTGACACTGAGAGATCACAGTATTGGGACGCAGTGACACTGAGAGATCACAGTGATAGCACGTAGTGACACTGAGAGATCACAGTGATAGCACGTAGTGACATTGAGAGATCACAGTGATAGCACGTAGTGACACTGAGAGATCACAGTGATAGCACGTAGTGACACTGAGTGATCACAGTACCGGCACGTAGTGACACGGAAAGATCACAGTGATAGCACGTCGTGACACGGAGAGAAAACAGTGACAGCACGCACTGACACTGAGAGATCACAGTGATAGCACGTAGTGACACGGAGAGATCACAGTGATAGCACGCACTGACACTGAGAGATCACAGTGATAGCACGTAGTGACACTGAGAGATCACAGTGATAGCACGTAGTGACAATGAGAGATCACAGTGATAGCACGTAGAGACACTGAGAGATTACAGTGATAGCACGTAGTGACACTGAGAGATCACAGTGATAGCACGTAGTGACAATGAGAGATCACAGTGATAGCACGTAGTGACACTGAGAGATCACAGTGAAAGCACGTAGTGACACTGAGAGATCACAGTGATAGCACGTAGTGACACTGAGAGATCACAGTGATAGCACGTAGTGACACTGAGAGATCACAGTGAAAGCACGTAGTGACACTGAGAGATCACAGTGATAGCACGTAGTGACACTGAGAGATCACAGTGATAGCACGTAGTGACACTGAGAGATCACAGTGATATCACGTAGAGCCACTGAGAGATCACAGTGATAGCACGTAGTGACACTGAGAGATCACAGTGACAGCACGTATTGACACTGAGTGATCACAGTTATAGCACGTAGTGACACTGAGAGATCACAGAGATAGCACATAGTGAGACTGAGAGATCACAGTGATAGCACGTAGTGACACTGAGAGATCACAGTGATAGCACGTAGTGACACTGAGTGATCACAGTGATAGCACATAGTGACACTGAGAGATCACAGTGATAGCACACAGTGACACTGAGAGATCACAGTGATAGCACGTAGTGACACAGAGATCACAGTGATAGCATGTAGTGACACGGAGAGATCACAGTGATAGCACGTAGAGACACCGAGAGATCACAGTGATAGCACGTAGTGACACCGAGAGATCACAGTGATAGCACGTAGTGACACTGAGAGATCACAGTGATAGCACGTAGTGACACTGAGAGATCACAGAGATAGCACGTAGTGACACTGAGAGATCACAGTGATAGCACGTAGTGACACTCAGAGATCACAGTGATAGCACGTAGTGACACTGAGAGATCACAGTGATAGCACGTAGTGACACTGAGAGTTCACAGTGATAGAACGTAGTGACACTGAGAGATCACAGTGATAGCACGTCGTTACACCGAGAGAGCACAGTGATAGCACATAGTGACACTGAGAGATCACAGTGATAGCACGTAGTGACACAGAGATCATTGTGATAGCACGTAGTGACACGGAGAGATCACGGTGATAGCACGTAGTGACACTGAGAGATCACAGTGATAGCACGTAGTGACACTGAGAGATCACAGTGATAGCACGTATTGACACTGAGAGATCACAGTGATAGCACGTAGTGACACTGAGAGATCACAGTGATAGCACGTAGTGACACTGAGAGATCACAGTGATAGCACGTAGTGACACTGAGAGATCACAGTGATAGCACGTAGTGACACTGAGAGATCACAGTGATAGCACGTAGTGACACTGAGAGATCACAGTGATAGCACGTAGTGACACTGAGAGATCACCGTGATAGCACGTAGTGACACTGAGAGATCACAGTGAAAACACGTAGTGACACTGCGAGATCACAGTGATAGCACGTAGTGACACTGAGAGATCACAGTGATAGCACGTAGTGACACTTTGAGATCACAGTGATAGCATGTAGTGACACTGAGAGATCACAGTGATAGCACGTAGTGACAATGAGAGATCACAGTGATAGCACATAGTGACACTGAGAGATCACAGTACTGGCACGTAGTGACACTGAGAGATCACAGTGATAGCACGTAGTGACACTGAGAGATCACAGTGATAGCACGTAGTGACACTGCGAGATCACAGTGAAAGCAAGTAGTGACACTGAGAGATCACAGTGATAGCACGTTGTGATATGGAGACATCACAGTGATAGCACGTAGTGACACTGAGAGATAACAGTGATAGCACGTAGAGACACTGAGAGATCACAGTGATAGCACGTAGTGACACTGAGAGATCACAATACTGGGACGTAGTGACACTGAGAGATCGCAGTGATAGCACGTAGTGACACTGCGACATCACAGTGATAGCACGTAGTGACACTGAGAGATCACAGTGATAGCACGTAGTGACACTGGGAGATCACAGTGATAGCACGTAGAGACACTGAGAAATCACAGTGATAGCACGTAGTGACACGGAGAGATCAGAGTGATAGCACGTACTGACATGAGAGATCACAGTGATAGCACGTAGTGACACTAAGAGATCACAGTGATAGCACGTAGTGACACTGAGAGATCACAGTGATAGCACGTAGTGACACTGAGAGATCACAGTAATAGCACGTAGTGACACTGAGAGATCACAGTGATAGCACGTAGTGACACTGAGAGATCACAGTGATAGCACGTAGTGACACTGAGAGATCACAGTGATAGCACGTAGTGACACTGAGAGATCACAGTACTGGCACGTAGTGACAGTGAGAGATCACAGTGATAGCACATAGTGACACTGAGAGATCACAGTGATAGCACGTAGAGACACTGAGAGATCACAGTAATAGCACGTAATGACACTGAGAGATCACAGTATTGGGACGTAGTGACACTGAGAGATCATAGTGATAGCACGTAGTGACACTGAGAGATCACAGTGATAGCACGTAGTGACATTGAGAGATCACAGTGATAGAACGTAGTGGCACTGAGAGATCACAGTGATAGCACGTGGTGACACTGAGAGATCACAGTACTGGCACGTAGTGACACGGAAAGATCACAGTGATAGCACGTCGTGACACGGAGAGATCACAGTGATAGCACGCACTGACACTGAGAGATCACAGTGATAGCACGTAGTGACACGGAGAGATCACTGAGATAGCACGCACTGACACTGCGAGATCACAGTGATAGCACGTAGTGACACTGAGAGATCACAGTGATAACATGTAGTGACAATGAGAGATCTCAGTGATAGCACGTAGAGACACTGAGAGATCACAGTGATAGCACGTAGTGACACCGAGAGATCACAGTGATAGCACGTAGTGACACTGAGAGATCACAGTGATAGCACGTAGTGACACAGAGATCACAGTGATAGCACGTAGTGACACGGAGATATCACGGTGATAGCACGTAGTGACACTGAGAGATCACAGTGATAGCACGTAGTGACACTGAGAGATCACAGTGATAGCACGTAGTGACACTGAGAGATCACAGTGATAGCACGTAGTGACATTGAGAGATCACAGTGAAAGCACGTAGTGACACTGTGAGATCACAGTGATAGCACGTAGTGACACTGAGAGATCACAGTGATAGCACGTAGTGACACTGAGAGATCACAGTGATAGCACGTCGTGACACTGAGAGATCACAGTGATAGCACGTAGTGACACTGCGAGATCACAGTGATAGCACGTACTGACACTGAGAGATCACAGTGATAGCACGTAGTGACACTGAGAGATCACAGTGATAGCACGTAGTGACACTGAGAGATCACAGTGATAGCACGTAGTGACAATGAGAGATCACAGTGATAGCACATAGTGACACTGAGAGATCACAGTACTGGCACGTAGTGACACTGAGAGATCACAGTGATAGCACGTAGTGACACTGAGAGATCACAGTGATAGCACGTAGTGACACTGCGAGATCACAGTGAAAGCACGAAGTGACACTGAGAGATCACAGTGAAAGCACGTAGTGATACGGAGAGATCACAGTGATAGCACGTAGAGACACTGAGAGATCACAGTGATAGCAGGTATAGACACTGAGAGATCACAGTGATAGCACGTAGTGACACTGAGTGATCACAGTACTGGGACGTAGTGACACTGAGAGATCGCAGTGATAGCACGTAGTGACACTGCGACATCACAGTGATAGCACGTAGTGACACTGAGAGATCACAGTGATAGCACGTAGTGAAACGGAGAGATCACAGTGATAGCACGTAGAGACTCTGAGAGATCACAGTGATAGCACGTAGTGACACGGAGAGATCACAGTGATAGCAAGTACTGACATGAGAGATCACAGTGATAGCACGTAGTGACACTGAGAGATCACAGTGATAGCACGTATTGACACCGAGAGATCACAGTGATAGCACGTAGTGACACTGAGAGATCACAGTGATAGCACGTAGTGACACTGAGAGATCACAGTACTGGCACGTAGTGACACTGAGAGATCACAGTGATAGCACGTAGTGACACTGAGAGATCACAGTGATAGCACGTAGAGACACTGAGAGATCACAGTGATAGCACGTAGTGACACTGAGAGATCACAGTGATAGCACGTAGAGACACTGAGAGATCACAGTGATAGCACGTAGTGACACTGAGAGATCACAGTGATAGCACGTAGTTACACTGAGAGATCACAGTGATAGCACGTAGTGACACTGAGAGATCACAGTGATAGCACGTAGTGACACTGAGAGATCACAGTGATAGCACGTAGTGACACTGAGAGATCACAGTGATAGCACGTAGTGACACTCAGAGATCACAGTAATATCACGTAGTGACACTGAGAGATCACAGTATTGGGACGCAGTGACACTGAGAGATCACAGTGATAGCACGTAGTGACACTGAGAGATCACAGTGATAGCACGTAGTGACATTGAGAGATCACAGTGATAGCACGTAGTGACACTGAGAGATCACAGTGATAGCACGTAGTGACACTGAGAGATCACAGTACGGGCACGTAGTGACACGGAAAGATCACAGTGATAGCACGTCGTGACACGGAGAGATCACAGTGACAGCACGCACTGACACTGAGAGATCACAGTGATAGCACGTAGTGACACGGAGAGATCACAGTGATAGCACGCACTGACACTGAGAGATCACAGTGATAGCACGTAGTGACACTGAGAGATCACAGTGATAGCACGTAGTGACAATGAGAGATCACAGTGATAGCACGTAGAGACACTGAGAGATCACAGTGATAGCACGTAGTGACACTGAGAGATCACAGTGATAGCACGTAGTGACACTGAGAGATCACAGTGATAGCACGTAGTGACACTGAGAGATCACAGTGATAGCACGTAGTGAGACTGAGAGATCACAGTGATAGCATGTAGTGACACTGAGAGATCACAGTGATAGCACGTAGTGACACAGAGAGATCACAGTGTTAGCACGTAGTGACACTGAGAGATAACAGTGATAGCACGTAGTGACACTGAGAGATCACAGTGATAGCACGTAGAGACAATGAGAGATCACAGTGTTAGCACGTAGTGACACTGAGAGATCACAGTGATAGCACGTAGAGACACTGAGAGTTCAAAGTGATAGCACGTAGTGACACTGAGAGATCACAGTGATAGCACCTAGTGACACTGAGGGATGACAGTGATAGCACGTAGTGACACTGAGAGATCACAGTGATAGCACGTAGTGACAATGAGAGATCACAGTGATAGCACATAGTGACACTGAGAGATCACAGTACTGGCACGTAGTGACCCTGAGAGATCACAGTGATAGCACGTAGTGACACTGAGAGATCACAGTGATAGCACGTAGTGACACTGCGAGATCACAGTGAAAGCATGAAGTGACACTGAGAGATCGCAGTGATAGCACGTAGTGATACGGAGAGATCACATTGATAGCACGTAGAGACACTGAAAGATCACAGTGATAGCACGTAGAGACACTGAGAGATCACAGTGATAGCACGTAGTGACACTGAGTGATCACAGTACTGGGACGTAGTGACACTGAGGGATCGCAGTGATAGCACGTAGTGACACTGCGACATCACAGTGATAGCACGTAGTGACACTGAGAGATCACAGTGATAGCACGTAGTGACACGGAGAGATCACAGTGATAGCACGTAGAGACACTGAGAGATCACAGTGATAGCACGTAGTGACACGGAGAGATCACAGTGATAGCAAGTACTGACATGAGAGATCACAGTGATAGCACGTAGTGACACTGAGAGATCACAGTGATAGCACGTAGTGACACTGAGAGATCACAGTGATAGCACGTAGTGACACAGAGAGATCACAGTGATAGAACGTAGTGACACTGAGAGATCACAGTGATAGCACGTATTGACACTGAGAGATCACAGTGATAGCACGTATTGACACTGAGAGATCACAGTGATAGCCCGTAGTGACACTGAGAGATCACAGTACTGGCACGTAGTGACACTGAGAGATCACAGTGATAGCACGTAGTGACACTGAGAGATCACAGTGATAGCACGTAGAGACACTGAGAGATCACAGTGATAGCACGTAGTGACACTGAGAGATCACAGTGATAGCACGTAGAGACACTGAGAGATCACAGTGATAGCACGTAGTGACACTGAGAGATCACAGTGATAGCACGTAGTGACACTGAGAGATCACAGTGATAGCACGTAGTGACACTGAGAGATCACAGTAATAGCACGTAGTGACACTGAGAGATCACAGTATTGGGACGCAGTGACACTGAGAGATCACAGTGATAGCACGTAGTGACACTGAGAGATCACAGTGATAGCACGTAGTGACATTGAGAGATCACAGTGATAGCACGTAGTGACACTGAGTGATCACAGTGATAGCACGTAGTGACACTGAGAGATCACAGTACCGGCACGTAGTGACACGGAAAGATCACACTGATAGCACGTCGTGACACGGAGAGATCACAGTGACAGAACGCACTGACACTGAGAGATCACAGTGATAGCACGTAGTGACACGGATAGATCACAGTGATAGCACGCACTGACACTGAGAGATCACAGTGATAGCACGTAGTGACACTGAGAGCTCACAGTGGTAGCACGTAGTGACAATGAGAGATCACAGTGATAGCACGTAGTGACACTGAGAGATCACAGTGATATCACGTAGTGAGACTGAGAGATCACAGTGATAGCATGTAGTGACACTGAGAGATCACAGTGATAGCACGTAGTGACACAGAGAGATCACAGTGTTAGCACGTAGTGACACTGAGAGATCACAGTGATAGCACGTAGTGACACTGAGAGATCACAGTGATAGCACGTAGTGACACTGAGAGATCACAGTGATAGCACGTAGAGACAATGAGAGATCACAGTGATAGCACGTAGTGACACTGAGAGATCACAGTGATAGCACGTAGAGACACTGAGAGTTCAAAGTGATAGCACGTAGTGACACTGAGAGATCACAGTGATAGCACGTAGTGACACTGAGGGATCACAGTGATAGCACGTAGTGACACTGAGAGATCACAGTGATAGCACGTAGTGACAATGAGAGATCACAGTGATAGCACATAGTGACACTGAGAGATCACAGTACTGGCACGTAGTGACACTGAGAGATCACAGTGATAGCACGTAGTGACACTGAGAGATCACAGTGATAGCACGTAGTGACACTGCGAGATCACAGTGAAAGCACGAAGTGACACTGAGAGATCGCAGTGATAGCACGTAGTGATACGGAGAGATCACAGTGATAGCACGTAGAGACACTGAGAGATCACAGTGATAGCACGTAGAGACACTGAGAGATCACAGTGATAGCACGTAGTGACACTGAGTGATCACAGTACTGGGACGTAGTGACACTGAGAGATCGCCGTGATAGCACGTAGTGACACTGCGACATCACAGTGATAGCACGTAGTGACACTGAGAGATCACAGTGATAGAACGTAGTGACACGGAGAGATCACATTGATAGCACGTAGAGACACTGAGAGATCACAGTGATAGCACGTAGTGACATGGAGAGATCACAGTGACAGCAAGTACTGACATGAGAGATCACAGTGATAGCACGTAGTGACACTGAGAGATCACAGTGATAGCACGTAGTGACACTGAGAGATCACAGTGATAGCACGTAGTGACACTGAGAGATCACAGTGATAGAACGTAGTGACACTGAGAGATCACAGTGATAGCACGTATTGACACTGAGAGATCACAGTGATAGCACGTAGTGACACTGAGAGATCACAGTGATAGCACATAGTGACACTGAGAGATCACAGTACTGGCACGTAGTGACACTGAGAGATCACAGTGATAGCACGTAGTGACACTGAGAGATCACAGTGATAGCACGTAGAGACACTGAGAGATCACAGTGATAGCACGTAGTGACACTGAGAGATCACAGTGATAGCACGTAGAGACACTGAGAGATCACAGTGATAGCACGTAGTGACACTGAGAGATCACAGTGATAGCACGTAGTGACACTGAGAGATCACAGTGATAGCACGTAGTGACACTGAGAGATCACAGTAAGAGCACGTAGTGACACTGAGAGATCACAGTATTGGGACGCAGTGACACTGAGAGATCACAGTGATAGCACGTAGTGACACTGAGAGATCACAGTGATAGCACGTAGTGACATTGAGAGATCACAGTGATAGCACGTAGTGACACTGAGAGATCACAGTGATAGCACGTAGTGACACTGAGAGATCACAGTACCGGCACGTAGTGACACGGAAAGAGCACACTGATAGCACGTCGTGACACGGAGAGATCACAGTGACAGCACGCACTGACACTGAGAGATCACAGTGATAGCACGTAGTGACACGGAGAGATCACAGTGATAGCACGCACTGACACTGAGAGATCACAGTGATAGCACGTAATGACACTGAGAGATCACAGTGATAGCACGTAGTGACAATGAGAGATCACAGTGATACCACGTAGAGATACTGAGAGATCACAGTGATAGCACGTAGTGACACTGAGAGATCACAATGATAGCACGTAGTGACACTGAGAGATCACAGTGATAGCACGTAGTGACACTGAGAGATCACAGTGATAGCACGTAGTGACACTGAGAGATCACAGTGATAGCACGTAGTGACACTGAGAGATCACAGTGATAGCACGTAGTGACACTGAGAGATCACAGTGTTAGCACGTAGTGACACTGAGAGATCACAGTGATAGCACGTAGTGACACTGAGAGATCACAGTGATAGCACGTAGTGACACTGAGAGATCACTTTGATAGCACGTAGAGACAATGAGAGATCACAGTGATAGCACGTAGTGTCACTGAGAGATCACAGTGATAGCACGTAGAGACACTGAGAGTTCAAAGTGATAGCACGTAGTGACACTGAGAGATCACAGTGATAGCACGTAGTGACACTGAGGGATCACAGTGATAGCACATAGTGACACTGAGAGATCACAGTGATAGCACGTAGTGACACTGGGAGATCACAGTGATAGCACGTACAGACACTGAGAGATCACAGTGATAGCACGTAGTGGCACTGAGAGATCACAGTGGTAGCACGTTGAGACACTGAGAGATCACAGTACTGGCACGTAGTGACCCTGAGAGATCACAGTGATAGCACGTAGTGACACTGAGAGATCACAGTGATAGCACGTAGTGACACTGCGAGATCACAGTGAAAGCACGAAGTGACACTGAGAGATCGCAGTGATAGCACGTAGTGATACGGAGAGATCACAGTGATAGCACGTAGAGACACTGAGAGATCACAGTGATAGCACGTAGAGACACTGAGAGATCACAGTGCTAGCACGTAGTGACACTGAGAGATCACAGAGATAGCACGTAGTGACACTGAGAGATCGCAGTGATAGCACGTAGTGACACTGCGACATCACAGTGATAGCACGTAGCGACACTGAGAGATCACAGTGATAGCACGTAGTGACACGGATAGATCACAGTGATAGCACGTAGAGACACTGAGAGATCACAGTGATAGCACGTAGTGACACGGAGAGATCACAGTGATAGCAAGTACTGACATGAGAGATCACAGTGATAGCACGTAGTGACACTGAGAGATCACAGTGATAGCACGTAGTGACACTGAGAGATCACAGTGATAGCACGTAGTGACACTGAGAGATCACAGTGATAGCACGTAGTGACACTGAGAGATCACAGTGATAGAACGTATTGACACTGAGAGATCACAGTGATAGCACGTAGTGACACTGAGAGATCACAGTGATAGCACGTAGTGACACTGAGAGATCACTGTACTGGCACGTAGTGACACTGAGAGATCAGAGTGATAGCACGTAGTGACACTGAGAGATCACAGTGATAGCACGTAGAGACACTGAGAGATCACAGTGATAGCACGTAGTGACACTGAGAGATCACAGTGATAGCACGTAGAGACACTGAGAGATCACAGTGATAGCACGTAGTGACACTGAGAGATCACAGTGATAGCACGTAGTGACACTGAGAGATCACAGTGATAGCACGTAGTGACACTGAGAGATCACAGTAATAGCACGTAGTGACACTGAGAGATCACAGTATTGGGACGCAGTGACACTGAGAGATCACAGTGATAGCACGTAGTGACACTGAGAGATCACAGTGATAGCACGTAGTGACATTGAGAGATCACAGTGATAGCACGTATTGACACTGAGAGATCACAGTGATAGCACGTAGTGACACTGAGAGATCACAGTACCGGCACGTAGTGACACGGAAAGATCACACTGATAGCAAGTCGTGACACGGAGAGATCACAGTGACAGCACGCACTGACACTGACAGATCACAGTGATAGCACGTAGTGACACGGAGAGATCACAGTGATAGCACGCACTGACACTGAGAGATCACAGTGATAGCACGTAGTGACACTGAGAGATCACAGTGATAGCACGTAGTGACAATGAGAGATCACAGTGATAGCACGTAGTGACACTGAGAGATCACAGTGATAGCACGTAGTGAGACTGAGAGATCACAGTGATAGCATGTAGTGACACTGAGAGATCACAGTGATAGCACGTAGTGACACAGAGAGATCACAGTGTTAGCACGTAGTGACACTGAGAGATCACAGTGATAGCACGTAGTGACACTGAGAGATCACAGTGATAGCACGTAGTGACACTGAGAGATCACAGTGATAGCACGTAGAGACAATGAGAGATCACAGTGATAGCACGTAGTGACACTGAGAGATCACAGTGATAGCACGTAGTGACAATGAGAGATCACAGTGATAGCACATAGTGACAGTGAGAGGTCACAGTAGTGGCACGTAGTGACACTGAGAGATCACAGTGATAGCACGTAGTGACACTGAGAGATCAAAGTGATAGCACGTAGTGACACTGCGAGATCACAGTGAAAGCACGAAGTGACACTGAGAGATCGCAGTGATAGCACGTAGTGATACGGAGAGATCACAGTGATAGCACGTAGAGACACTGAGAGATCACAGTGATAGCACGTAGAGACACTGAGAGATCACAGTGATAGCAGGTAGTGACACTGAGTGATCACAGTACTGGGACGTAGTGACACTGAGAGATCGCCGTGATAGCACGTAGTGACACTGCGACATCACAGTGATAGCACGTAGTGACACTGAGAGATCACAGTGTTAGCACGTAGTGACACGGAGAGATCACAGAGATAGCACGTAGAGACACTGAGAGATCACAGTGATAGCACGTAGTGACACGGAGAGATCACAGTGATAGCAAGTACTGACATGAGAGATCACAGTGATAGCACGTAGTGACACTGAGAGATCACAGTGATAGCACGTAGTGACACTGAGAGATCACAATGATAGCACGTAGTGACACTGAGAGATCACAGTGATAGCATGTAGTGACACTGAGAGATCACAGTGATAGCACGTATTGACACTGAGAGATCACAGTGATAGCACGTAGTGACACTGAGAGATCACAATGATAGCACGTAGTGACACTGAGAGATCACAGTACTGGCACGTAGTGACACTGAGAGATCACAGTGATAGCACGTAGTGACACTGAGAGATCACAGTGATAGCACGTAGAGACACTGAGAGATCACAGTGATAGCACGTAGAGACACTGAGAGATCACAGTGATAGCACGTAGAGACACTGAGAGATCACAGTGATAGCACGTAGTGACACTGAGAGATCACAGTGATAGCACGTAGTGACACTGAGAGATCACAGTGATACCACGTAGTGACACTGAGAGATCACAGTAATAGCACCTAGTGACACTGAGAGATCACAGTATTGGGACGCAGTGACACTGAGAGATCACAGTGATAGCACGTAGTGACACTGAGAGATCACAGTGATAGCACGTAGTGACATTGAGAGATCACAGTGATAGCACGTAGTGACACTGAGAGATCACAGTGATAGCACGTAGTGACACTGAGAGATCACAGTACCGGCACGTAGTGACACGGAAAGATCACACTGATAGCACGTCGTGACACGGAGAGATCACAGTGACAGCACGCACTGACACTGAGAGATCACAGTGATAGCACGTAGTGACACGGAGAGATCACAGTGATAGCACGCACTGACACTGAGAGATCACAGTGATAGCACGTAGTGACACTGAGAGATCACAGTGATAGCACGTAGTGACAATGAGAGATCACAGTGATAGCACGTAGAGACACTGAGAGATCACAGTGATAGCACGTAGTGACACTGAGAGATCACAGTGATAGCACGTAGTGACATTTTGAGATCACAGTGATAGCACGTAGTGACACTGAGAGATCACAGTGATAGCACGCAGTGACACTGAGAGATCACAGTGATAGCACGTAGTGACACTGAGACATCACAGTGATAGCACGTAGTGACACTGAGAGATCACAGTGTTAGCACGTAGTGAAACTGAGAGATCACAGTGATAGCACGTAGTGACACTGAGAGATCACAGTGATAGCACGTAGTGACACTGAGAGATCACAGTGATAGCACGTAGAGACAATGAGAGATCACAGTGATAGTACGTAGTGACACTGAGAGATCACAGTGATAGCACGTAGAGACACTGAGAGTTCAAAGTGATAGCATGTAGAGACACTGAGAGATCACAGTGATAGCACGTAGTGACACTGAGAGATCACAGTGATAGCACGTAGTGACACTGAGAGATCACAGTGATAGCACGTAGTGACACTGAGAGATCACAGTGATAGCACGTAGTGACACTGAGAGATCACAGTGATAGCACGTTGTGACACTGAGAGATCACAGTGATAGCATGTAGTGACACTGAGAGGTCACAGTGATAGCACGTAGTGACACTGAGAGATCACAGTGATAGCACGTAGCGACACTGAGAGATCACAGTGATAGCACGTAGTGACACTGAGAGATCACAGTGATAGCACGTAGTGTCACTGAGAGATGACACTGATAGCACGTAGTGACCCTGAGAGATCACAGTGATAGCACGTAGTGACACTGAGAGATCACAGGGATAGCACGTAGTGACACTGAGAGATCACAGTGATAGCACGTAGTGACACTGAGAGATCTCAGTGATAGCACGTAGTGACACTGAGAGATCACAGTGATAGCACGTAGAGACACTGAGAGATCACAGTGATAGCATGTCGTGACGCTGAGAGATCACAGTGATAGCACGTAGTGACACTGTGAGATCACAGTGACAGCACGTAGTAACACTGAGAGATCAAAGTGATAGCACGTAGTGACACTGAGAGATCACAGTATTGGGACGTAGTGGCACTGAGAGATCACAGTGATAGCACGTAGTGACACTGAGAGATCACAGTGATAGCACGTAGTGACACTGAGAGATCACAGTGATAGCACGTAGTGACACTGCGAGATCACAGTGAAAGCACGTAGTGACACTGAGAGATCACAGTGATAGCACGTAGTGATACGGAGAGATCACAGTGATAGCACGTAGTGACACTGAGAGATCACAGTGATAGCACGTAGAGACACTGAGAGATCACAGTGATAGCACGTAGTGACACTGAGAGATCACAGTACTGGGACGTAGTGACACTGAGAGATCACAGTGATAGCACGTAGTGACACTGCGACATCACAGTGATAGCACGTAGTGACACTGAGAGATCACAGTGATAGCACGTAGTGACATGGAGAGATCACAGTGATAGCACGTAGAGACACTGAGAGATCACAGTGATAGCACGTAGTGACACGGAGAGATCACAGTGATAGCAAGTACTGACATGAGAGATCACAGTGATAGCACGTAGTGACACTGAGAGATCACAGTGATAGCACGTAGTGACACTGAGAGATCACAGTGATAGCACGTAGTGACACTGAGAGATCACAGTGATAGCACGTAGTGACACTGAGAGATCACAGTGATAGCACGTATTGACACTGAGAGATCACAGTGATAGCACGTAGTGACACTGAGAGATCACAGTGATAGCACGTAGTGACACTGAGAGATCACAGTACTGGCACGTAGTGACACTGAGAGATCAGAGTGATAGCACGTAGTGACACTGAGAGATCACAGTGATAGCACGTAGAGACACTGAGAGATCACAGTGATAGCACGTAGTGACACTGAGAGATCACAGTGATAGCACGTAGAGACACTGAGAGATCACAGTGATAGCACGTAGTGACACTGAGAGATCACAGTGATAGCACGTAGTGACACTGAGAGATCACAGTGATAGCACGTAGTGACACTGAGAGATCACAGTAATAGCACGTAGTGACACTGAGAGATCACAGTATTGGGACGCAGTGACACTGAGAGATCACAGTGATAGCACGTAGTGACACTGAGAGATCACAGTGATAGCACGTAGTGACATTGAGAGATCACAGTGATAGCACGTATTGACACTGAGAGATCACAGTGATAGCACGTAGTGACACTGAGAGATCACAGTACCGGCACGTAGTGACACGGAAAGATCACACTGATAGCAAGTCGTGACACGGAGAGATCACAGTGACAGCACGCACTGACACTGACAGATCACAGTGATAGCACGTAGTGACACGGAGAGATCACAGTGATAGCACGCACTGACACTGAGAGATCACAGTGATAGCACGTAGTGACACTGAGAGATCACAGTGATAGCACGTAGTGACAATGAGAGATCACAGTGATAGCACGTAGTGACACTGAGAGATCACAGTGATAGCACGTAGTGAGACTGAGAGATCACAGTGATAGCATGTAGTGACACTGAGAGATCACAGTGATAGCACGTAGTGACACAGAGAGATCACAGTGTTAGCACGTAGTGACACTGAGAGATCACAGTGATAGCACGTAGTGACACTGAGAGATCACAGTGATAGCACGTAGTGACACTGAGAGATCACAGTGATAGCACGTAGAGAAAATGAGAGATCACAGTGATAGCACGTAGTGACACTGAGAGATCACAGTGATAGCACGTAGTGACAATGAGAGATCACAGTGATAGCACATAGTGACAGTGAGAGGTCACAGTAGTGGCACGTAGTGACACTGAGAGATCACAGTGATAGCACGTAGTGACACTGAGAGATCAAAGTGATAGCACGTAGTGACACTGCGAGATCACAGTGAAAGCACGAAGTGACACTGAGAGATCGCAGTGATAGCACGTAGTGATACGGAGAGATCACAGTGATAGCACGTAGAGACACTGAGAGATCACAGTTTTAGCACGTAGAGACACTGAGAGATCACAGTGATAGCAGGTAGTGACACTGAGTGATCACAGTACTGGGACGTAGTGACACTGAGAGATCGCCGTGATAGCACGTAGTGACACTGCGACATCACAGTGATAGCACGTAGTGACACTGAGAGATCACAGTGTTAGCACGTAGTGACACGGAGAGATCACAGAGATAGCACGTAGAGACACTGAGAGATCACAGTGATAGCACGTAGTGACACGGAGAGATCACAGTGATAGCAAGTACTGACATGAGAGATCACAGTGATAGCACGTAGTGACACTGAGAGATCACAGTGATAGCACGTAGTGACACTGAGAGATCACAGTGATAGCACGTAGTGACACTGAGAGATCACAGTGATAGCATGTAGTGACACTGAGAGATCACAGTGATAGCACGTATTGACACTGAGAGATCACAGTGATAGCACGTAGTGACACTGAGAGATCACAGTGATAGCACGTAGTGACACTGAGAGATCACAGTACTGGCACGTAGTGACACTGAGAGATCACAGTGATAGCACGTAGTGACACTGAGAGATCACAGTGATAGCACGTAGAGACACTGAGAGATCACAGTGATAGCACGTAGTGACACTGAGAGATCACAGTGATAGCACGTAGAGACACTGAGAGATCACAGTCATAGCACGTAGTGACACTGAGAGATCACAGTGATAGCACGTAGTGACACTGAGAGATCACAGTGATACCACGTAGTGACACTGAGAGATCACAGTAATAGCACGTAGTGACACTGAGAGATCACAGTATTGGGACGCAGTGACACTGAGAGATCACAGTGATAGCACGTAGTGACACTGAGAGATCACAGTGATAGCACGTAGTGACATTGAGAGATCACAGTGATAGCACGTAGTGACACTGAGAGATCACAGTGATAGCACGTAGTGACACTGAGAGATCACAGTACCGGCACGTAGTGACACGGAAAGATCACACTGATAGCACGTCGTGACACGGAGAGATCACAGTGACAGCACGCACTGACACTGAGAGATCACAGTGATAGCACGTAGTGACACGGAGAGATCACAGTGATAGCACGCACTGACACTGAGAGATCACAGTGATAGCACGTAGTGACACTGAGAGATCACAGTGATAGCACGTAGTGACAATGAGAGATCACAGTGATAGCACGTAGAGACACTGAGAGATCACAGTGATAGCACGTAGTGACACTGAGAGATCACAGTGATAGCACGTAGTGACATTTTGAGATCACAGTGATAGCACGTAGTGACACTGAGAGATCACAGTGATAGCACGCAGTGACACTGAGAGATCACAGTGATAGCACGTAGTGACACTGAGACATCACAGTGATAGCACGTAGTGACACTGAGAGATCACAGTGTTAGCACGTAGTGACACTGAGAGATCACAGTGATAGCACGTAGTGACACTGAGAGATCACAGTGATAGCACGTAGTGACACTGAGAGATCACAGTGATAGCACGTAGAGACAATGAGAGATCACAGTGATAGTACGTAGTGACACTGAGAGATCACAGTGATAGCACGTAGAGACACTGAGAGTTCAAAGTGATAGCATGTAGAGACACTGAGAGATCACAGTGATAGCACGTAGTGACACTGAGAGATCACAGTGATAGCACGTAGTGACACTGAGAGATCACAGTGATAGCACGTAGTGACACTGAGAGATCACAGTGATAGCACGTAGTGACACTGAGAGATCACAGTGATAGCACGTTGTGACACTGAGAGATCACAGTGATAGCATGTAGTGACACTGAGAGGTCACAGTGATAGCACGTAGTGACACTGAGAGATCACAGTGATAGCACGTAGCGACACTGAGAGATCACAGTGATAGCACGTAGTGACACTGAGAGATCACAGTGATAGCACGTAGTGTCACTGAGAGATGACACTGATAGCACGTAGTGACCCTGAGAGATCACAGTGATAGCACGTAGTGACACTGAGAGATCACAGGGATAGCACGTAGTGACACTGAGAGATCACAGTGATAGCACGTAGTGACACTGAGAGATCTCAGTGATAGCACGTAGTGACACTGAGAGATCACAGTGATAGCACGTAGAGACACTGAGAGATCACAGTGATAGCATGTCGTGACGCTGAGAGATCACAGTGATAGCACGTAGTGACACTGTGAGATCACAGTGACAGCACGTAGTAACACTGAGAGATCAAAGTGATAGCACGTAGTGACACTGAGAGATCACAGTATTGGGACGTAGTGGCACTGAGAGATCACAGTGATAGCACGTAGTGACACTGAGAGATCACAGTGATAGCACGTAGTGACACTGAGAGATCACAGTGATAGCACGTAGTGACACTGCGAGATCACAGTGAAAGCACGTAGTGACACTGAGAGATCACAGTGATAGCACGTAGTGATACGGAGAGATCACAGTGATAGCACGTAGTGACACTGAGAGATCACAGTGATAGCACGTAGAGACACTGAGAGATCACAGTGATAGCACGTAGTGACACTGAGAGATCACAGTACTGGGACGTAGTGACACTGAGAGATCACAGTGATAGCACGTAGTGACACTGCGACATCACAGTGATAGCACGTAGTGACACTGAGAGATCACAGTGATAGCACGTAGTGACATGGAGAGATCACAGTGATAGCACGTAGAGACACTCAGAGATCACAGTGATAGCACGTAGTGACACGGAGAGATCACAGTGATAGCACGTACTGACATGAGAGATCACAGTGATAGCACGTAGTGACACTCAGAGATCACAGTGATAGCACGTAGTGACACTGAGAGATCACAGTGATAGCACGTAGTGACACTGAGAGATCACAGTATTGGGAAGTAGTGACACTGAGAGATCACAGTGATAGCACGTAGTGACACTGAGATATCACAGTGATAGCACGTAGTGACACTGAGAGATCACAGTGATAGCACGTAGTGACACTGAGAGATCACAGTGATAGCACGTAGTGACACTGACAGATCATAGTGATAGCACGTAGTGACACTGAGAGATCACAGTGATAGCACGTAGTGACACTGAGAGATCACAGTGATAGCATGTAGTGACACTGAGAGATCACAGTGATAGCACATAGTGACACTGAGAGATCACAGTGATAGCACGTAGAGACACTGAGAGATCACAGTGATTGCACGTAGTGACACTGAGAGATCACAGTGATTGCACGTAGAGACACTGAGTGATCACAGTGATAGCACGTAGTGACACTGAGAGATCACAGTGATAGCACGTAGTGACACTGAGAGATCACAGTGATAGCACGTAGAGACACTTAGAGATCACAGTGGTAGCACGTAGAGACACTGAGAGATGACAGTCATAGCACGTAGTGACACTGAGAGATCACAGTGATAGCACGTAGTGACACTGAGAGATCACAGTGATAGCACGTAGTGACACTGAGAGATCACAGTAATAGCACGAAGTGACACTGAGAGATCACAGTGATAGCACGTAGAGACACTGAGAGATCACAGTGATAGCACGTAGTGACAATGAGAGATCACAGTGATAGCACGTAGTGACACTGAGAGATCACAGTGATAGCACGTACTGACACTGAGAGATCACAGTGATAGCACGTAGTGACACATAGAGATCACAGTGATAGCACGTAGTGACACTGCGAGATCACAGTGATAGCACGTAGTGACACTGAGAGGTCACAGTGATAGCACGTAGTGACACTGAGAGATCACAGTGATAGCACGTAGTGACACTGAGAGATCACAGTGATAGCACATAGTGACAATGAGAGATCACAGTGATAGCACATACTGACACTGAGAGATCACAGTACTGGCACGTAGTGACACTGAGAGATCACAGTGATAGCACGTAGTGACACTGAGAGATTACAGTGATAGCCCGTAGTGACACTGCGAGATCACAGTGAAAGCACGTAGTGATACGGAGAGATCACAGTGATAGCACGTAGTGACACTGAGAGATCACAGTGATAGCACGTAGAGACACTGAGAGATCACTGTGATAGCACGTAGTGACACTGAGAGATCACAGTACTGGGACGTAGTGACACTGAGAGATCACAGTGATAGCACGTAGTGACACTGCGACATCACAGTGATAGAACGTAGTGACACTGAGAGAACACAGTGATAGCACGTAGTGATACGGAGAGATCACAGTGATAGCACGTAGAGACACTGAGAGAACACAGTGATAGCAGGTAGTGACACGGAGAGATCACAGTGATAGCACGTACTGACATGAGAGATCACAGTGATAGCACGTAGTGACACTGAGAGATCACAGTGATAGCACGTAGTGACACTGAGAGATCACAGTGATAGCACGTAGTGACACTGAGAGATCGCAGTGATAGCACGTAGAGACACTGAGAGATCACAGTGATAGCACGTAGTGACACTGAGAGATCACAGTGATAGCACGTAGTGACACTGAGAGATCACAGTGATAGCACGTAGTGACACTGAGAGATCACAGTACTGGCACGTAGTGACACTGAGAGATCACAGTGATAGCACGTAGTGACAATGAGAGATCACAGTGATAGCACATACTGACACTGAGAGATCACAGTACATGCACGTAGTGACACTGAGAGATCACAGTGATAGCACGTAGTGACACTGAGAGATTACAGTGATAGCCAGTAGTGACACTGCGAGATCACAGTGAAAGCACGTAGTGACACTGAGTGATCACAGTGATAGCACGTAGTGATACGGAAAGATCACAGTGATAGCACGTAGTGACACTGAGAGATCACAGTGATAGCACGTAGAGACACTGAGAGATCACTGTGATAGCACGTAGTGACACTGAGAGATCACAGTACTGGGACGTAGTGACACTGAGAGATCACAGTGATAGCACGTAGTGACACTGCGACATCACAGTGATAGAACGTAGTGACACTGAGAGAACACAGTGATAGCACGTAGTGATACGGAGAGATCACAGTGATAGCACGTAGAGACACTGAGAGATCAGAGTGATAGCATGTAGTGACACTGAGAGATCACAGTGATAGCACATAGTGACACTGATTGATCACAGTGATAGCACGTAGTGACACAGAGATCACAGTGATAGCACGTAGTGACACGGAGAGATCACAGTGATAGCACGTAGAGACACTGAGAGATCACAGTGATAGCACGTAGAGACTCTGAGAGATCACAGTGATAGCACGTAGTGACACTGAGAGATCACAGTGATAGCACGTAGTGACACTGAGAGATCACAGAGATAGCACGTAGTGAAACTTAGAGATCACAGTGATAGCACGTAGTGACACTCAGAGATCACAGTGATAGCACGTAGTGACACTGAGAGATCACAGTGATAGCACGTAGTGACACTGAGAGATCACAGTGATAGCACGTAGTGACACTGAGAGATCACAGTGATAGCACGTAGTGAAACTGAGAGATCACAGTGATAGCACATAGTGACGCTGAGAGATCACAGTGATAGCACGTAGTGACAAGGAGAGATCACGGTGATAGCACGTAGTGACACTGAGAGATCACAGTGATAGGACGTAGTGACACTGAGAGATCACAGTGATAGCACGTAGTGACACTGAGAGATCACAGTGATAGCACATAGTGACACTGAGAGATCACAGTGATAGCACGTAGTGACACTGAGAGATCACAGTGATAGCACGTAGTGACACTGAGAGATCACAGTGATAGCACGTAGTAACACTGAGAGATCACAGTGATAGCACGTAGTGACACAGAGATCACAGTGATAACACGTAGTGACACTGAGAGATCACAGTGATAGCACGTAGTGACACTGAGAGATCACAGTGATAGCACGTAGTGACACTGCGAGATCACAGTGATAGCACGTAGTGACACTGAGAGATCACAGTGATAGCACGTAGTGACACTGAGAGATCACAGTGATAGCACGTAGTGACACTGAGAGATCACAGTGATAGCACGTAGTGACAATGAGAGATCACAGTGATAGCACATACTGACACTGAGAGATCACAGTACTAGCACGTAGTGACACTGAGAGATCACAGTGATAGCACGTAGTGACACTGAGAGATTACAGTGATAGCCCGTAGTGACACTGCGAGATCACAGTGAAAGCACGTAGTGACACTGAGTGATCACAGTGATAGCACGTAGTGATACGGAAAGATCACAGTGATTGCACGTAGTGACACTGAGAGATCACAGTGATAGCACGTAGAGACACTGAGAGATCACTGTGATAGCACGTAGTGACACTGAGACATCACAGTACTGGGACGTAGTGACACTGAGAGATCACAGTGATAGCACGTAGTGACACTGCGACATCACAGTGATAGAACGTAGTGACACTGAGAGAACACAGTGATAGCACGTAGTGATACGGAGAGATCACAGTGATAGCACGTAGAGACACTGAGAGAACACAGTGATAGCACGTAGTGACATGGAGAGATCACAGTGATAGCACGTACTGACATGAGAGATCTCAGTGATAGCACGTAGTGACACTGAGAGATCACAGTGATAGCACTTAGTGACACTGAGAGATCACAGTGATAGCACGTAGTGACACTGAGAGATCGCAGTGATAGCACGTAGAGACACTGAGAGATCACAGTGATAGCACGTAGTGACACTGAGAGATCACAGTGATAGCACGTAGTGACACTGAGAGATCACAGTGATAGCACGTAGTGACACTGAGAGATCACAGTACTGGCACGTAGTGACACTGAGAGATCACAGTGATAGCACGTAGTGACAATGAGAGATCACAGTGATAGCACATACTGACACTGAGAGATCACAGTCCTGGCACGTAGTGACACTGAGAGATCACAGTGATAGCACGTAGTGACACTGAGAGATTACAGTGATAGCCCGTAGTGACACTGCGAGATCACAGTGAAAGCACGTAGTGACACTGAGTGATCACAGTGATAGCACGTAGTGATACGGAAAGATCACAGTGATAGCACGTAGTGACACTGAGAGATCACAGTGATAGCACGTAGAGACACTGAGAGATCACTGTGATAGCACGTAGTGACACTGAGAGATCACAGTACTGGGACGTAGTGACACTGAGAGATCACAGTGATAGCACGTAGTGACACTGCGACATCACAGTGATAGAACGTAGTGACACTGAGAGAACACAGTGATAGCACGTAGTGATACGGAGAGATCACAGTGATAGCACGTAGAGACACTGAGAGAACACAGTGATAGCACGTAGTGACACGGAGAGATCACAGTGATAGCACGTACTGACATGAGAGATCACAGTGATAGCACGTAGTGACACTGAGAGATCACAGTGATAGCATGTAGTGACACTGAGAGATCACAGTGATAGCACGTAGTGACACTGAGAGATCGCAGTGATAGCACGTAGAGACACTGAGAGATCACAGTGATAGCACGTAGTGACACTGAGAGATCACAGTGATAGCACGTAGTGACACTGAGAGATCACAGTGATAGCACGTAGTGACACTGAGAGATCACAGTACTGGCACGTAGTGACACTGAGAGATCACAGTGATAGCACGTAGTGACACTGAGAGATCACAGTGATAGCACGTAGAGACACTGAGAGATCACAGTGATAGCACGTAGTGACACTGAGAGATGACAGTGATAGCACGTAGAGACACTGAGAGATCACAGTGATAGCACGTAGTGACACTGAGAGATCACAGTGATAGCACGTAGTGACACTGATAGATCACAGTGATAGCACGTAGTGACACTGAGAGATCACAGTAATAGCACGTAGTGACACTGAGAGATCACAGTATTGGGAGGTAGTGACACTGAGAGATCACAGTGATAGCACGTAGTGACACTGAGAGATAACAGTGATAGCACGTAGTGACATTGAGAGATCACAGTGATAGCACGTAGTGACACTGAGAGATCACAGTGATAGCACGTAGTGACACTGAGAGATCACAGTACTGGCACGTAGTGAAACGGAAAGATCACAGTGATAGCACGTCGTGACACGGAGAGATCACAGTGATAGCACGCACTGACACAGAGATCACAGTGATAGCACGTAGTGACACGGAGAGATCACAGTGATAGCACGCACTGACACTGAGAGATCACAGTGATAGCACGTAGTGACACTGAGAGATCACAGTGATAGCACGTAGTGACAATGAGAGATCACAGTGATAGCACGTAGAGACACTGAGAGATCACAGTGATAGCAAGTAGTGACACTGAGAGATCACAGTGATAGCACGTAGTGACACTGAGAGATCACAGTGATAGCGCGTAGTGACACTGAGAGATCACAGAGATAGCACGTAGTGACACTGAGAGATCACAGTGATAGCACGTAGTGACACTGAGAGATCACAGTGATAGCACGTAGTGACACTGAGAGATCACAGTGATAGCACGTAGTGACACTGAGAGATCACAGTGATAGCACGTAGTGACACTGAGAGATCACAGTGATAGCACGTAGAGACAATGAGAGATCACAGTGATAGCACGTAGTGACACTGAGTGATCACAGTTATAGCACGTAGAGAAACTGAGAGATCAAAGTGATAGCACGTAGTGACACTGAGAGATCACAGTGATAGCACGTAGTGACACTGAGGGATCACAGTGATAGCACGTAGTAACACTGAGAGATCACATTGATAGCACGTAGTGACACTGGGAGATCACAGTGATAGCACGTACAGACACTGAGAGATCACAGTGATAGCACGTAGTGGCACTGAGACATCACAGTGATAGGACGTAGAGACACTGAGAGATCACAGTGATAGCACGTAGTGACACTGAGGGATCACAGTGATAGCACGTAGTGACACTGAGAGATCACAGTGATAGCACGTAGTGACACTGATAGATCACAGTGATAGCACGTAGAGACACTGAGAGATCACAGTGATAGCGCATAGTGACACTGAGAGATCACAGTGATAGCACGTAGTGACACTGAGAGATCACAGTGATAGCACGTAGTGACACTGAGAGATCACAGTAATAGCACGTAGTGACACTGAGAGATCACAGTGAAAGCACGTAGAGACACTGAGAGATCACAGTGATAGCACGTAGTGATACTTAGAGATCACAGTGATAGCACGTAGTGACACTGAGAGATCACAGTGATAGCACGTAGTGACACGGAGAGATCACAGTGATAGCACGTAGTGACACAGAGAGATCACAGTGATAACACGTAGTGACACTGAGAGATCACAGTTATAGCATGTAGTGACACTGAGAGATCACAGTGATAGCACGTAGTGACACTGAGAGATCAGAGTGATAGCACGCAGTGACACTGAGAGATCACATTGATAGCACGTAGTGACACTGAGAGATCACAGTGATAGCACGTAGAGACACTGAGAGATCACAAAGATAGCACGTAGTGAAACTGAGAGATCACAGTCATAGCACGTAGTGACACTGAGAGATCACAGTGATAGCACGTACTGACACTGAGAGATCGCAGTGATAGCACGTAGTGACACTGAGAGATCACAGTGATAGCACGTAGTGACACTGAGAGATCACAGAGATAGCACGTAGTGACACGGAGAGATCACAGTGATAGCACGTAGAGACACTGAGAGATCACAGTGATAGCACGTAGTGACACTGAGAGATCACAGTGATAGCATGTACTGACACTGAGAGGTCACAGTGATAGCACGTAGTGACACTGAGATATCACAGAGATATCACGTAGTGACACTGTGAGATTACAGTGATAGCACGTAGTGACACTGAGAGATCACAGTGATAGCACGTAGTGACACTGAGAGATCACAGTGAAAGCACGTAGTGACACTGAGAGATCACAGTGATAGCACGTACTGACACTGAGAGATCTCAGTGATAGCACGTAGTGACACTGAGAGATCACAGTGATAGCACGTAGTGACACTGAGAGATCACAGTGATAGCTCGTAGTGACACTTTGAGATCACAGTGATAGCATGTAATGACACGGAGAGATCACAGTGATAGCACGTACTGACACTCAGAGATCACAGTGATAGCACGTACTGACACTGAGAGATCACAGTGATAGCACGTAGTGACACTGAGAGATCACAGTGATAGCACGTAGAGACACTGAGAGATCACAGTACTGGCACGTAGTGACACTGAGAGATCACAGTGATAGCACGTAGAGACACTGAGAGATCACAGTGATAGCACATAGTGACACTGAGAGATCACAGTGGTAGCACGTAGTGACACTGAGAGATCACAGTGATAGCAGGTAGAGACACTGAGAGATCACAGTGATAGCACGTAGTGACACTGAGAGATCACAGTGATAGCACGTGGTGACACTGAGAGATCACAGTGATAGCACGCACTGCCACGGAGAGTTCACAGTGATAGCACGTAGAGACACTGAGAGATCACAGTGATAGCACGTAGTGACACTGAGAGATCACAGTGATAGCACGTAGCAACACTGAGAGATCACAGTGATAGCACGTAGTGACATTGAGAGATCACAATGATAGCACGTAGAGACACTGAGAGATCACAGTAATAGCACGTAGTGACACTGAGAGATCACAGTGATAGCACGTGGAGTCAATGAGAGATCACAGTGATAGCACGTAGTGACACTGAGTGATCACAGTGATAGCACGTAGAGACACTGAGAGATCAAAGTGATAGCACATAGTGACACTGAGAGATCACAGTGATAGCACGTAGTGACACTGAGGGATCACAGTGATAGCACGTAGTGACACTGAGAGATCACATTGATAGCACGTAGTGACACTGGGAGATCACAGTGATAGCACGTACAGACACTGAGAGATCACAGTGATAGCACGTAGTGGCACTGAGACATCACAGTGATAGGACGTAGAGACACTGAGAGATCACAGTGATAGCACGTAGTGACACTGAGAGATCACAGTGATAGCACGTAGTGACACTGAGAGATCACAGTGATAGCACGTAGTTACACTGAGAGATCACAGTGATAGCACGTAGTGGCACTGAGAGATCACAGTGATAGCACGTAGCGACACTGAGAGGTCACAGTGATAGCACGTAGTGACACTGAGAGATCACAGTGATAGCACGTAGTGACACTGAGAGATCACAGTGATAGCACGTAGTGACACTGAGAGATTACAGTGATAGCACGTAGTGTCACTGAGAGATGACACTGATAGCACGTAGTGACACTGCGAGATCACAGTGATAGCACGTCGTGACACTGAGAGATCACAGGGATAGCACGTAGTGACACTGAGAGATCACAGTGATAGCACGTATTGACACTGAGAGATCACAGTGATAGCACGTAGTGACACTGAGAGATCACAGTGATAGCACGTAGAGACACTGAGAGATCACATTGATAGCACGTAGTGACGCTGAGAGATCACAGTGATAGCACGTAGTGACACTGTGAGATCACAGTGATAGCACGTAGTAACACTGAGAGATCAAAGTGATTGCACGTAGTGACACTGAGAGATCACAGTATTGGGACGTAGTGACACTGAGAGATCACAGTGATAGCACGTAGTGACACTGAGAGATCACAGTGATAGCACGTAGTGACACTGAGAGATCACAGTGATAGCACGTAGTGACACTGAGAGATCACAGTGATAGCACGTAGTGACACTGAGAGATCACAGTGATAGAACGTAGTGACACTGAGAGATCACAGTGGTAGCACCTAGTGACACTGAGAGATCACAGTGATAACACGTAGTGACACTGAGAGATCACAGTGATAGCACATAGAGACACTGAGAGATCACAGTGATAGTACGTAGTGACACTGAGTGAACACAGTGATAGCACGTAGAGACACTGAGAGATCACAGTGATAGCACGTAGTGACACTGAGAGATCACAGTGATAGCACGTAGTGACACTGAGGGATCACAGTGATAGCACGTAGTCACACTGAGAGATCACAGTGATAGCACGTAGTGACACTGATAGATCACAGTGATAGCACGTAGAGACACTGAGAGATCACAGTGATAGCGCATAGTGACACTGAGAGATCACAGTGATAGCACGTAGTGACACTGAGAGATCACAGTGATAGCACGTAGTGACACTGAGAGATCACAGTAATAGCACGTAGTGACACTGAGAGATCACAGTGAAAGCACGTAGAGACACTGAGAGATCACAGTGATAGCACGTAGTGACACTGAGAGATCACAGTGATAGCAAGTAGTGACACTGAGAGATCACAGTGATAGCACGTAGCGACACTGAGAGATCACAGTGATAGCACGTAGTGACACTGAGAGATCATAGTGATAGCACGTAGTGACACTGAGAGATCACAGTATTAGCATGTAGTGACACTGAGAGATCACAGTGATAGCACGTAGTGACACTGAGAGATCAGAGTGATAGCACGTAGTGACACTGAGAGATCACATTGATAGCACGTAGTGACACTGAGAGATCACAGTGATAGCACGTAGAGACACTGAGAGATCACAAAGATAGCACGTAGTGAAACTGAGAGATCACAGTCATAGCACGTAGTGACACTGAGAGATCACAGTGATAGCACGTACTGACACTGAGAGATCGCAGTGATAGCATGTAGTGACACTGAGAGATCACAGTGATAGCACGTAGTGACACTGAGAGAGCACAGAGATAGCACGTAGTGACACGGAGAGATCACAGTGATAGCACGTAGAGACACTGAGAGATCACAGTGATAGCACGTAGTGACACTGAGAGATCACAGTGATAGCATGTACTGACACTGAGAGGTCACAGTGATAGCACGTAGTGACACTGAGATATCACAGAGATATCACGTAGTGACACTGTGAGATTACAGTGATAGCACGTAGTGACACTGAGAGATCACAGTGATAGCACGTAGTGACACTGAGAGATCACAGTGAAAGCACGTAGTGACACTGAGAGATCACAGTGATAGCACGTAGTGACACTTTGAGATCACAGTGATAGCATGTAATGACACGGAGAGATCACAGTGATAGCACGTACTGACACTGAGACATCACAGTGATAGCACGTACTGACACTGAGAGATCACAGTGATAGCACGTAGTGACACTGAGAGATCACAGTGATAGCACGTAGAGACACTGAGAGATCACAGTACTGGCACGTAGTGACACTGAGAGATCACAGTGATAGCACGTAGTGACACTGAGAGATCACAGTGATAGCACGTAGTGACACTGAGAGATCACAGTGATAGCACGTAGAGACACTGAGTGATCACAGTGATAGCACGTAGTGACACTGAAAGATCACAGTGATAGCACGTGGTGACACTGAGAGATCACAGTGATAGCACGCACTGACACGGAGAGATCACAGTGATAGCACGTAGAGACACTGAGAGATCACAGTGATAGCACGTAGTGACACTGAGAGATCACAGTGATAGCACGCAGTGACACTGAGAGATCACAGTGATAGCACGTAGTGACACTGAGAGATCACAATGATAGCACGTAGAGACACTGAGAGATCACAGTAATAGCACGTAGTGACACGGAGAGATCACAGTGATAGCACGCACTGACACAGAGAGATCACAGTGATAGCACGTAGTGACACTGAGAGATCACAGTGATAGCACGTAGTGACACTGAGAGATCACAGTGATAGCACGTAGTGACACTGAGGAATCACAGTGATAGCACATAGTGACACTGTGAGATCACAGTGATAGCACGTAGTGACACTGAGAGATCACAGTGATTGCACGTAGTGACACTGTGAGATCACAGTGATAGCACGTAGTGACACTGAGAGATCACAGTGATAGCACGTAGTGACACTGAGAGATCACAGTGATAGCACGTAGTGACACTGAGAGATCAGAGTGATAGCACGTAGTGACACTGAGAGATCACAGTGATAGCACATAGTGACACTGTGGGATCACAGTGATAGCACGTAGTGACACTGAAAGATCACAGTGATAGCACGTAGTGACACGGAGAGATCACAGGATTAGCACGTAGTGACACTGAGAGATCACAGTGATAGCACGTAGTGACACTGAGAGATCACAGTGATAGCACGTAGTGACACTGAGAGATCACAGTGATAGCACATAGTGACACTGAGAGATCACAGTGATAGCACGTAGTGACACAGAGAGATCACAGTGATAGCACGTAGTGACACTGAGAGATCACAGTTATAGCATGTAGTGACACTGAGAGATCACAGTGATAGCACGTAGTGACACTGAGAGATCAGAGTGATAGCACGTAGTGACACTGAGAGATCACATTGATAGCACGTAGTGACACTGAGAGATCACAGTGATAGCACGTAGAGACACTGAGAGATCACAAAGATAGCACGTAGTGAAACTGAGAGATCACAGTCATAGCACGTAGTGACACTGAGAGATCACAGTGATAGCACATACTGACACTGAGAGATCGCAGTGATAGCACGTAGTGTCACTGAGAGATCACAGTGATAGCACGTAGTGACACTGAGAGATCACAGAGATAGCACTTAGTGACACGGAGAGATCACAGTGATAGCACGTAGAGACACTGAGAGATCACAGTGATAGCACGTAGTGACACGGAGAGATCACAGTGATAGCATGTACTGACACTGAGAGGTCACAGTGATAGCACGTAGTAACATTGAGATATCACAGAGATAGCACGTAGTGACACTGTGAGATTACAGTGATTGCACGTAGTGACACTGAGAGATCACAGTGATAGCACGTAGTGACACTGAGAGATCACAGTGAAAGCACGTAGTGACACTGAGAGATCACAGTGATAGCACGTACTGACACTGAGAGATCTCAGTGATACCACGTAGTGACACTGAGAGATCACAGTGATAGCACGTAGTGACACTGAGAGATCACAGTGATAGCACGTAGTGGCACTTTGAGATCACAGTGAGAGCATGTAATGACACGGAGAGATCACAGTGATAGCACGTGCTGACACTGAGAGGTCACAGTGATAGCACGTAGTGACACTGAGAGATCACAGTGATAGCACGTAGTGACACTGAGAGATCACAGTAATAGCACGTAGAGACACTGAAAGATCACAGTACTGGCACGTAGTGACACTGAGAGATCACAGTGATAGCACGTAGAGACACTGAGAGATCACAGTGATAGCACATAGTGACATTGAGAGATCACAGTGATAGCACGTAGTGACACTGAGAGATCACAGTGATAGCACGTAGAGACACTGAGAGATCACAGTGATAGTACGTAGTAACACTGAGAGATCACAGTGATAGCACATGGTGACACTGAGAGATCACAGTGATAGCACGCACTGACACGGAGAGATCACAGTGATAGCACGTAGAGACACTGAGAGATCACAGTGATAGCACGTAGTGACACTGAGAGATCACAGTGATAGCACGCAGTGACACTGAGAGATCACAGTGATAGCACGTAGTGACACTGAGAGATCACAATGATAGCACGTAGAGACACTGAGAGATCACAGTAATAGCACGTAGTGACACGGAGAGATCACAGTGATAGCACGTAGTGACACAGAGAGATCACAGAGATAGCATGTAGTGACACTGAGAGATCACAGTGATAGCACGTAGTGACACTGAGAGATGACAGTGATAGCACGTAGTGACACTGAGGGATCACAGTGAGAGCACATAGTGACACTGTGAGATCACAGTGATAGCACGTAGTGACACTGAGAGATCACAGTGATAGCACGTAGTGACACTGTGAGATCACAGTGATAGCACGTAGTGACACTGAGAGATCACAGTGATAGCACGTAGTGACACTGAGAGATCACAGTGATAGCACGTAGTGACACTGAGAGATCAGAGTGATAGCACGTAGTGACACTGAGAGATCACAGTGATAGCACATAGTGACACTGAGAGATCACAGTGATAGCACGTAGTGACACTGAGAGATCACAGTGATAGCACGTAGTGACACGGAGAGATCACAGGATTAGCACGTAGTTACACTGAGAGATCACAGTGATAGCACGTAGTGACACTGAGAGATCACAGTGGTAGCACGTAGTGACACTGAGAGATCACATTGGTAGCACGTAGTGACACTGAGAGATCGCATTGGTAGCACGTAGAGACACAGAGAGATCAGAGTGATAGCACGTAGTGACACTGAGATAACACAGTGATAGCACGTAGTGACACTGAGAGATCACAGAGATAGCACGTAGTGACACTGAGAGATCACAGTGGTAGCACGTAGAGACACTGAGATATCACAGTGATAGCACGTAGTGACACTGAGAGCTCACAGTGATAGCACGTAGAGACAATGAGACATCACAGTGATAGCATGTAGAGACACTGAGAGATCACAGTGATAGCACGGAGTGACACGGAGAGATCACAGTGATAGCAAGTACTGACACTGAGAGATCACAGTGATAGCACGTAGTGACACTGAGAGATCACAGTGATAGCACGTAGTGACACGGAGAGATCACAGTGATAGCACGTAGAGCCACTGAGAGATCACAGTGATAGCACGTAGTGACACTGAGAGATCACAGTGATAGCATGTCGTGACACTGAGAGATCACAGTGATAGCACGTAGTGACACTTAGAGATCACAGTGATAGCATGTAGTGACACGGAGAGATCACAGTGATAGCACGTACTGACACTGAGAGATCACAGTGATAGCACGTAGTGACACTGAGAGATCACAGTGATAGCACGTAGTGACACTGAGAGATCACAGTGATAGCACGTAGAGACACTGAGAGATCACAGTACTGGCACGTTGTGACACTGAGAGATCACAGTGAATGCACGTAGAGACACTGAGAGATTACAGTGATAGCACATAGTGACACTGAGAGATCACAGTGATAGCACGTAGAGACACTGAGAGATCACGGTGATAGCACGTAGTGACACTGAGAGATCACAGTGATAGCACGTGGTGACACTGAGTGATCACAGTGAAAGCACGCACTGACACGGAGAGATCACAGTGATAGCACGTAGAGACACTGAGAGATCACAGTGATATCACGCAGTGACGCTGAGAGATCACAGTGATAGCACGTAGTGACACTGTGAGATCACAGTGATAGCACGTAGTGACACTGAGAGATTTCAGTGATAGCACGTGGTGACACTGAGAGATCACAGTGATAGCACGCACTGACACGGAGAGATCACAGTGATAGCACGTAGAGACACTGAGAGATCACAGTGATAGCACGTAGTGACGCTGAGAGATCACAGTGATAGCACGTAGTGACACTGTGAGATCACAGTGATAGCACGTAGTAACACTGAGAGATCAAAGTGATAGCACGTAGTGACACTGAGGGATCACAGTATTGGGACGTAGTGACACTGAGAGATCACAGTGATAGCACGTAGTGACACTGAGAGATCACAATGATAGCACGTAGTGACACTGAGAGATCACAGTGATAGCACGTAGTGACACTGACAGATCACAGTGATAGCACGTAGTGACACTGAGAGATCACATTGATAGCACGTAGTGACACTGAGAGATCACAGTGATAGCACCTAGTGACACTGAGAGATCACAGTGATAACACGTAGTGACACAGAGAGATCACAGTGATAGCACGTTGAGACACTGAGAGATCACAGTGATAGTACGTAGTGACACTGAGTGATCACAGTGATAGCACATAGAGACACTGAGAGATCACAGTGATAGCACGTAGTGACACTGAGAGATCACAGTGATAGCACGTAGTGACACTGAGGGATCACAGTGATAGCACGTAGTGACACTGAGAGATCACAGTTATAGCACATAGTGACACTGAGAGATCACTGTGATAGCACGTAGTGACACTGATAGATCACAGTGATAGCACGTAGAGACACTGAGAGATCACAGTAATAGCACGTAGTGACACTGAGAGATCACAGTGATATCACGTAGTGACACTGAGACATCACAGTGATAGCACGTAGTGACACTGAGAGATCACAGTAATAGCACGTAGTGACACTGAGAGATCACAGTGAAAGCACGTTGAGACACTGAGAGATCACAGTGATAGCACGTAGTGACACTGAGAGATCACAGTGATAGTACGTAGTGACACTGAGAGATCACAGTGATAGCACGTAGTGACACTGAGAGATCACAGTGATAGAACGTAGAGACACTGAGAGATCACAGTGATAGCACGTGGTGACACTGAGAGATCACAGTGATAGCACGTATTGACACTGAGAGATCACAGTGATAGCACGTAGTGACACTGAGAGATCACAGTGAAAGCACGTAGTGACACTGAGAGATCACAGTGATAGCACGTAGTGACACTAAGAGATCACAGTGTTAGCACGTAGTGACACGGAGAGATCACAGTATTAGCACGTAGTGACACTGAGAGATCACAGTGATAGCACGTAGAGCCACTGAGAGATCACAGTGATAGCACGTAGTGACACTGAGAGATCACAGTGATAGGGCATATTGACACTGAAAGATCACAGTTATAGCACGTAGTGAAACTGAGAGATCACAGTCATAGCACGTAGTGACACTGAGAGATCACAGTGATAGCACGTACTGACACTGAGAGATCGCAGTGATAGCACGTAGTGACACTGACAGATCACAGTGATAGCACGTAGTGACACTGAGAGATCACAGAGATAGCACGTAGTGACACGGAGAGATCACAGTGATAGCACGTAGTGACACTGAGAGATCACAGTGGTAGCACGTAGTGACACTGAGATATCACAGAGATAGCACGTAGTGACACTGTGAGATTACAGTGATAGCACGTAGTGACACTGAGAGATCACAGTGATAGCACGTAGTGACACTGAGAGATCACAGTGATAGCACGTAGTGACACTGAGAGATCACAGTGATAGCACGTACTGACACTGAGAGATCACAGTGATAGCACGTAGTGACACTGAGAGATCACAGTGATAGCACGTAGTGACACTGAGAGATCACAGTGATAGCACGTAGTGACACGTAGAGATCACAGTGATAGCATGTAATGACACGGAGAGATCACAGTGATAGCACGTACTGACACTGAGAGATCACAGTGATAGCACGTAGTGACACTGAGTGATCACAGTGATAGCACGTAGTGACACTGAGAGATCACAGAGATAGCATGTAGTGACACGGAGAGATCACAGTGATAGCACGTAGAGACACTGAGAGATCACAGTACTGGCACATAGAGACACTGAGAGATCACAGTGACAGCACGTAGAGACACTGAGAGATCACAGTGATAGCACATAGTGACACTGAGAGATCACAGTGATAGCACGTGGTGACACTGAGAGATCACAGTGATAGCACGCACTGACACGGAGAGATCACAGTGATAGCACGTAGAGACACTGAGAGATCACAGTGATAGCACGTAGTGACACTGAGAGATCACAGTGATAGCACGCAGTGACACTGAGAGATCACAGTGATAGCACGTAGTGACACTGAGAGATCACAATGATAGCACGTAGAGACACTGAGAGATCACAGTAATAGCACGTAGTGACACGGAGAGATCACAGTGATAGCACGTAGTGACACAGAGAGATCACAGTGATAGCACGTAGTGACACTGAGAGATGACAGTGATAGCACGTAGTGACACTGAGAGATCACAGTGATAGCACGTAGTGACACTGAGGGATCACAGTGATAGCACATAGTGACATTGTGAGATCACAGTGATAGCACGTAGTGACACTGAGAGATCACAGTGATAGCACGTAGTGACACTGAGAGATCACAGTGATAGCACGTAGTGACACTGAGAGATCACAGTGATAGCACGTAGTGACACTGAGAGATCACAGTGATAGCACGTAGTGACACTGAGAGATCACAGTGATAGCACGTAGTGACACTGAGAGATCACAGTGATAGCACGTAGTGACACTGAGAGATCACAGTGATAGCACGTAGTGACACTGAGAGATCACAGTGATAGCACGTAGTGACACGGAGAGATCACAGGGATAGCACGTAGTGACACTGAGAGATCACAGTGATAGCACGTAGTGACACTGAGAGATCACAGTGGTAGCACGTAGTGACACTGAGATATCACAGTGGTAGCACGTAGTGACACTGAGAGATCACAGTGGTAGCACGTAGAGACACTGAGAGATCACAGTGATAACACGTAGTGACACAGAGAGATCACAGTGATAGCACGTGGTGACACTGAGAGATCACAGTGATAGCACGTATTGACACTGAGAGATCACAGTGATAGCACGTAGTGACACTGAGAGATCACAGTGAAAGCACGTAGTGACACTGAGAGATCACAGAGATAGCACGTAGTGACACTAAGAGATCACAGTGTTAGCACGTAGTGACACGGAGAGATCACAGTATTAGCACGTAGTGACACTGAGAGATCACAGTGATAGCACGTAGAGCCACTGAGAGATCACAGTGATAGCACGTAGTGACACTGAGAGATCACAGTGATAGGGCATATTGACACTGAAAGATCACAGTTATAGCACGTAGTGAAACTGAGAGATCACAGTCATAGCACGTAGTGACACTGAGAGATCACAGTGATAGCACGTACTGACACTGAGAGATCGCAGTGATAGCACGTAGTGACACTGACAGATCACAGTGATAGCACGTAGTGACACTGAGAGATCACAGAGATAGCACGTAGTGACACGGAGAGATCACAGTGATAGCACGTAGTGACACTGAGAGATCACAGTGGTAGCACGTAGTGACACTGAGATATCACAGAGATAGCACGTAGTGACACTGTGAGATTACAGTGAGAGCACGTAGTGACACTGAGAGATCACAGTGATAGCACGTAGTGACACTGAGAGATCACAGTGATAGCACGTAGTGACACTGAGAGATCACAGTGATAGCACGTACTGACACTGAGAGATCACAGTGATAGCACGTAGTGACACTGAGAGATCACAGTGATAGCACGTAGTGACACTGAGAGATCACAGTGATAGCACGTAGTGACACGTAGAGATCACAGTGATAGCATGTAATGACACGGAGAGATCACAGTGATAGCACGTACTGACACTGAGAGATCACAGTGATAGCACGTAGTGACACTGAGTGATCACAGTGATAGCACGTAGTGACACTGAGAGATCACAGAGATAGCATGTAGTGACACGGAGAGATCACAGTGATAGCACGTAGAGACACTGAGAGATCACAGTACTGGCACATAGAGACACTGAGAGATCACAGTGATAGCACGTAGAGACACTGAGAGATCACAGTGATAGCACATAGTGACACTGAGAGATCACAGTGATAGCACGTGGTGACACTGAGAGATCACAGTGATAGCACGCACTGACACGGAGAGATCACAGTGATAGCACGTAGAGACACTGAGAGATCACAGTGATAGCACGTAGTGACACTGAGAGATCACAGTGATAGCACGCAGTGACACTGAGAGATCACAGTGATAGCACGTAGTGACACAGAGAGATCACAATGATAGCACGTAGAGACACTGAGAGATCACAGTAATAGCACGTAGTGACACGGAGAGATCACAGTGATAGCACGTAGTGACACAGAGAGATCACAGTGATAGCACGTAGTGACACTGAGAGATGACAGTGATAGCACGTAGTGACACTGAGAGATCACAGTGATAGCACGTAGTGACACTGAGGGATCACAGTGATAGCACATAGTGACATTGTGAGATCACAGTGATAGCACGTAGTGACACTGAGAGATCACAGTGATAGCACGTAGTGACACTGAGAGATCACAGTGATAGCACGTAGTGACACTGAGAGATCACAGTGATAGCACGTAGTGACACTGAGAGATCACAGTGATAGCACGTAGTGACACTGAGAGATCACAGTGATAGCACGTAGTGACACTGAGAGATCACAGTGATAGCACGTAGTGACACTGAGAGATCACAGTGATAGCACGTAGTGACACTGAGAGATCACAGTGATAGCACGTAGTGACACGGAGAGATCACAGGGATAGCACGTAGTGACACTGAGAGATCACAGTGATAGCACGTAGTGACACTGAGAGATCACAGTGGTAGCACGTAGTGACACTGAGATATCACAGTGGTAGCACGTAGTGACACTGAGAGATCACAGTGGTAGCACGTAGAGACACTGAGAGATCACAGTGATAGCACGTAGTGACACTGAGATATCACAGTGATAGCACGTAGTGACACTGAGAGATCACAGAGATAGCACGTAGTGACACTGAGAGATCACAGTGGTAGCACGTAGAGACACTGAGATATCACAGTGATAGCACGTAGTGACACTGAGAGATCACAGTGATAGCACGTAGAGACAATGAGACATCACAGTGATAGCACGTAGAGACACTGAGAGATCACAGTGATAGCACGGAGTGACACGGAGAGATCACAGTGATAGCAAGTACTGACACTGAGAGATCACAGTGATAGCACGTAGTGACACTGAGAGATCACAGTGATAGCACGTAGTGACACTGAGGGATCACAGTGATAGCACGTAGTGACACTGAGAGATCACAGTGATAGCACGTAGTGACACTGAGAGATCACAGTGATAGCACGTACTGACACTGAGAGATCACAGTGATAGCACGTAGTGACACTGAGAGATCACAGTGATAGCACGTAGTGACACTGAGAGATCACAGTGATAGCACGTAGTGACACGTAGAGATCACAGTGATAGCATGTAATGACACGGAGAGATCACAGTGATAGCACGTACTGACACTGAGAGATCACAGTGATAGCACGTAGTGACACTGAGTGATCACAGTGATAGCACGTAGTGAAACTGAGAGATCACAGAGATAGCATGTAGTGACACGGAGAGATCACAGTGATAGCACGTAGAGACACTGAGAGATCACAGTACTGGCACATAGAGACACTGAGAGATCACAGTGATAGCACGTAGAGACACTGAGAGATCACAGTGATAGCACATAGTGACACTGAGAGATCACAGTGATAGCACGTGGTGACACTGAGAGATCACAGTGATAGCACGCACTGACACGGAGAGATCACAGTGATAGCACGTAGAGACACTGAGAGATCACAGTGATAGCACGTAGTGACACTGAGAGATCACAGTGATAGCACGCAGTGACACTGAGAGATCACAGTGATAGCACGTAGTGACACTGAGAGATCACAATGATAGCACGTAGAGACACTGAGAGATCACAGTAATAGCACGTAGTGACACGGAGAGATCACAGTGATAGCACGTAGTGACACAGAGAGATCACAGTGATAGCACGTAGTGACACTGAGAGATGACAGTGATAGCACGTAGTGACACTGAGAGATCACAGTGATAGCACGTAGTGACACTGAGGGATCACAGTGATAGCACATAGTGACATTGTGAGATCACAGTGATAGCACGTAGTGACACTGAGAGATCACAGTGATAGCACGTAGTGACACTGAGAGATCACAGTGATAGCACGTAGTGACACTGAGAGATCACAGTGATAGCACGTAGTGACACTGAGAGATCACAGTGATAGCACGTAGTGACACTGAGAGATCACAGTGATAGCACGTAGTGACACTGAGAGATCACAGTGATAGCACGTAGTGACACTGAGAGATCACAGTGATAGCACGTAGTGACACTGAGAGATCACAGTGATAGCACGTAGTGACACGGAGAGATCACAGGGATAGCACGTAGTGACACTGAGAGATCACAGTGATAGCACGTAGTGACACTGAGAGATCACAGTGGTAGCACGTAGTGACACTGAGATATCACAGTGGTAGCACGTAGTGACACTGAGAGATCACAGTGGTAGCACGTAGAGACACTGAGAGATCACAGTGATAGCACGTAGTGACACTGAGATATCACAGTGATAGCACGTAGTGACACTGAGAGATCACAGAGATAGCACATAGTGACACTGAGAGATCACAGTGGTAGCACGTAGAGACACTGAGATATCACAGTGATAGCACGTAGTGACACTGAGAGATCACAGTGATAGCACGTAGAGACAATGAGACATCACAGTGATAGCACGTAGAGACACTGAGAGATCACAGTGATAGCACGGAGTGACACGGAGAGATCACAGTGATAGCAAGTACTGACACTGAGAGATCACAGTGATAGCACGTAGTGACACTGAGAGATCACAGTGATAGCACGTAGTGACACGGAGAGATCACAGTGATAGCACGTAGAGCCACTGAGAGATCACAGTGATAGCACGTAGTGACACTGAAGATCACAGTGATAGCACGTAGTGACACTGACAGATCACAGTGATAGCACGTAGTGACACTTAGAGATCACAGTGATAGCATGTAGTGACACGGAGAGATCACAGTGTTAGCACGTACTGACACTGAGAGATCACAGTGATAGCACGTAGTGACACTGAGAGATCACATTGATAGCACGTAGTGACACTGAGAGATCACAGTGATAGCACGTAGAGACACTGAGAGATCACTGTACTGGCACGTAGTGACACTGAGAGATCACAGTGATAGCACGGAGAGACACTGAGAGATCACAGTGATAGCACATAGTGACACTGAGAGATCACAGTGATAGCACGTAGTGACACTGAGAGATCACCGTGATAGCACGTAGAGATACTGAGAGATCACAGTGATAGCACGTAGTGACACTGAGAGATGACAGTGATAGCACGTGGTGACACTGAGAGATCACAGTGATAGCACGCACTGACACGGAGAGATCACAGTGATAGCATGTAGATACACTGAGAGATCACAGTGATAGCACGCAGTGACACTAAGAGATCACAGTGATAGCACGCAGTGACACTGAGAGATCACAGTGATAGAACGTAGTGACATGAGAGATCACAGTGATAGCACGTAGTGACACTGAGGGTTCACAGTGATAGCACATAGTGACACTGTGAGATCACAGTGATAGCACGTAGTGACACTGAGAGATCACAGTGATAGCACGTAGTGACACTGAGAGATCACAGTGATAGCACGTAGTGACACTGAGAGATCACAGTGATAGCACGTAGTGACACTGAGAAATCACAGTGATAGCACGTAGTGACACTGAGAGATCACAGTGATAGCACGTAGTGACACTGAGAGATCACAGTGATAGCACGTAGTGACACTGAGAGATCACAGTGATAGCACGTAGTGACACTGAGAGATCACAGTGATAGCACGTAGTGACACGGAGAGATCACAGGGATAGCACGTAGTGACACTGAGAGATCACAGTGATAGCACGTAGTGACACTGAGAGATCACAGTGGTAGCACGTAGTGACACTGAGAGATCACAGTGGTAGCACGTAGTGACACTGAGAGATCACAGTGGTAGCACGTAGAGACACTGAGAGATCACAGTGATAGCACGTAGTGACACTGAGAGATCACAGTGATAGCACGTAGTGACACTGAGAGATCACAGAGATAGCACGTAGTGACACTGAGAGATCACAGTGATAGCACGTAGTGACACTGAGAGATCACAGTGATAGCCCGTAGTGACATGAGAGATCACAGTGATAGCACGTAGTGACACTGAGAGATCACAGTGATTGCACGTAGAGACAATGAGACATCACAGTGATAGCACGTAAACACACTGAGAGATCACAGTGATAGCACGTAGAGACACTGAGATATCACAGTGATAGCACGTAGTGACACTGAGGGATCACAGTGATAGCACGTAGAGACACTGAGAGATCACAGTGATAGCACGTAGTGACACTGAGGGATCACAGTGATAGCACCTAGAGACAATGAGAGATCACAGTGATAGCACGTAGTGACACTGAGAGATCACAGTGATAGCACGTAGTGACACTGAGAGATCACTGTGATAGCACGTAGTGACACTGAGAGATCACAGTGATAGCACGTAGTGACACTGAGAGATCACAGTGATAGCACGTAGTGACACTGAGAGATCACAGTATTGGGACGTAGTGACACTGACAGATCACAGTGATAGCATCTAGAGACACTGAGAGATCACAGTGATAGCACTTACTGACACTGAGAGATCACCGTGATAGCACGTAGAGACACTGAGAGATCACAGTGATAGCACGTAGTGACACTGAGAGATCACAGTGATTGCACGTAGTGACACTGAGAGATCACAGTGATAGCACGTATTGACACTGAGAGATCACAGTGATAGCACGTAGTGACACGGAGAGATCACAGTGATAGCACGTAGAGCCACTGAGCGATCACAGTGATAGCACGTAGTGACACTGAGAGATCACAGTGATAGCACGTAGTGACACTGACAGATCACAGTGATAGCAAGTAGTGACACTTAGAGATCACAGTGATAGCATGTAGTGACACGGAGAGATCACAGTGTTAGCACGTACTGACACTGAGAGATCACAGTGATAGCACGTAGTGACACTGAGAGATCACATTGATAGCACGTAGTGACACTGAGAGATCACAGTGATAGCACGTAGAGACACTGAGAGATCACTGTACTGGCACGTAGTGACACTGAGAGATCACAGTGATAGCACGTAGAGACACTGAGAGATCACAGTGATAGCACATAGTGACACTGAGAGATCACAGTGATAGCACGTAGTGACACTGAGAGATCACCGTGATAGCACGTAGAGATACTGAGAGATCACAGTGATAGCACGTAGTGACACTGAGAGATGACAGTGATAGCACGTGGTGACACTGAGAGATCACAGTGATAGCACGCACTGACACGGAGAGATCACAGTGATAGCATGTAGATACACTGAGAGATCACAGTGATAGCACGCAGTGACACTAAGAGATCACAGTGATAGCACGCAGTGACACTGAGAGATCACAGTGATAGAACGTAGTGACATGAGAGATCACAGTGATAGCACGTAGTGACACTGAGGGTTCACAGTGATAGCACATAGTGACACTGTGAGATCACAGTGATAGCACGTAGTGACACTGAGAGATCACAGTGATAGCACGTAGTGACACTGAGAGATCACAGTGATAGCACGTAGTGACACTGAGAGATCACAGTGATAGCACGTAGTGACACTGAGAAATCACAGTGATAGCACGTAGTGACACTGAGAGATCACAGTGATAGCACGTAGTGACACTGAGAGATCACAGTGATAGCACGTAGTGACACTGAGAGATCACAGTGATAGCACGTAGTGACACTGAGAGATCACAGTGATAGCACGTAGTGACACGGAGAGATCACAGGGATAGCACGTAGTGACACTGAGAGATCACAGTGATAGCACGTAGTGACACTGAGAGATCACAGTGGTAGCACGTAGTGACACTGAGAGATCACAGTGGTAGCACGTAGTGACACTGAGAGATCACAGTGGTAGCACGTAGAGACACTGAGAGATCACAGTGATAGCACGTAGTGACACTGAGAGATCACAGTGATAGCACGTAGTGACACTGAGAGATCACAGAGATAGCACGTAGTGACACTGAGAGATCACAGTGATAGCACGTAGTGACACTGAGAGATCACAGTGATAGCCCGTAGTGACATGAGAGATCACAGTGATAGCACGTAGTGACACTGAGAGATCACAGTGATTGCACGTAGAGACAATGAGGCATCACAGTGATAGCACGTAAACACACTGAGAGATCACAGTGATAGCACGTAGAGACACTGAGATATCACAGTGATAGCACGTAGTGACACTGAGGGATCACAGTGATAGCACGTAGAGACACTGAGAGATCACAGTGATAGCACGTAGTGACACTGAGGGATCACAGTGATAGCACCTAGAGACACTGAGAGATCACAGTGATAGCACGTAGTGACACTGAGAGATCACAGTGATAGCACGTAGTGACACTGAGAGATCACTGTGATAGCACGTAGTGACACTGAGAGATCACAGTGATAGCACGTAGTGACACTGAGAGATCACAGTGATAGCACGTAGTGACACTGAGAGATCACAGTATTGGGACGTAGTGACACTGACAGATCACAGTGATAGCATCTAGAGACACTGAGAGATCACAGTGATAGCACTTACTGACACTGAGAGATCACCGTGATAGCACGTAGAGACACTGAGAGATCACAGTGATAGCACGTAGTGACACTGAGAGATCACAGTGATTGCACGTAGTGACACTGAGAGATCACAGTGATAGCACGTAGTGACACTGAGAGATCACAGTGATAGCACGTAGTGACACTGAGAGATCACAGTGATAGCACGTAGTGACACTGAGAGATCACAGTGATAGCACGTAGTGACACTGAGAGATCACAGTGATAGCACGTAGTGACACTGAGAGATCACAGTGATAGCACGTAGAGACAATGGGAGATCACAGTGATAGCACGTAGTGACACTGAGAGATCACAGTGATAGCACGTAGTGACACTGAGAGATCACAGTGATAGCACGTAGTGACACTGAGAGATCACAGTGATAGCACGTAGTGACACTGAGAGATGACAGTGATAGCACGTAGAGACACTGAGAGATCACTGTGATAGCACGTAGTGACACTGAGAGATCACAGTGATAGCACGTAGAGACACTGAGAGATCACAGTGATAGCACGTAGAGACACTGAGAGATCACAGTGATAGCACGTAGAGACACTGAGAGATCACAGTGATAGCACGTAGTGACACTGAGAGATCACAGTGATAGCACATAGTGACACTGAGAGATCACAGTGATAGCACGTAGTGACACTGAGAGATCACAGTGATAGCACGTAGTGACACTGAGAGGTCACAGTGATAGCACGTAGTGACACTACGAGATCACAGTGATAGCACGTAGTGACACTGAGATATCACAGTGATAGCACATAGTGACACTGAGAGATCACAGTGATAGCACGTAGTTACACTGAGAGATCACAGTGATAGCACGTAGAGACACTGAGAGATCACAGTGATAGTACGTAGTGACACTGAGAGATCACAGTGATAGCACGTATTGACACTGAGAGATCACAGTGAAAGCACGTAGTGACACTGAGAGATCACAGTGATAGCACATAGTGACACTGAGAGATCACAGTGATAGCACTTAGTGACACGGAGTGATCACAGTATTAGCAAGTAGTGACACTGAGAGATCACAGTGATAGCACGTAGTGAAACTGAGAGATCCCAGTGATAGCACGTAGTGACACTGAGAGATCACAGTGATAGCACGTAGTGACACTGAGAGATCACAGTGATAGCACGTAGTGACACGGAGAGATCACAGTGATAGCACGTAGTGACACTGAGAGATCACAGTGATAGCACGTACTGACACTGAGAGATCACAGTGATAGCACGTAGTGGCACTGAGAGTTCACAGTGATAGCACGTAGTGACACTGAGAAATCACAGTGATAGCACGTAGAGCCACTGAGAGATCACAGTGATAGCACATAGTGACACAGAGATCACAGTGATAGCACGTAGTGACACTGAGAGATCACAGTGATAGCACGTAGTGACACTGAGAGATCACAATGATAGCACTTAGTGACACTGACAGATCACAGAACTGGCACGTAGTGACACAGAGAGATCGCAGTGATAGCACATAGTGACACTGAGAGATCACAGTGATAGCACGTAGTGACACTGAGAGATCACAGTGATTGCACATAGTGACACTGAGAGATCACAGTGATAGCACGTAGTGATACTGACAGATCACAGTGATAGCACGTAGTTACACTGAGAGATCACAGTGATAGCACGTAGTGACACGGAGAGATCACAGTGATAGCACGTACTGACACTGAGAGATCAGAGTGATAGCACGTAGAGACACTGTGAGATCAAAGTGATAGCACGTAGTGACACTGAGAGATCACAGTGATAGCACTTAGAGACACTGAGAGATCACAGTGATAGCACGTAGTGACACTGAGAGATCATAGTGATAGCACGTAGTGACACTGAGAGATCACAGTGATAGCACGTAGTGACACTGAGAGATCACAGTGATAGCACGTAGTGACACGGAGTGATCACAGTGATAGCACGTAGTGACACTGAGAGATCAGAGTGATAGCACGTAGAGACACTGAGAGATCACAGTGATAGCACGTAGTGACACTGAGAGATCACAGTGATATCACGTAGAGACACTGAGAGATCCCAGTGATAGCACGTAGTGACACTGAGAGATCAAAGTGATAGCACGTAGTGACACTGAGAGGTCACAGTGATAGCACGTAGTGACACTGAGAGGTCACAGTGATAGAACGTAGTGACATTGAGTGATCACAGTGATAGCACGTAGTGACACTGAGAGATCACAGTGATTGCACGTAGTGACACTGAGAGATCACAGAGATAGCACGTAGTGACACTGAGAGATCACAGTGATAGCACTTAGAGACACTGAGAGATCGCAGTGATAGCACGTAGTGACACGGAGTGATCACTGTGATAGCACGTAGTGACACTGAGAGATCACAGTGATAGCACGTAGTGACACAGAGAGATCACAGTGATAGCACGTAGTGACACTGAGAGATCACAGTGACAGCACGTAGAGACAGTGAGAGATCACAGTGATAGCACGATGTGACACTGAGGGATCACAGTGATAGCACGTAGTGACACAGAGAGATCACAGTGATAGCACGTAGTGACACTGAGAGATCACAGTGATAGCACGTAGTGACACTGAGAGATCACATTGATAGCACGTAGTGAGACTGAGAGATCACAGTGATAGCAAGTAGTGACACTGAGAGATCACATTGATAGCACGTAGTGACAATGAGAGATCACAGTGATAGCACGTAGTGACACTGAGAGATCACAGTGATAGCACGTAGTGACACTGAGAGATCACAGTGATAGCACGTAGAGACACTGAGAGATCACAGTGATAGCACGTAGTGACACTGAGAGATCACAGTGATAGCAAGTAGTGACACTGTGAGAGCACAGTGATGGCACGTAGTGACACTGAGAGATCACAGTGAAAGCACGTAGTGACACTGAGAGATCACAGCGATAGCACGGAGTGACACGGAGAGATCACAGTGATAGCAAGTACTGACACTGAGAGATCACAGTGATAGCACGTAGTGACACTGAGAGATCACAGTAATAGCACGTAGAGCCACTGAGAGATCACAGTGATAGCACGTAGTGACACAGAGATCACAGTGATAGCACGTAGTGACACTGAGAGATCACCATGATAGCAGGTAGTGACACTGCGAGATCACAGTGATAGCACGTAGTGACACTGAGAGATCACAGTGATAGCACGTAGTGACACTGAGAGATCACAGTGATAGCACGTAGTAACAATGAGAGATCACAGTGATAGCACGTAGTGACACTGATAGATCACAGTACTGGCACGTAGTGACACTGAGAGATCACAGTGATAGCACGAAGTGACACTGAGAGATCACAGTGATAGCACGTAGTGACACTGCGAGATCACAGTGATAGCACGTAGTGACACTGAGAGAACACAGTGATAGCACGTAGTGATACGGAGAGATCACAGTGATAGCACGTAGTGACACTGAGAGATCACAGTGATAGAACGTAGAGACACTGAGAGATCACAGTGATAGCACGTAGTGACACTGAGGGATCACAGTGATAGCACCTAGAGACACTGAGAGATCACAGTGATAGCACGTAGTGACACTGAGAGATCACAGTGATAGCACGTAGAGACAATGGGAGATCACAGTGATAGCACGTAGTGACACTGAGAGATCACAGTGATAGCACGTAGTGACACTGAGAGATCACAGTGATAGCACGTAGTGACACTGAGAGATCAGAGTGATAGCACGTAGTGACACTGAGAGATCACAGTGATAGCACGTAGAGACACTGAGAGATCACTGTGATAGCACGTAGTGACACTGAGAGATCACAGTGATAGCACGTAGAGACACTGAGAGATCACAGTGATAGCACGTAGTGACACTGAGAGATCACAGTGATAGCACGTAGTGACACTGAGAGATCACAATGATAGCACTTAGTGACACTGACAGATCACAGAACTGGCACGTAGTGACACTGAGAGATCGCAGTTTTAGCACGTAGTGACACTGAGAGGTCACAGTGATAGCACGTAGTGACACTGAGAGGTCACAGTGATAGAACGTAGTGACATTGATTGATCACAGTGATAGCACGTAGTGACACTGAGAGATCAGAGTGATTGCACGTAGTGACACTGAGAGATCACAGAGATAGCACGTAGTGACACTGAGAGATCACAGTGATAGCACTTAGAGACACTGAGAGATCACAGTGATAGCACGTAGTGACACGGAGTGATCACAGTGATAGCACGTAGTGACACTGAGAGATCACAGTGATAGCACGTAGTGACACAGAGAGATCACAGTGATAGCACGTAGTGACACTGAGAGATCACAGTGACAGCACGTAGAGACAGTGAGAGATCACAGTGATAGCACGAAGTGACACTGAGAGATCACAGTGATAGCACGTAGTGACACAGAGAGATCACAGTGATAGCACGTAGTGACACTGAGAGATCACAGTGATAGCACGTAGTGACACTGAGAGATCACATTGATAGCACGTAGTGAGACTGAGAGATCACAGTGATAGCAAGTAGTGACACTGAGAGATCACATTGATAGCACGTAGTGACACTGAGAGATCACAGTGATAGCACGTAGTGACACTGAGCGATCACAGTGATAGCACGTAGTGACACTGAGAGATCACAGTGATAGCACGTAGAGACACTGAGAGATCAGAGTGATAGCACGTAGTGACACTGAGAGATCACAGTGATAGCCCGTAGTGACACTGAGAGATCACAGTGATAGCACGTAGAGACACTGAGAGATCACAGTGATAGCACGTAGTGACACTGAGAGATCACAGTGATAGCAAGTAGTGACACTGTGAGAGCACAGTGATAGCACGTAGTGACACTGAGAGATCACATTGAAAGCACGTAGTGACAGTGAGAGATCACAGTGATAGCACGGAGTGACACGGAGAGATCACAGTGATAGCAAGTACTGACACTGAGTGATCACAGTGATAGCACGTAGTGACACTGAGAGATCACAGTAATAGCACGTAGAGCCACTGAGAAATCACAGTGATAGCACGTAGTGACACAGAGATCACAGTGATAGCACGTAGTGACACTGAGAGATCACCATGATAGCAGGTAGTGACACTGCGAGATCACAGTGATAGCACGTAGTGACACTGAGAGATCACAGTGATAGCACGTAGTGACACTGAGAGATCACAGTGATAGCACGTAGTAACAATGAGAGATCACAGTGATAGCACGTAGTGACACTGTTAGATCACAGTACTGGCACGTAGTGACGCTGAGAGATCACAGTGATAGCACGAAGTGACACTGAGAGATCACAGTGATAGCACGTAGTGACACTGCGAGATCACAGTGATAGCACGTACTGACACTGAGAGATCAGAGTGATAGCACGTAGAGACACTGAGAGATCACAGTGATAGCACGTAGTGACACTGAGAGATCACAGTGATAGCACTTAGAGACACTGAGAGATCACAGTGATAGCACGTAGTGACACTGAGAGATCATAGTGATAGCACGTAGTGACACTGAGAGATCACAGTGATAGCACGTAGTGACACTGAGAGATCACAGTGATAGCACGTAGTGACACGAAGTGATCACAGTGATAGCACGTAGAGACACTGAGAGATCACAGTGATAGCACGTAGTGACACTGAGAGATCACAGTGATAGCACGTAGAGACACTGAGAGATCCCAGTGATAGCACGTAGTGACACTGAGAGATCACAGTGATAGCACGTAGTGACACTGAAAGGTCACAGTGATAGCACGTAGTGACACTGAGAGGTCGCAGTGATAGCACGTAGTGACATTGAGTGATCACAGTGATAGCACTTAGAGACACTGAGAGATCACAGTGATCGCACGTAGTGACACGGAGTGATCACAGTGATAGCACGTAGTGACACTGAGAGATCACAGTTATAGCACGTAGTGACACTGAGAGATCACAGTGATAGCACGTAGTGACACTGAGACATCACAGTGACAGCACGTAGAGACAGTGAGAGATCACAGTGATAGCACGAAGTGACACTGAGAGATCACAGTGATAGCACGTAGTGACACAGAGAGATCACAGTGATAGCACGTAGTGACACTGAGAGATCACAGTGATAGCACGTAGTGACACTGAGAGATCACATTGATAGCACGTAGTGAGACTGAGAGATCACAGTGATAGCAAGTAGTGACACTGAGAGATCACATTGATAGCACGTAGTGACACTGAGAGATCACAGTGATAGCACGTAGTGACACTGAGAGATCACAGTGATAGCACGTAGTGACACTGAGAGATCACAGTGATAGCACGTAGAGACACTGAGAGATCACAGTGAAGCACGTAGTGACACTGAGAGATCACAGTGATAGCCCGTAGTGACACTGAGAGATCACAGTGATAGCACGTAGAGACACTGAGAGATCACAGTGATAGCACGTAGTGACACTGAGAGATCACAGTGATAGCAAGTAGTGACACTGTGAGAGCACAGTGATAGCACGTAGTGACACTGAGAGATCACAGTGAAAGCACGTAGTGACACTGAGTGATCACAGTGATAGCACGGAGTGACACGGAGAGATCACAGTGATAGCAAGTACTGACACTGAGAGATCACAGTGATAGCACGTAGTGACACTGAGAGATCACAGTAATAGCACGTAGAGCCACTGAGAGATCACAGTGATAGCACGTAGTGACACAGAGATCACAGTGATAGCACGTAGTGACACTGAGAGATCACCATGATAGCAGGTAGTGACACAGCGAGATCACAGTGATAGCACGTAGTGACACTGAGAGATCACAGTGATAGCACGTAGTGACACTGAGAGATCACAGTGATAGCACGTAGTGACAATGAGAGATCACAGTGATAGCACGTAGTGACACTGATAGATCACAGTACTGGCACGTAGTGACACTGAGAGATCACAGTGATAGCACGAAGTGACACTGAGAGATCACAGTGATAGCACGTAGTGACACTGCGAGATCACAGTGATAGCACGTAGTGACACTGAGAGAACACAGTGATAGCACGTAGTGATACGGAGAGATCACAGTGATAGCACGTAGTGACACTGAGAGATCACAGTGATAGAACGTAGAGACACTGAGAGATCACAGTGATAGCACGCCAAGACACTGAGAGATCACAGTGATAGCACGTAGTGACACTGAGAGATCACAGTGATAGCACGTAGAGACACTGAGAGATCACAGTGATAGCACGTAGAGACACTGAGAGATCACTGTGATAGCACGTAGTGACACTGAGAGATCACAGTGATAGCACGTAGTGACACTGAGAGATCACAGTGATAGCACGTAGTGACACTGAGAGATCACAGTATTGGGACGTAGTGACACAGAGAGATCACAGTGACAGCACGTAGTGACACTGAGAGGTCACAGTGATAGCACGTAGTGACACTGAGAGATCACAGTGATAGCACGAAGTGACACTGAGAGATCACAGTGATAGCACGTAGTGACACTGAGTGATCACAGTACTGGCACGTAGAGACACGGAGAGATCACAGTGATAGCACATAGTGACACTGAGAGATCACAGTGATAGCACGTAGTGACACTGAGAGATCACAGTGATAGCATGTAGTGACACTGAGAGATCACAGTGATAGCACGTAGTGACACTGTGAGATCACAGTGATAGCACGTAGTGACACTGAGAGATCACAGTGATAGCACGTAGTGGCACTGAGAGATCACAGTGATAGCACGTAGAGACACTGAGAGATCACAGTGATAGCACGTAGTGACACTGAGAGATCACAGTGATAGCACGTAGTGACACTGAGAGATCACAGTGATAGCACGTAGTGACACTGAGAGATCACAGTGATAGCACGTAGTGACACTGAGAGACCACAGTCATAGCACATAGAGGCACTGAGAGATCACAGTGATAGCATGTAGTGACACGGAGAGATCACAGTGTTAGCACGTACTGACATGACAGATCACAGTGATAGCACGTAGAGACACTGAGAGATCACAGTGATAGCATGTAGTGACACTGAGAGATCACAGTGATAGCACGTAGTGACACTGACAGATCACAGTGATAGCACGTATTGACACTGAGAGATCACAATGATAGCACGTAGTGACACTGAGATATCACAGTGATAGCACGTATTGACACTGAGAGATCACAGTGATAGCACGTAGTGACACTGAGAGATCACAGTGATAGCATGTAGTGACACTGAGAGATCACAGTACTGGCACATAGTGACACTGAGAGATCACAGTGATAGCACGTAGTGACACTGAGAGATCACAGTGATAGCACGTAGAGACACTGAGGGATCACAGTGATAGCACGTAGTGACACTGAGAGATCACAGTGATAGCACGTAGAGACACTGAGAGATCACAGTGATAGCACGTAGTGACACTGAGAGATCAGAGTATTGTGACGTAGTGACACTGAGAGATCACAGTGATAGCACGTAGTGACACTGAGAGGTCACAGTGATAGCACGTAGTGACACTGAGAGATCACAGTGATAGCACATAGTGACACTGAGAGATCACAGTGATAGCACGTAGTGACACTGAGAGATCACAGTGATAGCACGTAGTGACACTGAGAGATCACAGTGATAGCACGTAGTGACACTGAGAGATCACAGTGACAGCACGTAGAGACAGTGAGAGATCACAGTGATAGCACGAAGTGACACTGAGAGATCACAGTGATAGCACGTAGTGACACAGAGAGATCACAGTGATAGCACGTAGTGACACTGAGAGATCACAGTGATAGCACGTAGTGACACTGAGAGATCACATTAATAGCACGTAGTGAGACTGAGAGATCACAGTGATAGCAAGTAGTGACACTGAGAGATCACATTGATAGCACGTAGTGACACTGAGAGATCACAGTGATAGCACGTAGTGACACTGAGAGATCACAGTGATAGCACGTAGTGACACTGAGAGATCACAGTGATAGCACGTAGAGACACTGAGAGATCAGAGTGATAGCACGTAGTGACACTGAGAGATCACAGTGATAGCCCGTAGTGACACTGAGAGATCACAGTGATAGCACGTAGAGACACTGAGAGATCACAGTGATAGCACGTAGTGACATTGAGAGATCAGACAGATAGCAAGTAGTGACACTGTGAGAGCACAGTGATAGCACGTAGTGACACTGAGAGATCACAGTGAAAGCACGTAGTGACACTGAGAGATCACAGTGATAGCACGGAGTGACACGGAGAGATCACAGTGATAGCAAGTACTGACACTGAGAGATCACAGTGATAGCACGTAGTGACACTGAGAGATCACAGTAATAGCACGTAGAGCCACTGAGAGATCACAGTGATAGCACGTAGTGACACAGAGATCACAGTGATAGCACGTAGTGACACTGAGAGATCACCATGATAGCAGGTAGTGACACTGCGAGATCACAGTGATAGCACGTAGTGACACTGAGAGATCACAGTGATAGCACGTAGTGACACTGAGAGATCACAGTGATAGCACGTAGTGACAATGAGAGATCACAGTGATAGCACGTAGTGACACTGATAGATCACAGTACTGGCACGTAGTGACACTGAGAGAGCACAGTGATAGCACGAAGTGACACTGAGAGATCACAGTGATAGCACGTAGTGACACTGCGAGATCACAGTGATAGCACGTAGTGACACTGAGAGAACACAGTGATAGCACGTAGTGATACGGAGAGATCACAGTGATAGCACGTAGTGACACTGAGAGATCACAGTGATAGAACGTAGAGACACTGAGAGATCACAGTGATAGCACGCCAAGACACTGAGAGATCACAGTGATAGCAGGTAGTGACAATGAGAGATCACAGTGATAGCACGTAGTGACACTGAGAGATCACAGTGATAGCACGTAGTGACACTGAGAGATCACAGTGATAGCACGTAGTGACACTGAGATATCACAGTGATAGCACGTAGAGACACTGAGGGATCACAGTGATAGCACGTAGTGACATTGAGAGATCACAGTGATAGCACATAGAGACACTGAGAGATCACAGTGATAGCACGTAGTGACACTGAGAGATCACAGTGATAGCACGTAGTGACACTGAGAGATCACAGTGATAGCACGTGGTGACACTGAGAGATCACAGTAATAGCACGTAGTGACACTGAGAGATCACAGTATTGGGACGTAATGACACTGAGAGATCACAGTGATAGCACGTAGTGACACTGAGAGGTCACAGTGATAGCACGTAGTGACACTGAGAGATCACAGTGATAGCACGTAGTGACACTGAGAGATCACAGTGATAGCACGTAGTGACACTGAGAGATCACAGTACTGGCACGTAGAGACACGGAGAGATCACAGTGATAGCACGTAGTGACACTGAGAGATCACAGTGATAGCACGTAGTGACACTGAGAGATCACAGTGATAGCACGTAGTGACACTGAGAGATCACAGTGATAGCACGTAGTGACACTGAGAGATCACAGTGATAGCACGTAGTGACACTGAGAGATCACAGTGATAGCACGTAGTGGCACTGAGAGATCACAGTGATAGCACGTAGAGACACTGAGAGATCACAGTGATAGCACGTAGTGACACTGAGAGATCACAGTGATAGCACGTAGTGACACTGAGAGATCACAGTGATAGCACGAAGTGACACTGAGAGATCACAGTGATAGCACGTAGTGACACTGAGAGACCACAGTCATAGCACATAGAGGCACTGAGAGATCACAGTGATAGCATGTAGTGACACGGAGAGATCACAGTGATAGCACGTGCTGACATGACAGATCACAGTGATAGCACGTAGAGACACTGAGAGATCAAAGTGATTGCACGTAGTGACACTGAGAGATCACAGTGATAGCACGTAGTGACACTGACAGATCACAGTGATAGCACGTATTGACACTCAGAGATCACAGTGATAGCACGTAGTGACACTGAGATATCACAGTGATAGCACGTATTGACACTGAGAGATCACAGTGATAGCACGTAGTGACACTGAGAGATCACAGTGATAGCATGTAGTGACACTGAGAGATCACAGTACTAGCACATAGTGACACTGAGAGATCACAGTGCTAGCACGTAGTGACACTGAGAGATCACAGTGATAGCACGTAGAGACACTGAGGGATCACAGTGATAGCACGTAGTGACACTGAGAGATCACAGTGATAGCACGTAGAGACACTGAGAGATCACAGTGATAGCACGTAGTGACACTGAGAGATCACAGTATTGTGACGTAGTGACACTGAGAGATCACAGTGATAGCACGTAGTGACACTGAGAGGTCACAGTGATAGCACGTAGTGACACTGAGAGATCACAGTGATAGCACGTAGTGACACTGAGAGATCACAGTGATAGCACGTAGTGACACTGAGAGATTACAGAACTGGCACGTAGAGACAAGGAGAGATCACAGTGATAGCACGTAGTGACAATGAGAGATCACAGTGATAGCACATAGTGACACTGATAGATCACAGTGATAGCACGTAGTGACACTGAGAGATCACAGTGATAGCACGTAGTGACACTGAGACATCACAGTGATAGCACGTAGTGACACTGAGAGATCACAGTGATAGCACGTAGTGGCACTGAGAGATCACAGTGATAGCACGTAGAGACACTGAGAGACCACAGTGATAGGACGTAGTGACACTGAGAGATCACAGTGATAGCATGTAGTGACACTGAGAGATCACAGTGATAGCACGTAGTGACACTGAGAGATCACGGTGATAGCACGTAGTGACACTGAGAGATCACAGTGATAGCACGTAGTGACACTGAGAGATCACAGTGATAGCACGTAGAGACACTGAGAGATCACAGTGATAGCACGTAGTGACACTGAGAGATCACAGTAATAGCTCGTAGTGACACTGAGAGATCACAGTACTGGGACGTAGTGACACTGAGAGATCACAGTGATTGCACGTAGTGACACTGCGAGATCACAGTGATAGCACGTAGTGACACGGAGAGATCACAGTGATAGCACGTAGTGACACTGAGAGATCACAGTGATAGCACGTAGTGACACTGAGATATCACAGTGATAGCACGTAGTGACACTGAGAGATCACATTGATAGCACGTAGTGACACTGAGAGATCACAGTAATAGCACGTAGTGACACTGAGAGATCACAGTATTGGGACGTAGTGAAACTGAGAGATCACAGTGATAGCACGTAGTGACACTGAGAGGTCACAGTGATAGCACGTAGTGACACTGAGAGATCACAGTGATAGCACGTAGTGACACTGAGAGATCACAGTATTGTGACGTAGTGACACTGAGAGATAACAGTGATAGCACGTAGTGACACTGAGAGGTCACAGTGATAGCACGTAGTGACACTGAGAGATCACAGTGATAGCACGTAGTGACACTGAGAGATCACAGTGATAGCACGTAGTGACACTGAGAGATTACAGTACTGGCACGTAGAGACAAGGTGAGATCACAGTGATAGCACGTAGTGACAATGAGAGATCACAGTGATAGCACATAGTGACACTGATAGATCACAGTGATAGCACGTAGTGACACTGAGAGATCACAGTGATAGCACGTAGTGACACTGAGAGATCACAGTGATAGCACGTAGTGACACTGAGAGATCACAGTGATAGCACGTAGTGGCACTGAGTGATCACAGTGATAGCACGTAGAGACACTGAGAGATCACAGTGATAGCACGTAGTGACACTGAGAGATCACAGTGATAGCATGTAGTGACACTGAGAGATCACAGTGATAGCACGTATTGACACTGAGAGATCACAGTGATAGCACGTAGTGACACTGAGAGATCACAGTGATAGCATGTAGTGACACTGAGAGATCACAGTACTAGCACATAGTGACACTGAGAGATCACAGTGCTAGCACGTAGTGACACTGAGAGATCACAGTGATAGCACGTAGAGACACTGAGGGATCACAGTGATAGCACGTAGTGACACTGAGAGATCACAGTGATTGCACGTAGAGACACTGAGAGATCACAGTGATAGCACGTAGTGACACTGAGAGATCACAGTATTGTGACGTAGTGACACTGAGAGATCACAGTGATAGCACGTAGTGACACTGAGAGGTCACAGTGATAGCACGTAGTGACACTGAGAGATCACAGTGATAGCACGTAGTGACACTGAGAGATCACAGTGATAGCACGTAGTGACACTGAGAGATTACAGAACTGGCACGTAGAGACAAGGAGAGATCACAGTGATAGCACGTAGTGACAATGAGAGATCACAGTGATAGCACATAGTGACACTGATAGATCACAGTGATAGCACGTAGTGACACTGAGAGATCACAGTGATAGCACGTAGTGACACTGAGACATCACAGTGATAGCACGTAGTGACACTGAGAGATCACAGTGATAGCACGTAGTGGCACTGAGAGATCACAGTGATAGCACGTAGAGACACTGAGAGACCACAGTGATAGGACGTAGTGACACTGAGAGATCACAGTGATAGCATGTAGTGACACTGAGAGATCACAGTGATAGCACGTAGTGACACTGAGAGATCACGGTGATAGCACGTAGTGACACTGAGAGATCACAGTGATAGCACGTAGTGACACTGAGAGATCACAGTGATAGCACGTAGAGACACTGAGAGATCACAGTGATAGCACGTAGTGACACTGAGAGATCACAGTAATAGCTCGTAGTGACACTGAGAGATCACAGTACTGGGACGTAGTGACACTGAGAGATCACAGTGATTGCACGTAGTGACACTGCGAGATCACAGTGATAGCACGTAGTGACACGGAGAGATCACAGTGATAGCACGTAGTGACACTGAGAGATCACAGTGATAGCACGTAGTGACACTGAGATATCACAGTGATAGCACGTAGTGACACTGAGAGATCACATTGATAGCACGTAGTGACACTGAGAGATCACAGTAATAGCACGTAGTGACACTGAGAGATCACAGTATTGTGACGTAGTGAAACTGAGAGATCACAGTGATAGCACGTAGTGACACTGAGAGGTCACAGTGATAGCACGTAGTGACACTGAGAGATCACAGTGATAGCACGTAGTGACACTGAGAGATCACAGTATTGTGACGTAGTGACACTGAGAGATAACAGTGATAGCACGTAGTGACACTGAGAGGTCACAGTGATAGCACGTAGTGACACTGAGAGATCACAGTGATAGCACGTAGTGACACTGAGAGATCACAGTGATAGCACGTAGTGACACTGAGAGATTACAGTACTGGCACGTAGAGACAAGGTGAGATCACAGTGATAGCACGTAGTGACAATGAGAGATCACAGTGATAGCACATAGTGACACTGATAGATCACAGTGATAGCACGTAGTGACACTGAGAGATCACAGTGATAGCACGTAGTGACACTGAGAGATCACAGTGATAGCACGTAGTGACACTGAGAGATCACAGTGATAGCACGTAGTGGCACTGAGAGATCACAGTGATAGCACGTAGAGACACTGAGAGATCACAGTGATAGCACGTAGTGACACTGAGAGATCACAGTGATAGCATTTAGTGACACTGAGAGATCACAGTGATAGCACGTAGTGACACTGAGAGATCACGGAGATAGCACGTAGTGACACTGAGAGATCACAGTGATAGAACGTAGTGACACAGAGAGATCACAGTGATAGCACGTAGAGACACTGAGAGATCACAGTGATAGCACGTAGTGACACTGAGAGATCACAGTAATAGCACGTAGTGACACTGAGATATCACAGTACTGGGACGTAGTGACACTGAGAGATCACAGTGATTGCACGTAGTGACACTGCGAGATCACAGTGATAGCACGTAGTGACACGGAGAGATCACAGTGATAGCACGTAGAGACACTGAGAGATCACAGTGATAGCACGTAGTGACATGGAGAGATCAAAGTGATAGCACGTGGTGACACTGAGAGATCACAGTGATAGCACTTAGAGACACTGAGAGATCACAGTGATAGCACGTAGTGACACTGAGAGTTCATAGTGATAGCACGTAGTGACACTGAGAGATCACAGTGATAGCACGTAGTGACACTGAGAGATCACAGTGATAGCACGTAGTGACACGGAGTGATCACAGTGATAGCACGTAGTGACACTGAGAGATCAGAGTGATAGCACGTAGAGACACTGAGAGATCACAGTGATAGCACGTAGAGACACTGAGAGATCACAGTGATAGCACGTAGTGACATGGAGAGATCACAGTGATAGCACGTAGTGACACTGAGAGATCACAGTGATAGCACTTAGAGACACTGAGAGATCACAGTGATAGCACGTAGTGACACTGAGAGATCACAGTGATAGCACGTAGAGACACTGAGTGATCCCAGTGGTAGCACGTAGTGACACTGAGAGATCACAGTGATAGCACGTACTGACACTGAGAGGTCACAGTGATAGCACGTAGTGACACTGAGAGGTCACAGTGATAGCACGTAGTGACATTGAGTGATCACAGTGATAGCACGTAGTGACACTGAGAGATCACAGTGATTGCACGTAGTGACACTGAGAGATCACAGAGATAGCACGTAGAGACACTGAGAGATCACAGTGATAGCACTTAGAGACACTGAGAGATCACAGTGATCGCACGTAGTGACACGGAGTGATCACAGTGATAGCACGTAGTGACACTGAGAGATCACAGTGATAGCACGTAGTGACACTGAGAGATCACAGTGAAAGCACGTAGTGACACTGAGAGATCACAGTGACAGCACGTAGAGACAGTGAGAGATCACAGTGATAGCACGAAGTGACACTGAGAGATCACAGTGATAGCACGTAGTGACACAGAGAGATCACAGTGATAGCACGTAGTGACACTGAGAGATCACAGTGATAGCACGTAGTGAGACTGAGAGATCACAGTGATAGCAAGTAGTGACACTGAGAGATCACATTGATAGCACGTAGTGACACTGAGAGATCACAGTGATAGCACGTAGTGACACTGAGAGATCACAGTGATAGCACGTAGTGACACTGAGAGATCACAGTGATAGCACGTAGAGACACTGAGAGATCACAGTGATAGCACGTAGTGACACTGAGAGATCACAGTGATAGACGGTAGTGACACTGAGAGATCACAGTGATAGCACGTAGAGACACTGAGAGATCACAGTGATAGCACGTAGTGACACTGAGAGATCACAGTGATAGCACGTAGTGACACTGAGAGATCACAGTGATAGCACGTAGTGGCACTGAGTGATCACAGTGATAGCACGTAGAGACACTGAGAGATCACAGTGATAGCACGTAGTGACACTGAGAGATCACAGTGATAGCATGTAGTGACACTGAGAGATCACAGTGATAGCACGTATTGACACTGAGAGATCACAGTGATAGCACGTAGTGACACTGAGAGATCACAGTGATAGCATGTAGTGACACTGAGAGATCACAGTACTAGCACATAGTGACACTGAGAGATCACAGTGCTAGCACGTAGTGACACTGAGAGATCACAGTGATAGCACGTAGAGACACTGAGGGATCACAGTGATAGCACGTAGTGACACTGAGAGATCACAGTGATAGCACGTAGAGACACTGAGAGATCACAGTGATAGCACGTAGTGACACTGAGAGATCACAGTATTGTGACGTAGTGACACTGAGAGATCACAGTGATAGCACGTAGTGACACTGAGAGGTCACAGTGATAGCACGTAGTGACACTGAGAGATCACAGTGATAGCACGTAGTGACACTGAGAGATCACAGTGATAGCACGTAGTGACACTGAGAGATTACAGAACTGGCACGTAGAGACAAGGAGAGATCACAGTGATAGCACGTAGTGACAATGAGAGATCACAGTGATAGCACATAGTGACACTGATAGATCACAGTGATAGCACGTAGTGACACTGAGAGATCACAGTGATAGCACGTAGTGACACTGAGACATCACAGTGATAGCACGTAGTGACACTGAGAGATCACAGTGATAGCACGTAGTGGCACTGAGAGATCACAGTGATAGCACGTAGAGACACTGAGAGACCACAGTGATAGGACGTAGTGACACTGAGAGATCACAGTGATAGCATGTAGTGACACTGAGAGATCACAGTGATAGCACGTAGTGACACTGAGAGATCACGGTGATAGCACGTAGTGACACTGAGAGATCACAGTGATAGCACGTAGTGACACTGAGAGATCACAGTGATAGCACGTAGAGACACTGAGAGATCACAGTGATAGCACGTAGTGACACTGAGAGATCACAGTAATAGCTCGTAGTGACACTGAGAGATCACAGTACTGGGACGTAGTGACACTGAGAGATCACAGTGATTGCACGTAGTGACACTGCGAGATCACAGTGATAGCACGTAGTGACACGGAGAGATCACAGTGATAGCACGTAGTGACACTGAGAGATCACAGTGATAGCACGTAGTGACACTGAGATATCACAGTGATAGCACGTAGTGACACTGAGAGATCACATTGATAGCACGTAGTGACACTGAGAGATCACAGTAATAGCACGTAGTGACACTGAGAGATCACAGTATTGTGACGTAGTGAAACTGAGAGATCACAGTGATAGCACGTAGTGACACTGAGAGGTCACAGTGATAGCACGTAGTGACACTGAGAGATCACAGTGATAGCACGTAGTGACACTGAGAGATCACAGTATTGTGACGTAGTGACACTGAGAGATAACAGTGATAGCACGTAGTGACACTGAGAGGTCACAGTGATAGCACGTAGTGACACTGAGAGATCACAGTGATAGCACGTAGTGACACTGAGAGATCACAGTGATAGCACGTAGTGACACTGAGAGATTACAGTACTGGCACGTAGAGACAAGGTGAGATCACAGTGATAGCACGTAGTGACAATGAGAGATCACAGTGATAGCACATAGTGACACTGATAGATCACAGTGATAGCACGTAGTGACACTGAGAGATCACAGTGATAGCACGTAGTGACACTGAGAGATCACAGTGATAGCACGTAGTGACACTGAGAGATCACAGTGATAGCACGTAGTGGCACTGAGAGATCACAGTGATAGCACGTAGAGACACTGAGAGATCACAGTGATAGCACGTAGTGACACTGAGAGATCACAGTGATAGCATTTAGTGACACTGAGAGATCACAGTGATAGCACGTAGTGACACTGAGAGATCACGGAGATAGCACGTAGTGACACTGAGAGATCACAGTGATAGAACGTAGTGACACAGAGAGATCACAGTGATAGCACGTAGAGACACTGAGAGATCACAGTGATAGCACGTAGTGACACTGAGAGATCACAGTAATAGCACGTAGTGACACTGAGATATCACAGTACTGGGACGTAGTGACACTGAGAGATCACAGTGATTGCACGTAGTGACACTGCGAGATCACAGTGATAGCACGTAGTGACACGGAGAGATCACAGTGATAGCACGTAGAGACACTGAGAGATCACAGTGATAGCACGTAGTGACATGGAGAGATCAAAGTGATAGCACGTGGTGACACTGAGAGATCACAGTGATAGCACTTAGAGACACTGAGAGATCACAGTGATAGCACGTAGTGACACTGAGAGTTCATAGTGATAGCACGTAGTGACACTGAGAGATCACAGTGATAGCACGTAGTGACACTGAGAGATCACAGTGATAGCACGTAGTGACACGGAGTGATCACAGTGATAGCACGTAGTGACACTGAGAGATCAGAGTGATAGCACGTAGAGACACTGAGAGATCACAGTGATAGCACGTAGAGACACTGAGAGATCACAGTGATAGCACGTAGTGACATGGAGAGATCACAGTGATAGCACGTAGTGACACTGAGAGATCACAGTGATAGCACTTAGAGACACTGAGAGATCACAGTGATAGCACGTAGTGACACTGAGAGATCACAGTGATAGCACGTAGAGACACTGAGTGATCCCAGTGGTAGCACGTAGTGACACTGAGAGATCACAGTGATAGCACGTACTGACACTGAGAGGTCACAGTGATAGCACGTAGTGACACTGAGAGGTCACAGTGATAGCACGTAGTGACATTGAGTGATCACAGTGATAGCACGTAGTGACACTGAGAGATCACAGTGATTGCACGTAGTGACACTGAGAGATCACAGAGATAGCACGTAGAGACACTGAGAGATCACAGTGATAGCACTTAGAGACACTGAGAGATCACAGTGATCGCACGTAGTGACACGGAGTGATCACAGTGATAGCACGTAGTGACACTGAGAGATCACAGTGATAGCACGTAGTGACACTGAGAGATCACAGTGAAAGCACGTAGTGACACTGAGAGATCACAGTGACAGCACGTAGAGACAGTGAGAGATCACAGTGATAGCACGAAGTGACACTGAGAGATCACAGTGATAGCACGTAGTGACACAGAGAGATCACAGTGATAGCACGTAGTGACACTGAGAGATCACAGTGATAGCACGTAGTGAGACTGAGAGATCACAGTGATAGCAAGTAGTGACACTGAGAGATCACATTGATAGCACGTAGTGACACTGAGAGATCACAGTGATAGCACGTAGTGACACTGAGAGATCACAGTGATAGCACGTAGTGACACTGAGAGATCACAGTGATAGCACGTAGAGACACTGAGAGATCACAGTGATAGCACGTAGTGACACTGAGAGATCACAGTGATAGCCCGTAGTGACACTGAGAGATCACAGTGATAGCACGTAGAGAGACTGAGAGATCACAGTGATAGCACGTAGTGACACTGAGAGATCACAGTGATAGCACGTAGTGACACTGAGAGATCACAGTGATAGCACGTAGTGACACTGAGGGATCACAGTACTGGCACGTAGAGACACGGAGAGATCACAGTGATAGCACGTAGTGACACTGAGAGATCACAGTGATAGCACGTAGTGACACTGAGAGATCACAGTGATAGCACGTAGAGACACTGAGAGATCACAGTGATAGCATGTAGTGACACTGAGAGATCACAGTGATAGCACGTAGTGACACTGAGAGATCACAGTGATAGCACGTAGTGACACTGAAAGATCACAGTGATAGCACGTAGTGACACTGAGAGATCACAGTCATAGCACATAGAGGCACTGAGAGATCACAGTGATAGCATGTAGTGACACGGAGAGATCACAGTGTTAGCACGTACTGACATGACAGATCACAGTGATAGCACGTAGAGACACTGAGAGATCACAGTCATAGCACATAGAGGCACTGAGGGATCACAGTGATAGCACGTAGTGACACTGAGAGATCACAGTGATAGCACGTAGAGACACTGAGAGATCACAGTGATAGCACGTAGTGACACTGAGAGATCAGAGTATTGTGACGTAGTGACACTGAGAGATCACAGTGATAGCACGTAGTGACACTGAGAGGTCACAGTGATAGCACGTAGTGACACTGAGAGATCACAGTGATAGCACGTAGTGACACTGAGAGATCACAGTGATAGCACGTAGTGACACTGAGAGATCACAGTGATAGCACGTAGTGACACTGAGAGATCACAGTGATAGCACGTAGTGACACTGAGAGATCACAGTGACAGCACGTAGAGACAGTGAGAGATCACAGTGATAGCACGAAGTGACACTGAGAGATCACAGTGATAGCACGTAGTGACACAGAGAGATCACAGTGATAGCACTTAGTGACACTGAGAGATCACAGTGATAGCACGTAGTGACACTGAGAGATCACATTGATAGCACGTAGTGAGACTGAGAGATCACAGTGATAGCAAGTAGTGACACTGAGAGATCACATTGATAGCACGTAGTGACACTGAGAGATCACATTGATAGCACGTAGTGACACTGAGAGATCACAGTGATAGCACGTAGTGACACTGAGAGATCACAGTGATAGCACGTAGAGACACTGAGAGATCACAGTGATAGCACGTAGTGACACTGAGAGATCACAGTGATAGCCCGTAGTGACACTGAGAGATCACAGTGATAGCACGTAGAGACACTGAGAGATCACAGTGATAGCACGTAGTGACACTGAGAGATCACAGTGATAGCACGTAGTGACACTGAGAGATCACAGTGATAGCCCGTAGTGACACTGAGAGATCAGATTGATAGCAAGTAGTGACACTGTGAGAGCACAGTGATAGCACGTAGTGACACTGAGAGATCACAGTGAAAGCACGTAGTGACACTGAGAGATCACAGTGATAGCACGGAGTGACACGGAGAGATCACAGTGACAGCATGTACTGACACTGAGAGATCACAGTGATATCACGTAGTGACACTGAGAGATCACAGTAATAGCACGTAGAGCCACTGAGAGATCACAGTGATAGCACGTAGTGACACAGAGATCACAGTGATAGCACGTAGTGACACTGAGAGATCACCATGATAGCAGGTAGTGACACTGCGAGATCACAGTGATAGCACGTAGTGACACTGAGAGATCACAGTGATAGCACGTAGTGACACTGAGAGATCACAGTGATAGCACGTAGTGACAATGAGAGATCACAGTGATAGCACGTAGTGACACTGATAGATCACAGTACTGGCACGTAGTGACACTGAGAGATCACAGTGATAGCACGTAGTGACACTGACAGATCACAGTGATAGCACGTATTGACACTGAGAGATCACAGTGATAGCACGTAGTGACACTGAGATATCACAGTGATAGCACGTATTGACACTGAGAGATCACAGTGATAGCACGTAGTGACACTGAGAGAGCACAGTGATAGCATGTAGTGACACTGAGAGATCACAGTACTAGCACATAGTGACACTGAGAGATCACAGTGCTAGCACGTAGTGACACTGAGAGATCACAGTGATAGCACGTAGAGACACTGTGGGATCACAGTGATAGCACGTAGTGACACTGAGAGATCACAGTGATAGCACGTAGAGACACTGAGAGATCACAGTGATAGCACGTAGTGACACTGAGAGATCACAGTATTGTGACGTAGTGACACTGAGAGATCACAGTGATAGCACGTAGTGACACTGAGAGGTCACAGTGATAGCACGTAGTGACACTGAGAGATCACAGTGATAGCACGTAGTGACACTGAGAGATCACAGTGATAGCACGTAGTGACACTGAGAGATTACAGAACTGGCACGTAGAGACAAGGAGAGATCACAGTGATAGCACGTAGTGACAATGAGAGATCACAGTGATAGCACATAGTGACACTGATAGATCACAGTGATAGCACGTAGTGACACTGAGAGATCACAGTGATAGCACGTAGTGACACTGAGACATCACAGTGATAGCACGTAGTGACACTGAGAGATCACAGTGATAGCACGTAGTGGCACTGAGAGATCACAGTGATAGCACGTAGAGACACTGAGAGATCACAGTGATAGCACGTAGTGAAACTGAGAGATCACAGTGATAGCATGTAGTGACACTGAGAGATCACAGTGATAGCACGTAGTGACACTGAGAGATCACGGTGATAGCACGTAGTGACACTGAGAGATCACAGTGATAGCACGTAGTGACACTGAGAGATCACAGTGATAGCACGTAGAGACACTGAGAGATCACAGTGATAGCACGTAGTGACACTGAGAGATCACAGTAATAGCTCGTAGTGACACTGAGAGATCACAGTACTGGGACGTAGTGACACTGAGAGATCACAGTGATTGCACGTAGTGACACTGCGAGATCACAGTGATAGCACGTAGTGACACGGAGAGATCACAGTGATAGCACGTAGAGACACTGAGAGATCACAGTGATAGCACGTAGTGACACTGAGAGATCACAGTGATAGCACGTAGTGACACTGAGATATCACAGTGATAGCACGTAGTGACACTGAGAGATCACATTGATAGCACGTAGTGACACTGAGAGATCACAGTAATAGCACGTAGTGACACTGAGAGATCACAGTATTGGGACGTAGTGAAACTGAGAGATCACAGTGATAGCACGTAGTGACACTGAGAGGTCACAGTGATAGCACGTAGTGACACTGAGAGATCACAGTGATAGCACGTAGTGACACTGAGAGATCACAGTATTGTGACGTAGTGACACTGAGAGATCACAGTGATAGCACGTAGTGACACTGAGAGGTCACAGTGATAGCACGTAGTGACACTGCGAGATCACAGTGATAGCACGTAGTGACACTGAGAGATTACAGTACTGGCACGTAGAGACAAGGTGAGATCGCAGTGATAGCACGTAGTGACAATGAGAGATCACAGTGATAGCACATAGTGACACTGATAGATCACAGTGATAGCACGTAGTGACACTGAGAGATCACAGTGATAGCACGTAGTGACACTGAGACATCACAGTGATAGCACGTAGTGACACTGAGAGATCACAGTGATAGCACGTAGTGGCACTGAGAGATCACAGTGATAGCACGTAGAGACACTGAGAGATCACAGTGATAGCACGTAGTGACACTGAGAGATCACAGTGATAGCATGTAGTGACACTGAGAGATCACAGTGATAGCACGTAGTGACACTGCGAGATCACGGTGATAGCACGTAGTGACACTGAGAGATCACAGTGATAGCACGTAGTGACACAGAGAGATCACAGTGATAGCACGTAGAGACACTGAGAGATCACAGTGATAGCACGTAGTGACACTGAGAGATCACATTAATAGCACGTAGTGACACTGAGATATCACAGTACTGGGACGTAGTGACACTGAGAGATCACAGTGATTGCACGTAGTGACACTGCGAGATCACAGTGATAGCATGTAGTGACACGGAGAGATCACAGTGATAGCACGTAGAGACACTGAGAGATCACAGTGATAGCACGTAGTGACATGGAGAGATCACAGTGATAGCACGTAGTGACACTGAGAGATCACAGTGATAGCTCTTAGAGACACTGAGAGATCACAGTGATAGCACGTAGTGACACTGACAGTTCATAGTGATAGCACGTAGTGACACTGAGAGATCACAGTGATAGCACGTAGTGACACTGAGAGATCACAGTGATAGCACGTAGTGACACGGAGTGATCACAGTGATAGCACGTAGTGACACTGAGAGATCAGAGTGATAGCACGTAGAGACACTGAGAGATCACAGTGATAGCACGGAGAGACACTGAGAGATCACAGTGATAGCACGTAGTGACATGGAGAGATCACAGTGATAGCACGTAGTGACACTGAGAGATCACAGTGATAGCACTTAGAGACACTGAGAGATCACAGTGATAGCACGTAGTGACACTGAGAGATCACAGTGATAGCACGTAGAGACACTGAGTGATCCCAGTGGTAGCACGTAGTGACAGTGAGAGATCACAGTGATAGCACGTACTGACACTGAGAGGTCACAGTGATAGCACGTAGTGACACTGAGAGGTCACAGTGATAGCACGTAGTGACATTGAGTGATCACAGTGATAGCACGTAGTGACACTGAGAGATCACAGTGATTGCACGTAGTGACACTGAGAGATCACAGAGATAGCACGTAGAGACACTGAGAGATCACAGTGATAGCACTTAGAGACACTGAGAGATCACAGTGATCGCACGTAGTGACACGGAGTGATCACAGTGATAGCACGTAGTGACACTGAGAGATCACAGTGATAGCACGTAGTGACACTGAGAGATCACAGTGAAAGCACGTAGTGACACTGAGAGATCACAGTGACAGCACGTAGAGACAGTGAGAGATCACAGTGATAGCACGAAGTGACACTGAGAGATCACAGTGATAGCACGTAGTGACACAGAGAGATCACAGTGATAGCACGTAGTGACACTGAGAGATCACAGTGATAGCACGTAGTGAGACTGAGAGATCACAGTGATAGCAAGTAGTGACACTGAGAGATCACATTGATAGCACGTAGTGACACTGAGAGATCACAGTGATAGCACGTAGTGACACTGAGAGATCACAGTGATAGCACGTAGTGACACTGAGAGATCACAGTGATAGCACGTAGAGACACTGAGAGATCACAGTGATAGCACGTAGTGACACTGAGAGATCACAGTGATAGCCCGTAGTGACACTGAGAGATCACAGTGATAGCACGTAGAGACACTGAGAGATCACAGTGATAGCACGTAGTGACACTGAGAGATCACATTGATAGCACGTAGTGACACTGAGAGATCACAGTGATAGCACGTAGTGACACTGAGAGATCACAGTACTGGCACGTAGAGACACGGAGAGATCACAGTGATAGCACGTAGTGACACTGAGAGATCACAGTGATAGCACGTAGTGACACTGAGAGATCACAGTGATAGCATGTAGTGACACTGAGAGATCACAGTGATAGCACGTAGTGACACTGAGAGATCACATTGATAGCACGTGGTGACACTGAGAGATCACAGTGATAGCACGTAGTGGCACTGAGAGATCACAGTGATAGCACGTAGAGACACTGAGAGATCACAGTGATAGCATGTAGTGACACTGAGAGATCACAGTGATAGCACGTAGTGACACTGAGAGATCACAGTGATAACACGTAGTGACACTGAAAGATCACAGTGATAGCACGTAGTGACACTGAGAGATCACAGTCATAGCACATAGAGGCACTGAGAGATCACAGTGATATCATGTAGTGACACGGAGAGATCACAGTGTTAGCACGTACTGACATGACAGATCACAGTGATAGCACGTAGAGACACTGAGAGATCACAGTCATAGCACATAGAGGCACTGAGGGATCACAGTGATAGCACGTAGTGACACTGAGAGATCACAGTGATAGCACGTAGAGACACTGAGAGATCACAGTGATAGCACGTAGTGACACTGAGAGATCAGAGTATTGTGACGTAGTGACACTGAGAGATCACAGTGATAGCACGTAGTGACACTGAGAGGTCACAGTGATAGCACGTAGTGACACTGAGAGATCACAGTGATAGCACGTAGTGACACTGAGAGATCACATTGATAGCACGTAGTGACACTGAGAGATCACAGTGATAGCACGTAGTGACACTGAGAGATCACAGTGATAGCACGTAGTGACACTGAGAGATCACAGTGACAGCACGTAGAGACAGTGAGAGATCACAGTGATAGCACGAAGTGACACTGAGAGATCACAGTGATAGCACGTAGTGACACAGAGAGATCACAGTGATAGCACGTAGTGACACTGAGAGATCACAGTGATAGCACGTAGTGACACTGAGAGATCACATTGATAGCACGTAGTGAGACTGAGAGATCACAGTGATAGCAAGTAGTGACACTGAGAGATCACATTGATAGCACGTAGTGACACTGAGAGATCACAGTGATAGCACGTAGTGACACTGAGAGATCACAGTGATAGCACGTAGTGACAATGAGAGATCACAGTGATAGCACGTAGAGACACTGAGAGATCACAGTGATAGCACGTAGTGACACTGAGAGATCACAGTGATAGCCCGTAGTGACACTGAGAGATCACAGTGATAGCACGTAGAGACACTGAGAGATCACAGTGATAGCACGTAGTGACACTGAGCGATCACAGTGATAGCACGTAGTGACACTGAGAGATCACAGTGATAGCCCGTAGTGACACTGAGAGATCAGAGTGATAGCAAGTAGTGACACTGTGAGAGCACAGTGATAGCACGTAGTGACACTGTGAGATCACAGTGAAAGCACGTAGTGACACTGAGAGATCACAGTGATAGCACGGAGTGACACGGAGAGATCACAGTGATAGCATGTACTGACACTGAGAGATCACAGTGATAGCACGTAGTGACACTGAGAGATCACAGTAATAGCACATAGAGCCACTGAGAGATCACAGTGATAGCACGTAGTGACACAGAGATCACAGTGATAGCACGTAGTGACACTGAGAGATCACCATGATAGCAGGTAGTGACACTGCGAGATCACAGTGATAGCACGTAGTGACACTGAGAGATCACAGTGATAGCACGTAGTGACACTGAGAGATCACAGTGATAGCACGTAGTGACAATGAGAGATCACAGTGATAGCACGTAGTGACACTGATAGATCACAGTACTGGCACGTAGTGACACTGAGAGATCACAGTGATAGCACGAAGTGACACTGAGAGATCACAGTGATAGCACGTAGTGACACTGCGAGATCACAGTGATAGCACGTAGTGACACTGAGAGAACACAGTGATAGCACGTAGTGATACGGAGAGATCACAGTGATAGCACGTAGTGACACTGAGAGATCACAGTGATAGAACGTAGAGACACTGAGAGATCACAGTGATAGCACGCCAAGACACTGAGATATCACAGTGATAGCACGTAGTGACAATGAGAGATCACAGTGATAGCACGTAGAGACACTGAGAGATCACAGTGATAGCACGTAGAGACACTGAGAGATCACAGTGATAGCATGTAGTGACACTGAGAGATCACAGTGATAGCACGTAGTGACACTGAGAGATCACAGTGATAGCACGTAGTGACACTGAGAGATCACAGTGATAGCACGTAGTGACACTGAGATATCACAGTGATAGCACGTAGAGACACTGAGGGATCACAGTGATAGCACGTAGTGACATTGAGAGATCACAGTGATAGCACGTAGAGACACTGAGAGATCACAGTGATAGCACGTAGTGACACTGAGAGATCACAGTGATAGCACGTAGTGACACTGAGAGATCACAGTGATAGCACGTGGTGACACTGAGAGATCACAGTAATAGCACGTAGTGACACGGAGAGATCACAGTATTGGGACGTAGTGACACTGAGAGATCACAGTGATAGCACGTAGTGACACTGAGAGGTCACAGTGATAGCACGTAGTGACACGGAGTGATCACAGTGATAGCACGTAGTGACACTGAGAGATCACAGTGATAGCACGTAGTGACACTGAGAGATCACAGTGAAAGCACGTAGTGACACTGAGAGATCACAGTGACAGCACGTAGAGACAGTGAGAGATCACAGTGATAGCACGAAGTGACACTGAGAGATCACAGTGATAGCACGTAGTGACACAGAGAGATCACAGTGATAGCACGTAGTGACACTGAGAGATCACAGTGATAGCACGTAGTGAGACTGAGAGATCACAGTGATAGCAAGTAGTGACACTGAGAGATCACATTGATAGCACGTAGTGACACTGAGAGATCACAGTGATAGCACGTAGTGACACTGAGAGATCACAGTGATAGCACGTAGTGACACTGAGAGATCACAGTGATAGCACGTAGAGACACTGAGAGATCACAGTGATAGCACGTAGTGACACTGAGAGATCACAGTGATAGCCCGTAGTGACACTGAGAGATCACAGTGATAGCACGTAGAGACACTGAGAGATCACAGTGATAGCACGTAGTGACACTGAGAGATCACAGTGATAGCACGTAGTGACACTGAGAGATCACAGTGATAGCACGTAGTGACACTGAGAGATCACAGTACTGGCACGTAGAGACACGGAGAGATCACAGTGATAGCACGTAGTGACACTGAGAGATCACAGTGATAGCACGTAGTGACACTGAGAGATCACAGTGATAGCATGTAGTGACACTGAGAGATCACAGTGATAGCACGTAGTGACACTGAGAGATCACAGTGATAGCACGTGGTGACACTGAGAGATCACAGTGATAGCCCGTAGTGGCACTGAGAGATCACAGTGATAGCACGTAGAGACACTGAGAGATCACAGTGATAGCATGTAGTGACACTGAGAGATCACAGTGATAGCACGTAGTGACACTGAGAGATCACAGTGATAGCACGTAGTGACACTGAAAGATCACAGTGATAGCACGTAGTGACACTGAGAGATCACAGTCATAGCACATAGAGGCACTGAGAGATCACAGTGATAGCATGTAGTGACACGGAGAGATCACAGTGTTAGCACGTACTGACATGACAGATCACAGTGATAGCACGTAGAGACACTGAGAGATCACAGTCATAGCACATAGAGGCACTGAGGGATCACAGTGATAGCACGTAGTGACACTGAGAGATCACAGTGATAGCACGTAGAGACACTGAGAGATCACAGTGATAGCACGTAGTGACACTGAGAGATCAGAGTATTGTGACGTAGTAACACTGAGAGATCACAGTGATAGCACGTAGTGACACTGAGAGGTCACAGTGATAGCACGTAGTGACACTGAGAGATCACAGTGATAGCACGTAGTGACACTGAGAGATCACAGTGATAGCACGTAGTGACACTGAGAGATCACAGTGATAGCACGTAGTGACACTGAGAGATCACAGTGATAGCACGTAGTGACACTGAGAGATCACAGTGACAGCACGTAGAGACAGTGAGAGATCACAGTGATAGCACGAAGTGACACTGAGAGATCACAGTGATAGCACGTAGTGACACAGAGAGATCACAGTGATAGCACGTAGTGACACTGAGAGATCACAGTGATAGCACGTAGTGACACTGAGAGATCACATTGATAGCACGTTGTGAGACTGAGAGATCACAGTGATAGCAAGTAGTGACACTGAGAGATCACATTGATAGCACGTAGTGACACTGAGAGATCACAGTGATAGCACGTAGTGACACTGAGAGATCACAGTGATAGCACGTAGTGACACTGAGAGATCACAGTGATAGCACGTAGAGACACTGAGAGATCACAGTGATAGCACGTAGTGACACTGAGAGATCACAGTGATAGCCCGTAGTGACACTGAGAGATCACAGTGATAGCACGTAGAGACACTGAGAGATCACAGTGATAGCACGTAGTGACACTGAGAGATCACAGTGATAGCACGTAGTGACACTGAGAGATCACAGTGATAGCCCGCAGTGACACTGAGAGATCAGAGTGATAGCAAGTAGTGACACTGTGAGAGCACAGTGATAGCACGTAGTGACACTGAGAGATCACAGTGAAAGCACGTAGTGACACTGAGAGATCACAGTGATAGCACGGAGTGAAACGGAGAGATCACAGTGATAGCATGTACTGACACTGAGAGATCACAGTGATAGCACGTAGTGACACTGAGAGATCACAGTAATAGCACATAGAGCCACTGAGAGATCACAGTGATAGCACGTAGTGACACAGAGATCACAGTGATAGCACGTAGTGACACTGAGAGATCACCATGATAGCAGGTAGTGACACTGCGAGATCACAGTGATAGCACGTAGTGACACTGAGAGATCACAGTGATAGCACGTAGTGACACTGAGAGATCACAGTGATAGCACGTAGTGACAATGAGAGATCACAGTGATAGCACGTAGTGACACTGATAGATCACAGTACTGGCACGTAGTGACACTGAGAGATCACAGTGATAGCACGAAGTGACACTGAGAGATCACAGTGATAGCACGTAGTGACACTGCGAGATCACAGTGATAGCACGTAGTGACACTGAGAGAACACAGTGATAGCACGTAGTGATACGGAGAGATCACAGTGATAGCACGTAGTGACACTGAGAGATCACAGTGATAGAACGTAGAGACACTGAGAGATCACAGTGATAGCACGCCAAGACACTGAGAGATCACAGTGATAGCACGTAGTGACAATGAGAGATCACAGTGATAGCACGTAGAGACACTGAGAGATCACAGTGATAGCACGTAGAGACACTGAGAGATCACAGTGATAGCACGTAGTGACACTGAGAGATCACAGTGATAGCACGTAGTGACACTGAGAGATCACAGTGATAGCACGTAGTGACACTGAGAGATCACAGTGATAGCACGTAGTGACACTGAGATATCACAGTGATAGCACGTAGAGACACTGAGGGATCACAGTGATAGCACGTAGTGACATTGAGAGATCACAGTGATAGCACGTAGAGACACTGAGAGATCACAGTGATAGCACGTAGTGACACTGAGAGATCACAGTGATAGCACGTAGTGACACTGAGAGATCACAGTGATAGCACGTGGTGACACTGAGAGATCACAGTAATAGCACGTAGTGACACGGAGAGATCACAGTATTTGGACGTAGTGACACTGAGAGATCACAGTGATAGCACGTAGTGACACTGAGAGATCACAGTGATAGCACGTGGTGACACTGAGAGATCACAGTAATAGCACGTAGTGACACGGAGAGATCACAGTGATAGCACGTAGTGACACTGAGAGATCACAGTGATAGCACGTAGTGACACTGTGAGATCACAGTGATAGCATGTAGTGACACTGAGAGATCACAGTGATAGCACGTAGTGACACTGAGAGATCACAGTGATAGCACGTAGTGACACTGAGAGATCACAGTGATAGCACGTAGTGGCACTGAGAGATCACAGTGATAGCACGTAGAGACACTGAGAGATCACAGTGATAGCACGTAGTGACACTGAGAGATCACAGTGATAGCACGTAGTGACACTGAGAGATCACAGTGATAGCACGTAGTGACACTGAGAGATCACAGTGATAGCACGTAGTGACACTGAGAGATCACAGTCATAGCACATAGAGGCACTGAGAGATCACAGTGATAGCATGTAGTGACACGGAGAGATCACAGTGATAGCACGTACTGACATGACAGATCACAGTGATAGCACGTAGAGACACTGAGAGATCACAGTGATAGCACGTAGTGACACTGAGAGATCACAGTGATAGCACGTAGTGACACTGACAGATCACAGTGATAGCACGTATTGACACTGAGAGATCACAGTGATAGCACGTAGTGACACTGAGATATCACAGTGATAGCACGTATTGACACTGAGAGATCACAGTGATAGCACGTAGTGACACTGAGAGATCACAGTGATAGCATGTAGTGACACTGAGAGATCACAGTACTAGCACATAGTGACACTGAGAGATCACAGTGATAGCACGTAGTGACACTGAGAGATCACAGTGATAGCACGTAGAGACACTGAGGGATCACAGTGATAGCACGTAGTGACACTGAGAGATCACAGTGATAGCACGTAGAGACACTGAGAGATCACAGTGATAGCACGTAGTGACACTGAGAGATCACAGTATTGTGACGTAGTGACACTGAGAGATCACAGTGATAGCACGTAGTGACACTGAGAGGTCACAGTGATAGCACGTAGTGACACTGAGAGATCACAGTGATAGAACGTAGTGACACTGAGAGATCACAGCGATAGCACGTAGTGACACTGAGAGATTACAGAACTGGCACGTAGAGACAAGGAGAGATCACAGTGATAGCACGTAGTGACAATGAGAGATCACTGTGATAGCACATAGTGACACTGATAGATCACAGTGATAGCACGTAGTGACACTGAGAGATCACAGTGATAGCACGTAGTGACACTGAGACATCACAGTGATAGCACGTAGTGACACTGAGAGAATCACAGTGATAGCACGTAGTGGCACTGAGAGATCACAGTGATACCACGTAGAGACACTGAGAGATCACAGTGATAGCACGTAGTGACACTGAGAGATCACAGTGATAGCATGTAGTGACACTGAGAGATCACAGTGATAGCACGTAGTGACACTGAGAGATCACGGTGATAGCACGTAGTGACACTGAAAGATCACAGTGATAACACGTAGTGACACTGAGAGATCACAGTGATAGCACGTAGAGACACTGAGAGATCACAGTGATAGCACGTAGTGACACTGAGAGATCACAGTAATAGCACGTAGTGACACTGAGAGATCACAGTACTGGGACATAGTGACACTGAGAGATCACAGTGATTGCACGTAGTGACACTGCGAGATCACAGTGATAGCACGTAGTGACACGGAGAGATCACAGTGATAGCACGTAGAGACACTGAGAGATCACAGTGATAGCACGTAGTGACACTGAGAGATCACAGTGATAGCACGTAGTGACACTGAGATATCACAGTGATAGCACGTAGTGACACTGAGAGATCACATTGATAGCACGTAGTGACACTGAGAGATCACAGTGATAGCACGTAGTGACACTGAGAGATTACAGTACTGGCACGTAGAGACAAGGTGAGATCACAGTGATAGCACGTAGTTACAATGAGAGATCACAGTGAAAGCACATAGTGACACTGATAGATCACAGTGATAGCACGTAGTGACACTTAGAGATCACAGTGATAGCACGTAGTGACACTGAGACATCACAGTGATAGCACGTAGTGACACTGAGAGATCACAGTGATAGCACGTAGTGGCACTGAGAGATCACAGTGATAGCACGTAGAGAAACTGAGAGATCACAGTGATAGCACGTAGTGACACGGAGAGGTCACAGTGATAGCACGTAGAGACACTGAGAGATCACAGTGATAGCACGTAGTGACATGGAGAGATCACAGTGATAGCACGTAGTGACACTGAGAGATCACCGTGATAGCACTTAGAGACACTGAGAGATCACAGTGATAGCACGTAGTGACACTGAGAGATCATAGTGATAGCACGTAGTGACACTGAGAGATCACAGTGATAGCACGTAGTGACACTGAGAGATCACAGTGATAGCACGTAGTGACACGGAGTGATCACAGTGATAGCACGTAGTGACACTGAGAGATCAGAGTGATAGCACGTAGAGACACTGAGAGATCACAGTGATAGCACGTAGTGACACTGAGAGATCACAGTGATAGCACGTAGAGACACTGAGAGATCCCAGTGGTAGCACGTAGTGACACTGAGAGATCACAGTGATAGCACGTAGTGACACTGAGAGGTCACAGTGATAGCACGTAGTGACACTGAGAGGTCACAGTGATAGCACGTAGTGACATTGAGTGATCACAGTGATAGCACGTAGTGACACTGAGAGATCACAGTGATTGCACGTAGTGACACTGAGAGATCACAGAGATAGCACGTAGAGACACTGAGAGATCACAGTGATAGCACTTAGAGACACTGAGAGATCACAGTGATCGCACGTAGTGACACGGAGTGATCACAGTGATAGCACGTAGTGAGACTGAGAGATCACAGTGATAGCACGTAGTGACACTGAGAGATCACAGTGATAGCACGTAGTGACACTGAGACATCACAGTGACAGCACGTAGAGACAGTGAGAGATTACAGTGATAGCACGAAGTGACACTGAGAGATCACAGTGATAGCACGTAGTGACACAGAGAGATCACAGTGATAGCACGTAGTGACACTGAGAGATCACAGTGATAGCACGTAGTGACACTGAGAGATCACATTGATAGCACGTAGTGAGACTGAGAGATCACAGTGATAGCAAGTAGTGACACTGAGAGATCACATTGATAGCACGTAGTGACACTGAGAGATCACAGTGATAGCACGTAGTGACACTGAGAGATCACAGTGATAGCACGTAGTGACACTGAGAGATCACAGTGATAGCACGTAGAGACACTGAGAGATCACAGTGATAGCACGTAGTGACACTGAGAGATCACAGTGATAGCCCGTAGTGACACTGAGAGATCACAGTGATAGCACGTAGAGACACTGAGAGATCAAAGTGATAGCACGTAGTGACACTGAGAGATCACAGTGATAGCAAGTAGTGACACTGTGAGAGCACAGTGATAGCACGTAGTGACACTGAGAGATCACAGTGAAAGCACGTAGTGACACTGAGAGATCACAGTGATAGCACGGAGTGACACGGAGAGATCACAGTGATAGCAAGTACTGACACTGAGAGATCACAGTGATAGCACGTAGTGACACTGAGAGATCACAGTAATAGCACGTAGAGCCACTGAGAGATCACAGTGATAGCACGTAGTGACACAGAGATCACAGTGATAGCACCTAGTGACACTGAGAGATCACCATGATAGCAGGTAGTGACACTGCGAGATCACAGTGATAGCACGTAGTGACACTGAGAGTTCACAGTGATAGCACGTAGTGACACTGAGAGATCACAGTGATAGCACGTAGTGACAATGAGAGATCACATTGATAGCACGTACTGACACTGAGAGATCACAGTAATAGCACGTAGTGACACTGAGAGATCACAGTATTGGGACGTAGTGAAACTGAGAGATCACAGTGATAGCACGTAGTGACACTGAGAGGTCACAGTGATAGCACGTAGTGACACTGAGAGATCACAGTGATAGCACGTAGTGACACTGAGAGATCACAGTATTGTGACGTAGTGACACTGAGAGATCACAGTGATAGCACGTAGTGACACTGAGAGGTCACAGTGATAGCACGTAGTGACACTGAGAGATCACAGTGATAGCACGTAGTGACACTGAGAGATCACAGTGATAGCACGTAGTGACACTGAGAGATCACAGTGATAGCACGTAGTGGCACTGAGAGATCACAGTGATAGCACGTAGAGACACTGAGAGATCACAGTGATAGCACGTAGTGACACTGAGAGATCACAGTGATAGCATGTAGTGACACTGAGAGATCACAGTGATAGCCCGTAGTGACACTGAGAGATCACGGTGATAGCACGTAGTGACACTGAGAGATCACAGTGATAGCACGTAGTGACACTGAGAGATCACTGTGATAGCACGTAGAGACACTGAGAGATCACAGTGATAGCACGTAGTGACACTGAGAGAACACAGTAATAGCACGTAGTGACACTGAGAGATCACAGTACTGGGACGTAGTGACACTGAGAGATCACAGTGATTGCACGTAGTGACACTGCGAGATCACAGTGATAGCACGTAGTGACACTGAGAGATCACATTGATAGCACGTAGTGAGACTGAGAGATCACAGTGATAGCAAGTAGTGACACTGAGAGATCACATTGATAGCACGTAGTGACACTGAGAGATCACAGTGATAGCACGTAGTGACACTGAGAGATCACAGTGATAGCACGTAGTGACACTGAGAGATCACAGTGATAGCACGTAGAGACACTGAGAGATCACAGTGATAGCACGTAGTGACACTGAGAGATCACAGTGATAGCCTGTAGTGACACTGAGAGATCACAGTGATAGCACGTAGAGACACTGAGAGATCAAAGTGATAGCACGTAGTGACACTGAGAGATCACAGTCATAGCAAGTAGTGACACTGTGAGAGCACAGTGATAGCACGTAGTGACACTGAGAGATCACAGTGAAAGCACGTAGTGACACTGAGAGATCACAGTGATAGCACGGAGTGACACGGAGAGATCACAGTGATAGCAAGTACTGACACTGAGAGATCACAGTGATAGCACGTAGTGACACTGAGAGATCACAGTAATAGCACGTAGAGCCACTGAGAGATCACAGTGATAGCACGTAGTGACACAGAGATCACAGTGATAGCACCTAGTGACACTGAGAGATCACCAAGATAGCAGGTAGTGACACTGCGAGATCACAGTGATAGCACGTAGTGACACTGAGAGATCACAGTGATAGCACGTAGTGACAATGAGAGATCACATTGATAGCACGTAGTGACACTGAGAGATCACAGTAATAGCACGTAGTGACACTGAGAGATCACAGTATTGGGACGTAGTGAAACTGAGAGATCACAGTGATAGCACGTAGTGACACTGAGAGGTCACAGTGATAGCACGTAGTGACACTGAGAGATCACAGTGATAGCACGTAGTGACACTGAGAGATCACAGTATTGTGACGTAGTGACACTGAGAGATCACAGTGATAGCACGTAGTGACACTGAGAGGTCACAGTGATAGCACGTAGTGACACTGAGAGATCACAGTGATAGCACGTAGTGACACTGAGAGATCACAGTGATAGCACGTAGTGACACTGAGAGATTACAGTACTGGCACGTAGAGACAAGGTGAGATCACAGTGATAGCACGTAGTGACAATGAGAGATCACAGTGATAGCACATAGTGACACTGATAGATCACAGTGATAGCACGTAGTGACACTGAGAGATCACAGTGATAGCACGTAGTGTCACTGAGACATCACAGTGATAGCACGTAGTGACACTGAGAGATCACAGTGATAGCACGTAGTGGCACTGAGAGATCACAGTGATAGCACGTAGAGACACTGAGAGATCACAGTGATAGCACGTAGTGACACTGAGAGATCACAGTGATAGCATGTAGTGACACTGAGAGATCACAGTGATAGCCCGTAGTGACACTGAGAGATCACGGTGATAGCACGTAGTGACACTGAGAGATCACAGTGATAGCACGTAGTGACACTGAGAGATCACAGTGATAGCACGTAGAGACACTGAGAGATCACAGTGATAGCACGTAGTGACACTGAGAGATCACAGTAATAGCACGTAGTGACACTGAGAGATCACAGTACTGGGACGTAGTGACACTGAGAGATCACAGTGATTGCACGTAGTGACACTGCGAGATCACAGTGATAGCACGTAGTGACACGGAGAGATCACAGTGATAGCACGTAGAGACACTGAGAGATCACAGTGATAGCACGTAGTGACATTGAGTGATCACAGTGATAGCACGTAGTGACACTGAGAGATCACAGTGATTGCACGTAGTGACACTGAGAGATCACAGAGATAGCACGTAGAGACACTGAGAGATCACAGTGATAGCACTTAGAGACACTGAGAGATCACAGTGATCGCACGTAGTGACACGGAGTGATCACAGTGATAGCACGTAGTGAGACTGAGAGATCACAGTGATAGCACGTAGTGACACTGAGAGATCACAGTGATACCACGTAGTGACACTGAGAGATCACAGTGACAGCACGTAGAGACAGTGAGAGATCACAGTGATAGCACGAAGTGACACTGAGAGATCACAGTGATAGCACGTAGTGACACAGAGAGATCACAGTGATAGCACGTAGTGACACTGAGAGATCACAGTGATAGCACGTAGTGACACTGAGAGATCACATTGATAGCACGTAGTGAGACTGAGAGATCACAGTGATAGCAAGTAGTGACACTGAGAGATCACATTGATAGCACGTAGTGACACTGAGAGATCACAGTGATAGCACGTAGTGACACTGAGAGATCACAGTGATAGCACGTAGTGACACTGAGCGATCACAGTGATAGCACGTAGAGACACTGAGAGATCACAGTGATAGCACGTAGTGACACTGAGAGATCACAGTGATAGCCCGTAGTGACACTGAGAGATCACAGTGATAGCACGTAGAGACACTGAGAGATCAAAGTGATAGCACGTAGTGACACTGAGAGATCACAGTGATAGCAAGTAGTGACACTGTGAGAGCACAGTGATAGCACGTAGTGACACTGAGAGATCACAGTGATAGCACGTAGAGACACTGAGAGATCACAGTGAAAGCACGTAGTGACACTGAGAGATCACAGTGATAGCACGGAGTGACACGGAGAGATCACAGTGATAGCAAGTACTGACACTGAGAGATCACAGTGATAGCACGTAGTGACACTGAGAGATCACAGTAATAGCACATAGAGCCACTGAGAGATCACAGTGATAGCACGTAGTGACACAGAGATCACAGTGATAGCACCTAGTGACACTGAGAGATCACCATGATAGCAGGTAGTGACACTGCGAGATCACAGTGATAGCACGTAGTGACACTGAGAGTTCACAGTGATAGCACGTAGTGACACTGAGAGATCACAGTGATAGCACGTAGTGACAATGAGAGATCACATTGATAGCACGTAGTGACACTGAGAGTTCACAGTAATAGCACGTAGTGACACTGAGAGATCACAGTATTGGAACGTAGTGAAACTGAGAGATCACAGTGATAGCACGTAGTGACACTGAGAGGTCACAGTGATAGCACGTAGTGACACTGAGAGATCACAGTGATAGCACGTAGTGACACTGAGAGATCACAGTATTGTGACGTAGTGACACTGAGAGATCACAGTGATAGCACGTAGTGACACTGAGAGGTCACAGTGATAGCACGTAGTGACACTGAGAGATCACAGTGATAGCACGTAGTGACACTGAGAGATCACAGTGATAGCACGTAGTGACACTGAGAGATTACAGTACTGGCACGTAGAGACAAGGTGAGATCACAGTGATAGCACGTAGTGACAATGAGAGATCACAGTGATAGCACATAGTGACACTGATAGATCACAGTGATAGCACGTAGTGACACTGAGAGATCACAGTGATAGCACGTAGTGACACTGAGACATCACAGTGATAGCACGTAGTGACACTGAGAGATCACAGTGATAGCACGTAGTGGCACTGAGAGATCACAGTGATAGCACGTAGAGACACTGAGAGATCACAGTGATAGCACGTAGTGACACTGAGAGATCACAGTGATAGCATGTAGTGACACTGAGAGATCACAGTGATAGCCCGTAGTGACACTGAGAGATCACGGTGATAGCACGTAGTGACACTGAGAGATCACAGTGATAGCACGTAGTGACACTGAGAGATCACAGTGATAGCACGTAGAGACACTGAGAGATCACAGTGATAGCACGTAGTGACACTGAGAGATCACAGTAATAGCACGTAGTGACACTGAGAGATCACAGTACTGGGACGTAGTGACACTGAGAGATCACAGTGATTGCACGTAGTGACACTGCGAGATCACAGTGATAGCACGTAGTGACACGGAGAGATCACAGTGATAGCACGTAGAGACACTGAGAGATCACAGTGATATCACGTAGTGACATGGAGAGATCACAATGATAGCACGTAGTGACACTGAGAGATCACAGTGATAGCACTTAGAGACACTGAGAGATCACAGTGATAGCACGTAGTGACACTGAGAGATCATAGTGATAGCACGTAGTGACACTGAGAGATCACAGTGATAGCACGTAGTGACACGGAGTGATCACAGTGATAGCACGTAGTGACACTGAGAGATCAGAGTGATAGCACGTAGAGACACTGAGAGATCACAGTGATAGCACGTAGTGACACTGAGAGATCACAGTGATAGCACGTAGAGACACTGAGAGATCCCAGTGGTAGCACGTAGTGACACTGAGAGATCACAGTGATAGCACGTAGTGACACTGAGAGGTCACAGTGATAGCACGTAGTGACACTGAGAGGTCACAGTGATAGCACGTAGTGACATTGAGTGATCACAGTGATAGAACGTAGTGACACTGAGAGATCACAGTGATTGCACGTAGTGACACTGAGAGATCACAGAGATAGCACGTAGAGACACTGAGAGATCACAGTGATAGCACTTAGAGACACTGAGAGATCACAGTGATCGCACGTAGTGACACGGAGTGATCACAGTGATAGCACGTAGTGAGACTGAGAGATCACAGTGACAGCACGTAGAGACAGTGAGAGATCACAGTGATAGCACGTAGTGACACAGAGAGATCACAGTGATAGCACGTAGTGAAACTGAGAGATCACAGTGATAGCACGTAGTGACACTGAGAGATCACATTGATAGCACGTAGTGAGACTGAGAGATCACAGTGATAGCAAGTAGTGACACTGAGAGATCACATTGATAGCACGTAGTGACACTGAGAGATCACAGTGATAGCACGTAGTGACACTGAGAGATCACAGTGATAGCACGTAGTGACACTGAGCGATCACAGTGATAGCACGTAGAGACACTGAGAGATCACAGTGATAGCACGTAGTGACACTGAGAGATCACAGTGATAGCATGTAGAGACACTGAGAGATCAAAGTGATAGCACGTAGTGACACTGAGAGATCACAGTGATAGCAAGTAGTGACACTGTGAGAGCACAGTGATAGCACGTAGTGACACTGAGAGATCACAGTGATAGCACGTAGAGACACTGAGAGATCACAGTGAAAGCACGTAGTGACACTGAGAGATCACAGTGATAGCACGGAGTGACACGGAGAGATCACAGTGATAGCAAGTACTGACACTGAGAGATCACAGTGATAGCACGTAGTGACACTGAGAGATCACAGTGATAGCACGTAGAGCCACTGAGAGATCACAGTGATAGCACGTAGTGACACAGAGATCACAGTGATAGCACGTAGTGACACTGAGAGATCACCATGATAGCAGGTAGTGACACTGCGAGATCACAGTGATAGCACGTAGTGACACTGAGAGTTCACAGTGATAGCACGTAGTGACACTGAGAGATCACAGTGATAGCACGTAGTGACAATGAGAGATCACAGTGATAGCACGTAGTGACACTGATAGATCACAGTACTGGCACTTAGTGACACTGAGAGATCACAGTGATAGCACGAAGTGACACTGAGAGATAACAGTGATAGCACGTAGTGACACTGCGAGATCACAGTGATAGCACGTAGTGACATTGAGAGAACACAGTGATAGCACGTAGTGATACGGAGAGATCACAGTGAAAGCACGTAGTGACACTGAGAGATCACAGTGATAGAACGTGGAGACACTGAGAGATCACAGTGATAGCACGCCAAGACACTGAGAGATCACAGTGATAGCACGTAGTGACACTGAGAGATCACAGTGATAGCAGGTAGAGACACTGAGAGATCACAGTGATAGCACGTAGAGACACTGAGAGATCACAGTGATAGCACGTAGTGACACTGAGAGATCACAGTGATAGCACGTAGTGACACTGAGAGATCACAGTGATAGCACGTAGTGACACTGAGAGATCACAGTGATAGCACGTAGTGACACTGAGATATCACAGTGATAGCACGTAGAGACACTGAGGGATCACAGTGATTGCACGTAGTGACATTGAGAGATCACAGTGATAGCACGTAGAGACACTGAGAGATCACAGTGATAGCACGTAGTGACACTGAGAGATCACAGTGATAGCACGTAGTGACACTGAGAGATCACAGTGATAGCACGTGGTGACACTGAGAGATCACAGTGATAGCACGTAGTGACACTGAGAGATCACAGTCATAGCACATAGAGGCACTGAGAGATCACAGTGATAGCATGTAGTGACACGGAGAGATCACAGTGATAGCACGTACTGACATGACAGATCACAGTGATAGCACGTAGAGACACTGAGAGATCACAGTGATAGCACTTAGTGACACTGAGAGATCACAGTGATAGCACGTAGTGACACTGACAGATCACAGTGATAGCACGTATTGACACTGAGAGATCACAGTGATAGCACGTAGTGACACTGAGATATCACAGTGATAGCACGTATTGACACTGAGAGATCACAGTGATAGCACGTAGTGACACTGAGAGATCACAGTGATAGCATGTAGTGACACTGAGAGATCACAGTACTGGCACATAGTGACACTGAGAGATCGCAGTGATAGCACGTAGTGACACTGAGAGATCACAGTGATAGCACGTAGAGACACTGAGGGATCACAGTGATAGCACGTAGTGACACTGAGAGATCACAGTGATAGCACGTAGAGACACTGAGAGATCACAGTGATAGCACGTAGTGACACTGAGAGATCACTGTATTGTGACGTAGTGACACTGAGAGATCACAGTGATAGCACGTAGTGACACTGAGAGGTCACAGTGATAGCACGTAGTGACACTGAGAGATCACAGTGATAGCACGTACTGACACTGAGAGATCACAGTGATAGCACGTAGTGACACTGAGAGATTACAGTACTGGCACGTAGAGACAAGGAGAGATCACAGTGATAGCACGTAGTGACAATGAGAGATCACAGTGATAGCACATAGTGACACTGATAGATCACAGTGATAGCACGTAGTGACACTGAGAGATCACAGTGATAGCAAGTAGTGACACTGAGAGATCACAGCGATAGCACGTAGTGACACTGAGAGATCACAGTGATAGCACGTAGTGGCACTGAGAGATCACAGTGATAGCACGTAGAGACACTGAGAGATCACAGTGATAGCACGTAGTGACACTGAGAGATCACAGTGATAGCATGTAGTGACACTGAGAGATCACAGTGATAGCACGTAGTGACACTGAGAGATCACGGTGATAGCACGTAGTGACACTGAGAGATCACAGTGATAGCACGTAGTGACACTGAGAGATCACAGTGATAGCACGTAGAGACACTGAGAGATCACAGTGATAGCACGTAGTGACACTGAGAGATCACAGTAATAGCACGTAGTGACACTGAGAGATCACAGTACTGGGACGTAGTGACACTGAGAGATCACAGTGATTGCACGTAGTGACACTGCGAGATCACAGTAAAAGCACGTAGTGACACGGAGAGATCACAGTGATAGCACGTAGAGACACTGAGAGATCACAGTGATAGCACGTAGTGACATGGAGAGATCACAGTGATAGAACGTACTGACATGACAGATCACAGTGATAGCACGTAGTGACACTGAGTGATCACAGTGATAGCACGTAGTGACACTGAGAGATCACAGTGATAGAACGTAGTGACACTGAGAGATCACAGTGATAGCACGTAGTGACACTGAGATATCACAGTGATAGCACGTAGTGACACTGAGAGATCACAGTGATAGCACGCAGTGACACTGAGAGATCACAGTGATAGCACGTAGTGACACTGAGTGATCACAGTACTGGCACATAGTGACACTGAGAGATCACAGTGATAGCACGTAGTGACACTGAGAGATCACAGTGATAGCACGTAGAGACACTGAGAGATCACAGTGATAGCACGTATTGACACTGAGAGATCACAATGATAGCACGTAGAGACACTGAGAGATCACAGTGATAGCACGTAGTGACACTGAGAGATCACAGTGATAGCACATAGTGACACTGAGAGATCACATTGATAGCACGTAGTGACACTGAGAGATCACAGTAATAGCACGTAGTGACACTGAGAGATCACAGTATTGGGACGTAGTGAAACTGAGAGATCACAGTGATAGCACGTAGTGACACTGAGAGGTCACAGTGATAGCACGTAGTGACACTGAGAGATCACAGTGATAGCACGTAGTGACACTGAGAGGTCACAGTGATAGCACGTATTGACACTGAGAGATCACAGTATTGTGACGTAGTGACACTGAGAGATCACAGTGATAGCACGTAGTGACACTGAGAGGTCACAGTGATAGCACGTAGTGACACTGAGAGATCACAGTGATAGCACGTAGTGACACTGAGAGATCACAGTGATAGCACGTAGTGACACTGAGAGATTACAGTACTGGCACGTAGAGACAAGGTGAGATCACAGTGATAGCACGTAGTGACAATGAGAGATCACAGTGATAGCACATAGTGACACTGATAGATCACAGTGATAGCACGTAGTGACACTGAGAGATCACAGTGATAGCACGTAGTGACACTGAGACATCACAGTGATAGCACGTAGTGACACTGAGAGATCACAGTGATAGCACGTAGTGGCACTGAGAGATCACAGTGATAGCACGTAGAGACACTGAGAGATCACAGTGATAGCACGTAGTGACACTGAGAGATCAGAGTGATAGCATGTAGTGACACTGAGAGATCACAGTGATAGCACGTAGTGACACTGAGAGATCACGGTGATAGCACGTAGTGACACTGAGAGATCACAGTGATAGCACGTAGTGACACTGAGAGATCACAGTGATTGCACGTAGAGACACTGAGAGATCACAGTGATAGCACGTAGTGACACTGAGAGATCAGAGTAATAGCACGTAGTGACACTGAGAGATCACAGTACTGGGACGTAGTGACACTGAGAGATCACAGTGATTGCACGTAGTGACACTGCGAGATCACAGTGATAGCACGTAGTGACACGGAGAGATCACAGTGATAGCACGTAGAGACACTGAGAGATCACAGTGATAGCACGTAGTGACATGGAGAGATCACAGTGATATAACGTACTGACATGACAGATCACAGTGATAGCACGTAGTGACACTGAGAGATCACAGTGATAGCACGTAGTGACACTGAGAGATCACAGTGATAGAACGTAGTGACACTGAGAGATCACAGTGATAGCACGTAGTGACACTGAGATATCACAGTGATAGCACGTAGTGACACTGAGAGATCACAGTGATAGCACGCAGTGACACTGAGAGATCACAGTGATAGCACGTAGTGACACTGAGTGATCACAGTACTGGCACATAGTGACACTGAGAGATCACAGTGATAGCACGTAGTGACACTGAGTGATCACAGTGCTGGCACGTAGAGACACTGAGAGATCACAGTGATAGCACGTAGTGACACTGGGAGATCACAATGATAGCACGTAGAGACACTGAGAGATCACAGTGATAGCACGTAGTGACACTGAGAGATCACAGTGATAGCACATAGTGACACTGAGAGATCACATTGATAGCACGTAGTGACACTGAGATATCACAGTAATAGCACGTAGTGACACTGAGAGATCACAGTATTGGGACGTAGTGAAACTGAGAGATCACAGTGATAGCACGTAGTGACACTGAGAGGTCACAGTGATAGCACGTAGTGACACTGAGAGATCACAGTGATAGCACGTAGTGACACTGAGAGATCACAGTGATAGCACGTAGTGACAGTGAGAGATCACAGTACTGGCACGTAGTGACACGGAGAGATCACAGTGATAGCACGTAGTGACACTGAGAGATCACAGTGATAGCACGTAGTGACACTGAGAGATCACAGTGATAGCACGTAGTGACACTGAGAGATCACAGTAATAGCACGTAGTGACACTGAGAGATCACAGTGATAGCACGTAGTGACACTGAGAGATCACAGTGATAGCACGTAGTGACACTGAGAGATCACAGTGATAGCATGTAGAGACACTGAGAGATCACAGTGATAGCACGTAGTGACACTGAGAGATCACAGTGATAGCACATAGAGACACTGAGAGATCACAGTGATAGTACGTATTGACACTGAGAGATCACAGTGATAGCACGTAGTGACACTGAGGGATCACAGTGATAGCACGTAGTGACAGTGAGAGATCACAGTGATAGCACGTAGTGACACTGGGAGATCACAGTGATTGCACCTAGAGACACTGAGAGATCACAGTGATAGCACGTAGTGGCGCTGAGAGATCACAGTGATAGCACGTAGAGACACTGAGAGATCGCAGTGATAGCACGTAGTGACACTGAGAGATCACAGTGATAGCACGTAGAGACACTGAGAGATCACAGTGATAGCACGTAGTGACACTGAGAGGTCACAGTGATTGCACGCAGTGACACTGAGAGATCACAGTGATAGCACGTAGTGACACTGAGAGATCACAGTGATAGCACGTAGTGACACTGAGAGATCACAGTGATAGCACGTAGTGACACTGAGAGATAACAGAGATGGCACGTAGCGACACTGATCGATCACAGTGATAGCACGTAGTGACACTGAGAGATCACTGTGATAGCACGTAGAGACACTGAGAGATCACAGTGAAAACACGTAGTGACACTGAGAGATCACAGTGATAGCACGTAGTGACACTGAGAGATCACAGTGATAGCACGTAGTGACACTGAGAGGTCACAGTGATAGCACGTAGTGACACTGAGAGATCACAGTGATAGCACGTAGTGACACTGAGAGATCACAGTGATAGCACGTAGTGACACTGAGAGATCACAGTGATAGCACGTAATGACACTGAGAGATCACAGTGATAGCAAGTAGTGACACTGAGAGATCACAGTGATAGCACGTAGTGACACTGAGAGATAACAGAGATAGCACGTAGTGACACTGAGAGATCACAGTGATAGCACGTAGTGACACTGAGAGATCACAGTGATAGCACGTAGCGAAACTGAGAGAGCACAGTGATAGCACGTAGTGACACTGAGAGATCACAGTGATAGCACGTAGTGACACTGAGAGATCACAGTGATAGCACGTAGTGACACTGAGAGATCACAGTGATAGCACGTAGTGACACTGAGAGATCACAGTATTGGGAGGTAGCGACACTGAGAGATCACAGTGATAGCACGTAGTGAGACTGAGAGATCACAGTGATAGCACGTAGTGACACTGAGAGATCACAGTGATAGCACGTAGTGACACTGAGAGATCACAGTGATAGCACATAGTGACACTGAGAGCTCACAGTGATAGCACGTAGTGACACTGAGAGATCACAGTGATAGCACGTAGAAACACTGTGAGATCACAGTGATAGCACGTAGTGACACTAAGAGATCACAGTGATAGCACGTAGAGACACTGTGAGATCACAGTGATAGCACCTAGTGACACTGAGAGATCACAGTGATAGCACGTAGTGACACTGAGAGATCACAGTGATAGCACGTAGTGACACTGAGAGATCACAGTGTTAGCACGTAGTGACACTGAGAGATCACAGTGATAGCACGTAGTGACACTAAGAGATCACAGTGATAGCACGTCGTGACACTGAGAGATCACAGTGATAGCACGTAGTGACACTGAGATATCACAGTGATAACACGTAGTGACACTGAGAGATCACAGTGATAGCATGTAGTGACACTGAGAGATCACAGTGATAGCACGTAGTGACACTGAGAGATCACAGTGATAGCACGTAGTGACACTGAGAGATCACAGTGATAGCACGTAGAGACACTTAGAGATCACAGTGATAGCACGTAGTTGCACTGAGAGATGACAGTGATAGCACGTAGAGACACAGAGATCACAGTGATAGCACGTAGTGACACTAAGAGATCACAGTGATAGAAAGTAGAGAGACTGAGAGATCACAGTGATAGCACGTAGTGACACTGAGAGATCACAGTGATAGCACGTAGTGACACTGAGCGATCACAGAGATAGCACGTAGTGACAATGAGAGATCACATTGATAGCATGTAGTGACACTGAGAGATCACAGTGATAGCACGTAGTGACATTGAGAGATCACAGTGATAGCACGTAGTGACACTGAGAGTTCACAGTGATTGCACGTAGTGACACTGAGAGATCACAGTGATAGCACGTAGTGACACGGAGAGATCAATGTATTAGCACGTAGTGACACTGAGAGATCACAGTGATAGCACGTAGTGACACTGAGAGATCACAGTGATAGCAAGTAGTGACACTGTGAGATCACAGTGATAGCACGTAGTGACACTGAGAAATCACAGTGATAGCACGTAGTGACACTGAGAGATCACAGTGATAGCACGTAGAGCCACTGAGAGATCACAGTGATAGCACGTAGTGACACAGACATCACAGTGATAGCACGTAGTGACACGGAGAGATCACAGTGATAGCACGTAGTGACACAGAGATCACAGTGATAGCACGTAGAGACACTGAGAGATCACAGTGATAGCACGTAGTGACACTGAGAGATCACAGTGATAGCACGTAGTGACACGGAGAGATCACAGTGATGGCACGTAGTGAAACTGAGAGATCACAGTGATAGCACGTAGAGACACTGAGAGATCACAGTGATAGCACGTAGAGACACTCAGAGATCACAGTGATAGCACGTAGTGACACTGACAGATCACAATACTGGCACGTAGTGACACTGAGAGATCACAGTGATAGCACGTAGTGACACTGAGAGATCACAGTGATAGCACATAGTGACACTGACAGATCACAGTACTGGCACGTAGTGACACTGTGGGATCACAGTGATATCACGTAGTGACACTGAGAGATCACAGTGATAGCACGGAGTGACACTGAGAGATCACAGTGATAGCACGTAGTGACACTGAGAGATCACAGTGATAGCACGTAGTGACACTGAGAGATCACAGAGATAGCAAATAGTGACACAGAGAGATCACAGTATTGGGACTTAGTGACACTGAGAGATCACAGTGATAGCACGTAGTAACACTGAGAGATCACAGTGATAGCACGTAGTGACACTGAGAGATCATAGTGATAGCACGTAGTGACACTGAGAGATCACAGTGATAGCGCGTAGTGACAGTGAGAGATCACAGTGATAGCACGTAGTGACACTGAGAGATCACAGTGATTGCACGTAGTGACACTGAGAGATCACAGAGATAGCACGTAGAGACACTGAGAGATCACAGTGATAGCACTTAGAGACACTGAGAGATCACAGTGATCGCACGTAGTGACACGGAGTGATCACAGTGATAGCACGTAGTGAGACTGAGAGATCACAGTGACAGCACGTAGAGACAGTGAGAGATCACAGTGATAGCACGAAGTGACACTGAGAGATCACAGTGATAGCACGTAGTGACACAGAGAGATCACAGTGATAGCACGTAGTGAAACTGAGAGATCACAGTGATAGCACGTAGTGACACTGAGAGATCACATTGATAGCACGTAGTGAGACTGAGAGATCACAGTGATAGCAAGTAGTGACACTGAGAGATCACATTGATAGCACGTAGTGACACTGAGAGATCACAGTGATAGCACGTAGTGACACTGAGAGATCACAGTGATAGCACGTAGTGACACTGCGCGATCACAGTGATAGCACGTAGAGACACTGAGAGATCACAGTGATAGCACGTAGTGACACTGAGAGATCACAGTGATAGCCCGTAGTGACACTGAGAGATCACAGTGATAGCATGTAGAGACACTGAGAGATCAAAGTGATAGCACGTAGTGACACTGAGAGATCACAGTGATAGCAAGTAGTGACACTGTGAGAGCACAGTGATAGCACGTAGTGACACTGAGAGATCACAGTGATAGCACGTAGAGACACTGAGAGATCACAGTGAAAGCACGTAGTGACACTGAGAGATCACAGTGATAGCACGGAGTGACACGGAGAGATCACAGTGATAGCAAGTACTGACACTGAGAGATCACAGTGATAGCACGTAGTGACACTGAGAGATCACAGTGATAGCACGTAGAGCCACTGAGAGATCACAGTGATAGCACGTAGTGACACAGAGATCACAGTGATAGCACGTAGTGACACTGAGAGATCACCATGATAGCAGGTAGTGACACTGCGAGATCACAGTGATAGCACGTAGTGACACTGAGAGTTCACAGTGATAGCACGTAGTGACACTGAGAGATCACAGTGATAGCACGTAGTGACAATGAGAGATCACAGTGATAGCACGTAGTGACACTGATAGATCACAGTACTGGCACTTAGTGACACTGAGAGATCACAGTGATAGCACGAAGTGACACTGAGAGATCACAGTGATAGCACGTAGTGACACTGCGAGATCACAGTGATAGCACGTAGTGACACTGAGAGAACACAGTGATAGCACGTAGTGATACGGAGAGATCACAGTGAAAGCACGTAGTGACACTGAGAGATCACAGTGATAGAACGTGGAGACACTGAGAGATCACAGTGATAGCACGCCAAGACACTGAGAGATCACAGTGATAGCACGTAGTGACACTGAGAGATCACAGTGATAGCAGGTAGAGACACTGAGAGATCACAGTGATAGCACGTAGAGACACTGAGAGATCACAGTGATAGCACGTAGTGACACTGAGAGATCACAGTGATAGCACGTAGTGACACTGAGAGATCACAGTGATAGCACGTAGTGACACTGAGAGATCACAGTGATAGCACGTAGTGACACTGAGATATCACAGTGATAGCACGTAGAGACACTGAGGGATCACAGTGATTGCACGTAGTGACATTGAGAGATCACAGTGATAGCACGTAGAGACACTGAGAGATCACAATGATAGCACGTAGTGACACTGAGAGATCACAGTGATAGCACGTAGTGACACTGAGAGATCACAGTGATAGCACGTGGTGACACTGAGAGATCACAGTGATAGCACGTAGTGACACTGAGAGATCACAGTCATAGCACATAGAGGCACTGAGAGATCACAGTGATAGCATGTAGTGACACGGAGTGATCACAGTGATAGCACGTACTGACATGACAGATCACAGTGATAGCACGTAGAGACACTGAGAGATCACAGTGATAGCACGTAGTGACACTGAGAGATCACAGTGATAGCACGTAGTGACACTGACAGATCACAGTGATAGCACGTATTGACACTGAGAGATCACAGTGATAGCACGTAGTGACACTGAGATATCACAGTGATAGCACGTATTGACACTGAGAGATCACAGTGATAGCACGTAGTGACACTGAGAGATCACAGTGATAGCATGTAGTGACACTGAGAGATCACAGTACTGGCACATAGTGACACTGAGAGATCACAGTGATAGCACGTAGTGACACTGAGAGATCACAGTGATAGCACGTAGAGACACTGAGGGATCACAGTGATAGCACGTAGTGACACTGAGAGATCACAGTGATAGCACGTAGAGACACTGAGAGATCACAGTGATAGCACGTAGTGACACTGAGAGATCACTGTATTGTGACGTAGTGACACTGAGAGATCACAGTGATAGCACGTAGTGACACTGAGAGGTCACAGTGATAGCACGTAGTGACACTGAGAGATCACAGTGATAGCACGTACTGACACTGAGAGATCACAGTGATAGCACGTAGTGACACTGAGAGATTACAGTACTGGCACGTAGAGACAAGGAGAGATCACAGTGATAGCACGTAGTGACAATGAGAGATCACAGTGATAGCACATAGTGACACTGATAGATCACAGTGATAGCACGTAGTGACACTGAGAGATCACAGTGATAGCGCGTAGTGACACTGAGAGATCACAGCGATAGCACGTAGTGACACTGAGAGATCACAGTGATAGCACGTAGTGGCACTGAGAGATCACAGTGATAGCACGTAGAGACACTGAGAGATCACAGTGATAGCACGTAGTGACACTGAGAGATCACAGTGATAGCATGTAGTGACACTGAGAGATCACAGTGATAGCACGTAGTGACACTGAGAGATCACAGTGATAGCACGTAGTGACACTGAGAGATCACAGTGATAGCACGTAGTGACACTGAGAGATCACAGTGATAGCACGTAGAGACACTGAGAGATCACAGTGATAGCACGTAGTGACACTGAGAGATCACAGTAATAGCACGTAGTGACACTGAGAGATCACAGTTCTGGGACGTAGTGACACTGAGAGATCACAGTGATTGCACGTAGTGACACTGCGAGATCACAGTAAAAGCACGTAGTGACACGGAGAGATCACAGTGATAGCACGTAGAGACACTGAGAGATCACAGTGATAGCACGTAGTGACATGGAGAGATCACAGTGATAGAACGTACTGACATGACAGATCACAGTGATAGCACGTAGTGACACTGAGTGATCACAGTGATAGCACGTAGTGACACTGAGAGATCACAGTGATAGAATGTAGTGACACTGAGAGATCACAGTGATAGCACGTAGTGACACTGAGATATCACAGTGATAGCACGTAGTGACACTGAGAGATCACAGTGATAGCACGCAGTGACACTGAGAGATCACAGTGATAGCACGTAGTGACACTGAGTGATCACAGTACTGGCACATAGTGACACTGAGAGATCACAGTGATAGCACGTAGTGACACTGAGAGATCACAGTGATAGCACGTAGAGACACTGAGAGATCACAGTGATAGCACGTATTGACACTGAGAGATCACAATGATAGCACGTAGAGACACTGAGAGATCACAGTGATAGCACGTAGTGACACTGAGAGATCACAGTGATAGCACATAGTGACACTGAGAGATCACATTGATAGCACGTAGTGACACTGAGAGATCACAGTAATAGCACGTAGTGACACTGAGAGATCACAGTATTGGGACGTAGTGAAACTGAGAGATCACAGTGATAGCACGTAGTGACACTGAGAGGTCACAGTGATAGCACGTAGTGACACTGAGACATCACAGTGATAGCACGTAGTGACACTGAGAGGTCACAGTGATAGCACGTAGTGACACTGAGAGATCACAGTATTGTGACGTAGTGACACTGAGAGATCACAGTGATAGCACGTAGTGACACTGAGAGGTCACAGTGATAGCACGTAGTGACACTGAGAGATCACAGTGATAGCACGTAGTGACACTGAGAGATCACAGTGATAGCACGTAGTGACACTGAGAGATTACAGTACTGGCACGTAGAGACAAGGTGAGATCACAGTGATAGCACGTAGTGACAATGAGAGATCACAGTGATAGCACATAGTGACACTGATAGATCACAGTGATAGCACATAGTGACACTGAGAGATCACAGTGATAGCACGTAGTGACACTGAGACATCACAGTGATAGCACGTAGTGACACTGAGAGATCACAGTGATAGCACGTAGTGGCACTGAGAGATCACAGTGATAGCACGTAGAGACACTGAGAGATCACAGAGATAGCACGTAGTGACACTGAGAGATCACAGTGATAGCATGTAGTGACACTGAGAGATCACAGTGATAGCACGTAGTGACACTGAGAGATCACGGTGATAGCACGTAGTGACACTGAGAGATCACAGTGATAGCACGTAGTGACACTGAGAGATCACAGTGATTGCACGTAGAGACACTGAGAGATCACAGTGATAGCACGTAGTGACACTGAGAGATCAGAGTAATAGCACGTAGTGACACTGAGAGATCACAGTACTGGGACGTAGTGACACTGAGAGATCACAGTGATTGCACGTAGTGACATGGAGAGATCACAGTGATATAACGTACTGACATGACAGATCACAGTGATAGCACGTAGTGACACTGAGAGATCACAGTGATAGCACGTAGTGACACTGAGAGATCACAGTGATAGAACGTAGTGACACTTAGAGATCACAGTGATAGCACGTAGTGACACTGAGATATCACAGTGATAGCACGTAGTGACACTGAGAGATCACAGTGATAGCACGCAGTGACACTGAGAGATCACAGTGATAGCACCTAGTGACACTGAGTGATCACAGTACTGGCACATAGTGACACTGAGAGATCACAGTGATAGCACGTAGTGACACTGAGTGATCACAGTGATAGCACGTAGAGACACTGAGAGATCACAGTGATAGCACGTAGTGACACTGGGAGATCACAATGATAGCACGTAGAGACACTGAGAGATCACAGTGATAGCACGTAGTGACACTGAGAGATCACAGTGATAGCACATAGTGACACTGAGAGATCACATTGATAGCACGTAGTGACACTGAGATATCACAGTAATAGCACGTAGTGACACTGAGAGATCACAGTATTGGGACGTAGTGAAACTGAGAGATCACAGTGATAGCACGTAGTGACACTGAGAGGTCACAGTGATAGCACGTAGTGACACTGAGAGATCACAGTGATAGCACGTAGTGACACTGAGAGATCACAGTGATAGCACGTAGTGACAGTGAGAGATCACAGTACTGGCACGTAGTGACACGGAGAGATCACAGTGATAGCACGTAGTGACACTGAGAGATCACAGTGATAGCACGTAGTGACACTGAGAGATCACAGTGATAGCACGTAGTGACACTGAGAGATCACAGTAATAGCACGTAGTGACACTGAGAGATCACAGTGATAGCACGTAGTGACACTGAGAGATCACAGTGATAGCACGTAGTGACAATGAGAGATCACAGTGATAGCATGTAGAGACACTGAGAGATCACAGTGATAGCACGTAGTGACACTGAGAGATCACAGTGATAGCACATAGAGACACTGAGAGATCACAGTGATAGTACGTATTGACACTGAGAGATCACAGTGATAGCACGTAGTGACACTGAGGGATCACAGTGATAGCACGTAGTGACAGTGAGAGATCACAGTGATAGCACGTAGTGACACTGGGAGATCACAGTGATTGCACCTAGAGACACTGAGAGATCACAATGATAGCACGTAGTGGCGCTGAGAGATCACAGTGATAGCACGTAGAGACACTGAGAGATCGCAGTGATAGCACGTAGTGACACTGAGAGATCACAGTGATAGCACGTAGTGACACTGAGAGATCACAGTGATAGCACGTAGAGACACTGAGAGATCACAGTGATAGCACGTAGTGACACTGAGAGGTCACAGTGATTGCACGCAGTGACACTGAGAGATCACAGTGATAGCACGTAGTGACACTGAGAGATCACAGTGATAGCACGTAGTGACACTGAGAGATCACAGTGATAGCACGTAGTGACACTGAGAGATAACAGAGATGGCACGTAGTGAAACAGATCGATCACAGTGATAGCACGTAGTGACACTGAGAGATCACTGTGATAGCACGTAGAGACACTGAGAGATCACAGTGAAAACACGTAGTGACACTGAGAGATCACAGTGATAGCACGTAGTGACACTGAGAGATCACAGTGATAGCACGTAGTGACACTGAGAGGTCACAGTGATAGCACGTAGTGACACTGAGAGATCACAGTGATAGCACGTAGTGACACTGAGAGATCACAGTGATAGCACGTAGTGACACTGAGAGATCACAGTGATAGCACGTAATGACACTGAGAGATCACAGTGATAGCAAGTAGTGACACTGAGAGATCACAGTGATAGCACGTAGTGACACTGAGAGATAACAGAGATAGCACGTAGTGACACTGAGAGATCACAGTGATAGCACGTAGTGACACTGAGAGATCACAGTGATAGCACGTAGCGAAACTGAGAGAGCACAGTGATAGCACGTAGTGACACTGAGAGATCACAGTGATAGCACGTAGTGACACTGAGAGATCACAGTGATAGCACGTAGTGACACTGAGAGATCACAGTGATAGCACGTAGTGACACTGAGAGATCACAGTATTGGGAGGTAGCGACACTGAGAGATCACAGTGATAGCACGTAGTGAGACTGAGAGATCACAGTGATAGTACGTAGTCACACTGAGAGATCACAGTGATAGCACGTAGTGACACTGAGAGATCACAGTGATAACACATAGTGACACTGAGAGATCACAGTGATAGCACGTAGTGACACTGAGAGATCAAAGTGATAGCACGTAGAAACACTGTGAGATCACAGTGATAGCACGTAGTGACACTAAGAGATCACAGTGATAGCACGTAGAGACACTGTGAGATCACAGTGATAGCACCTAGTGACACTGAGAGATCACAGTGATAGCACGTAGTGACACTGAGAGATCACAGTGATAGCACGTAGTGACACTGAGAGATCACAGTGTTAGCACGTAGTGACACTGAGAGATCACAGTGATAGCACGTAGTGACACTAAGAGATCACAGTGATAGCACGTCGTGACACTGAGAGATCACAGTGATAGCACGTAGTGACACTGAGATATCACAGTGATAACACGTAGTGACACTGAGAGATCACAGTGATAGCATGTAGTGACACTGAGAGATCACAGTGATAGCACGTAGTGACACTGAGAGATCACAGTGATAGCACGTAGTGACACTGAGTGATCACAGTGATAGCACGTAGAGACACTTAGAGATCACAGTGATAGCACGTAGTTGCACTGAGAGATGACAGTGATAGCACGTAGAGACACAGAGATCACAGTGATAGCACGTAGTGACACTAAGAGATCACAGTGATGGAAAGTAGAGACACTGAGAGATCACAGTGATAGCACGTAGTGACACTGAGAGATCACAGTGATAGCACGTAGTGACACTGAGAGATCACAGAGATAGCACGTAGTGACACTGAGAGATCACATTGATAGCATGTAGTGACACTGAGAGATCACAGTGATAGCACGTAGTGACATTGAGAGATCACAGTGATAGCACGTAGTGACACTGAGAGTTCACAGTGATTGCACGTAGTGACACTGAGAGATCACAGTGATAGCACGTAGTGACACGGAGAGATCAATGTATTAGCACGTAGTGACACTGAGAGATCACAGTGATAGCACGTAGTGACACTGAGAGATCACAGTGATAGCAAGTAGTGACACTGAGAGATCACAGTGATAGCACGTAGTGACACTGAGAAATCACAGTGATAGCACGTAGTGACACTGAGAGATCACAGTGATAGCACGTAGAGCCACTGAGAGATCACAGTGATAGCACGTAGTGACACAGACATCACAGTGATAGCACGTAGTGACACGGAGAGATCACAGTGATAGCACGTAGTGACACAGAGATCACAGTGATAGCACGTAGAGACACTGAGAGATCACAGTGATAGCACGTAGTGACACTGAGAGATCACAGTGATAGCACGTAGTGACACGGAGAGATCACAGTGATGGCACGTAGTGAAACTGAGAGATCACAGTGATAGCACGTAGAGACACTGAGAGATCACAGTGATAGCACGTAGAGACACTGAGAGATCACAGTGATAGCACGTAGTGACACTGACAGATCACAGTACTGGCACGTAGTGACACTGAGAGATCACAGTGATAGCACGTAGTGACACTGAGAGATCACAGTGATAGCACATAGTGACACTGACAGATCACAGTGATAGCACGTAGTGACACTGAGAGATCACAGTGATAGCACGTAGAGACACTGAGAGATCACAGTGATAGCACGTAGTGACACTGAGAGGTCACAGTGATTGCACGCAGTGACACTGAGAGATCACAGTGATAGCACGTAGTGACACTGAGAGATCACAGTGATAGCACGTAGTGACACTGAGAGATCACAGTGATAGCACGTAGTGACACTGAGAGATAACAGAGATGGCACGTAGTGAAACAGATCGATCACAGTGATAGCACGTAGTGACACTGAGAGATCACTGTGATAGCACGTAGAGACACTGAGAGATCACAGTGAAAACACGTAGTGACACTGAGAGATCACAGTGATAGCACGTAGTGACACTGAGAGATCACAGTGATAGCACGTAGTGACACTGAGAGGTCACAGTGATAGCACGTAGTGACACTGAGAGATCACAGTGATAGCACGTAGTGACACTGAGAGATCACAGTGATAGCACGTAGTGACACTGAGAGATCACAGTGATAGCACGTAATGACACTGAGAGATCACAGTGATAGCAAGTAGTGACACTGAGAGATCACAGTGATAGCACGTAGTGACACTGAGAGATAACAGAGATAGCACGTAGTGACACTGAGAGATCACAGTGATAGCACGTAGTGACACTGAGAGATCACAGTGATAGCACGTAGCGAAACTGAGAGAGCACAGTGATAGCACGTAGTGACACTGAGAGATCACAGTGATAGCACGTAGTGACACTGAGAGATCACAGTGATAGCACGTAGTGACACTGAGAGATCACAGTGATAGCACGTAGTGACACTGAGAGATCACAGTATTGGGAGGTAGCGACACTGAGAGATCACAGTGATAGCACGTAGTGAGACTGAGAGATCACAGTGATAGCACGTAGTGACACTGAGAGATCACAGTGATAGCACGTAGTGACACTGAGAGATCACAGTGATAGCACATAGTGACACTGAGAGATCACAGTGATAGCACGTAGTGACACTGAGAGATCACAGTGATAGCACGTAGAAACACTGTGAGATCACAGTGATAGCACGTAGTGACACTAAGAGATCACAGTGATAGCACGTAGAGACACTGTGAGATCACAGTGATAGCACCTAGTGACACTGAGAGATCACAGTGATAGCACGTAGTGACACTGAGAGATCACAGTGATAGCACGTAGTGACACTGAGAGATCACAGTGTTAGCACGTAGTGACACTGAGAGATCACAGTGATAGCACGTAGTGACACTAAGAGATCACAGTGATAGCACGTCGTGACACTGAGAGATCACAGTGGTAGCACGTAGTGACACTGAGATATCACAGTGATAACACGTAGTGACACTGAGAGATCACAGTGATAGCATGTAGTGACACTGAGAGATCACAGTGATAGCACGTAGTGACACTGAGAGATCACAGTGATAGCACGTAGTGACACTGAGAGATCACAGTGATAGCACGTAGAGACACTTAGAGATCACAGTGATAGCACGTAGTTGCACTGAGAGATGACAGTGATAGCACGTAGAGACACAGAGATCACAGTGATAGCACGTAGTGACACTAAGAGATCACAGTGATGGAAAGTAGAGACACTGAGAGATCACAGTGATAGCACGTAGTGACACTGAGAGATCACAGTGATAGCACGTAGTGACACTGAGAGATCACAGAGATAGCACGTAGTGACACTGAGAGATCACATTGATAGCATGTAGTGACACTGAGAGATCACAGTGATAGCACGTAGTGACATTGAGAGATCACAGTGTTAGCACGTAGTGACACTGAGAGTTCACAGTGATTGCACGTAGTGACACTGAGAGATCACAGTGATAGCACGTAGTGACACGGAGAGATCAATGTATTAGCACGTAGTGACACTGAGAGATCACAGTGATAGCACGTAGTGACACTGAGAGATCACAGTGATAGCAAGTAGTGACACTGAGAGATCACAGTGATAGCACGTAGTGACACTGAGAAATCACAGTGATAGCACGTAGTGACACTGAGAGATCACAGTGATAGCACGTAGAGCCACTGAGAGATCACAGTGATAGCACGTAGTGACACAGACATCACAGTGATAGCACGTAGTGACACGGAGAGATCACAGTGATAGCACGTAGTGACACAGAGATCACAGTGATAGCACGTAGAGACACTGAGAGATCACAGTGATAGCACGTAGTGACACTGAGAGATCACAGTGATAGCACGTAGTGACACGGAGAGATCACAGTGATGGCACGTAGTGAAACTGAGAGATCACAGTGATAGCACGTAGAGACACTGAGAGATCACAGTGATAGCACGTAGAGACACTGAGAGATCACAGTGATAGCACGTAGTGACACTGACAGATCACAGTACTGGCACGTAGTGACACTGAGAGATCACAGTGATAGCACGTAGTGACACTGAGAGATCACAGTGATAGCACATAGTGACACTGACAGATCACAGTACTGGCACGTAGTGACACTGTGCGATCACAGTGATATCACGTAGTGACACTGAGAGATCACAGTGATAGCACGGAGTGACACTGAGAGATCACAGTGATAGCACGTAGTGACACTGAGAGATCACAGTGATAGCACGTAGTGACACTGAGAGATCACAGAGATAGCAAATAGTGACACAGAGAGATCACAGTATTGGGACTTAGTGACACTGAGAGATCACAGTGATAGCACGTAGTGACACTGAGAGATCACAGTGATAGCACGTAGTGACACTGAGAGATCATAGTGATAGCACGTAGTGACACTGAGAGATCACAGTGATAGCGCGTAGTGACAGTGAGAGATCACAGTGATAGCACGTAGTGACACTGAGAGATCACAGTGATAGCACGTAGTGACACTGAGAGATAACAGTGATAGCACGTAGTGACACTGAGTGATCACAGTGATAGCACGTAGTGACACTAAGAGATCACAGTGGTAGAACGTAGAGACACTGAGAGATCACAGTGATAGCACGTAGTGACACTGAGAGATCACAGTGATAGCACGTAGTGACACTGAGAGATCACAGTGATAGCACGTAGTGACACTGAGAGTTCACAGTGATAGCACGTAGAGACACTGAGAGATCACAGTGATAGCAGGTAGTGACACTGAGAGATCACAGTGATAGCACGTAGTGACACTAAGAGATCACAGTGATAGAACGTATAGACACTGAGAGATCACAGTGAAAGCACGTAGTGACACTGAGAGATCACAGTGATAGCACGTATTGAAACTGAGAGATCACAGTGATAGCACGTAGTGAGACGGACAGATCACAGTGATAGCACGTAGAGCCACTGAGAGATCACAGTGATAGCACGTAGTAACACTGAGAGATCACAGTGATAGCACGTATTGACACTGAGAGATCACAGTGATAGCACGTAGTGACACTGAGAGATCACAGTGATAGCACGTAGTGACACTGAGAGATCACAGTGATAGCACGTAGTGACACTGAGAGATCACAGTGATAGCACGTAGTGACACTGAGAGATCACATTGATAGCACGTAGTGACACGGAGAGATCACAGTGATAGCACATAGTGACACTGTGAGATCACAGTGATAGCACGTTGTGACACTGAGAGATCACAGTGATAGCACGTAGTGACACAGAGATCACAGTGATAGCACGTAGAGACACTGAGAGATCACAGTGATAGCACGTAGTGACACAGAGATCACAGTGATAGCACGTAGTGACACTGACAGATCACAGTACTGGCACGTAGTGACACTGAGAGATCACAGTGATAGCACGTAGTGAAACTGAGAGATCACAGTGATAGCACGTAGTGACAATGAGAGATCACAGTGATCGCACATAGTGACACTTAGAGATCACAGTGATAGCACGTAGTGTCACGGAGAGATCACAGTGATAGCACATACTGACACTGAGAGATCACAGTGATAGCACGTCGTGACAGTGAGAGATCTCAGTGATAGTACGTAGTGACACTGAGAGATCACGGTGATACCACGTAGAGACACTGAGAGATCACAGTGATAGCACGTAGTGACACGGAGAGATCACAGTGATAGCACGTAGTGACACTGAGAGATCACAGTGATAGCACGTAGTGACACTGAGAGATCACAGTGATAGCACGTAGTGACACTGAGATATCACAGTGATAGCACGTAGTGACACTGAGAGATCACAGTGATAGCACGTAGTGACACTGAGAGATCACAGTGATAGCACGTAGTGACACTGAGAGATCACAGTGATAGCACGTAGTGACACTGAGAGATCACAGTGATAGCTCGTAGTGACACTGAGAGATCACAGTGATATCACGTAGTGACACTGAGAGATCACAGTGATAGCACCTCATGACACTGAGAGATAACAGTGATAGCACGTAGAGACACTGAGAGATCACAGTGATAGCACGTAGTGACACTGAGAGATCACAGTGATAGGACGTAGTGACACTGAGTGATCACAGTGATAGCACGTAGAGACACTGAGAGATCACAGTGATACCACGTAGAGACACTGAGAGATCACAGTGATAGCACGTAGTGACACGGAGAGATCACAGTGATAGCACGTAGTGACACTGAGAGATCACAGTGATAGCACGTAGTGACACTCAGAGATCACAGTGATAGCACGTAGTGACACTGAGAGATCACAGTGATAGCACGTAGTGACACTGAGAGATCACAGTGATAGCACGTAGTGACACTGAGAGATCACAGTGATAGCACGTAGTGACACTGAGAGATCACAGTGATAGCACGTAGTGACACTGAGAGATCACAGTGATAGCACGTAGTGACACTGAGAGATCACAGTGATAGCACGTAGTGACACTGAGAGATCACAGTGATAGCACATAGTGACACTGAGAGATCACAGTGATAGCACCTAGTGACACAGAGATCACAGTGATAGCACGTAGTGACACGGAGAGATCACAGTGATAGCACGTAGTGACACTGAGAGATCACAGTGATAGCACATAGTGACACTGACAGATCACACTACTGGCACGTAGTGACACTGAGAGATCACAGTGATAGCACGTAGTGACACTGAGAGATCACAGTGATAGCACGTAGTGACACGGAGAGATCACAGTGATAGCATGTAGTGACACTGAGAGATCACAATGATAGCACGTAGTGACACTGAGAGATCACAGTGATAGCACGTAGTGACAATGAGAGATAACAGTGATAGCACGTAGTGACACTGAGAGATCACAGTGATAGCACGTAGTGACACAGAGAGATCACAGTGATAGCACGTAGTGACACTGAGAGATCACAGTGATAGCACGTAGTGACACTGAGAGATCACAGTGATAGCACGTAGTGACACTGAGAGATCACAGTGATAGCACGTAGAGACACTGAGAGATCACAGTGATAGCACGTAGTGACACTGAGAGATCACAGTGATAGCACGTAGTGACACTGACAGATCACAGTGATAGCACGTAGTGACACTGAGAGATCACAGTGATAGCACGTAGAGACACTGAGAGATCACAGTGATAGCACGTATTGACACTGAGAGATCACAGTGATAGCACGTAGTGACACTGAGAGATCACAGTGATAGCACGTAGAGACACTGAGAGATCACAGTGATAGCACGTAGAGACACTGAGAGATCACAGTGATAGCACGTAGTGACACTGAGAGATCACAGTGATAGCACGTAGTGACACTGAGAGATCACAGTACTGGCACGTAGTGACACTGAGAGATAACAGTGATAGTACGTAGTGACACTGAGAGATCACAGTGATAGCACGTAGTGACACTGAGAGATCACAGTGATAGCACGTAGTGACACTGAGAGATCACAGTGATAGCACGTAGTGACACTGAGAGATCACAGTGATAGCACGTAGTGACACTGAGAGATCACAGTGATAGCACGTAGTGACACTGAGAGATCACAGTGATAGCACGTAGTGACACTGAGAGATCACAGTGATAGCACGTAGTGACACTGAGAGATCACAGTGATAGCACGTAGTGAAACTGAGAGATCACAGTGATAGCACGTATTGACACTGAGAGATCACAGTGATAGCACGTATTTACACTGAGAGATCACAGTGATAGCACGTAGTGACACTGAGAGATCACTGTACTGACACGTAGTGACACTGAGAGATCACAGTGATAGCACGTAGTGACACTGATAGATCATAGTGATAGCACGTAGTGTCACTGAGAGATCACAGTGATAGCACGTAGAGACACTGAGAGATCACAGAGATAGCACGTAGTGACACTGAGAGATCACAGTGATAGCACGTAGAGACACTGAGAGATCACAGTGATAGCACATAGTGACACTGAGAGGTCACAGTGATATCACGTAGTGACACTGAGAGATCACAGTGATCGCACGTAGTGGCACTGAGAGATCACAGTGATAGCACGAAGTGACACTGAGAGATCACAGTGATAGCACGTAGAGACACTGTGTGATCACGGTGATAGCACGTAGTGACACTGACAGATCACAGTGATAGCACGTAGAGACACTGAGTGATCACGGTGATAGCACGTAGTGACACTGACAGATCACAGTGATAGCACGTAGTGACACTGAGAGATCACAGTGATAGCACGTAGTGACACTGAGAGATCACAGTGATAGCATGTAGTGACACTGAGAGATCACAGTGATAGCACGTAGTGACACTGACAGATCACAGTGATAGCACGTAGTGACACTGAGAGATCACAGTACTGGGACGTAGTGACACTGAGAGATCACAGTGATAGCACGTAGAGACACTGAGAGATCACAGTGATAGCACGTAGTGGCATTGAGAGATCACAGTGATAGCAAGTAGAGACACTGAGAGATCTCAGTGATAGCACGTAGTGACACTGAGAGATCACAGTGATAGCACGTAGTGACACTGAGAGATCACAGTGATAGCACGTAGTGACACTGAGAAATCACAGTGATAGCACGTAGAGTCACTGAGAGATCACAGTGATAGCACGTAGTGACACTGAGAGATCACAGTGATAGCATGTAGTGACACTGAGAGATAACAGTGATAGAACGTAGTGACACTGAGAGATCACAGTGATAGCACGTAGTCACACTGAGAGATCACAGTGATAGCACGTAGTGACACTGAGAGATCACAGTGATAGCACGTAGTGACACTGAGAGATCACAGTGATAGCACGTAGTGACACTGAGAGATCACAGTGATAACACGTAGTGACACTGAGAGATCACAGTGATAGCACGTAGTGACACTAAGAGATCACAGTGATAGCACGTAGTGACACTGAGAGATCACAGTACTGACACGTAGTGACACTGAGAGATCACAGTGATAGCACGTAGTGACACTGAGAGATCACAGTGATAGCACGTAGTGACACTGAGAGATCACAGTGATAGCACATAGAGACACTGAGAGATCACAGTGATAGCACGTAGTGGCACTGAGAGATCACAGTGATAGCACGTAGAGACACTGAGAGATCACAGTGATAGCACGTAGTGACACTGAGAAATCACAGTGATAGCACGTAGTGACACTGAGAGATCACAGTGATAGCACGTAGTGACACTGAGAGATCACAGTGATAGCACGTAGTGACACTGAGAGATCACAGTGATAGCACGTAGTGACACTGAGAGATCACAGTGATAGCACGTAGTGACACTGAGAGATCACAGTGATAGCACGTAGTGACACTGAGAGATCACCGTATTAGCACGTAGTGACACTGAGAGATCACAGTGATAGCACGTAGTCACACTGAGAGATCACAGTACTGACACGTAGTGACACTGAGAGATCACAGTGAAAGCACGTAGTGACACTGATAGATCACAGTGATAGCACGTAGTGACACTGAGAGATCACAGTGATAGCACGAAGAGACACTGAGAGATCAAAGTGATAGCACGTAGTGACACTGATAGATCACAGTGATAGCACGTAGAGACACTGAGAGATCACAGTGATAGCACGTAGTGACACTGAGAGATCACAGTGATAGCACGTTGTGGCACTGAGAGATCACAGTGATAGCACATAGTGACACTGAGAGTTCACAGTGATAGCACGTAGTGACACTGAGAGATCACAGTGATAGCACGTAGAGACACTGAGTGATCACAGTGATAGCACGTAGTGACACTGAGAGATCACAGTGATATCACGTAGTGACACTGAGAGATCACAGTGATAGCACGTAGTGACAATGAGAGATCACAGTGATAGCACGTAGTGACACTGAGAGATCACAGTGATAGCACGTAGTGACACTGAGAGATCACATTGATAGCACGTAGTGACACTGAGAGATCACTGTGATAGCACGTAGTGACACTGAGAGATCAAAGTACTGGCACGTAGTGACACTGAGAGATCACAGTGATAGCACGTAGTGACACTGAGAGATCACAGTGATAGCACGTAGTGACACTGAGAGATCACAGTGATAGCACGTAGTGACACTGAGAGATCACAGTGATAGCACGTAGTGACACTGAGAGATCACAGTGATAGCACGTAGTGACACTGAGAGATCACAGTGAAAGCACGTAGAGACACTGAGAGATCACAGTGATAGCACGTATTGACACTGAGAGATCACAGTGATAGCACGTATTGACACTGAGAGATCACAGTGATAGCACGTAGTGACACTGAGAGATCACTGTACTGACACGTAGTGACACTGAGAGATCACAGTGATAGCACGTAGTGACACTGATAGATCACAGTGATAGCACGTAGTGTCACTGAGAGATCACAGTGATAGCACGTAGTGACACTGAGAGATCACAGTGATAGCACGTAGTGACAATGAGAGATCACAGTGATAGCACGTAGAGACACTGAGAGATCACAGTGATAGCACATAGTGACACTGAGAGATCACAGTGATATCACGTAGTGACACTGAGAGATCACAGTGATAGCACGTAGTGGCACTGAGAGATCACAGTGATAGCACGTAGTGACACTGAGAGATCACAGTGATAGCACGTAGTGACACTGAGAGATCACAGTGATAGCACGTAGAGACACTGTGTGATCACGGTGATAGCACGTAGTGACACTGACAGATCACAGTGATAGCACGTAGAGACACTTAGTGATCACGGTGATAGCACGTAGTGACACTGACAGATCACAGAGATAGCACGTAGTGACACTGAGAGATCACAGTGATAGCACGTAGTGACACTGAGAGATCACAGTGATAGCACGTAGTGACACTCAGAGATCAAAGTGATAGCATGTAGTGACACTGAGAGATCACAGTGATAGCACGTAGTGACACTGAGAGATCACAGTACTGGGACGTAGTGACACTGAGAGATCACAGTGATAGCACGTAGAGACACTGAGAGATCACAGTGATAGCACGTAGTGACACTGAGTGATCACAGTGATAGCACGTAGTGACACTGAGAGATCATAGTGATAGCACGTAGTGACACTGAGAGATCACAGTGATAGCACGTAGTGACACTGAGAGATCACAGTGATAGCACGTAGTGACACTGAGATATCACAGTGATAGCACGTAGTGACACTGAGAGATCACAGTGATAGCACGTAGAGGCATTGAGAGATCACAGTGATAACAAGTAGAGACACTGAGAGATCTCAGTGATAGCACGTAGTGACACTGAGAGATCACAGTGATAGCACGTAGTGACACTGAGAGATCACAGTGATAGCACGTAGTGACACTGAGAAATCACAGTGATAGAACGTAGAGTCACTGAGAGATCACAGTGATAGCACGTAGAGACACTGAGAGATCACAGTGATAGCACGTAGAGACACTGAGAGATCACAGTGATAGCACGTAGTGACACTGAGAGATCACAGTGATAGCATGTAGTGACACTGAGAGATAACAGTGATAGCACGTAGTGACACTGAGAGATCACAGTGATAGCACGTAGTGACACTGAGAGATCACAGTGATAGCACGTAGTGACACTGAGAGATCACAGTGATAGCACGTAGTGACACTGAGAGATCACAGTGATAGCACGTAGTGACACTGAGAGATCACAGTGATAGCACGTAGTGACACTGAGAGATCACAGTGATAACACGTAGTGACACTGAGAGATCACAGTGATAGCACGTAGTGACACTAAGAGATCACAGTGATAGCACGTAGTGACACTGAGAGATCACAGTACTGACACGTAGTGACACTGAGAGATCACAGTGATAGCACGTAGTGACACTGAGAGATCACAGTGATAGCACGTAGTGACACTGAGAGATCACATTGATAGCACATAGAGACACTGAGAGATCACAGTGATAGCACGTAGTGACACTGAGAGATCACAGTGATAGCACGTAGAGACACTGAGAGATCACAGTGATAGCACGTAGTGACACTGAGAAATCACATTGATAGCACGTAGTGACACTGAGAGATCACAGTGATAGCACGTAGTGACACGGAGAGATCACAGTGATAGCACGTAGTGACACTGAGAGATCACAGTGATTGCACGTAGTGACACTGAGAGATCACAGTGATAGCACGTAGTGACACTGAGAGATCACAGTGATAGCACGTAGTGACACTGATAGATCACAGTGATAGCACGTAGTGACACTTAGAGATCACAGTGATAGCACGTAGTCACACTGAGAGATCACAGTACTGACACGTAGTGACACTGAGAGATCACAGTGATAGCACGTAGTGACACTGATAGATCACAGTGATAGCACGTAGTGACACTGAGAGATCACAGTGATAGCACGTAGGGACACTGAGAGATCACAGTGATAGCACGTAGTGACACTGATAGATCACAGTGATAGCACGTAGACAAACTGAGAGATCACAGTGATGGCACGTAATGACACTGAGAGATCACAGTGATAGCACGTAGTGGCACTGAGAGATCACAGTGATAGCACATAGTGACACTGAGAGTTCACAGTGATAGCACGTAGTGACACTGAGAGATCACAGTGATAGCACGTAGAGACACTGTGTGATCACGGTGATAGCACGTAGTGACACTGACAGATCACAGTGATAGCACGTAGAGACACTGAGTGATCACGGTGATAGCACGTAGTGACACTGAGAGATCACAGTGATAGCACGTAGTCACACTGAGAGATCACAGTGATAGCACGTAGTGACACTGAGAGATCACAGTGATAGCACGTAGTGACACTGAGAGATCACAGTATTAGCACGTAGTGACACTGAGAGATCACAGTGATAGCACGTAGTCACACTGAGAGATCACAGTACTGACACGTAGTGACACTGAGAGAACACAGTGATAGCACGTAGTGACACTGATAGATCACAGTGATAGCACGTAGTGACACTGAGAGATCACAGTGATAGCACGAAGAGACACTGAGAGATCACAGTGATAGCACGTAGTGACACTGATAGATCACAGTGATACCACGTAGAGACACTGAGAGATCACAGTGATAGCACGTAGTGACACTGAGAGATCACAGTGATAGCACGTTGTGGCACTGAGAGATCACAGTGACAGCACATAGTGACACTGAGAGTTCACAGTGATAGCACTTAGTGACACTGAGAGATCACAGTGATAGCACGTAGAGACACTGAGTGATCACAGTGATAGCACGTAGTGACAATGAGAGATAACAGTGATATCACGTAGTGTCACTGAGAGATCACAGTGATAGCACGTAGTGACAATGAGAGATCACAGTGATAGCACGTAGTGACACTGAGAGATCACAGTGATAGCACGTAGTGACACTGAGAGATCACATTGATAGCACGTAGTGACACTGAGAGATCACAGTGATAGCACGTAGTGACACTGAGAGATCAAAGTACTGGCAAATAGTGACACTGAGAGATCACAGTGATAGCACGTAGTGATACTGAGAGATCACAGTGATAGCACGTAGTGACACTGAGAGATCACAGTGATAGCACGTAGTGACACTGAGAAATCACAGTGATAGCACGTAGTGACACTGAGAGATCACAGTGATAGCACGTAGTGACACTGAGAGATCACAGTGATAGCACGTAGTGACACTGAGAGATCGCAGTGATAGCACGTAGTGACACTGAGAGATCACAGTGATAGCACGTAGTGACACTGAGAGATCACAGTGATAGCACGTAGTGACACTGAGAGATCACAGTATTAGCACGTAGTGACACTGAGAGATCACAGTGATAGCACGTAGTCACACTGAGAGATCACAGTACTGACACGTTGTGACACTGAGAGATCACAGTGATAGCACGTAGTGACACTGATAGATCACAGTGATAGCACGTAGTGACACTGAGAGATCACAGTGATAGCACGAAGAGACACTGAGAGATCACAGTGATAGCACGTAGTGACACTGATAGATCACAGTGATAGCACGTAGAGACACTGAGAGATCACAGTGATAGCACGTAGTGACACTGAGAGATCACAGTGATAGCACGTTGTTGCACTGAGAGATCACAGTGACAGCACATAGTGACACTGAGAGTTCACATTGATAGCACGTAGTGACACTGAGAGATCACAGTGATAGCACGTAGTGACACTGAGAGATCACAGTACTGGCACGTAGTGACACTGAGAGATCACAGTGATAGCACGTAGAGACACTGAGTGATCACAGTGATAGCACGTAGTGACAATGAGAGATCACAGTGATATCACGTAGTGTCACTGAGAGATCACAGTGATAGCACGTAGTGACAATGAGAGATCACAGTGATAGCACGTAGTGACACTGAGAGATCACAGTGATAGCACGTAGTGACACTGAGAGATCACATTGATAGCACGTAGTGACACTGAGAGATCACAGTGATAGCACGTAGTGACACTGAGAGATCAAAGTACTGGCAAATAGTGACACTGAGAGATCACAGTGATAGCACGTAGTGATACTGAGAGATCACAGTGATAGCACGTAGTGACACTGAGAGATCACAGTGATAGCACGTAGTGACACTGAGAGATCACAGTGATAGCACGTAGTGACAATTAGAGATCACAGTGATAGCACGTAGTCACACTGAGAGATCACAGTACTGACACGTAGTGACACTGAGAGATCACAGTGATAGCACGTAGTGACACTGATAGATCACAGTGATAGCACGTAGTGACACTGAGAGATCACAGTGATAGAACGTAGAGACACTGAGAGATCACAGTGATAGCACGTAGTGACACTGATAGATCACAGTGATAGCACGTAGAGACACTGAGAGATCACAGTGATAGCACGTAGTGACACTGAGATATCACAGTGATAGCACGTAGTGGCACTGAGAGATCACAGTGATAGCACATAGTGACAATGAGAGTTCACAGTGATAGCACGTAGTGACACTGAGAGATCACAGTGATAGCACGTAGAGACACTGAGTGATCACAGTGATAGCAGGTAGTGACACTGAGAGATCACAGTGATATCACGTAGTGACACTGAGAGATCACAGTGATAGCACGTAGAGACAATGAGAGATCACAGTGATTGCACGTAGTGACACTGAGAGATCACAGTGATAGCACGTAGTGACACTGGGAGATCACATTGATAGCACGTAGTGACACTGAGAGATCACAGTGATAGCACGTAGTGACACTGAGAGATCACAGTACTGGCACGTAGTGACACTGAGAGATCACAGTGATAGCACGTAGAGACACTGAGAGATCACAGTGATAGCACGTAGTGACACTGAGAGATCACAGTGATAGCACGTAGTGACACTGAGAGATCACAGTGATAGCACGTAGTGACACTGAGAGATCACAGTGATAGCACGTAGTGGCTCTGAGAGATCACAGTGATAGCACGTAGTGACACTGAGTGATCACAGTGATAGCACGTAGAGACACTGAGTGATCACAGTGATAGCACGTAGTGACACTGAGAGATCACAGTGATAGCACGTAGTGACACTGAGAGATCACAGTGATAGCACGTAGTGACACTGAGAGATCACAGTGATAGCACGTAGTGACACTGAGAGATCAGAGTACTGGGCCGTAGTGACACAGAGAGATCACATTGATAGCACGTAGAGACACTGAGAGATCACAGTGATAGCACGTAGTGACACTGAGAGATCACAGTGATAGCACGTAGTGACACTGAGAGATCACAGTGATAGCACGTAGTGACACTGAGAGATCAAAGTGATAGCACGTAGTGACACTGAGAGATCACAGTGATAGCACGTAGTGACACTGAGAGATCACAGTGATAGCACGGAGTGGCACTGAGAGATCACAGTGATAGCACGTGCAGACACTGAGAGATCTCAGTGATAGCACGTAGTGACACTGAGAGATCACAGTGATAGCATGTACTGACACTGAGAGATCACAGTGATAGCACGTAGTGACACTGAGTGATCACAGTGATAGCACGTAGAGACACTGATAGATCACAGTGATAGCACGTAGAGACACTGAGAGATCACAGTGATAGCACGTAGTGACACTGAGAGTTCACAGTGATAGCACGTAGTGACACTGAGAGATCACAGTGACAGCACGTAGAGACACTGAGTGATCACAGTGATAGCACGTAGTGACACTGAGAGATCACAGTGATAGCACGTAGTGAAACTGAGAGATCACAGTGATAGCACGTAGTGACACTGAGAGATCACAGTGATAGCACGTAGTGACACTGAGAGATCAGAGTACTGGGACGTAGTGACACTGAGAGATCACAGTGATTGCACGTAGAGACACTGAGAGATCACAGTGATAGCACATAGTGACACTGAGAGATCACAGTGATAGCACGTAGTGACACTTAGAGATCACAGTGATAGCACGTAGTGACACTGAGAGATCACAGTGATAGCACGTAGTGACATTGAGAGATCACAGTGATAGCACGTAGTGACACTGAGAGATCACAGTGATAGCACGTAGTGACACTGAGAGATCACAGTGATAGCACGTAGTGGCACTGAGAGATCACAGTGATAGCACGTAGTGACACTGAGAGATCTCAGTGATAGCACGTAGTGACACTGAGAGATCACAGTGATAGCATGTAGTGACACTGAGAGATCACAGTGATAGCACGTAGTGACACTGAGAGATCACAGTACTGGCACGTAGTGACACCGAGAGATAACAGTGATAGCACGTAGTGACACTGAGAGGTCAAAGTGATAGCACGTAGTGACACTGAGAGATCAAAGTGATAGCACGTAGTGACACTGAGAGATCACAGTGATAGCACGTAGTGACACTGAGAGATCACAGTGATAGCACGGAGTGGCACTGAGAGATCACAGTGATAGCACCTAGTGACACTGAGAGATCACAGTGATAGCACGTAGTGACACTGAGAGATCAAAGTGATAGCACGTAGTGACACTGAGAGATCACAGTGATAGCACGTAGTGACACTGAGAGATCACAGTGATAGCACGGAGTGGCACTGAGAGATCACAGTGATAGCACGTGCAGACACTGAGAGATCTCAGTGATAGCACGTATTGACACTGAGAGATCACAGTGATAGCATGTACTGACACTGAGAGATCACAGTGATAGCACGTAGTGACACTGAGAGATCACAGTGATAGCACGTAGAGACACTGAGTGATCACAGTGATAGCACGTAGAGACACTGATAGATCGCAGTGATAGCACGTAGAGACACTGAGAGATCACAGTGATAGCACGTAGTGACACTGAGAGATCACAGTGATAGCACGTAGTGACACTGAGAGATCACAGTGATAGCATGTAGTGAGACTGAGAGATCACAGTGATAGCACGTAGTGGCACTGAGAGATCACAGTGATAGCACGTGCAGACACTGAGAGATCTCAGTGATAGCATGTAGTGACACTGAGAGATCACAGTGATAGCATGTAGTGACACTGAGAGATCACAGTGATAGCACGTAGTGACACTGAGAGATCACAGTACTGGCACGTAGTGACACCGAGAGATAACAGTGATAGCACGTAGTGACACTGAGAGATCACAGTGATAGCACGTAGAGACACTGAGAGATCACAGTGATAGCACGTAGACACACTGAGAGATCACAGTGATAGCACGTATTTACACTGAGAGATCACAGTGATAGCACGTAGTGACACTGAGAGATCACAGTGATAGCACGTAGTGACACTGAGAGATCACAGTGATAGCACGTAGTGACACTGAGAGATCACAGTGATAGCACGTAGTGACACTGAGAGATCAGAGGACTGGGACGTAGTGACACTGAGAGATCACAGTGATCGCACGTAGAGACACTGAGAGATCACAGTGATAGCACATAGTGACACTGAGAGATCACAGTGATAGCACGTAGTGACACTGAGAGATCACAGTGATAGCACGTAGTGACACTGAGAGATCACAGTGATAGCACGTAGTGACACTGAGAGATCACAGTGATAGCACGTACTGACACTGAGAGATCACAGTGATAGCACGTAGTGACACTGAGAGATCACAGTTATAGCACGTAGTGGCACTGAGAGATCTCAGTGATAGCACGTGCATACACTGAGAGATCTCAGTGATAGCACGTAGTGACACTGAGAGATCACAGTGATAGCATGTAGTGACACTGAGAGATCACAGTGATAGCACGTAGTGACACTGAGAGATCACAGTACTGGCACGTAGTGACACCGAGAGATCACAGTGATAGCACGTAGTGACACTGAGAGATCACAGTGATAGCACGTAGAGACACTGAGTGATCACAGTGATAGCACGTAGAGACACTGAGAGATCACAGTGATAGAACGTAGTGACACTGAGAGATCACAGTGATAGCACGTAGTGACACTGAGAGATCACAGTGATAGCACGTAGTGACACTGTGAGATCACAGTCATAGCACGTAGTGGCACTTGAGAGATCACAGTGATAGCACGTAGTGACACTGAGAGATCACAGTGATAGCACGTAGTGACACTGAGAGATCACAGTGATAGCACGTAGAGACACTGAGTGATCACAGTGATAGCACGTAGTGACACTGAGAGATCACAGTGATAGCACGTAGTGACACTGAGAGATCACAGTGATAGCAAGTAGTGACACTGAGAGATCAGAGGACTGGGACGTAGTGACACTGAGAGATCACAGTGATCGCACGTTGAGACACTGAGAGATCACAGTGATAGCACATAGTGACACTGAGAGATCACAGTGATAGCACGTAGTGACACTGAGAGATCACAGTGATAGCACGTAGTGACACTGAGAGATCACAGTGATAGCACGTAGTGACACTGAGAGATCACAGTGATAGCACGTACTGACACTGAGAGATCACAGTGATAGCACGTAGTGACACTGAGAGATCACAGTTATAGCACGTAGTGGCACTGAGAGATCTCAGTGATAGCACGTGCATACACTGAGAGATCTCAGTGATAGCACGTAGTGACACTGAGAGATCACAGTGATAGCATGTAGTGACACTGAGAGATCACAGTGATAGCACGTAGTGACACTGAGAGATCACAGTACTGGCACGTAGTGACACCGAGAGATAACAGTGATAGCACGTAGTGACACTGAGAGATCACAGTGATAGCACGTAGAGACATTGAGAGATCACAGTGATAGCACGTAGACACACTGAGAGATCACATTGATAGCACGTAGTTACACTGAGAGATCACAGTGATAGCACGTAGTGACACTGAGAGATCACAGTGATAGCACGTAGTGACACTGAGAGATCACAGTGATAGCACGTATTGACACTGGGAGATCACAGTGATAGCACGTAGTGACACTGAGAGATCACAGTGATAGCACGTAGTGACACTGACAGCTCATAGTACTGGAACGTAGTGACACTGAGAGTTCACAGTGATAGCACGTAGTGACACTGAGAGATCACAGTGATAGCACGTAGAAACACTAAGAGATCACAGTGATAGCACGTAGTGACGCTGAGAGATCACAGTGATAGCACGTAGTGACACTGAGAGGTCACAGTGATAGCACGTAGTGACACTGAGAGATCACAGTGATAGCACGTAGTGACACTGTGAGATCACAGTGATAGCACGTAGTGGCACTTGAGAGATCACAGTGATAGCACGTAGTGACACTGAGAGATCACAGTGATAGCACGTAGTGACACTGAGAGATCACAGTGATAGCACGTAGAGACACTGAGTGATCACAGTGATAGCACGTAGTGACACTGAGAGATCACAGTGATAGCACGTAGTGACACTGAGAGATCACAGTGATAGCACGTAGTGACACTGAGAGATCACAGTGATAGCACGTAGTGACACTGAGAGATCAGAGTACTGGGACGTAGTGACACTGAGAGATCACAGTGATAGCACGTAGAGACACTGAGAGATCACAGTGATAGCACATAGTGACACTGAGAGATCACAGTGATAGCACGTAGTGACACTGAGAGATCACAGTGATAGCACGTAGTGACACTGAGAGATCAGAGTGATAGCACGTAGTGAAACTGAGAGATCACAGTGATAGCACGTACTGACACTGAGAGATCACAGTGATAGCACGTAGTGACACTGAGAGATCACAGTGATAGCACGTAGTGGCACTGAGAGATCACAGTGATAGCACGTGCATACACTGAGAGATCTCAGTGATAGCACGTAGTGACACTGAGAGATCACAGTGATAGCATGTAGTGACACTGAGAGATCACAGTGATAGCACGTAGTGACACTGAGAGATCACAGTACTGGCACGTTGTGACACCGAGAGATAACAGTGATAGCACGTAGTGACACTGAGAGATCACAGTGATAGCATGTAGAGACACTGAGAGATCACAGTGATAGCACGTAGACACACTGAGAGATCACAGTGATAGCACGTAGTTACACTGAGAGATCACAGTGATAGCACGTAGTGACACTGAGAGATCACAGTGATAGCATGTAGTGACACTGAGAGATCACAGTGATAGCACGTAGTGACACTGAGTGATCACAGTGATAGCACGTAGTGACACTGAGAGATCACAGTGATAGCACGTAGTGACACTGAGAGCTCATAGTACTGCAACGTAGTGACACTGAGAGATCACAGTGATAGCACGTAGTGACACTGAGAGATCACAGTGATAGCACGTAGAAACACTAAGAGATCACAGTGATAGCACGTAGTGACGCTGAGAGATCACAGTGATAGCACGTAGTGACACTGAGAGATCACAGTGATAGCACGTAGCGACACTGAGAGATCACAGTGATAGCACGTAGTGACACTGAGAGATCACAGTGATAGCACGTAGAGACACTGAGAGATCACAGTGATAGCACGTAGTGACACTGAGAGATCACAGTGATAGCACGTAGTGACACTGAGAGATCACAGTGATAGCACGTAGTGACACTGAGAGATCACAGTGATAGCACGTAGTGGCACTGAGAGATCACAGTGATATCACGTAGAGACACTGAGAGATCTCAGTGATATCACGTAGAGACACTGAGAGATCACAGTGATAGCACGTAGTGACACTGAGAGATCACAGTGATAGCACGGAGTGGCACTGAGAGATCACAGTGATAGCACGTGCAGACACTGAGAGATCTCAGTGATAGCACGTATTGACACTGAGAGATCACAGTGATAGCATGTACTGACACTGAGAGATCACAGTGATAGCACGTAGTGACACTGAGAGATCACAGTGATAGCACGTAGAGACACTGAGTGATCACAGTGATAGCACGTAGAGACACTGATAGATCGCAGTGATAGCACGTAGAGACACTGAGAGATCACAGTGATAGCACGTAGTGACACTGAGAGATCACAGTGATAGCACGTACTGACACTGAGAGATCACAGTGATAGCACGTAGTGACACTGAGAGATCACAGTTATAGCACGTAGTGGCACTGAGAGATCTCAGTGATAGCACGTGCATACACTGAGAGATCTCAGTGATAGCACGTAGTGACACTGAGAGATCACAGTGATAGCATGTAGTGACACTGAGAGATCACAGTGATAGCACGTAGTGACACTGAGAGATCACAGTACTGGCACGTAGTGACACCGAGAGATAACAGTGATAGCACGTAGTGACACTGAGAGATCACAGTGATAGCACGTAGAGACATTGAGAGATCACAGTGATAGCACGTAGACACACTGAGAGATCACATTGATAGCACGTAGTTACACTGAGAGATCACAGTGATAGCACGTAGTGACACTGAGAGATCACAGTGATAGCACGTAGTGACACTGAGAGATCACAGTGATAGCACGTATTGACACTGGGAGATCACAGTGATAGCACGTAGTGACACTGAGAGATCACAGTGATAGCACGTAGTGACACTGACAGCTCATAGTACTGGAACGTAGTGACACTGAGAGTTCACAGTGATAGCACGTAGTGACACTGAGAGATCACAGTGATAGCACGTAGAAACACAAAGAGATCACAGTGATAGCACGTAGTGACGCTGAGAGATCACAGTGATAGCACGTAGTGACACTGAGAGGTCACAGTGATAGCACGTAGTGACACTGAGAGATCACAGTGATAGCACGTAGTGACACTGTGAGATCACAGTGATAGCACGTAGTGGCACTTGAGAGATCACAGTGATAGCACGTAGTGACACTGAGAGATCACAGTGATAGCACGTAGTGACACTGAGAGATCACAGTGATAGCACGTAGAGACACTGAGTGATCACAGTGATAGCACGTAGTGACACTGAGAGATCACAGTGATAGCACGTAGTGACACTGAGAGATCACAGTGATAGCACGTAGTGACACTGAGAGATCACAGTGATAGCACGTAGTGACACTGAGAGATCAGAGTACTGGGACGTAGTGACACTGAGAGATCACAGTGATAGCACGTAGAGACACTGAGAGATCACAGTGATAGCACATAGTGACACTGAGAGATCACAGTGATAGCACGTAGTGACACTGAGAGATCACAGTGATAGCACGTAGTGACACTGAGAGATCAGAGTGATAGCACGTAGTGACACTGAGAGATCACAGTGATAGCACGTACTGACACTGAGAGATCACAGTGATAGCACGTAGTGACACTGAGAGATCACAGTGATAGCACGTAGTGGCACTGAGAGATCACAGTGATAGCACGTGCATACACTGAGAGATCTCAGTGATAGCACGTAGTGACACTGAGAGATCACAGTGATAGCATGTAGTGACACTGAGAGATCACAGTGATAGCACGTAGTGACACTGAGAGATCACAGTACTGGCACGTAGTGACACCGAGAGATAACAGTGATAGCACGTAGTGACACTGAGAGATCACAGTGATAGCATGTAGAGACACTGAGAGATCACAGTGATAGCACGTAGACACACTGAGAGATCACAGTGATAGCACGTAGTTACACTGAGAGATCACAGTGATAGCACGTAGTGACACTGAGAGATCACAGTGATAGCACGTAGTGACACTGAGAGATCACAGTGATAGCACGTAGTGACACTGAGTGATCACAGTGATAGCACGTAGTGACACTGAGAGATCACAGTGATAGCACGTAGTGACACTGAGAGCTCATAGTACTGCAACGTAGTGACACTGAGAGATCACAGTGATAGCACGTAGTGACACTGAGAGATCACAGTGATAGCACGTAGAAACACTAAGAGATCACAGTGATAGCACGTAGTGACGCTGAGAGATCACAGTGATAGCACGTAGTGACACTGAGAGATCACAGTGATAGCACGTAGCGACACTGAGAGATCACAGTGATAGCACGTAGTGACACTGAGAGATCACAGTGATAGCACGTAGAGACACTGAGAGATCACAGTGATAGCACGTAGTGACACTGAGAGATCACAGTGATAGCACGTAGTGACACTGAGAGATCACAGTGATAGCACGTAGTGACACTGAGAGATCACAGTGATAGCACGGAGTGGCACTGAGAGATCACAGTGATATCACGTAGAGACACTGAGAGATCTCAGTGATATCACGTAGAGACACTGAGAGATCACAGTGATAGCACGTAGTGACACTGAGAGATCACAGTGATAGCACGGAGTGGCACTGAGAGATCACAGTGATAGCACGTGCAGACACTGAGAGATCTCAGTGATAGCACGTATTGACACTGAGAGATCACAGTGATAGCATGTACTGACACTGAGAGATCACAGTGATAGCACGTAGTGACACTGAGAGATCACAGTGATAGCACGTAGAGACACTGAGTGATCACAGTGATAGCACGTAGAGACACTGATAGATCGCAGTGATAGCACGTAGAGACACTGAGAGATCACAGTGATAGCACGTAGTGACACTGAGAGATCACAGTGATAGCACGTAGTGACACTGAGAGATCACAGTGATAGCATGTAGTGACACTGAGAGATCACAGTGATAGCACATAGTGGCACTGAGAGATCACAGTGATAGCACGTGCAGACACTGAGAGATCTCAGTGATAGCATGTACTGACACTGAGAGAACCCAGTGATAGCATGTAGTGACACTGAGAGATCACAGTGATAGCACGTAGTGACACTGAGAGATCACAGTACTGGCACGTAGTGACACCGAGAGATAACAGTGATAGCACGTAGTGACACTGAGAGATCACAGTGATAGCACGTAGAGACACTGAGAGATCACAGTGATAGCACGTAGACACACTGAGAGATCACAGTGATAGCACGTATTTACACTGAGAGATCACAGTGATAGCACGTAGTGACACTGAGAGAGCACAGTGATAGCACGTAGTGACACTGAGAGATCACAGTGATAGCACGTAGTGACACTGAGAGATCACAGTGATAGCACGTAGTGACACTGAGAGATCACAGTGATAGCACGTAGTGACACTGAGAGATCATAGTACTGGAACGTAGTGACACTGTGAGATCAGAGTGATAGCACGTAGTGACACTGAGAGATCACAGTGATAGCACGTAGAAACACTAAGAGATCACAGTGATAGCACGTAGTGACGCTGAGAGATCACAGTGATAGCACGTAGTGACACTGAGAGATCACAGTGATAGCACGTAGCGACACTGAGAAATCACAGTGATAGCACGTAGTGACACTGAGAGATCACAGTGATAGCACGTAGTGACACTGAGAGATCACAGTGATAGCACGTAGTGACACTGAGAGATCACATTTATAGCACGTAGTGACACTGAGAGATCACAGTGATAGCACGTAGTGACACTGAGAGATCACAGTACTGGCACGTAGTGACACTGAGAGATCACAGTGATAGCACGTAGAGACACTGAGAGATCACAGTGATAGCACGTAGTGACACTGAGAGATCACAGTGATAGCACGTAGTGACACTGAGAGATCACAGTGATAGCACGTAGTGACACTGAGAGATCACAGTGATAGCACGTAGTGACACTGAGAGATCACAGTGATAGCACGCAGTGACACTGAGAGATCACATTGATAGCACGTAGTGACACTGAGAGATCACAGTGATAGCACGTAGTGACACTGAGAGATCACAGTGATAGCACGTAGTGACACTGAGAGATCACAGTGATAGCACGTAGAGACACTGAGTGATCACAGTGATAGCACGTAGTGACACTGAGAGATCACAGTGATAGCACGTAGTGACACTGAGAGATCACAGTGATAGCACGTAGTGACACTGAGAGATCACAGTGATAGCACGTAGTGACACTGAGAGATCAGAGTACTGGGACGTAGTGACACTGAGAGATCACAGTGATCGCACGTAGAGACACTGAGAGATCACAGTGATAGCACATAGTGACACTGAGAGATCACAGTGATAGCACGTAGTGACACTGAGAGATCACAGTGATAGCACGTAGTGACACTGAGAGATCACAGTGATAGCACGTAGTGACACTGAGAGATCACAGTGATAGCACGTACTGACACTGAGAGATCACAGTGATAGCACGTAGTGACACTGAGAGATCACAGTTATAGCACGTAGTGGCACTGAGAGATCTCAGTGATAGCACGTGCATACACTGAGAGATCTCAGTGATAGCACGTAGTGACACTGAGAGATCACAGTGATAGCATGTAGTGACACTGAGAGATCACAGTGATAGCACGTAGTGACACTGAGAGATCACAGTACTGGCACGTAGTGACACCGAGAGATAACAGTGATAGCACGTAGTGACACTGAGAGATCACAGTGATAGCACGTAGAGACATTGAGAGATCACAGTGATAGCACGTAGACACACTGAGAGATCACATTGATAGCACGTAGTAACACTGAGAGATCACAGTGATAGCACGTAGTGACACTGAGAGATCACAGTGATAGCACGTAGTGACACTGAGAGATCACAGTGATAGCACGTAGTGACACTGGGAGATCACAGTGATATCACGTAGTGACACTGAGAGATCACAGTGATAGCACGTAGTGACACTGAGAGCTCATAGTACTGGAACGTAGTGACACTGAGAGTTCACAGTGATAGCACGTAGTGACACTGAGAGATCACAGTGATAGCACGTAGAAACACTAAGAGATCACAGTGATAGCACGTAGTGACGCTGAGAGATCACAGTGATAGCACGTAGTGACACTGAGAGATCACAGTGATAGCACGTAGTGACACTGAGAGATCACAGTGATAGCACGTAGTGACACTGTGAGATCACAGTGATAGCACGTAGTGGCACTTGAGAGATCACAGTGATAGCACGTAGTGACACTGAGAGATCACAGTGATAGCACGTAGTGACACTGAGAGATCACAGTGATAGCACGTAGAGACACTGAGTGATCACAGTGATAGCACGTAGTGACACTGAGAGATCACAGTGATAGCACGTAGTGACACTGAGAGATCACAGTGATAGCACGTAGTGACACTGAGAGATCACAGTGATAGCACGTAGTGACACTGAGAGATCAGAGTACTGGGACGTAGTGACACTGAGAGATCACAGTGATAGCACGTAGAGACACTGAGAGATCACAGTGATAGCACATAGTGACACTGAGAGATCACAGTGATAGCACGTAGTGACACTGAGAGATCACAGTGATAGCACGTAGTGACACTGAGAGATCAGAGTGAAAGCACGTAGAGACACTGAGAGATCACAGTGATAGCACGTGCATACACTGAGAGATCTCAGTGATAGCACGTAGTGACACTGAGAGATCACAGTGATAGCACGTAGTGACACTGAGAGATCACAGTGATAGCACGTAGTGGCACTGAGAGATCACAGTGATAGCACGTGCATACACTGAGAGATCTCAGTGATACCACGTAGTGACACTGAGAGATCACAGTGATAGCATGTAGTGACACTGAGAGATCACAGTGATAGCACGTAGTGACACTGAGAGATCACAGTACTGGCACGTAGTGACACCGAGAGATAACAGTGATAGCACGTAGTGACACTGAGAGATCACAGTGATAGCACGTAGAGACACTGAGAGATCACAGTGATAGCACGTAGACACACTGAGAGATCACAGTGATAGCACGTAGTTACACTGAGAGATCACAGTGATAGCACGTAGTGACACTGAGAGATCACAGTGATAGCACGTAGTGACACTGAGAGATCACAGTGATAGCACGTAGTGACACTGAGTGATCACAGTGATAGCACGTAGTGACACTGAGAGATCACAGTGATAGCACGTAGTGACACTGAGAGCTCATAGTACTGGAACGTAGTGACACTGAGAGATCACAGTGATAGCACGTAGTGACACTGAGAGATCACAGTGATAGCACGTAGAAACACTAAGAGATCACAGTGATAGCACGTAGTGACGCTGAGAGATCACAGTGATAGCACGTAGTGACACTGAGAGATCACAGTGATAGCACGTAGCGACACTGAGAGATCACAGTGATAGCACGTATTGACACTGAGAGATCACAGTGATAGCACGTAGAGACACTGGGAGATCACAGTGATAGCACGTAGTGACACTGAGAGATCACAGTGATAGCACGTAGTGACACTGAGAGATCACAGTGATAGCACGTAGTGACACTGAGAGATCACAGTGATAGCACGTAGTGGCACTGAGAGATCACAGTGATATCACGTAGAGACACTGAGAGATCTCAGTGATAGCACGTAGTGACACTGAGAGATCACAGTGATAGCACGTAGTGACACTGAGAGATCACAGTGATAGCACGTAGTGACACTGAGAGATCACAGTGATAGCACGTAGAGACACTGAGAGATCACAGTGATAGCAGGTAGAGACACTGAGTGATCACAGTGATAGCACGTAGAGACACTGAGAGATCACAGTGATAGCACGTAGTGACAATGAGAGATCACAGTGATAGCACGTAATGACACTGAGAGATCACAGTGATAGCACGTAGTGACACTGAGAGATCACAGTGATAGCACGTAGTGACACTGAGAGATCACAGTGATAGCACGTAGTGACACTGAGTGATCACAGTGATAGCACGTAGTGACACTGAGAGATCACAGTGATAGCACGTAGTGACACTGAGAGATCACAGTGATAGCACGTAGTGACACTGAGAGATCACAGTGATAGCACGTATTGACACTGAGAGATCACAGTGATAGCACGTATTGACACTGAGAGATCACAGTGATAGCACGTAGTGACACTGAGAGATCACTGTACTGACACGTAGTGACACTGAGAGATCACAGTGATAGCACGTAGTGACACTGATAGTTCACAGTGATAGCACGTAGTGTCACTGAGAGATCACAGTGATAGCACGTGGAGACACTGAGAGATCACAGTGATAGCACGTAGTGACACTGAGAGATCACAGTGATAGCACATAGAGACACTGAGAGATCACAGTGATAGCACATAGTGACACTGAGAGATCACAGTGACATCACGTAGTGACACTGAGTGATCACGGTGATAGCACGTAGTGACGCTGACAGATCACAGTGATAGCACGTAGTGACACTGAGAGATCACAGTGATAGCATGTAGTGACACTGAGAGATCACAGTGATAGCACGTAGTGACACTGAGAGATCACAGTGATAGCACGTAGTGACACTGAGAGATCACAGTGATAGCACGTAGTGAAACTGAGAGATCACAGTACTGGGACGGAGTGACACTGAGAGATCACAGTGATAGCACGTAGAGACACTGAGAGATCACAGTGATAGCACGTAGTGACACTGAGTGATCACAGTGATAGCACGTAGTGACACTGAGAGATCATAGTGATAGCACATAGTGACACTGAGAGATCACAGTTATAGCACGTAGTGACACTGAGAGATCACAGTGATAGCACGTAGTGACACTGAGAGATCACAGTGATAGCACGTAGTGAAACTGAGAGATCACAGTGATAGCACATAGTGGCATTGAGAGATCACAGTGATAGCACGTAGAGACACTGAGTGATCACAGTGATAGCACGTAGAGACACTGAGAGATCACAGTGATAGCACGTAGTGACACTGAGTGATCACAGTGATAGCACGTAGTGACACTGTGAGATCACAGTGATAGCACGTAGTGACACTGAGAGATCACAGTGATAGCACGTAGTGACACTGAGAGAACACAGTGATAGCTCTTAGTGACACTCAGAGATCACAGTGATAGCACGTAGTGACACTGAGAGATCACAGTGATAGCACGTAGTGACACTGAGAGATCACAGTGATAGCACGTAGTGACACTAAGAGATCACAGTGATAGCACGTAGTGACACTGAGAGATCACAGTACTGACACGTAGTGACAGTGAGAGATCACAGTGATAGCACGTAGTGACACTGATAGTTCACAGTGATAGCACGTAGTGTCACTGAGAGATCACAGTGATAGCACGTGGAGACACTGAGAGATCACAGTGATAGCACGTAGTGACACTGAGAGATCACAGTGATAGCACATAGAGACACTGAGAGATCACAGTGATAGCACATAGTGACACTGAGAGATCACAGTGACATCACGTAGTGACACTGAGTGATCACGGTGATAGCACGTAGTGACGCTGACAGATCACAGTGATAGCACGTAGTGACACTGAGAGATCACAGTGATAGCATGTAGTGACACTGAGAGATCACAGTGATAGCACGTAGTGACACTGAGAGATCACAGTGATAGCACGTAGTGACACTGAGAGATCACAGTGATAGCACGTAGTGAAACTGAGAGATCACAGTACTGGGACGGAGTGACACTGAGAGATCACAGTGATAGCACGTAGAGACACTGAGAGATCACAGTGATAGCACGTAGTGACACTGAGTGATCACAGTGATAGCACGTAGTGACACTGAGAGATCATAGTGATAGCACATAGTGACACTGAGAGATCACAGTTATAGCACGTAGTGACACTGAGAGATCACAGTGATAGCACGTAGTGACACTGAGAGATCACAGTGATAGCACGTAGTGAAACTGAGAGATCACAGTGATAGCACATAGTGGCATTGAGAGATCACAGTGATAGCACGTAGAGACACTGAGTGATCACAGTGATAGCACGTAGAGACACTGAGAGATCACAGTGATAGCACGTAGTGACACTGAGTGATCACAGTGATAGCACGTAGTGACACTGTGAGATCACAGTGATAGCACGTAGTGACACTGAGAGATCACAGTGATAGCACGTAGTGACACTGAGAGAACACAGTGATAGCTCTTAGTGACACTCAGAGATCACAGTGATAGCACGTAGTGACACTGAGAGATCACAGTGATAGCACGTAGTGACACTGAGAGATCACAGTGATAGCACGTAGTGACACTAAGAGATCACAGTGATAGCACGTAGTGACACTGAGAGATCACAGTACTGACACGTAGTGACAGTGAGAGATCACAGTGATAGCACGTAGTGACACTGAGAGATCACAGTGATAGCACGTAGTGACACTGAGAGATCACAGTGATAGCACATAGAGACACTGAGAGATCACAGTGATAGCACGTAGTGACACTGAGAGATCACAGTGATAGCACGTAGAGACACTGAGAGATCACAGTGATAGCACGTAGTGACACTGAGAAATCACAGTGATAGCACGTAGTGACACTGAGAGATCACAGTGATTGCACGTAGTGACACTGAGAGATCACAGTGATAGCACGTAGTGACACTGAGAGATCACAGTGATAGCACGTAGTGACACTGAGAGATCACAGTGATAGCACGTAGTGACACTGAGAGATCACAGTGATCGCACGTAGTGACACTGAGAGATCACAGTGATAGCACGTAGTGACACTGAGAGATCACAGTGATAGCACGTAGTCACACTGAGAGATCACAGTACTGACACGTAGTGACACTGAGAGATCACAGTGATAGCACGTAGTGACACTGATTGATCACAGTGATAGCACGTAGTGACACTGAGAGATCACAGTGATAGCACGTAGAGACACTGAGAGATCACAGAGATAGCACGTAGTGACACTGATAGATCACAGTGATAGCACGTAGAGACACTGAGAGATCACAGTGATAGCACGTAGTGACACTGAGAGATCACAGTGATAGCACGTAGTGGCACTGAGAGATCACAGTGATAGCACATAGTGACACTGAGAGTTCACAGTGATAGCACGTAGTGACACTGAGAGATCACAGTGATAGCACGTAGAGACACTGAGTGATCACAGTGATAGCACGTAGTGACACTGAGAGATCACAGTGATAGCACGTAGTGACACTGAGAGATCACAGTGATAGCACGTAGTGACACTGAGAGATCACAGTGATAGCACGTAGTGACACTGAGAGATCACAGTGATAGCACGTAGTGACACTGAGAGATCACATTGATAGCCCGTAGTGACACTGAGAGATCACAGTGATAGCATGTAGTGACACTGAGTGATCCCAGTACTGGCACGTAGTGACACTGAGAGATAACAGTGATAGCACGTAGTGACACTGAGAGATCACAGTGATAGCACGTAGAGACACTGAGAGATCACAGTGATAGCACGTAGACACACTGAGAGATCACAGTGATAGCACGTAGTTACACTGAGAGATCACAGTGATAGCACGTAGTGACACTGAGAGATCACAGTGATAGCACGTAGTGACACTGAGAGATCACAGTGATAGCACGTAGTGACACTGAGAGATCACAGTGATAGCACGTAGTGACACTGAGAGATCACAGTGATAGCACGTAGTGACACTGAGAGCTCATAGTACTGGACCGTAGTGACACTGAGAGATCACAGTGATAGCACGTAGTGACACTGAGAGATCACAGTGATAGCACGTAGAAACACTAAGAGATCACAGTGATAGCACGTAGTGACGCTGAGAGATCACAGTGATAGCACGTAGTGACACTGAGAGATCACAGTGATAGCAAGTATCGACACTGAGAGATCACAGTGATAGCACGTAGTGACACTGAGAGATCACAGTGATCGCACGTAGAGACACTGAGAGATCACAGTGATAGCACGTAGTGACACTGAGAGATCACAGTGATAGCACGTAGTGACACTGAGAGATCACAGTGATAGCACGTAGTGACACTGAGAGATCACAGTGATAGCACGTAGTGGCACTGAGAGATCACAGTGATATCACGTAGAGACACTGAGAGATCTCAGGGATAGCACGTAGTGACACTGAGAGATCACAGTGATAGCACGTAGTGACACTGAGAGATCACAGTGATAGCACGTAGTGACACTGAGAGATCACAGTGATAGCACGTAGAGACACTGAGAGATCACAGTGATAGCACGTAGTGACACTGAGATATCACAGTGATAGCACGTAGTGACACTGAGAGATCACAGTGATAGCACGTAGTGACATTGAGTGATCACAGTGATAGCACGTAGAGTCACTGAGAGATCACAGTGATAGCACGTAGTGACACTGAGAGATCACAGTGATAGCACGTAATGACACTGAGAGATCACAGTGATAGCACGTAGTGACACTGAGAGATCACAGTGATAGCACGTAGTGACACTGAGAGATCACAGTGATAGCACGTAGTGACACTGAGTGATCACAGTGATAGCACGTAGTGACACTGAGAGATCACAGTGATAGCACGTAGTCACACTGAGAGATCACAGTGATAGCACGTAGTGACACTGAGAGATCACAGTGATAGCACGTATTGACACTGAGAGATCACAGTGATAGCACGTATTGACACTGAGAGATCACAGTGATAGCACGTAGTGACACTGAGAGATCACTGTACTGACACGTAGTGACACTGAGAGATCACAGTGATAGCACGTAGTGACACTGATAGATCACAGTGATAGCACGTAGTGTCACTGAGAGATCACAGTGATAGCACGTGGAGGCACTGAGAGATCACAGTGATAGCACGTAGTGACACTGAGAGATCACAGTGATAGCACATAGAGACACTGAGAGATCACAGTGATAGCACATAGTGACACTGAGAGATCACAGTGATATCACGTAGTGACACTGAGAGATCACAGTGATAGCACGTAGTGGCACTGAGAGATCACAGTGATAGCACGTAGTGAAACTGAGAGATCACAGTGATAGCACGTAGTGACACTGAGAGATCACAGTGATAGCACGTAGAGACACTGTGTGATCACGGTGATAGCACGTAGTGACACTGACAGATCACAGTGATTGCACGTAGAGACACTGAGTGATGACGGTGATAGCACGTAGTGACACTGACAGATCACAGTGATAGCACGTAGTGACACTGAGAGATCACAGTGATAGCACGTAGTGACACTGAGAGATCACAGTGATAGCACGTAGTGACACTGAGAGATCACAGTGATAGCACGTAGTGACACTGAGAGATCACAGTGATAGCACGTAGTGAAACTGAGAGATCACAGTACTGGGACGGAGTGACACTGAGAGATCACAGTGATAGCACGTAGAGACACTGAGAGATCACAGTGATAGCACGTAGTGACACTGAGTGATCACAGTGAAAGCACGTAGTGACACTGAGAGATCATAGTGATAGCACATAGTGACACTGAGAGATCACAGTTATAGCACGTAGTGACACTGAGAGATCACAGTGATAGCACGTAGTGACACTGAGAGATCACAGTGATAGCACGTAGTGAAACTGAGAGATCACAGTGATAGCACGTAGTGGCATTGAGAGATCACAGTGATAGCACGTAGAGACACTGAGTGATCACAGTGATAGCACGTAGAGACACTGAGAGATCACAGTGATAGCACGTAGTGACACTGAGAGATCACAGTGATAGCACGTAGTGACACTGTGAGATCACAGTGATAGCACGTAGTGATACTGAGAGATCACAGTGATAGCACGTAGTGACACTGAGAGAACACAGTGATAGCTCTTAGTGACACTGAGAGATCACAGTGATAGCACGTAGTGACACTGAGAGATCACAGTGATAGCACGTAGTGACACTAAGAGATCACAGTGATAGCACGTAGTGACACTGAGAGATCACAGTGATAGCACGTAGTGACACTGAGAGATCACAGTGATAGCACGTAGTGACACTAAGAGATCACAGTGATAGCACGTAGTGACACTGAGAGATCACAGTACTGACACGTAGTGACACTGAGAGATCACAGTGATAGCACGTAGTGACACTGAGAGATCACAGTGATAGCACGTAGTGACACTGAGAGATCACAGTGATAGCACATAGAGACACTGAGAGATCACAGTGATAGCACGTAGTGACACTGAGAGATCACAGTGATAGCACGTAGAGACACTGAGAGATCACAGTGATAGCACGTAGTGACACTGAGAAATCACAGTGATAGCACGTAGTGACACTGAGAGATCACAGTGATTGCACGTAGTGACACTGAGAGATCACAGTGATAGCACGTAGTGACACTGAGAGATCACAGTGATAGCACGTAGTGACACTGAGAGATCACAGTGATAGCACGTAGTGACACTGAGAGATCACAGTGATAGCACGTAGTGACACTGAGAGATCACAATGATAGCACGTAGTGACACTGAGACATCACAGTGATAGCACGTAGTCACACTGAGAGATCACAGTACTGACACGTATTGACACTGAGAGATCACAGTGATAGCACGTAGTGACACTGATTGATCACAGTGATAGCACGTAGTGACACTGAGAGATCACAGTGATAGCACGTAGAGACACTGAGAGATCACAGTGATAGCACGTAGTGACACTGATAGATCACAGTGATAGCACGTAGAGACACTGAGAGATCACAGTGATAGCACGTAGTGACACTGAGAGATCACAGTGATAGCACGTAGTGGCACTGAGAGATCACAGTGATAGCACATAGTGACACTGAGAGTTCACAGTGATAGCACGTAGTGACACTGAGTGATCACAGTGATAGCACGTAGAGACACTGAGTGATCACAGTGATAGCACGTAGTGACACTGAGAGATCACAGTGATAGCACGTAGTGACACTGAGAGATCACAGTGATAGCACGTAGTGACACTGAGAGATCACAGTGATAGCACGTAGTGACACTGAGAGATCACAGTGATAGCACGTAGTGACACTGAGAGATCACATTGATAGCCCGTAGTGACACTGAGAGATCACAGTGATAGCATGTAGTGACACTGAGTGATCCCAGTACTGGCACGTAGTGACACTGAGAGATCACAGTGATAGCACGTAGAGACACTGAGAGATCACAGTGATAGCACGTAGTGACAATGAGAGATCACAGTGATAGCACGTATTGACACTGAGAGATCACAGTGATAGCACGTAGTGACACTGAGAGATCACAGTGATAGCACGTAGTGGCACTGAGAGATCACAGTGATAGCACGTAGTGACACTGAGAGATCACAGTGATAGCACGTAGTGACACTGAGAGATCACAGTGATAGCAAGTAGAGACACTGAGTGATCACAGTGATAGCACGTAGTGACACTGAGAGATCACAGTGATAGCACGTAGTGACACTGAGAGATCACAGTGATAGCACGTAGTGACACTGAGAGATCACAGTGATAGCACGTAGTGACACTGAGAGATCAGAGTACTGGGACGTAGTGACACTGAGAGATCACAGGGATAGCACGTAGAGACACTGACAGATCACAGTGATAGCACGTAGTGACTTTGAGAGATCACAGTGATAGCACGTAGTGACACTGAGAGATCACAGTGATAGCACGTAGTGACACTGAGAGATCACAGTGATAGCACGTAGTGACACTGAGAGATCACAGTGATAGCACGTAGTGACACTGAGAGATCACAGTGATAGCACGTAGTGACACTGAGAGATCACAGTGATAGCACGTAGTGACACTGAGAGATCACAGTGATAGCACGTAGTGGCACTGAGAGATCACAGTGATAGCACGTAGTGACACTGAGAGATCACAGTGATAGCACGTAGTGACACTGAGAGATCACAGTGATAGCACGTAGAGACACTGAGTGATCACAGTGATAGCACGTAGTGACACTGAGAGATCACAGTGATAGCACGTAGTGACACTGAGAGATCACAGTGATAGCACGTAGTGACACTGAGAGATCACAGTGATAGCACGTAGTGACACTGAGAGATCAGAGTACTGGGACGTAGTGACACTGAGAGATCACAGGGATAGCACGTAGAGACACTGAGAGATCACAGTGATAGCACGTAGTGACTTTGAGAGATCACAGTGATAGCACGTAGTGACACTGAGAGATCACAGTGATAGCACGTAGTGACACTGAGAGATCACAGTGATAGCACGTAGTGACACTGAGAGATCACAGTGATAGCACGTAGTGACACTGAGAGATCACAGTGATAGCACGTAGTGACACTGAGAGATCACAGTGATAGCACGTTGTGGCACTGAGAGATCACAGTGATAGCACGTGCAGACACTGATAGATCTCAGTGATAGCACGTAGTGACACTGAGAGATCACAGTGATAGCATGTAGTGACACTGAGAGATCACAGTGATAGCACGTAGTGACACTGAGAGATCACAGTGATAGCACGTAGATACACTGAGTGATCATAGTGATAGCACGTAGAGACACTGTTAGATCACAGTGATAGCACGTAGAGACACTGAGAGATCACAGTGATAGCACGTAGTGACACTGAGAGATCACAGTGATAGCACGTAGTGACACTGAGAGATCACAGTGATAGCACGTAGTGACACTGAGAGATCACAGTGATAGCACGTAGTGACACTGAGAGATCACAGTGATAGCACGTAGTGACACTGAGAGATCACCGTACTGGCACGTAGTGACATTGAGAGATCACAGTGATAGCACGTAGAGACACTGAGAGATCACAGTGATAGCACGTAGTGACACTGAGAGATCACAGTGATAGCACGTAGTGACACTGAGAGATCACAGTGATAGCACGTAGTGACACTGTGAGATCACAGTGATAGCATGTAGTGGCACTGAGAGATCACAGTGATAGCACGTAGTGACACTGAGAGATCACAGTGATAGCATGTAGTGACACTGAGAGATCACAGTGATAGCACGTAGAGACACTGAGTGATCACAGTGATAGCACGTAGTGACACTGAGAGATCACAGTGATAGCACGTAGTGACACTGAGAGATCACAGTGATAGCACGTAGTGACACTGAGAGATCACAGTGATAGCACGTAGTGACACTGAGAGATCACAGTGATAGCACGTAGTGACACTGAGAGATCAGAGTACTGGGACGTAGTGACACTGAGAGATCACAGTGATAGCACGTAGAGACACTGAGAGATCACAGTGATAGCACGTAGTGACACTGAGAGATCACAGTGATAGCACGTATTGACACTGAGAGATCACAGTGATAGCACGTAGTGACACTGAGAGATCACAGTGATAGCACGTAGTGGCACTGAGAGATCACAGTGATAGCACGTAGTGACACTGAGAGATCACAGTGATAGCACGTAGTGACACTGAGAGATCACAGTGATAGCACGTAGAGACACTGAGTGATCACAGTGATAGCACGTAGTGACACTGAGAGATCACAGTGATAGCACGTAGTGACACTGAGAGATCACAGTGATAGCATATAGTGACACTGAGAGATCACAGTGATAGCACGTAGTGACACTGAGAGATCAGAGTACTGGGACGTAGTGACACTGAGAGATCACAGTGATAGCACGTAGAGACACTGAGAGATCACAGTGGTAGCACGTAGTGACATTGTGAGATCACAGTGATAGCACGTAGTGACACTGAGAGATCACAGTGATAGCACGTAGTGACACTGAGAGATCACAGTGATAGCACGTAGTGACACTGAGAGATCACAGTGATAGCACGTAGTGACACTGAGAGATCACAGTGATAGCACGTAGTGACACTGAGAGATCACAGTGATAGCACGTAGTGGCACTGAGAGATCACAGTGATAGCACGTGCAGACACTGAGAGATCTCAGTGATAGCACGTAGTGACATTGAGAGATCACAGTGATAGCATGTAGTGACACTGAGAGATCACAGTGATAGCACGTAGTGACACTGAGAGATCACAGTGATAGCACGTAGAGACACTGAGTGATCACAGTGATAGCACGTAGAGACACTGAGAGATCACAGTGATAGCACGTAGAGACACTGAGAGATCACAGTGATAGCACGTAGTGACACTGAGAGATCACAGTGATAGCACGTAGTGGCACTGAGAGATCACAGTGATAGCACATAGTGACACTGAGAGTTCACAGTGATAGCACGTAGTGACACTGAGAGATCACAGTGATAGCACGTAGAGACACTGAGTGATCACAGTGATAGCACGTAGTGACACTGAGAGATCACAGTGATAGCACATAGTGACACTGAGAGATCACAGTGATAGCACGTAGTGACACTGAGAGATCACAGTGATAGCACGTAGTGACACTGAGAGATCACAGTGATAGCACGTAGTGACACTGAGAGATCACATTGATAGCACGTAGTGACACTGAGAGATCACAGTGATAGCACGTAGTGACACTGAGAGATCACCGTACTGGCACGTAGTGACACTGAGAGATCACAGTGATAGCACGTAGAGACACTGAGAGATCACAGTGATAGCACGTAGTGACACTGAGAGATCACAGTGATAGCACGTAGTGACACTGAGAGATCACAGTGATAGCACGTAGTGACACTGTGAGATCACAGTGATAGCACGTAGTGGCACTGAGAGATCACAGTGATAGCACGTAGTGACACTAAGAGATCACAGTGATAGCACGTAGTGACACTGAGAGATCACAGTGATAGCACGTAGAGACACTGAGTGATCACTGTGATAGCACGTAGTGACACTGAGAGATCACAGTGATAGCACGTAGTGACACTGAGAGATCACAGTGATAGCACGTAGTGACACTGAGAGATCACAGTGATAGCACGTAGTGACACTGAGAGATCACAGTGATAGCACGTAGTGACACTGAGAGATCACAGTGATAGCACGTAGTGACATTGAGAGATCAGAGTACTGGGACGTAGTGACACTGAGAGATCACAGTGATAGCACGTAGAGACACTGAGAGATCACAGTGATAGCACGTAGTGACACTGAGAGATCACAGTGATAGCACGTAGTGACACTGAGAGATCACAGTGATAGCACGTAGTGACACTGAGAGATCACAGTGATAGCACGTAGTGACACTGAGAGATCACAGTGATAGCACGTAGTGACACTGAGAGATCACAGTGATAGCACGTAGTGACACTGAGAGATCACAGTGATAGCACGTAGTGGCACTGAGAGATCACAGTGATAGCACGTGCAGACACTGAGAGATCTCAGTGATAGCACGTAGTGACACTGAGAGATCACAGTGATAGCATGTAGTGACACTGAGAGATCACAGTGATAGCACGTAGTGACACTGAGAGATCACAGTGATAGCACGTAGAGACACTGAGTGATCACAGTGATAGCACGTAGAGACACTGAGAGATCACAGTGATATCACGTAGTGACACTGAGAGATCACAGTGATAGCACGTAGTGACACTTAGAGATCACAGTGATAGCACGTAGTGACACTGAGAGATCACAGTGATAGCACGTAGTGACACTGAGAGATCACAGTGATAGCACGTAGTGACGCTGAGATATCACAGTGATAGCACGTCGTGACACTGAGAGATCACAGTGATAGCACGTAGTGACACTGAGAGATCACGGTGATAGCACGTAGTGACACTGAGAGATCACAGTGATAGCACGTAGTGACACTGAGAGATCACAGTACTGACACGTAGTGACACTGAGAGATCACAGTGATAGCACGTAGTGACACTGATAGATCACAGTGATAGCACGTAGTGACACTGAGAGATCACAGTGATAGCACATAGAGACACTGAGAGATCACAGTGATAGCACGTAGTGACACTGAGAGATCACAGTGATAGCACGTAGTGACACTGAGAGATCACAGTGATAGCACGTAGTGGCACTGAGAGATCACAGTGATAGCACGTAGTGACACTGAGAGATCACAGTGATAGCACGTAGTGACACTGAAAGATCACAGTGATAGCACTTAGAGACACTGAGTGATCACAGTGATAGCACGTAGTGACACTGAGAGATCACAGTGATAGCACGTAGTGACACTGAGAGATCACAGTGATAGCACGTAGTGACACTGAGAGATCACAGTGATAGCACGTAGTGACACTGAGAGATCACAGTGATAGCACGTAGTGACACTGAGAGATCACGGTGATAGCACGTAGTGACACTGAGAGATCACAGTGATAGCACGTAGTGACACTGAGAGATCACAGTACTGACACGTAGTGACACTGAGAGATCACAGTGATAGCACGTAGTGACACTGAGAGATCACAGTGATAGCACGTAGTGACACTGAGAGATCACAGTGATAGCACGTAGTGACACTGAGAGATCACAGTGATAGCACGTAGTGACACTGAGAGATCACGGTGATAGCACGTAGTGACACTGAGAGATCACAGTGATAGCACGTAGTGACACTGAGAGATCACAGTGATAGCATATAGTGACACTGAGAGATCACAGTGATAGCACGTAGTGACACTGAGAGATCAGAGTACTGGGACGTAGTGACACTGAGAGATCACAGTGGTAGCACGTAGTGACATTGTGAGATCACAGTGATAGCACGTAGTGACACTGAGAGATCACAGTGATAGCACGTAGTGACACTGAGAGATCACAGTGATAGCACGTAGTGACACTGAGAGATCACAGTGATAGCACGTAGTGACACTGAGAGATCACAGTGATAGCACGTAGTGACACTGAGAGATCACAGTGATAGCACGTAGTGGCACTGAGAGATCACAGTGATAGCACGTGCAGACACTGAGAGATCTCAGTGATAGCACGTAGTGACATTGAGAGATCACAGTGATAGCATGTAGTGACACTGAGAGATCACAGTGATAGCACGTAGTGACACTGAGAGATCACAGTGATAGCACGTAGAGACACTGAGTGATCACAGTGATAGCACGTAGAGACACTGAGAGATCACAGTGATAGCACGTAGAGACACTGAGAGATCACAGTGATAGCACGTAGTGACACTGAGAGATCACAGTGATAGCACGTAGTGGCACTGAGAGATCACAGTGATAGCACATAGTGACACTGAGAGTTCACAGTGATAGCACGTAGTGACACTGAGAGATCACAGTGATAGCACGTAGAGACACTGAGTGATCACAGTGATAGCACGTAGTGACACTGAGAGATCACAGTGATAGCACATAGTGACACTGAGAGATCACAGTGATAGCACGTAGTGACACTGAGAGATCACAGTGATAGCACGTAGTGACACTGAGAGATCACAGTGATAGCACGTAGTGACACTGAGAGATCACATTGATAGCACGTAGTGACACTGAGAGATCACAGTGATAGCACGTAGTGACACTGAGAGATCACCGTACTGGCACGTAGTGACACTGAGAGATCACAGTGATAGCACGTAGAGACACTGAGAGATCACAGTGATAGCACGTAGTGACACTGAGAGATCACAGTGATAGCACGTAGTGACACTGAGAGATCACAGTGATAGCACGTAGTGACACTGTGAGATCACAGTGATAGCACGTAGTGGCACTGAGAGATCACAGTGATAGCACGTAGTGACACTAAGAGATCACAGTGATAGCACGTAGTGACACTGAGAGATCACAGTGATAGCACGTAGAGACACTGAGTGATCACTGTGATAGCACGTAGTGACACTGAGAGATCACAGTGATAGCACGTAGTGACACTGAGAGATCACAGTGATAGCACGTAGTGACACTGAGAGATCACAGTGATAGCACGTAGTGACACTGAGAGATCACAGTGATAGCACGTAGTGACACTGAGAGATCACAGTGATAGCACGTAGTGACATTGAGAGATCAGAGTACTGGGACGTAGTGACACTGAGAGATCACAGTGATAGCACGTAGAGACACTGAGAGATCACAGTGATAGCACGTAGTGACACTGAGAGATCACAGTGATAGCACGTAGTGACACTGAGAGATCACAGTGATAGCACGTAGTGACACTGAGAGATCACAGTGATAGCACGTAGTGACACTGAGAGATCACAGTGATAGCACGTAGTGACACTGAGAGATCACAGTGATAGCACGTAGTGACACTGAGAGATCACAGTGATAGCACGTAGTGGCACTGAGAGATCACAGTGATAGCACGTGCAGACACTGAGAGATCTCAGTGATAGCACGTAGTGACACTGAGAGATCACAGTGATAGCATGTAGTGACACTGAGAGATCACAGTGATAGCACGTAGTGACACTGAGAGATCACAGTGATAGCACGTAGAGACACTGAGTGATCACAGTGATAGCACGTAGAGACACTGAGAGATCACAGTGATATCACGTAGTGACACTGAGAGATCACAGTGATAGCACGTAGTGACACTTAGAGATCACAGTGATAGCACGTAGTGACACTGAGAGATCACAGTGATAGCACGTAGTGACACTGAGAGATCACAGTGATAGCACGTAGTGACGCTGAGATATCACAGTGATAGCACGTAGTGACACTGAGAGATCACAGTGATAGCACGTAGTGACACTGAGAGATCACGGTGATAGCACGTAGTGACACTGAGAGATCACAGTGATAGCACGTAGTGACACTGAGAGATCACAGTACTGACACGTAGTGACACTGAGAGATCACAGTGATAGCACGTAGTGACACTGATAGATCACAGTGATAGCACGTAGTGACACTGAGAGATCACAGTGATAGCACATAGAGACACTGAGAGATCACAGTGATAGCACGTAGTGACACTGAGAGATCACAGTGATAGCACGTAGTGACACTGAGAGATCACAGTGATAGCACGTAGTGGCACTGAGAGATCACAGTGATAGCACGTAGTGACACTGAGAGATCACAGTGATAGCACGTAGTGACACTGAAAGATCACAGTGATAGCACTTAGAGACACTGAGTGATCACAGTGATAGCACGTAGTGACACTGAGAGATCACAGTGATAGCACGTAGTGACACTGAGAGATCACAGTGATAGCACGTAGTGACACTGAGAGATCACAGTGATAGCACGTAGTGACACTGAGAGATCACAGTGATAGCACGTAGTGACACTGAGAGATCACGGTGATAGCACGTAGTGACACTGAGAGATCACAGTGATAGCACGTAGTGACACTGAGAGATCACAGTACTGACACGTAGTGACACTGAGAGATCACAGTGATAGCACGTAGTGACACTGATAGATCACAGTGATAGCACGTAGTGACACTGAGAGATCACAGTGATAGCACATAGAGACACTGAGAGATCACAGTGATAGCACGTAGTGACACTGAGAGATCACAGTGATAGCACGTAGTGACACTGAGAGATCACAGTGATAGCACGTAGTGGCACTGAGAGATCACAGTGATAGCACGTAGTGACACTGAGAGATCACAGTGATAGCACGTAGTGACACTGAGAGATCACAGTGATAGCACTTAGAGACACTGAGTGATCACAGTGATAGCACGTAGTGACACTGAGAGATCACAGTGATAGCACGTAGTGACACTGAGAGATCACAGTGATAGCACGTAGTGACACTGAGAGATCACAGTGATAGCACGTAGTGACACTGATAGATCACAGTGATGGCAAATAGTCACACTGAGAGATCACAGTGATAGCACGTAGAGACACTGAGAGATCACAGTGATAGCACATAGTGACACTGAGAGATCACAGTGATAGCACGTAGTGACACTGAGAGATCACAGTGATAGCACGTAGTGACACTGAGAGATCAGAGTGATAGCACGTAGTGACACTGAGAGATCACAGTGATAGCACGTACTGACACTGAGAGATCACAGTGATAGCACGTAGTGACACTGAGAGATCACAGTGATAGCACGTAGTGGCACTGAGAGATCACAGTGATAGCACGTGCATACACTGAGAGATCTCAGTGATAGCACGTAGTGACACTGAGAGATCACAGTGATAGCATGTAGTGACACTGAGAGATCACAGTGATAGCACGTAGTGACACTGAGAGATCACAGTACTGGCACGTAGTGACACCGAGAGATAACAGTGATAGCACGTAGTGACACTGAGAGATCACAGTGATAGCATGTAGAGACACTGAGAGATCACAGTGATAGCACGTAGACACACTGAGAGATCACAGTGATAGCACGTAGTTACACTGAGAGATCACAGTGATAGCACGTAGTGACACTGAGAGATCACAGTGATAGCATGTAGTGACACTGAGAGATCACAGTGATAGCACGTAGTGACACTGAGTGATCACAGTGATAGCACGTAGTGACACTGAGAGATCACAGTGATAGCACGTAGTGACACTGAGAGCTCATAGTACTGCAACGTAGTGACACTGAGAGATCACAGTGATAGCACGTAGTGACACTGAGAGATCACAGTGATAGCACGTAGAAACACTAAGAGATCACAGTGATAGCACGTAGTGACGCTGAGAGATCACAGTGATAGCACGTAGTGACACTGAGAGATCACAGTGATAGCACGTAGCGACACTGAGAGATCACAGTGATAGCACGTAGTGACACTGAGAGATCACAGTGATAGCACGACGAGACACTGAGAGATCACAGTGATAGCACGTAGTGACACTGAGAGATCACAGTGATAGCACGTAGTGACACTGAGAGATCACAGTGATAGCACGTAGTGACACTGAGAGATCACAGTGATAGCACGTAGTGGCACTGAGAGATCACAGTGATATCACGTAGAGACACTGAGAGATCTCAGTGATATCACGTAGAGACACTGAGAGATCACAGTGATAGCACGTAGTGACACTGAGAGATCACAGTGATAGCACGGAGTGGCACTGAGAGATCACAGTGATAGCACGTGCAGACACTGAGAGATCTCAGTGATAGCACGTATTGACACTGAGAGATCACAGTGATAGCATGTACTGACACTGAGAGATCACAGTGATAGCACGTAGTGACACTGAGAGATCACAGTGATAGCACGTAGAGACACTGAGTGATCACAGTGATAGCACGTAGAGACACTGATAGATCGCAGTGATAGCACGTAGAGACACTGAGAGATCACAGTGATAGCACGTAGTGACACTGGGAGATCACAGTGATAGCACGTACTGACACTGAGAGATCACAGTGATAGCACGTAGTGACACTGAGAGATCACAGTTATAGCACGTAGTGGCACTGAGAGATCTCAGTGATAGCACGTGCATACACTGAGAGATCTCAGTGATAGCACGTAGTGACACTGAGAGATCACAGTGATAGCATGTAGTGACACTGAGAGATCACAGTGATAGCACGTAGTGACACTGAGAGATCACAGTACTGGCACGTAGTGACACCGAGAGATAACAGTGATAGCACGTAGTGACACTGAGAGATCACAGTGATAGCACGTAGAGACATTGAGAGATCACAGTGATAGCACGTAGACACACTGAGAGATCACATTGATAGCACGTAGTTACACTGAGAGATCACAGTGATAGCACGTAGTGACACTGAGAGATCACAGTGATAGCACGTAGTGACACTGAGAGATCACAGTGATAGCACGTATTGACACTGGGAGATCACAGTGATAGCACGTAGTGACACTGAGAGATCACAGTGATAGCACGTAGTGACACTGACAGCTCATAGTACTGGCACGTAGTGACACTGAGAGTTCACAGTGATAGCACGTAGTGACACTGAGAGATCACAGTGATAGCACGTAGAAACACAAAGAGATCACAGTGATAGCACGTAGTGACGCTGAGAGATCACAGTGATAGCACGTAGTGACACTGAGAGGTCACAGTGATAGCACGTAGTGACACTGAGAGATCACAGTGATAGCACGTAGTGACACTGTGAGATCACAGTGATAGCACGTAGTGGCACTTGAGAGATCACAGTGATAGCACGTAGTGACACTGAGAGATCACAGTGATAGCACGTAGTGACACTGAGAGATCACAGTGATAGCACGTAGAGACACTGAGTGATCACAGTGATAGCACGTAGTGACACTGAGAGATCACAGTGATAGCACGTAGTGACACTGAGAGATCACAGTGATAGCACGTAGTGACACTGAGAGATCACAGTGATAGCACGTAGTGACACTGAGAGATCAGAGTACTGGGACGTAGTGACACTGAGAGATCACAGTGATAGCACGTAGAGACACTGAGAGATCACAGTGATAGCACATAGTGACACTGAGAGATCACAGTGATAGCACGTAGTGACACTGAGAGATCACAGTGATAGCACGTAGTGACACTGAGAGATCAGAGTGATAGCACGTAGTGACACTGAGAGATCACAGTGATAGCACGTACTGACACTGAGAGATCACAGTGATAGCACGTAGTGACACTGAGAGATCACAGTGATAGCACGTAGTGGCACTGAGAGATCACAGTGATAGCACGTGCATACACTGAGAGATCTCAGTGATAGCACGTAGTGACACTGAGAGATCACAGTGATAGCATGTAGTGACACTGAGAGATCACAGTGATAGCACGTAGTGACACTGAGAGATCACAGTACTGGCACGTAGTGACACCGAGAGATAACAGTGATAGCACGTAGTGACACTGAGAGATCACAGTGATAGCATGTAGAGACACTGAGAGATCACAGTGATAGCACGTAGACACACTGAGAGATCACAGTGATAGCACGTAGTTACACTGAGAGATCACAGTGATAGCACGTAGTGACACTGAGAGATCACAGTGATAGCACGTAGTGACACTGAGAGATCACAGTGATAGCACGTAGTGACACTGAGTGATCACAGTGATAGCACGTAGTGACACTGAGAGATCACAGTGATAGCACGTAGTGACACTGAGAGCTCATAGTACTGCAACGTAGTGACACTGAGAGATCACAGTGATAGCACGTAGTGACACTGAGAGATCACAGTGATAGCACGTAGAAACACTAAGAGATCACAGTGATAGCACGTAGTGACGCTGAGAGATCACAGTGATAGCACGTAGTGACACTGAGAGATCACAGTGATAGCACGTAGCGACACTGAGAGATCACAGTGATAGCACGTAGTGACACTGAGAGATCACAGTGATAGCACGTAGAGACACTGAGAGATCACAGTGATAGCACGTAGTGACACTGAGAGATCACAGTGATAGCACGTAGTGACACTGAGAGATCACAGTGATAGCACGTAGTGACACTGAGAGATCACAGTGATAGCACGTAGTGGCACTGAGAGATCACAGTGATATCACGTAGAGACACTGAGAGATCTCAGTGATATCACGTAGAGACACTGAGAGATCACAGTGATAGCACGTAGTGACACTGAGAGATCACAGTGATAGCACGGAGTGGCACTGAGAGATCACAGTGATAGCACGTGCAGACACTGAGAGATCTCAGTGATAGCACGTATTGACACTGAGAGATCACAGTGATAGCATGTACTGACACTGAGAGATCACAGTGATAGCACGTAGTGACACTGAGAGATCACAGTGATAGCACGTAGAGACACTGAGTGATCACAGTGATAGCACGTAGAGACACTGATAGATCGCAGTGATAGCACGTAGAGACACTGAGAGATCACAGTGATAGCACGTAGTGACACTGAGAGATCACAGTGATAGCACGTAGTGACACTGAGAGATCACAGTGATAGCATGTAGTGACACTGAGAGATCACAGTGATAGCACATAGTGGCACTGAGAGATCACAGTGATAGCACGTGCAGACACTGAGAGATCTCAGTGATAGCATGTAGTGACACTGAGAGATCACAGTGATAGCATGTAGTGACACTGAGAGATCACAGTGATAGCACGTAGTGACACTGAGAGATCACAGTACTGGCACGTAGTGACACCGAGAGATAACAGTGATAGCACGTAGTGACACTGAGAGATCACAGTGATAGCACGTAGAGACACTGAGAGATCACAGTGATAGCACGTAGACACACTGAGAGATCACAGTGATAGCACGTATTTACACTGAGAGATCACAGTGATAGCACGTAGTGACACTGAGAGAGCACAGTGATAGCACGTAGTGACACTGAGAGATCACAGTGATAGCACGTAGTGACACTGAGAGATCACAGTGATAGCACGTAGTGACACTGAGAGATCACAGTGATAGCACGTAGTGACACTGAGAGATCATAGTACTGGAACGTAGTGACACTGTGAGATCAGAGTGATAGCACGTAGTGACACTGAGAGATCACAGTGATAGCACGTAGAAACACTAAGAGATCACAGTGATAGCACGTAGTGACGCTGAGAGATCACAGTGATAGCACGTAGTGACACTGAGAGATCACAGTGATAGCACGTAGCGACACTGAGAAATCACAGTGATAGCACGTAGTGACACTGAGAGATCACAGTGATAGCACGTAGTGACACTGAGAGATCACAGTGATAGCACGTAGTGACACTGAGAGATCACATTTATAGCACGTAGTGACACTGAGAGATCACAGTGATAGCACGTAGTGACACTGAGAGATCACAGTACTGGCACGTAGTGACACTGAGAGATCACAGTGATAGCACGTAGAGACACTGAGAGATCACAGTGATAGCACGTAGTGACACTGAAAGATCACAGTGATAGCACGTAGTGACACTGAGAGATCACAGTGATAGCACGTAGTGACACTGAGAGATCACAGTGATAGCACGTAGTGACACTGAGAGATCACAGTGATAGCACGCAGTGACACTGAGAGATCACATTGATAGCACGTAGTGACACTGAGAGATCACAGTGATAGCACGTAGTGACACTGAGAGATCACAGTGATAGCACGTAGTGACACTGAGAGATCACAGTGATAGCACGTAGAGACACTGAGTGATCACAGTGATAGCACGTAGTGACACTGAGAGATCACAGTGATAGCACGTAGTGACACTGAGAGATCACAGTGATAGCACGTAGTGACACTGAGAGATCACAGTGATAGCACGTAGTGACACTGAGAGATCAGAGTACTGGGACGTAGTGACACTGAGAGATCACAGTGATCGCACGTAGAGACACTGAGAGATCACAGTGATAGCACATAGTGACACTGAGAGATCACAGTGATAGCACGTAGTGACACTGAGAGATCACAGTGATAGCACGTAGTGACACTGAGAGATCACAGTGATAGCACGTAGTGACACTGAGAGATCACAGTGATAGCACGTAGTGACACTGAGAGATCACAGTTATAGCACGTAGTGGCACTGAGAGATCTCAGTGATAGCACGTGCATACACTGAGAGATCTCAGTGATAGCACGTAGTGACACTGAGAGATCACAGTGATAGCATGTAGTGACACTGAGAGATCACAGTGATAGCACGTAGTGACACTGAGCGATCACAGTACTGGCACGTAGTGACACCGAGAGATAACAGTGATAGCACGTAGTGACACTGAGAGATCACAGTGATAGCACGTAGAGACATTGAGAGATCACAGTGATAGCACGTAGACACACTGAGAGATCACATTGATAGCACGTAGTAACACTGAGAGATCACAGTGATAGCACGTAGTGACACTGAGAGATCACAGTGATAGCACGTAGTGACACTGAGAGATCACAGTGATAGCACGTAGTGACACTGGGAGATCACAGTGATATCACGTAGTGACACTGAGAGATCACAGTGATAGCACGTAGTGACACTGAGAGCTCATAGTACTGGAACGTAGTGACACTGAGAGTTCACAGTGATAGCACGTAGTGACACTGAGAGATCACAGTGATAGCACGTAGAAACACTAAGAGATCACAGTGATAGCACGTAGTGACGCTGAGAGATCACAGTGATAGCACGTAGTGACACTGAGAGATCACAGTGATAGCACGTAGTGACACTGAGAGATCACAGTGATAGCACGTAGTGACACTGTGAGATCACAGTGATAGCACGTAGTGGCACTTGAGAGATCACAGTGATAGCACGTAGTGACACTGAGAGATCACAGTGATAGCACGTAGTGACACTGAGAGATCACAGTGATAGCACGTAGAGACACTGAGTGATCACAGTGATAGCACGTAGTGACACTGAGAGATCACAGTGATAGCACGTAGTGACACTGAGAGATCACAGTGATAGCACGTAGTGACACTGAGAGATCACAGTGATAGCACGTAGTGACACTGAGAGATCAGAGTACTGGGACGTAGTGACACTGAGAGATCACAGTGATAGCACGTAGAGACACTGAGAGATCACAGTGATAGCACATAGTGACACTGAGAGATCACAGTGATAGCACGTAGTGACACTGAGAGATCACAGTGATAGCACGTAGTGACACTGAGAGATCAGAGTGATAGCACGTAGAGACACTGAGAGATCACAGTGATAGCACGTGCATACACTGAGAGATCTCAGTGATAGCACGTAGTGACACTGAGAGATCACAGTGATAGCACGTAGTGACACTGAGAGATCACAGTGATAGCACGTAGTGGCACTGAGAGATCACAGTGATAGCACGTGCATACACTGAGAGATCTCAGTGATACCACGTAGTGACACTGAGAGATCACAGTGATAGCATGTAGTGACACTGAGAGATCACAGTGATAGCACGTAGTGACACTGAGAGATCACAGTACTGGCACGTAGTGACACCGAGAGATAACAGTGATAGCACGTAGTGACACTGAGAGATCACAGTGATAGCACGTAGAGACACTGAGAGATCACAGTGATAGCACGTAGACACACTGAGAGATCACAGTGATAGCACGTAGTTACACTGAGAGATCACAGTGATAGCACGTAGTGACACTGAGAGATCACAGTGATAGCACGTAGTGACACTGAGAGATCACAGTGATAGCACGTAGTGACACTGAGTGATCACAGTGATAGCACGTAGTGACACTGAGAGATCACAGTGATAGCACGTAGTGACACTGAGAGCTCATAGTACTGGAACGTAGTGACACTGAGAGATCACAGTGATAGCACGTAGTGACACTGAGAGATCACAGTGATAGCACGTAGAAACACTAAGAGATCACAGTGATAGCACGTAGTGACGCTGAGAGATCACAGTGATAGCACGTAGTGACACTGAGAGATCACAGTGATAGCACGTAGCGACACTGAGAGATCACAGTGATAGCACGTATTGACACTGAGAGATCACAGTGATAGCACGTAGAGACACTGAGAGATCACAGTGATAGCACGTAGTGACACTGAGAGATCACAGTGATAGCACGTAGTGACACTGAGAGATCACAGTGATAGCACGTAGTGACACTGAGAGATCACAGTGATAGCACGTAGTGGCACTGAGAGATCACAGTGATATCACGTAGAGACACTGAGAGATCTCAGTGATAGCACGTAGTGACACTGAGAGATCACAGTGATAGCACGTAGTGACACTGAGAGATCACAGTGATAGCACGTAGTGACACTGAGAGATCACAGTGATAGCACGTAGAGACACTGAGAGATCACAGTGATAGCAGGTAGAGACACTGAGTGATCACAGTGATAGCACGTAGAGACACTGAGAGATCACAGTGATAGCACGTAGTGACAATGAGAGATCACAGTGATAGCACGTAATGACACTGAGAGATCACAGTGATAGCACGTAGTGACACTGAGAGATCACAGTGATAGCACGTAGTGACACTGAGAGATCACAGTGATAGCACGTAGTGACACTGAGTGATCACAGTGATAGCACGTAGTGACACTGAGAGATCACAGTGATAGCACGTAGTGACACTGAGAGATCACAGTGATAGCACGTAGTGACACTGAGAGATCACAGTGATAGCACGTATTGACACTGAGAGATCACAGTGATAGCACGTATTGACACTGAGAGATCACAGTGATAGCACGTAGTGACACTGAGAGATCACTGTACTGACACGTAGTGACACTGAGAGATCACAGTGATAGCACGTAGTGACACTGATAGTTCACAGTGATAGCACGTAGTGTCACTGAGAGATCACAGTGATAGCACGTGGAGACACTGAGAGATCACAGTGATAGCACGTAGTGACACTGAGAGATCACAGTGATAGCACATAGAGACACTGAGAGATCACAGTGATAGCACATAGTGACACTGAGAGATCACAGTGACATCACGTAGTGACACTGAGTGATCACGGTGATAGCACGTAGTGACGCTGACAGATCACAGTGATAGCACGTAGTGACACTGAGAGATCACAGTGATAGCATGTAGTGACACTGAGAGATCACAGTGATAGCACGTAGTGACACTGAGAGATCACAGTGATAGCACGTAGTGACACTGAGAGATCACAGTGATAGCACGTAGTGAAACTGAGAGATCACAGTACTGGGACGGAGTGACACTGAGAGATCACAGTGATAGCACGTAGAGACACTGAGAGATCACAGTGATAGCACGTAGTGACACTGAGTGATCACAGTGATAGCACGTAGTGACACTGAGAGATCATAGTGATAGCACATAGTGACACTGAGAGATCACAGTTATAGCACGTAGTGACACTGAGAGATCACAGTGATAGCACGTAGTGACACTGAGAGATCACAGTGATAGCACGTAGTGAAACTGAGAGATCACAGTGATAGCACATAGTGGCATTGAGAGATCACAGTGATAGCACGTAGAGACACTGAGTGATCACAGTGATAGCACGTAGAGACACTGAGAGATCACAGTGATAGCACGTAGTGACACTGAGTGATCACAGTGATAGCACGTAGTGACACTGTGAGATCACAGTGATAGCACGTAGTGACACTGAGAGATCACAGTGATAGCACGTAGTGACACTGAGAGAACACAGTGATAGCTCTTAGTGACACTCAGAGATCACAGTGATAGCACGTAGTGACACTGAGAGATCACAGTGATAGCACGTAGTGACACTGACAGATCACAGTGATAGCACGTAGTGACACTAAGAGATCACAGTGATAGCACGTAGTGACACTGAGAGATCACAGTACTGACACGTAGTGACAGTGAGAGATCACAGTGATAGCACGTAGTGACACTGATAGTTCACAGTGATAGCACGTAGTGTCACTGAGAGATCACAGTGATAGCACGTGGAGACACTGAGAGATCACAGTGATAGCACGTAGTGACACTGAGAGATCACAGTGATAGCACATAGAGACACTGAGAGATCACAGTGATAGCACATAGTGACACTGAGAGATCACAGTGACATCACGTAGTGACACTGAGTGATCACGGTGATAGCACGTAGTGACGCTGACAGATCACAGTGATAGCACGTAGTGACACTGAGAGATCACAGTGATAGCATGTAGTGACACTGAGAGATCACAGTGATAGCACGTAGTGACACTGAGAGATCACAGTGATAGCACGTAGTGACACTGAGAGATCACAGTGATAGCACGTAGTGAAACTGAGAGATCACAGTACTGGGACGGAGTGACACTGAGAGATCACAGTGATAGCACGTAGAGACACTGAGAGATCACAGTGATAGCACGTAGTGACACTGAGTGATCACAGTGATAGCACGTAGTGACACTGAGAGATCACAGTTATAGCACGTAGTGACACTGAGAGATCACAGTGATAGCACGTAGTGACACTGAGAGATCACAGTGATAGCACGTAGTGAAACTGAGAGATCACAGTGATAGCACATAGTGGCATTGAGAGATCACAGTGATAGCACGTAGAGACACTGAGTGATCACAGTGATAGCACGTAGAGACACTGAGAGATCACAGTGATAGCACGTAGTGACACTGAGTGATCACAGTGATAGCACGTAGTGACACTGTGAGATCACAGTGATAGCACGTAGTGACACTGAGAGATCACAGTGATAGCACGTAGTGACACTGAGAGAACACAGTGATAGCTCTTAGTGACACTCAGAGATCACAGTGATAGCACGTAGTGACACTGAGAGATCACAGTGATAGCACGTAGTGACACTGAGAGATCACAGTGATAGCACGTAGTGACACTAAGAGATCACAGTGATAGCACGTAGTGACACTGAGAGATCACAGTACTGACACGTAGTGACAGTGAGAGATCAAAGTGATAGCACGTAGTGACACTGAGAGATCACAGTGATAGCACGTAGTGACACTGAGAGATCACAGTGATAGCACATAGAGACACTGAGAGATCACAGTGATAGCACGTAGTGACACTGAGAGATCACAGTGATAGCACGTAGAGACACTGAGAGATCACAGTGATAGCACGTAGTGACACTGAGAAATCACAGTGATAGCACGTAGTGACACTGAGAGATCACAGTGATTGCACGTAGTGACACTGAGAGATCACAGTGATAGCACGTAGTGACACTGAGAGATCACAGTGATAGCACGTAGTGACACTGAGAGATCACAGTGATAGCACGTAGTGACACTGAGAGATCACAGTGATCGCACGTAGTGACACTGAGAGATCACAGTGATAGCACGTAGTGACACTGAGAGATCACAGTGATAGCACGTAGTCACACTGAGAGATCACAGTACTGACACGTAGTGACACTGAGAGATCACAGTGATAGCACGTAGTGACACTGATTGATCACAGTGATAGCACGTAGTGACACTGAGAGATCACAGTGATAGCACGTAGAGACACTGAGAGATCACAGTGATAGCACGTAGTGACACTGATAGATCACAGTGATAGCACGTAGAGACACTGAGAGATCACAGTGATAGCACGTAGTGACACTGAGAGATCACAGTGATAGCACGTAGTGGCACTGAGAGATCACAGTGATAGCACATAGTGACACTGAGAGTTCACAGTGATAGCACGTAGTGACACTGAGAGATCACAGTGATAGCACGTAGAGACACTGAGTGATCACAGTGATAGCACGTAGTGACACTGAGAGATCACAGTGATAGCACGTAGTGACACTGAGAGATCACAGTGATAGCACGTAGTGACACTGAGAGATCACAGTGATAGCACGTAGTGACACTGAGAGATCACAGTGATAGCACGTAGTGACACTGAGAGATCACATTGATAGCCCGTAGTGACACTGAGAGATCACAGTGATAGCATGTAGTGACACTGAGTGATCCCAGTACTGGCACGTAGTGACACTGAGAGATAACAGTGATAGCACGTAGTGACACTGAGAGATCACAGTGATAGCACGTAGAGACACTGAGAGATCACAGTGATAGCACGTAGACACACTGAGAGATCACAGTGATAGCACGTAGTTACACTGAGAGATCACAGTGATAGCACGTAGTGACACTGAGAGATCACAGTGATAGCACGTAGTGACACTGAGAGATCACAGTGATAGCACGTAGTGACACTGAGAGATCACAGTGATAGCACGTAGTGACACTGAGAGATCACAGTGATAGCACGTAGTGACACTGAGAGCTCATAGTACTGGAACGTAGTGACACTGAGAGATCACAGTGATAGCACGTAGTGACACTGAGAGATCACAGTGATAGCACGTAGAAACACTAAGAGATCACAGTGATAGCACGTAGTGACGCTGAGAGATCACAGTGATAGCACGTAGTGACACTGAGAGATCACAGTGATAGCAAGTATCGACACTGAGAGATCACAGTGATAGCACGTAGTGACACTGAGAGATCACAGTGATCGCACGTAGAGACACTGAGAGATCACAGTGATAGCACGTAGTGACACTGAGAGATCACAGTGATAGCACGTAGTGACACTGAGAGATCACAGTGATAGCACGTAGTGACACTGAGAGATCACAGTGATAGCACGTAGTGGCACTGAGAGATCACAGTGATATCACGTAGAGACACTGAGAGATCTCAGTGATAGCACGTAGTGACACTGAGAGATCACAGTGATAGCACGTAGTGACACTGAGAGATCACAGTGATAGCACGTAGTGACACTGAGAGATCACAGTGATAGCACGTAGAGACACTGAGAGATCACAGTGATAGCACGTAGTGACACTGAGATATCACAGTGATAGCACGTAGTGACACTGAGAGATCACAGTGATAGCACGTAGTGACATTGAGTGATCACAGTGATAGCACGTAGAGTCACTGAGAGATCACAGTGATAGCACGTAGTGACACTGAGAGATCACAGTGATAGCACGTAATGACACTGAGAGATCACAGTGATAGCACGTAGTGACACTGAGAGATCACAGTGATAGCACGTAGTGACACTGAGAGATCACAGTGATAGCACGTAGTGACACTGAGTGATCACAGTGATAGCACGTAGTGACACTGAGAGATCACAGTGATAGCACGTAGTGACACTGAGAGATCACAGTGATAGCACGTAGTGACACTGAGAGATCACAGTGATAGCACGTATTGACACTGAGAGATCACAGTGATAGCACGTATTGACACTGAGAGATCACAGTGATAGCACGTAGTGACACTGAGAGATCACTGTACTGACACGTAGTGACACTGAGAGATCACAGTGATAGCACGTAGTGACACTGATAGATCACAGTGATAGCACGTAGTGTCACTGAGAGATCACAGTGATAGCACGTGGAGACACTGAGAGATCACAGTGATAGCACGTAGTGACACTGAGAGATCACAGTGATAGCACATAGAGACACTGAGAGATCACAGTGATAGCACATAGTGACACTGAGAGATCACAGTGATATCACGTAGTGACACTGAGAGATCACAGTGATAGCACGTAGTGGCACTGAGAGATCACAGTGATAGCACGTAGTGAAACTGAGAGATCACAGTGATAGCACGTAGTGACACTGAGAGATCACAGTGATAGCACGTAGAGACACTGTGTGATCACGGTGATAGCACGTAGTGACACTGACAGATCACAGTGATTGCACGTAGAGACACTGAGTGTTGACGGTGATAGCACGTAGTGACACTGACAGATCACAGTGATAGCACGTAGTGACACTGAGAGATCACAGTGATAGCACGTAGTGACACTGAGAGATCACAGTGATAGCACGTAGTGACACTGAGAGATCACAGTGATAGCACGTAGTGACACTGAGAGATCACAGTGATAGCACGTAGTGAAACTGAGAGATCACAGTACTGGGACGGAGTGACACTGAGAGATCACAGTGATAGCACGTAGAGACACTGAGAGATCACAGTGATAGCACGTAGTGACACTGAGTGATCACAGTGAAAGCACGTAGTGACACTGAGAGATCATAGTGATAGCACATAGTGACACTGAGAGATCACAGTTATAGCACGTAGTGACACTGAGAGATCACAGTGATAGCACGTAGTGACACTGAGAGATCACAGTGATAGCACGTAGTGAAACTGAGAGATCACAGTGATAGCACGTAGTGGCATTGAGAGATCACAGTGATAGCACGTAGAGACACTGAGTGATCACAGTGATAGCACGTAGAGACACTGAGAGATCACAGTGATAGCACGTAGTGACACTGAGAGATCACAGTGATAGCACGTAGTGACACTGTGAGATCACAGTGATAGCACGTAGTGATACTGAGAGATCACAGTGATAGCACGTAGTGACACTGAGAGAACACAGTGATAGCTCTTAGTGACACTGAGAGATCACAGTGATAGCACGTAGTGACACTGAGAGATCACAGTGATAGCACGTAGTGACACTAAGAGATCACAGTGATAGCACGTAGTGACACTGAGAGATCACAGTGATAGCACGTAGTGACACTGAGAGATCACAGTGATAGCACGTAGTGACACTAAGAGATCACAGTGATAGCACGTAGTGACACTGAGAGATCACAGTACTGACACGTAGTGACACTGAGAGATCACAGTGATAGCACGTAGTGACACTGAGAGATCACAGTGATAGCACGTAGTGACACTGAGAGATCACAGTGATAGCACATAGAGACACTGAGAGATCACAGTGATAGCACGTAGTGACACTGAGAGATCACAGTGATAGCACGTAGAGACACTGAGAGATCACAGTGATAGCACGTAGTGACACTGAGAAATCACAGTGATAGCACGTAGTGACACTGAGAGATCACAGTGATTGCACGTAGTGACACTGAGAGATCACAGTGATAGCACGTAGTGACACTGAGAGATCACAGTGATAGCACGTAGTGACACTGAGAGATCACAGTGATAGCACGTAGTGACACTGAGAGATCACAGTGATAGCACGTAGTGACACTGAGAGATCACAATGATAGCACGTAGTGACACTGAGACATCACAGTGATAGCACGTAGTCACACTGAGAGATCACAGTACTGACACGTATTGACACTGAGAGATCACAGTGTTAGCACGTAGTGACACTGATTGATCACAGTGATAGCACGTAGTGACACTGAGAGATCACAGTGATAGCACGTAGAGACACTGAGAGATCACAGTGATAGCACGTAGTGACACTGATAGATCACAGTGATAGCACGTAGAGACACTGAGAGATCACAGTGATAGCACGTAGTGACACTGAGAGATCACAGTGATAGCACGTAGTGGCACTGAGAGATCACAGTGATAGCACATAGTGACACTGAGAGTTCACAGTGATAGCACGTAGTGACACTGAGTGATCACAGTGATAGCACGTAGAGACACTGAGTGATCACAGTGATAGCACGTAGTGACACTGAGAGATCACAGTGATAGCACGTAGTGACACTGAGAGATCACAGTGATAGCACGTAGTGACACTGAGAGATCACAGTGATAGCACGTAGTGACACTGAGAGATCACAGTGATAGCACGTAGTGACACTGAGAGATCACATTGATAGCCCGTAGTGACACTGAGAGATCACAGTGATAGCATGTAGTGACACTGAGTGATCCCAGTACTGGCACGTAGTGACACTGAGAGATCACAGTGATAGCACGTAGAGACACTGAGAGATCACAGTGATAGCACGTAGTGACAATGAGAGATCACAGTGATAGCACGTATTGACACTGAGAGATCACAGTGATAGCACGTAGTGACACTGAGAGATCACAGTGATAGCACGTAGTGGCACTGAGAGATCACAGTGATAGCACGTAGTGACACTGAGAGATCACAGTGATAGCACGTAGTGACACTGAGAGATCACAGTGATAGCAAGTAGAGACACTGAGTGATCACAGTGATAGCACGTAGTGACACTGAGAGATCACAGTGATAGCACGTAGTGACACTGAGAGATCACAGTGATAGCACGTAGTGACACTGAGAGATCACAGTGATAGCACGTAGTGACACTGAGAGATCAGAGTACTGGGACGTAGTGACACTGAGAGATCACAGGGATAGCACGTAGAGACACTGACAGATCACAGTGATAGCACGTAGTGACTTTGAGAGATCACAGTGATAGCACGTAGTGACACTGAGAGATCACAGTGATAGCACGTAGTGACACTGAGAGATCACAGTGATAGCACGTAGTGACACTGAGAGATCACAGTGATAGCACGTAGTGACACTGAGAGATCACAGTGATAGCACGTAGTGACACTGAGAGATCACAGTGATAGCACGTAGTGACACTGAGAGATCACAGTGATAGCACGTAGTGGCACTGAGAGATCACAGTGATAGCACGTAGTGACACTGAGAGATCACAGTGATAGCACGTAGTGACACTGAGAGATCACAGTGATAGCACGTAGAGACACTGAGTGATCACAGTGATAGCACGTAGTGACACTGAGAGATCACAGTGATAGCACGTAGTGACACTGAGAGATCACAGTGATAGCACGTAGTGACACTGAGAGATCACAGTGATAGCACGTAGTGACACTGAGAGATCAGAGTACTGGGACGTAGTGACACTGAGAGATCACAGGGATAGCACGTAGAGACACTGAGAGATCACAGTGATAGCACGTAGTGACTTTGAGAGATCACAGTGATAGCACGTGCAGACACTGATAGATCTCAGTGATAGCACGTAGTGACACTGAGAGATCACAGTGATAGCATGTAGTGACACTGAGAGATCACAGTGATAGCACGTAGTGACACTGAGAGATCACAGTGATAGCACGTAGATACACTGAGTGATCATAGTGATAGCACGTAGAGACACTGTTAGATCACAGTGATAGCACGTAGAGACACTGAGAGATCACAGTGATAGCACGTAGTGACACTGAGAGATCACAGTGATAGCACGTAGTGACACTGAGAGATCACAGTGATAGCACGTAGTGACACTGAGAGATCACATTGATAGCACGTAGTGACACTGAGAGATCACAGTGATAGCACGTAGTGACACTGAGAGATCACCGTACTGGCACGTAGTGACATTGAGAGATCACAGTGATAGCACGTAGAGACACTGAGAGATCACAGTGATAGCACGTAGTGACACTGAGAGATCACAGTGATAGCACGTAGTGACACTGAGAGATCACAGTGATAGCACGTAGTGACACTGTGAGATCACAGTGATAGCATGTAGTGGCACTGAGAGATCACAGTGATAGCACGTAGTGACACTGAGAGATCACAGTGATAGCATGTAGTGACACTGAGAGATCACAGTGATAGCACGTAGTGACACTGAGAAATCACAGTGATAGCACGTAGTGGCACTGAGAGATCACAGTGATAGCACGTAGTGACACTGAGAGATCACAGTGATAGCACGTAGTGACACTGAGAGATAACAGTGATAGCACGTAGAGACACTGAGTGATCACAGTGATAGCACGTAGTGACACTGAGAGATCACAGTGATAGCACGTAGTGACACTGAGAGATCACAGTGATAGCACGTAGTGACACTGAGAGATCACAGTGATAGCACGTAGTGACACTGAGAGATCAGAGTACTGGGACGTAGTGACACTGAGAGATCACAGGGATAGCACGTAGAGACACTGAGAGATCACAGTGATAGCACGTAGTGACTTTGAGAGATCACAGTGATAGCACGTGCAGACACTGATAGATCTCAGTGATAGCACGTAGTGACACTGAGAGATCACAGTGATAGCATGTAGTGACACTGAGAGATCACAGTGATAGCACGTAGTGACACTGAGAGATCACAGTGATAGCACGTAGATACACTGAGTGATCATAGTGATAGCACGTAGAGACACTGTTAGATCACAGTGATAGCACGTAGAGACACTGAGAGATCACAGTGATAGCACGTAGTGACACTGAGAGATCACAGTGATAGCACGTAGTGACACTGAGAGATCACAGTGATAGCACGTAGTGACACTGAGAGATCACATTGATAGCACGTAGTGACACTGAGAGATCACAGTGATAGCACGTAGTGACACTGAGAGATCACCGTACTGGCACGTAGTGACATTGAGAGATCACAGTGATAGCACGTAGAGACACTGAGAGATCACAGTGATAGCACGTAGTGACACTGAGAGATCACAGTGATAGCACGTAGTGACACTGAGAGATCACAGTGATAGCACGTAGTGACACTGTGAGATCACAGTGATAGCATGTAGTGGCACTGAGAGATCACAGTGATAGCACGTAGTGACACTGAGAGATCACAGTGATAGCATGTAGTGACACTGAGAGATCACAGTGATAGCACGTAGAGACACTGAGTGATCACAGTGATAGCACGTAGTGACACTGAGAGATCACAGTGATAGCACGTAGTGACACTGAGAGATCACAGTGATAGCACGTAGTGACACTGAGAGATCACAGTGATAGCACGTAGTGACACTGAGAGATCACAGTGATAGCACGTAGTGACACTGAGAGATCAGAGTACTGGGACGTAGTGACACTGAGAGATCACAGTGATAGCACGTAGAGACACTGAGAGATCACAGTGATAGCACGTAGTGACACTGAGAGATCACAGTGATAGCACGTATTGACACTGAGAGATCACAGTGATAGCACGTAGTGACACTGAGAGATCACAGTGATAGCACGTAGTGGCACTGAGAGATCACAGTGATAGCACGTAGTGACACTGAGAGATCACAGTGATAGCACGTAGTGACACTGAGAGATCACAGTGATAGCACGTAGAGACACTGAGTGATCACAGTGATAGCACGTAGTGACACTGAGAGATCACAGTGATAGCACGTAGTGACACTGAGAGATCACAGTGATAGCATATAGTGACACTGAGAGATCACAGTGATAGCACGTAGTGACACTGAGAGATCAGAGTACTGGGACTTAGTGACACTGAGAGATCACAGTGATAGCACGTAGAGACACTGAGAGATCACAGTGGTAGCACGTAGTGACATTGTGAGATCACAGTGATAGCACGTAGTGACACTGAGAGATCACAGTGATAGCACGTAGTGACACTGAGAGATCACAGTGATAGCACGTAGTGACACTGAGAGATCACAGTGATAGCACGTAGTGACACTGAGAGATCACAGTGATAGCACGTAGTGACACTGAGAGATCACAGTGATAGCACGTAGTGGCACTGAGAGATCACAGTGATAGCACGTGCAGACACTGAGAGATCTCAGTGATAGCATGTAGTGACATTGAGAGATCACAGTGATAGCATGTAGTGACACTGAGAGATCACAGTGATAGCACGTAGTGACACTGAGAGATCACAGTGATAGCACGTAGAGACACTGAGTGATCACAGTGATAGCACGTAGAGACACTGATAGATCACAGTGATAGCACGTAGAGACACTGAGAGATCACAGTGATAGCACGTAGTGACACTGAGAGATCACAGTGATAGCACGTAGTGGCACTGAGAGATCACAGTGATAGCACATAGTGACACTGAGAGTTCACAGTGATAGCACGTAGTGAGACTGAGAGATCACAGTGATAGCACGTAGAGACACTGAGTGATCACAGTGATAGCACGTAGTGACACTGAGAGATCACAGTGATAGCACATAGTGACACTGAGAGATCACAGTGATAGCACGTAGTGACACTGAGAGATCACAGTGATAGCACGTAGTGACACTGAGAGATCACAGTGATAGCACGTAGTGACACTGAGAGATCACATTGATAGCACGTAGTGACACTGAGAGATCACAGTGATAGCACGTAGTGACACTGAGAGATCACCGTACTGGCACGTAGTGACACTGAGAGATCACAGTGATAGCACGTAGAGACACTGAGAGATCACAGTGATAGCACGTAGTGACACTGAGAGATCACAGTGATAGCACGTAGTGACACTGAGAGATCACAGTGATAGCACGTAGTGACACTGTGAGATCACAGTGATAGCACGTAGTGGCACTGAGAGATCACAGTGATAGCACGTAGTGACACTAAGAGATCACAGTGATAGCACGTAGTGACACTGAGAGATCACAGTGATAGCACGTAGAGACACTGAGTGATCACTGTGATAGCACGTAGTGACACTGAGAGATCACAGTGATAGCACGTAGTGACACTGAGAGATCACAGTGATAGCACGTAGTGACACTGAGAGATCACAGTGATAGCACGTAGTGACACTGAGAGATCACAGTGATAGCACGTAGTGACACTGAGAGATCACAGTGATAGCACGTAGTGACATTGAGAGATCAGAGTACTGGGACGTAGTGACACTGAGAGATCACAGTGATAGCACGTAGAGACACTGAGAGATCACAGTGATAGCACGTAGTGACACTGAGAGATCACAGTGATAGCACGTAGTGACACTGAGAGATCACAGTGATAGCACGTAGTGACACTGAGAGATCACAGTGATAGCACGTAGTGACACTGAGAGATCACAGTGATAGCACGTAGTGACACTGAGAGATCACAGTGATAGCACGTAGTGACACTGAGAGATCACAGTGATAGCACGTAGTGGCACTGAGAGATCACAGTGATAGCACGTGCAGACACTGAGAGATCTCAGTGATAGCACGTAGTGACACTGAGAGATCACAGTGATAGCATGTAGTGACACTGAGAGATCACAGTGATAGCACGTAGTGACACTGAGAGATCACAGTGATAGCACGTAGAGACACTGAGTGATCACAGTGATAGCACGTAGAGACACTGAGAGATCACAGTGATATCACGTAGTGACACTGAGAGATCACAGTGATAGCACGTAGTGACACTTAGAGATCACAGTGATAGCACGTAGTGACACTGAGAGATCACAGTGATAGCACGTAGTGACACTGAGAGATCACAGTGATAGCACGTAGTGACGCTGAGATATCACAGTGATAGCACGTAGTGACACTGAGAGATCACAGTGATAGCACGTAGTGACACTGAGAGATCACGGTGATAGCACGTAGTGACACTGAGAGATCACAGTGATAGCACGTAGTGACACTGAGAGATCACAGTACTGACACGTAGTGACACTGAGAGATCACAGTGATAGCACGTAGTGACACTGATAGATCACAGTGATAGCACGTAGTGACACTGAGAGATCACAGTGATAGCACATAGAGACACTGAGAGATCACAGTGATAGCACGTAGTGACACTGAGAGATCACAGTGATAGCACGTAGTGACACTGAGAGATCACAGTGATAGCACGTAGTGGCACTGAGAGATCACAGTGATAGCACGTAGTGACACTGAGAGATCACAGTGATAGCACGTAGTGACACTGAGAGATCACAGTGATAGCACTTAGAGACACTGAGTGATCACAGTGATAGCACGTAGTGACACTGAGAGATCACAGTGATAGCACGTAGTGACACTGAGAGATCACAGTGATAGCACGTAGTGACACTGAGAGATCACAGTGATAGCACGTAGTGACACTGAGAGATCACAGTGATAGCACGTAGTGACACTGAGAGATCACGGTGATAGCACGTAGTGACACTGAGAGATCACAGTGATAGCACGTAGTGACACTGAGAGATCACAGTACTGACACGTAGTGACACTGAGAGATCACAGTGATAGCACGTAGTGACACTGATAGATCACAGTGATAGCACGTAGTGACACTGAGAGATCACAGTGATAGCACATAGAGACACTGAGAGATCACAGTGATAGCACGTAGTGACACTGAGAGATCACAGTGATAGCACGTAGTGACACTGAGAGATCACAGTGATAGCACGTAGTGGCACTGAGAGATCACAGTGATAGCACGTAGTGACACTGAGAGATCACAGTGATAGCACGTAGTGACACTGAGAGATCACAGTGATAGCACTTAGAGACACTGAGTGATCACAGTGATAGCACGTAGTGACACTGAGAGATCACAGTGATAGCACGTAGTGACACTGAGAGATCACAGTGATAGCACGTAGTGACACTGAGCGATCACAGTGATAGCACGTAGTGACACTGAGAGATCACAGTGATAGCACGTATTGACACTGATAGATCACAGTGATAGCACGTAGTGACACTGAGCGATCACAGTGATAGCACGTAGTGACACTGAGAGATCACAGTGATGGCAAATAGTGACACTGAGTGAACCCACAGCTGGGTTCGACTGGTGCTTTGGATCCCAGTTGGAATCTGGCGACACTGGTAGTTTGCAGTGCTGTGGTGAGCTTGTCCTGAGAGATCTCATTGTTGTCCAGTACTGACAGTGAGAGGCCCCAATGCTGGCACACATTTTCACTGAAATTCCACCAGCTGCTGTGGTGATATTTAAACCCATGTCCCCAGTGCATTAGCCTGGCTCCTTGGATTGTTATTCCAGTGACATTAACACAATATCACCAGCTCCCCATGGTCCCGAGTATAACCGTGCAGCATGTATTATGAACTAATCTTTTTTGAAATGCCATTAAATTTCCCTTGTATTTCCCGCAGGTTTCCAATCTCACCAGAAAAAGCTTCTTGAAGAACTGAAGGATTACAAGTTTGTATTCCCACACGTTGTATCTGGGAAAGAGAAACGGAGTGTAGCTAAACCACCCCAGGTAATTAATCTGACAGGGTTCTACGGTCTGATTGCATTGACTCAATCCAGCCTGTTGTGCCACCCCTGTCTAATGATCTCAATCATTTCAATCCATCCAACAGCAACGGTTTGTATTCATAAAATGTTCCAAAGTGCTTCACAGGTATAGGATAAAGCAAAAACAAGGCAACGAGATCCATAAGGCGATATTAGGGCAGCTGAAACTAGTCGTTAAAAAGGTAGGTTTTACTAGCATCTTAAAGGAGCGATGCAAGGTAAAGAGAAAGAAGCTTGCGGAAGAAATTCCAGAGCTTAGGATTCAGGCGGCTGAAGGTTGAGCGATTAAAATCAGGAATGCTCAAGAGGGCAGAATAACCGTTGATATCTTAAAGGGTTCTGGGGCTGGACATGATTACAAGCGATAAGGAAGAGCAAGATCATAGAGAGTTAAAAAAAAGAGAATTTAAATCAAGGCATATTTAACTGGGAGCCAATGTAGGTCAGTGAACAGAATTTGGTGTGCGTTAGGAGATAGTATGAGTAGCTCTGTTTCAGCAGCAGATGAGCTGAGGTAGGTGAGAAGTCAGATGTTATGGAACTGGAAATAAACACTCTTGAATATGGCACAAAAATGTGGTAGGAATTTGATCTCAAGTTACGATTAGATCAATAAGAATGGTATCAGGCGAAAACAGTCCTACCCAGCTGGATAGTGGTGGACAGACAGTGCAGGAGGATGGGGACATTAACAGTGTCAAAGTTTCCATACAGGTCAAGAAGGATGAGGAGGGAGAGTTTATGTTTGTCGCAGTCACATGGGATATGATCAGGCAGTCGTCCAGATGGACGGTCTCCGTACCTGGCATGGCTCGGTTTTGGTGCTCCTGCACTCTGCATCTTATGGGAAGATATATTTGTGGGGTTTGAACCCCTCTATTCTCAGCTATCCCACAACAAACCAGCAGCCAATCCAAAAACTGGACCTTGAAAGCCTGCCTAGCTTTATTTTATTCGCTCAAGCGATGTGGACGATGCTGGCATTTATTGCCCATCTTTACCTGTTGTATGTACACAGTTAGAACAGTGTGAGAAGGAGCGAGACAAAGAGCGGAGACAGGAGTTAAAAGAGCGTGAGAAGTCCCAAGAGTGAGAGAGGAGCTGGGGAGTTAGAAGAGCCCGAGAAGGAGCGAGATGAGCTGGGAAGATTGAAGAGCACGAGAAGGAACGAGATTGAGAACGGAGCTGGGGAGTTAAAAGAGCCCGAGAAGGATCAAGACCGAGAAAGGAGCTGGGTTTTTTTTATATTCATTTTCAGGATGTGGGCTTCGCTGGCTAGGCCAGCATTTGTTGCCCAGACCTAGTTGCCCTTGAGAAGGTGATGGTGAGCTGCCTTCTTGAACCGCTGCAGTCCATATGGTGTAGGTACACCCACAGTGCTGTTAGGGAGGGAGTTCCAGGATTTTGACCCAGCGATATTGAAGGAACGGTGATATATTTCCAAGTCAGGATGGTGAGTGACTTGGAGGGGAACTTCCAGATGATGGTGTTACCATCTATCTGCTGCCCTTGTCCTTCTAGATGGTAGTGGCTATGGGTTTGGAAGGTGCTATCTAAGAAGTCTTGGTGCATTTGCATCTTGGTGCATCTTGTAGATGGTACACTCTGCTGCTACTGTGCGTCAATGGTGGAGGGAGTGAATGTTTGTGGATGTGGTGCCAATCAACTGGGCTGCTTTGTCCTGGACAGTATCAAGCTTCTTGAGTGTTGTTCTTGAGTGATGAGCTGCACTCATCCAGGCAAATGAGGAGTATTCCATCATGACTTGCTCCTTGTAGATGATGGACAGTCTTTGGGGAGTCAGGAGGTGAGTTACTCGTCGCACTATTCCTAGCCTCTGACCTGCTCTTGTAGCCACAGTATTTATATGGCTAGTCCAGCTCAGTTTCTGGTCAATGGTAACCCTCAGGATGTTGACAGTGGGGGATTCAGTGATGGCAATGCCATTGAACATCAAGGGGCGATGGTTGGATTCTCTCTTGTTGGAGATGGTCGTTGCCTGGCACTTGTGTGGCGTGAATGTTACTTGCCACTTGTCAGACCCAGGCTGCATATTGTCCAGGCCTTGCTGCATTTGGACATGGACTGCTTCAGTATTTGAGGAGTCGCAAATGGTGATGAACATTGTGCAATCATCAGCGAACATCCCCACTTCTGAGCTTATAATGGAAGGAAGGTCATTGATGAAGCAGCTGAAGATGGTTGGGCCGAGGACACTACCCTGAGGAACTCCTGCAGTGATGTGCTGGAGCTGAGATGACTGACCTCCAACAACCACAACCATCTTCCTTTGTGCTAGGTATGACTCCAACCAGCAGAGAGTTTTCCCCTGATCCCCATTAACTCCAGTTTTGCTAGGGCTCCTTGATGCCACACTTGGTCAAATGCTGCCTTGATGTCAAGGGCAGTCACTCTCACCTCACCTTGAGAGTTCAGCTCTTTTGTCCACATTTGAACCAAGGCTGTAATGAGGTCAGGAGCTGAGTGGCCCTGGCAGAACCCAAACTGGGCACCAGTGAGCAGGTTATTGCTAAGAAAGTGCTACTCGATAGCAGTGTTGATGACCCCTTCCATTACTTTACTGATGATCGAGGGTAAAATGATGGAGCGGTAATTGGCCGGGATAGTTGTCCTGCTTTTTGTGTACAGGACATACCTGGGCAATTTTCCATATAGCCGGGTAGATGCCAGTATTGTAGCTGTACTGGAACAGCTTGGCTAGGGGTGCGGCAAGTTCTGGAGCACAAGTCTTCAGTACCAAAACCGGAATATTGTCAGGGCCCATAGCCTTTGCAGTATCCAGTGCCTTCAGCCATTTCTTGATATCACGTGGAGTGAATTGAATTGGCTGAAGACTGGCACCTGTGATGCTGGGGAGCTCCGGGGCAGGCCAAGGTGGATCATCCACTCAGCACTTCTGGCTGAAGATTGTTGCGAATGCCTTATCTTTTACACTGAGGTGCTAGGCTCCTCCATCATTGAGGATGGGGATATTTGTGGAGCCTCCTCCAGTGAGCGTTTTAATTGCCCACCACCATTCACGACTGGATGTGGAAGGACTGCAGAGTTTTGATCTGATCTGTTGTTTGTGGGATCACTTAGCTCTGTTTATCACTTGCTGCTTATGCTGTTTGAAACTCAAGTGGTCTTGAGTTATAGCTTCACCAGGTTGACTCCTCATTTTTAGGTATGCCTGATGCTGCTCCTGGCATGCCCTCCTCCACTCTTCATTGAACCAGGGTTGATCCCCTGGCTCGATGGTAATGGTAGAGTGGGGGATATGCTGGGTCATGAGGTTACAGATTGTGTTCGAGTACAATTCTGCTGCTGCTGATGGCCCACAGCGCCTCATGTTCAGTCTTGAGTTGCTAGTTCTGTTTGAAATCTATCCCATTTAGCACGATGGTAGTGCCACACAACACAATGGAGGGTGTCCTCAATGTGAAGGTGGAACGTCGTCTCCACAAGGACTGTGTGGTGGTCACTCTTACCGATAATGTCATGGACAGATGCATCTGCGGCAGGCAGGTTGGTGAGGACGAGGTCAAGTATATTTTTCCCTCTTGGTTCCCTCACCACCTACTGCAGACACAGTCTAGCAGCGATGTCATTTAGGACTTGGCTCGGTCAGTAGTAGTGTTACCAAGCCACTGTTGGTGATGAACATTGAAGTCCCCCACCCAGAGTACATTCTGTGCCCTTGCCACCCTCAGTGCTTCCTCCAAGTGATGTTCAACATGGAGGAGCACTGATTCATTAGCTGAGGGAGAGTGGTACGTGGTAATCAGCAGGAGATTTCCTTGCCCATGTTTGATCTGATGCCATGAGACTCCATGGGGTCTAGAGTTGATGTTGAGGACTGCCAGGCAACTCCCTCCCAACTGTATACCAGTGTGCTGCCACCTCTGCTGGGTCTATCCCGCCAGTGGGACATACCCAGCAATGGTGATGGTGATGTCCAGGACATTATCTGTAAGGTATGGTTCTGTGAGGATGACTATGTCAGGCTGTTGCTTGACTTGTCTGTGAGGCAGCTCTCACAATTTTAGCACTAGCCCCCAGATGTTAGTAAGGAGGACTTTGCAGTGCTGAGGTTGATGCCGGGTGATCCATCCGGTTTCATTCCTTTTTAGTGGTTTGTTACAACTGAGTGCCTTGTTGGGCCATTTAAGAGTCAACCACATTGCTGTGGATCTGGAGACCAGCTAAGGATGATAGATTTCCTTCCCTACTGGATATTAGGGAACCAGGTGGGTCTTTGCAACAATTGACAGTAGTCACTTAGACTTTTAATTCCAGATTTTTATTGCCGTGGCAGGATTTGAACCCAGGTCCTCAGACCATTACCCTGGGTCTCTGGATTACTAGTCCAGTGACAATACTACTACGCCATCACCTCCCCTAATAGATCACCCAAGCCTGGATATTGTTCAGGTCTCACTGAATTTGAACATGGACTGTTTCAGTATCTGAGGAGTCATGAATGGTGCTGAACATTGTGCAATCATCAGCGAACATTCCCACTTCTGACCTTATGATGGAAGGAAGGTCATTGATGAAGCAGCTGAAGATGGTTGGGCCGAGGACACTACCCTGAGGAACTCCTGCAGTGATGTCCTGGAGCTGAGGTGACTGACCTCCAACAACCACAACCATCTTCCTTTGTGCTAGGTGTGACTCCAACCAGCAGAGAGTTTACTCGTGGATTGGCATTGAATCCAGTTTTGCTAGGGCTCCTTGATGTCACATTCGGTCAAATGCTGCCTTGATGTCAAGGGTAGTCATTCTGACACGAGCGTGAGAAGGAGAAAAACTGACAGAGGAGCTCGGGGGTTTGATTAGCATGAGAAGGGGTGAGATCGAGAGCAAACTGGGGAGTTAAAAGGGCGTGAGAAGGAGCGAGACCGAGAGCGGAGCTGGAAGTTAGACTGGCATCTGTGATGCTGGGGACTTCCGGAGGAGGCTGCGATGGATCGTCTATTTAAGCACATCTGGCTGAAGATTGTTGTAAATGCATGAGCCTTATCTTTTGCACTGATGTGCTGGGATCCCCCATCATTGAGAATGGGGATATTTGTGGAGCCTCCTCCTCCATTAAGTTGTTTAATTGTCCAGCACCATTCACGACTGGACCTAGAAGGACTACAGAGCTTAGATCAGATTGGATGGTTGTGGGATCGCTTAGCTCTGTCTATCACATCCTGCTTTCACTCTTTGGCACACAAGTATCCCTGTGTTGTATCTTCACCAGGTTGGCATCTTGTTTTTAAGTGCTGCTCCTGGCATGGCCTCTTGCACTCTTCATTGAACCAGTGTTGATCCCCTGGCTTGATGGTAATGGTAGAGTGGGGGTTATGCTGTGCCTGGAGGTTACAGATTGTGATTGAGTACAATTCTGCTGCTGCTGCTTGCTAACGTCAGTGATTCTTCCAAGGTGTGTTCAACGTGGAGGAGTGCTGATTCATCAGCTGAGGGAGGGTGGTATGTGGTAATCAGCAGGAGGTTTCCTTGCCCATGTTTGACCTCATACCATGAGACTTCTTGGGGTCTGGAATCGATGTTGAGGACTGCCATGTCAACTCCCTCCTGATGTTATAACATTGTGCCATTGACTTTGCTGGGTCAGCCCTGTCAGTGGGACAGAACATACCCAGCAATGGTAGCAGAGGTGTTTAGGATAAATTGTCAATTATAATCCTGAGAGTTGGCTGTATCAGTTGCTTGACCAGTTTGTGGAGCAACTCTCCAGAATTTTACACAAGCCCTCAAATGTTTGCCAGGTTGACTGAGCACAGTATGAGCACAGTGTGAGCACAGTATGAGCACAGTGTAAGCACAGTGTGAGCTCAGTGTAAGCACAGTGTGAGCACAGGGTGAGCACAGTATGAGCACAGTGTGACTGAGCACAGTATGAGCACAGTGTGAGCACAGTGTGAGCACAGTGTGAGCTCAGTGTGAGCACAGTATGAGCACAGGGTGAGCACAGTGTGAGCAAAGTGTGAGCACAGTGTGAGCGCAGTGTGAGTACAGTGTGAGCTCAGTGTAAGCACAGTGTGAGCACAGGGTGAGTACAGTGTGAGCACAGCGTGAGCACAGTGTGACTGAGCACAGTGTGAGCACAGTATGAGCACAGTGTGAGCACAGTGTGAGCTCAGTGTGAGCACAGTGTGAGCGCAGTGTGAACACAGTGTGAGCAAAGTGTGAGCACAGTGTGAGCGCAGTGTGAATACAGTGTGAGCTCAGTATGAGCACAATGTAAGCACAGTGTGAGTACAGTGTGAGCACAGGTTGAGCACAGTGTGAGCACAGTGTGAGCACAGGGTGAGTACAGTGTGAGCACAGTATGAGCACAGTGTGAGCACAGTGTGAGTACAGTGTGAGCACAGTGTGAGCACCGTGTGAGCACAGTATGAGCACAGTGTGAGAACAGTGTGAGTGTGAGCACAGCGTGAGCACAGTGTGAGTGCAGTGTGAACACTGTGAGCAAAGTGTAAACGCAGTGTGAGCACAGTGTGAGTACAGTGTGAGCACAGGGTGTGCACAATGTGAGCCCAGTATGAGCACAGTGTGAGTACAGTGTGAGCCCAGTATGAGCACAGTGTGAGCGCAGTGTGAGCACAGTATGAGCGCAGTGTGAGTACAGTGTGAGCGCAGGGTGAGCACAGTATGAGCACAGTGTGAGCACAGTGTGAGCAAAGTGTGAGCACAGTGTGAACGCAGTGTGAGCGCAGTGTGAGTACAGTGTGAGCACAGTATGAGCACAGTGTGAGCCCAGTGTGAGCACAGTGTGAGCACAGTGTGAGCACAGGGTGAGCACAGTGTGAGCACAGTATGAGCACAATATAAGCACAGTGTGAGTACAGTGTGAGCGCAGTGTGAGCACCGTGTGAGCACAGTGTGAGCTCAGTGTGAGCACAGTATGAGCACAGGGTGAGCACAGTGAACAAAGTGTGAGCACAGTGTGAGCGCAGTGTGAGCGCAGTGTGAGCTCAGTGTAAGCACAGTGTGAGCACAGCGTGAGCACAGTGTGAGCACAGCGTGAGCACAGTGTGACTGAGCACAGTATGAGCACAGTGTGAGCACAGTATGAGCACAGTGTGAGCACAGTGTGAGCACAGTGTGAGAACAATATGAGCACTGTGAGCACCGTGTGAGCACAGTATGAGCACAGTGAGCAAAGTGTGAGCGCAGTGTGAGCACAGTGTGAGCACAGTGTGAGCACAGCGTGAGCACAGTGTGACTGAGCACAGTATGAGCACAGTGTGAGCACAGTATGAGCACAGTGTGAGCACAGTGTGAGAACAATATGAGAACAATATGAGCACAGTGTGAGCACAGTGTGAGTACAGTGTGAGCACAGTGTGAGCACAGTATGAGCACAATATGAGCACAGTGTGAGCACAGTGTGAGCACAGTATGAGAACAATATGAGCACAGTGTGAGCACAGTGTGAGCATAGTATGAGCACAGTGTGAGCACAGTGTGAGCACAGTATGAGTACAGTGTGAGCACAGTGTGAGCACAGTGTGAGCACAGTATGAGAACAATATGAGCACAGTGTGAGCACAGTATGAGCACAGTGTGAGCACAGTATGAGAACAATGTGAGCACAGTGTGAGCACAGTGTGAGTACAGTGTGAGCACAGTATGAGCACAATATGAGCACAGTGTGAGCACAGTATGAGCACAGTGTGAGCACAGTATGAGCACAATATGAGCACAGTGTGAGCACAGTGTGAGCACAGTGTGAGCACAGTATGAGAACAATGTGAGCACAGTGTGAGCACAGTGTGAGCACAGTGTGAGCATAGTATGAGCACAGTGTGAGTACAGTGTGAGCACAGTGTGAGCATAGTATGAGCAAAGTGTGAGCACAGTGTGAGCACAGTATGAGTACAGTGTGAGCACAGTGTGAGCACAGTGTGAGCACAGTATGAGCACAGTGTGAGCACAGTGTGAGCACAGTGTGAGCACAGTATGAGCACAGTGTGAGCACAGTGTGAGCACAGTGTGAGCACAGTATGAGAACAATATGAGCACAGTGTGAGCACAGTATGAGCACAGTGTGAGCACAGTATGAGCACAATATGAGCACATGTGAGCACAGTGTGAGCACAGTGTGAGCATAGTATGAGCACAGTGTGAGTACAGTGTGAGCACAGTGTGAGCATAGTATGAGCACAGTGTGAGCACAGTGTGAGCACTGTATGAGTACAGTGTGAGCACAGTGTGAGCAGAGTGTGAGCACAGTATGAGCACAGTGTGAGCACAGTGTGAGCACAGTGTGAGCACAGTATGAGCACAGTGTGAGCACAGTGTGAGCACAGTGTGAGCACAGTATGAGAACAATATGAGCACAGTGTGAGCACAGTATGAGTACAGTGTGAGCACAGTGTGAGCACAGTGTGAGCACAGTGTGAGCACAGTATGAGAACAATATGAGCACAGTGTGAGCACAGTGTGAGCACAGGGTGAGCACAGTGTTAGCATAGTATGAGCACAGTGTGAGTACAGTGTGAGCACAGTGTGAGCATAGTATGAGCACAGTGTGAGCACAGTGTGAGCACAGTGTGAGCACAGTATGAGTACAGTGTGAGCACAGTGTGAGCACAGTGTGAGAACAATATGAGCACTGTGAGCACAGTGTGAGCACAGTATGAGCACAGTGTGAGCACAATGTGAGCACAGTATGAGAACAATATGAGCACAGTGTGAGCACAGTGTGAGTACAGTGTGAGCACAGTATGAGCACAATATGAGCACAGTGTGAGCACAGTGTGAGCACAGTGTGAGCACAGTATGAGAACAATATGAGCACAGTGTGAGCACAGTGTGAGCACAGGGTGAGCACAGTGTGAGCATAGTATGAGCACAGTGTGAGTACAGTGTGAGCACAGTGTGAGCATAGTATGAGCACAGTGTTAGCACAGTGTGAGCACAGTATGAGTACAGTGTGAGCACAGTGTGAGCACAGTGTGAGCACAGTGTGAGCACAGTATGAGAACAATATGAGCACAGTGTGAGCACAGTGTGAGCACAGTGTGAGCACAGGGTGAGCACAGTGTGAGCATAGTATGAGCACAGTGTGAGTACAGTGTGAGCACAGTGTGAGCATAGTATGAGCACAGTGTGAGCACAGTGTGAGCACAGTGTGAGCACAGTATGAGCAAAGTGTGAGCACAGTGTGAGCACAGTGTGAGCACATTGTGAGCACAGTATGAGAACAATATGAGCACAGTGTGAGCACAGTATGAGCACAGTGTGAGCACAGTATGAGAACAATGTGAGCACAGTGTGAGCACAGTGTGAGTACAGTGTGAGCACAGTATGAACACAATATGAGCACAGTGTGAGCACAGTATGAGCACAGTGTGAGCACAGTATGAGCACAAAATGAGCACAGTGTGAGCACAGTGTGAGCACAGTATGAGAACAATGTGAGCACAGTGTGAGCACAGTGTGAGCACAGTGTGAGTACAGTGTGAGCACAGTGTGAGCATAGTATGAGCACAGTGTGAGCACAGTATGAGTACAGTGTGAGCACAGTGTGAGCACAGTATGAGCACAGTGTGAGCACAGTGTGAGCACAGTGTGAGCACAGTATGAGCACAGTGTGAGCACAGTGTGAGCACAGTGTGAGCACAGTATGAGAACAATATGAGCACAGTGTGAGCACAGTATGAGCACAGTGTGAGCACAGTATGAGAACAATATGAGCACAGTGTGAGCACAGTGTGAGTACAGTGTGAGCACAGTATGAGCACAATATGAGCACAGTGTGAGCACAGTATGAGCACAGTGTGAGCACAGTATGAGAACAATATGAGCACAGTGTGAGCACAGTGTGAGCACAGTGTGAGCACAGGGTGAGCACAGTGTGAGCATAGTATGAGCACAGTGTGAGTACAGTGTGAGCACAGTGTGAGCATAGTATGAGCACAGTGTGAGCACAGTGTGAGCACAGTATGAGCACAGTGTGAGCACAGTGTGAGCACAGTGTGAGCACAGTATGAGAACAATATGAACACAGTGTGAGCACAGTATGAGCACAGTGTGAGCACAGTATGAGCACAGTGTGAGCACAGTATGAGCACAGTGTGAGCACAGTGTGAGTACAGTGTGAGCACAGTATGAGCACAGTGTGAGTACAGTGTGAGCACAGTATGAGCACAGTGTGAGCACAGTGTGAGCACAGTATGAGCACAGTATGAGCACAGTATGAGCACAGTGTGAGCACAGTGTGAGCACAGTGTGAGTGCAGTATGAGCACAGTATGAGCACAGTGTGAGCACAGTGTGAGTACAGTATGAGCACAGTATGAGCACAGTGTGAGCACAGTGTGAGCAGAGTATGAGAACAATATGAGCACAGTGTGAGCACAGTATGAGCACAGTGTGAGCACAGTATGAGAACAATGTGAGCACAGTGTGAGCACAGTGTGAGTACAGTGTGAGCACAGTATGAGCACAATATGAGCACAGTGTGAGCGCAGTATGAGCACAGTGTGAGCACAGTATGAGCACAATATGAGCACAGTGTGAGCACAGTGTGAGCACAGTGTGAGCACAGTATGAGAACAATGTGTGCACAGTGTGAGCACAGTGTGAGCACAGTGTGAGCATAGTATGAGCACAGTGTGAGTACATTGTGAGCACAGTGTGAGCATAGTATGAGCACAGTGTGAGCACAGTATGAGTACAGTGTGAGCACAGTATGAGCACAGTGTGAGCACAGTGTGAGCACAGTGTGAGCACAGTATGAGCACAGTGTGAGCACAGTGTGAGCACAGTGTGAGCACAGTATGAGAACAATATGAGCACAGTGTGAGCACAGTATGAGCACAGTGTGAGCACAGTATGAGAACAATATGAGCACAGTGTGAGCACAGTGTGAGTACAGTATGAGCACAGTATGAACACAATATGAGCACAGTGTGAGCACAGTATGAGCACAGTGTGAGCACAGTATGAGAACAATATGAGCACAGTGTGAGCACAGTGTGAGCACAGTGTGAGCACAGGGTGAGCACAGTGTGAGCATAGTATGAGCACAGTGTGAGTACAGTGTGAGCACAGTGTGAGCATAGTATGAGCACAGTGTGAGCACAGTATGAGCACAGTGTGAGCACAGTGTGAGCACAGTGTGAGCACAGTATGAGAACAATATGAGCACAGTGTGAGCACAGTATGAGCACAGTGTGAGCACAGTATGAGCACAGTGTGAGCACAGTATGAGCACAGTGTGAGCACAGTGTGAGTACAATGTGAGCACAGTATGAGCACAGTGTGAGTACAGTGTGAGCACAGTATGAGCACAGTGTGAGCACAGTGTGAGCACAGTATGAGCACAGTATGAGCACAGTATGAGCACAGTGTGAGCACAGTGTGAGCACAATGTGAGTACAGTATGAGCACAGTATGAGCACAGTGTGAGCACAGTGTGAGTACAGTATGAGCACAGTATGAGCACAGTGTGAGCACAGTGTGAGCACAGTGTGAGCACAGGGTGAGCACAGTGTGAGCACAGTGTGAGCACAGTATGAGCACAGTGTGAGTACAGTATGAGCACAGTATGAGCACAGTGTGAGCACAGTGTGAGCACAGTGTGAGTACAGTGTGAGCACAGTGTGAGTACAGTATGAGCACAGTATGAGCACAGTATGAGCACAGTGTGAGCACAGTGTGAGCACAGTGTGAGTACAGTATGAGCACAGTATGAGCACAGTGTGAGTACCGTGTGAGCACAGTGTGATTACAGTGTGAGCACAGTGTGAGTACAGTGTGAGCACAGTGTGAGCACAGGGTGAGCACAGTGTGAGCACAGTGTGAGCACAGGGTGAGCACAGTGTGAGCACAGTGTGCCATTTTCATTTCTGGTGCCTAGGTCGATGGTGGGTGATTGGTTTGGTTTCATTCCTCTTTGACTCTTCTGCCATGGTCTGGTATAACTGAATACTTGCTAGGTTACGTCAGAGGATATTTATGATTAGGCCAGACCAGGTAAGCCCGTCAGATTTCTTTCCTCAATCTAGTGAACCAGATGGGTTTTTATGACAATCTGATTTCAGTTTAATTAATGAATTGAATTTAACTTCCACCAGCTGCTGTATCCCCAGAGCATTAGGCTGGGCCTCTAACATTACCACTACGCCACTGACCCCACATATACTATTTACTACTAATGCTTCTGCAAACCACCAGAAATGCCATCTGTATGCAGCAAGGCAGCCACAGTGTTCTCTCTGCAGTGGACAAAGCTCTAACCAAGTTGTGAGCTGCTGCATGAGCCTCATTGTAGCGTCGCCCTGCTGCAGTCTGAGGCCGCCGCACGGGTGTCACCAGCGACAGCCTCTGCGGGTAGCCCTTGTCCCCAAGGAACCAACCCTGGAGCCTCTGTGGACCCTGGAAGACCACAGGGATCTGCGAGCGACTTGGTGAAGGCATCATGCACACTCCCTGGAAACGGCGCTCATACCTGCAAGATGCGTTTCTGGTGGTTGCACACCAGCTGAACGTTCAGTGAGTGGAAACCCTTGCGGTTGATGAAGTCCACTGAGTGTAGTGACGGAGACCTGAGCACCACATGAGAGCAGTCAACCGCACCCTCCACCTGTGACCTGCAGACAGGAAACAAAGAGTAGGAATAAACGGATCTTTTTCCGGATGGCAGGCAGTGACTAGTGGGGTACCGTAGGGATCGGTGCTGGGACCCCAGTTATTCACAATATATATTAACGATTTAGATGAGGGAACTAAATGTAATATCTCCAAATTTGCAGATGACACAAAGCTGGGTGGGAGGGTGAGCTGTGAGGAGGATGCAGAGATGCTTCATTGTGATTTGGACAAGCTGAGTGAGTGGGCAAATGCATGGCAGATGCAGTATAATGTGGATAAATGTGAGGTTATCCACTTTGGTAGCAAAAACAGGAAGGCAGATTATTATCTGAATGGCTATAAATTGAGAGATGGGAATGTTCAACGAGACCTGGGTGTCCTTGTACACCAGTCGCTGAAGGTAAGCATGCAGGTGCAGCAGGCGGTAAAGAAGGCAAATGGTATGTTGGCCTTCATAGCCAAAGGATTCGAGTACAGGAACAAGGATGTCTTGCTGCAATTGTACAGGGCCTTGGTGAGACCACACCTGGAATATTGTGCGCAGTTTTGGTCTCCTTATCTGAGGAAGGATGTTCTTGCTATAGAGGGAGTGCAGCGAAGGTTTACCCGACTGATTCCTGGGATGGCAGGACTGACATATGAGGAGAGATTGAGTCGGTTAGGATTATATTCGCTGGAGTTCAGAAGAATGAGGGGGGATCTCATAGAAACCTATAAAATTCTAACAGGACTAGACAGGGTAGATGCAGGAAGGATGTTCCCGATGGTGGAGGAATCCAGAACCAGGGGTCACAGTCTGAGGATATGGGGTAGACCATTTAGGACTGAGATGAGGAGAAATTTCTTCACCCAGAGAATGGTGAGTGTGTGGAATTCGCTACCACAGAAAGTAGTTGAAGCCAAAACATTGTATGTTTTCCAGAAGGAGTTAGATATAGCTCTTGGGGTGAAAGGGATCAAAGGATATGGGGAGAAAGTGAGAGCAGGCTATTGATCATAATGAATGGCGGAGCAGGCTCGAAGGGCCGAATGGCCTACTCCTGCTCCTAGTTTCTATGTTTCTATGTCTATGTGGGAATCCCGAGATCAGGGCGAATCCAATGGCCCTGGCATCCTGGCTGTCCCGGTCCCGGGCGAAATGCACAAAGTTGTTGCCATGGAGAAGATGGCCTCATGGATGCATTTGTGGGTGGCAGATTGTGAAATCCCACTGAGGTCACCTGTGGAGCCCTGAAAAGAGCCACTGGTATAGGAATTGAGCTCCTCAGTCACTTTCACAGTCACTGGCAGTGGATGCCCTCCATCTCCCTTTGGCGCCAAGTCCTGCAGTAAGTGGCAGATGTGAACCACCAGGTTCATACGCAGTTGTTGGCGACACTGGTTCTCAGTCATCTGCAGGAATGGCAGGCGGTGTCTATAGGCCCTGGGTGTCGCTACGCGCTGACCAGCCACGGTTCATTGTCACTCCTGGGCAGCGTGTGCAGGAGCCCCAGCTGCCCCTTCTTCATGAGGTTGCTGCTCCTGCCTTTGCGCAGCCAGGATCCTCTGTCACTCTCTCCTCCATCTTCTACAGTCTCTGTAGACCATCAGCATACAGCTAGGTCACCAGGATCCATGATCCTGACGTGGTCCTCCTGCAGCATGAAATAGAGAGAGACGTGGTTATCATGGCTGTACATAGCACCTTTCCTGGCCCTATGTGACCTCCCCTTAATGCTTCCTGGAGAGTTCTATTCACCCCTTGGATGGCCAGAGATGAGTGCGCTGCATGGCTGCCCTGTCAACCTGCGACATGGGGCACACTGGTCCAAACCAGGACGCTGAGATTGCAAAGGGCTATGAGCACCTCCAGCAGTGACTGCTACATGGCCAGTGTTGGTGAGGAGGTTGTACAACGTGTGCTGTCCAACAGCTCTGCGGTCCAATAACGTGGTGGCGAACTCGAAGTCTGTGCTGCGGTGTTGGTGGGGACGGAGGTGGTAAGGTATGGAGCGCTTGGCGGCCCTTTGGTGCCTCCACGATGCTTGCATGGTCGGGCAGGCTAGGAGCCTGACCCCAATCATATCACTGTAGCTGTGCCTGATCTGTCTCAGTTGCAGAGGCATGGTCAGTTTATACAGGTGTCCCTAATGTGTGGTCATTTCCCTCGCTTACCCTGTCCCCCAGCTCAATAGCCTGTGCACTGGATGCGGTGCCAGGGCAGCACTTGACCCCTCCGCCCTCTTCCACCCCCACCCCCCCACAGCAGTCACCTCCGAGGCTGGCCAGCACTTGCTCCTTGACACCACCCACACCCCCCCTCCCCTCTTCCTCGGTGGTCGCCTCCGGGGCCAGGCATCAGTTGGCCCCAGGCATCAGTTGCCCCCAGGCATCAGTTGCCCCCGGTGCCCCTGAGCTGTGGAGAAGCTGCTGCTCACTCACCTCAGTTCCCCCCAAGTGAAAGTCGCCAAGTGCACGTTGCCTGTGTGCTGTTGTGAAACACATCGGCGTGCTTTCCCACTGATGTGGACGGACGATATGGCAGGTTTCCAAGAGCCTGGTGGGGTGGCTTTTTAATGATATGATGATGTATTACAATTAGCTCCCAGCTGACTGATGGCGGGAAACGTGGCTCACTGTCAGTGGGATGAGTGGAAGATCGCGACCTACCCTCATGTCACCGTGAAGCAGGTACCAACATAATTTCCACACAGGCCACCTGACAAATCTGTTAGAATTCTTTGAGGAGGTAACGAGTAGGTTAGACAAAGGAGAGCCAATGGATGTTATCTACTTGGACTTCCAGAAGGCCTTTGACAAGGTGCCGCACAGGAGGCTGCTCAGTAAGATAAGAGCCCATGGTGTTAGAAGCAAGGTACTAGCATGGATAGAAGATTGGCTGTCTGGCAGGAGGCAGAGAGTGGGGATAAGGGGGTCCTTCTCAGGATGGCGGCCGGTGACTAGTGGAGTTCCGCAGGGGTCAGTTTTGGGACCACAACTTTTCACTTTATACATTAATGATCTAGATGAAGGAACTGAGGGCATCCTGGCTAAGTTTGCAGATGATACAAAGATAGGTGGAGGGACAGGTAGTATTGAGGAGGCGGGGAGGCTGCAGAAGGATTTGGACAGGTTAGGAGAATGGGCAAAGAAGTGGCAGATGGAATACAACAGGGGGGGAAGTGTGAGGTCATGCACTTTGATAGGAATAGAGGCATAGACTATTTTCTAAATGGGGAGGGAATTCAGAAATCTGGAGTGCAAAGGGACTTGGGAGTCCTAGTCCAGGATTCTCTTAAGGTTAACTTGCAGGTTGAGTCGGTAGTTAGGAAGGCAAATGCAATGTTGGTATTTATTTCAAGAGGACTAGAATATAAAAGCAGGGATGTGCTGCTGAGGCTTTATAAGGCTCTGGTCAGACCACATTTAGAATATTGTGAGCAATTTTGGGTCCCGTACCTCAGGAAGGATGTGCTGGCCCTGGAGAGGAGGTTCACGAGAACAATCCCAGGAATGAAAGGCTTAACATATGAGGAACGTTTGAGGACTCTGGGTCTATACTCGATGGAGTTTAGAAGGATGAGGGGAGATCTGATTGAAACTTACAGAATACTGAAAGGCCTGGATAGAGTGGACGTGGGGAAGATGTTTCCATTAGTAGGAGAGACTAGGACCCGAGGGCACAGCCTCAGAGTAAGGGGAAGACCTTTTAGAACAGAGATGAGGAGAAACCTCTTCAGGCGGAGAGTGGTGAATCTGTGGAATTCATTGCCACAGGAGGCTGTGGAGGCCAGGTCATTGAGTGTATTTAAGACCGAGATAGATAGGTTCTTGATTGGTAAGGGGATCAAAGGTTACGGAGAGAAGGCGGGAGAATGGGGTTGAGAAACTTATCAGCTATGATTGAATGGCGGAGCAGACTCGATGGGCCGAATGGCCTAATTTCTGCTCCTATGTTTTATGGTCTTAAGGTCTATCGCGCCTGCCATCTCCGTGCTCAGAAAACTCCGCCCTTAATGTTGTGAAGACATGATTGCAAAGTGGGATTCTGCCACCTTCTGGTGCAACGTGTTGGCAGCCGTTTGGCCAATGTAGATTTGAACTAAATTCAGATCTATGGGGGTCAAAAGTTTTGACATTAAAGAAAAAAAGTAAACTATTAAGCCAGATAATAAATGCTACCTTTGCTATAACAGCAGGTGACACAGCTCAAAGGCATCCAACTTGTGTCCTTATTATTCCCTTTCAGACACTGTTATTTTGGTACCTGTAATAGTGCACAAAATCATGAATGAGTCAGGAGATTTAGCTAGATGGACCCAGGTTTGGTCTATTAATGTCATTAGCATTTCAAATGTGATGGTCATGAAGAATAATGTGAATGGCTGTATGAATGTGCTCTCTATTACAAAGAACAAAGAACAAAGAAAAGTACAGCACAGGAACAGGCCCTTCGGCCCTTCAAGCCTGCGCCGATCATATTGCCCGTCAACTAAAACATTTTGCACTACCGGGGTCGGTATCCCTCTATTCCTATCCTTTTCAGGTAATTGTCAAGCTGCCTCTTAAACACCACTATCGTACCTGCTTCCACCACCTCCTCTGGCAGCAAATTCCAGGCACTCACTACCCTCTGCGTAAAAATCTTTCCCCGCACATCTCCTCTATAGTTTTCTCCTCTCACCTTAAATCTATGTCCCCTAGTAATTGACTCTTCCACCCTGGAAAAAAGCTTCTGACTATCTACTCTGTCCATGCCACTCACAATTTTGTAAACTTCTATCAAGTTGCCCTTCAATCTCCGTCGCACTAGTGAGAACAATCCGAGTTTCTCCAACCTCTCCTCATAGCTAATAACCTCCAGACCAGGCAGCATCCTGGTAAACCTCCTCTGCAACCTCTCCAACGCCTCCATATCCTTTTGGTAATGTGGTGACCAGAATTGCACGCAATATTCCAAGTGTGGCCTAACCAAGGTTCTCTACAGCTGCAGCATGACTTCCCAGCTTTTGTACTCAATATGCCTGCCAATGAAGGCAAGCATGCCATATACCTTCCTGACTACCTTATCCACCTGTGTTGCCACATTCAGTAACCTGTGGACCAGTACACCCAGATCCCTCTGCCCGTCGATGCACTTAAGGGTTCTGCCATTTACTGTATAATTCCGGCCTGTATTAGACCTTCCAAAGTGCATTACCTCGCATTTGTCCGGATTAAACTCCATCTGCCATTTCTCCGCCCAAGTCTCCAACCGATCTATATCCCATTGTACCCTTTAACAATCCTCTTCACTATCTGCAACTCCTCCAACCTTAGTGTCGTCTGCAAACTTACTAATTAGCGCAGTTACATTTTCCTCCAAATCATTTACGTATACTACAAACAGCAAAGCTCCCAGCACTGATCCCTGCGGAACACCACTAGCCACAGCTCTCGATCCAGAAAAGCGCCCTTCCACTGCTACCCTCTGTCTTCTATGACCAAGTCAATTCTGTATTCATCCTGCCAGCTCACCTCTGATCCCGTGCGACTTTACCTTCTTTACCAGTCTGCCATGAGGGACCTTGTCAAAGGCCTTACTGAAATCCATGTATATAACATCCACTACCCTTTCATCGTCGATCATCTTTGTCACTTCGTCGAAAAACTCGATCAAGTTAGTGAGACACGACCTCCCCTTCACAAAACCATGCTGCCTCTCACTAATACACCCATTTGCTTCCAAATGGTAGTAAATCCTGTCAAAAAGAATCTTCTCCAATAATTTCCCTACCACTGACATAAGGCTCACCGGCCTGTAATTTCCTGGATTATCCCTGCTACCCTTCTTAAACAATGGAACAACATTGGCCATTCTCCAGTCCTCTGGGACCTCACCTGTAGCCAGTGAGGATACAAAGATTTTTGTCAAGGCCTCAGCAATCTCCTCCCTTACCTCCCTCAGTACTCTGGGGTAGATCCCATCTGGCCCTGGGGACTTATCCACCTTAATATTCTTCAAGACGCCTAACACCTCTTTTTTGATCTCAACATGAACCAGGCTATCTTCCCTAGACAAATCGACCGCTAAGTCCTTCTCTTTGGTGAATACTGATGAGAAGTATTCATTTAGTATCTCTCCCATTTCTTCTGGCTCCACACACAGATTCCCACCTCTGTCCCTGAGTTGGCCTACCCTTTCCCTGGCTACCCTCTTGCTTTTTACATATGTATAAAAGGCCTTGGGATTTTTCTTAATCCTGGATGCCAATGACTTTTCATGACTGACCCCTTTTAGCCCTCCTGACTCCTTGCTTAAGTTTCTTCCTACTTTCTTTGTATTCTCCACAGGCTTCATCTGTTCCCAGCCTTCTAGCCTTTACGAATGTTTCCCTTTTCTTTTTGACTAATCTCGCAATATCCTTCATTTTCCAAGGTTCCTGAAACTTCCATACTTATCCTTCATCCTAGCAGGAACATGCCGGTCCTGAATTCTTATCAACTGATGTTTGAAAGCCCCCCACATGTCAGTTGTTGATTTGCCCTCAAACATCCGCTTCCAGTCTAGATTCCTCCCTAATATTGTTATAATTAGCCTTCCCCAAATTATGCAACTTAACCAAAGGACTCCTGTTATCCTTATCCACCAGTACCTTGAAACTTACTGAATTATGGTCACTTTTCCAGAAATGCTCCCCCACTGAAACTTCGACCACCTGGCCGGGTTCATTCCCTAATACCAGGTCCAGTATTGCCCCTTCCCTAGTTGGACTATCTACATATTGTCTCAGGAAGCCCTCCTGGATGCACCTTACAAATTCTGCACCATCCAAACCCCTAGCACTAAGTGATTCCCAGTCAATATTGGGAAAGTTAAAATCACCCACCACAACAACCCTATAGCTTTTACATCTTTCCAAAATCTGCCTACATAACTGTTCCTCAATCTCCCGCTGGCAATTGGGAGGCCTATAGTAAAGCCCCAACATTGTGACTGCACCCTTCCTATTCTGGAGCTCTACCCATATTGCCTCGCTGCATGAGCCCACCGAGGTGTCCTGTATTGTACAATCATATTGTGGTCACAGTAAAGACACATTGAGAAGCTATGTAAAAATGGTGATGTGGCTATTTTATTTTGGTAACTATTCAATGTCAAGCCTTTATATTAATCAGGATTGACTGTGCATTAGATTTTATTTGATTATTGGTTTCATGTTCTTCTAATTTAATATCCTTATAGAAGAGTTAAAATATTTTGTGCTAAACTGGGGACAGGGCTGCAGCTATTGTGCTATATTGATGATGTCCTGATGATGTCCTGAAGAATGCCAATCATCCGTACATCATTTAGAATTGCTACATTTACCTTCCTTCTGCTGGCACTAGGGAAATAGTTGGAGTGTGATTTATGAAGAATGGGACACATTGAAATTCTACATAAAATACAGAGCTATCTTTATTTTGTTTTTCAGATTGAGATAGATCAAAATAGATTACATTTTCAAACTAAAGTGAGTGACTCACTGTGAATGAGTGCCAAATGCAAGGTCTGATATATAATTACATTAGGAAAATCAGAGCAGGAAATGTAAGCAGCTCCACCCCCTGACCACAATTTGATTTTCCAGTACTCAGAGACTATGAATCTGTACACGTTAATCTTTCGAACATTCTCCTTAAAATTTTAGTGATATTAAAGATCTATCATAATGTGATTAGTGATATGTACCAGAATGTGAGCAGGTTGCATAAACTTGGCTTGTATTCCCATGAGCACAGAAGATTGAGGGGTGATCTAATCACAGTGCTTAAAACATTATACAGATTTGATCAATTAGATACACGGAAAGCATTTCCCTTGATAGGGTGATTAAGGATGAAGGAATAGAGTCTTAAAATTAGAGCTGGATTACTGAGGAGTGAAAGCAGAAGGCTCTTTTTTCACACAAAAGATGGTATAAACCTGGAATTCTCTGCCCCAAGAGGCAGTGGAAGATGGGATAATTTGAGCTTTCAAGACTGAAATGTATAAATGTTAAGTAAAGGGTTCAAGAAATCTGAAGTTAAGTGGGGTAGATGGAGTCGAGGTACAGATCAGTCACGCTCCATAGGATTATTTTCTTGTAGTTCCACTTACCTTCTCTGGTTGCTACAGTAATTTTGATCGATGATTTAGAAAGGAAATTGGATGGGCATTTGAAGGAAACAAACTTCCAGGACTATGGGGATTGAGTGGAGGAATGGGACTGACTGGATTGCTCCGCAATGAGCCAGCATAAATTCAATGGGCTGAACGGCTTCCTTCTGTGCTGTAAATGACTGTGTTGATGGCCCACAGCACCTCACAGATGCCCAGTCTTGAGTTTCTAGAACTGTTCAAAATCTATCCCATTTAGCACGGTGGTAGTGCCACAACATGATGGAGGGTATCCTCAATGTCAAGGCGTGGTTTCCTCTCCACAAGGATTGTGTGGTGTTTACTTCTACCGACACTGTCATGGACAAATGTATCTGCAGCAGGCAGGTTGGTGAGGATGAGGTCAAGTATGTTTTCCCCTCTTGTTGGTTCCCTCACCACCTGCCGCAGGCTCAGTCTAGCAGAAATGTCCTTTAGGACTTGGCCAGCTCGGTCCATAGTGGAGCTACTGAACCGTTCTTTGTGATGGACATTAAAGTCCCCCACACAGAGTACATTCTGCGCCTTTACCACCCTCAGAGGTGTTCAGCATGGAGGAGTACTGATTCATCAGCTGAGAGGTCACAGTACATGGTGATCAGCAGGAGGTTCCCTTGCCCATATCTGACCTGATGCCATGAGACCTCATACGGGCCGGAGTGAATGTTGAGGACTCACAGGACAACTACCCTCTGACTGTATACCACCATGCTGCCACCACTGCTGGATCTGTCCTGCCAATGGGACAGGACATACCCAGGGATGGTGATGGTGGAGTCTGGGACTTGATCTGTAAGGAATAATTCTGTGAGTATGACTATGTCAGGCTGTTGCTTGACTATACTATGAGATAGCTCTCTCAATTTTGGCACTCAGACCCAGATGTTCATTAGGAAAATTTTGCAGGTTCAACAGGGGTTGAGTTTTCCATTGTTTCCAGTGCCTAGATCAATGCCAGGGGCTGTCCAGTTTCATTCCTTTGTGACTTTCTAGCTGTTTGATACAACTGAGCATCGGAGGGCATTTAAGAGTCAGCCACATTACTGTGTCACATCTAGGCCAGGCCAGCTAAGGACAGCAGATATCCTTCACTCAAGGATTTTTTTTTTTTGCAATAATCGACAATGCTTTCATGATCATCAATACAGTTTTAAAATTCAAATTGCACCTTCTGATGTATTGTGACTCGAACCCCAGTCTCAAGAGCATTACTCTGGGCTTCTGGATTACTCATCCAGTGACAATACCTCTGTGTTATGTAGCATAATGGTATTGTCACTGGATGAGTAATGCAGAAACCCAGGGTAATGCTCTTGGGACTGGGATTTGAATCACAACACACATCCCCAGATTCACTCTCTACTCTCTTTTCTTTTTGAAATATCTATGAAAACTCTTACAACCTGTCTTTATATTTCTAACTAGCTTTTTCTCATACTCTATTTTTTTTCCTTCCTTATTAACCTTTTAGACATTCTTTGTTTTTTTATATTCTGTCCAATCTTCTGACCTGCCACCCATCTTTGTGCAATTATATGCTTTTCCTTTAAGTTTGATACTATCTTTAACGTTTTTAGTTAACCACAGTGGGTCCTCCCTTTGGAATGTTTCTTTCTTGTTGGAATGTATCTATTCTGTCTACTCTGAAATATCCCCTTAACTGTCTGTCACAGGATCTCTATTGACCTATCCCTTCACCTAAATTGCCAGTTCACTTTCGTTGGTTCTTCTTTCGTGTCCTCATAATTGCCCATATTTAAGTTTAAAATACTAGATTAGACCCACTCTTCTCTCCCTCAAACTGAATGTAAAATTCCATCTTATTATGATCACTGGTGCCTTCAGTATAAAATCATTCCTATCATGTTGCACAACACCAGTTCTGGTATAGCCTGGTTGGCACCAGAATGTGCTGATCTAAGAAGTTATCCTGAAACATTCTATGAATTCCTCAGCTACACTCCCTTTGCCAATCCTTTTTTTCTTTTTTATATGTATATTAAAATCCCCCATGTTAATCGTCGCACCTTTGACAAGTTTGCCTGATTTCTTCTTTTGTACTCAGTTCTACTGTGGAATTACTGCTTGGGGGCCTGTATACCACTCCCACAAGTGACTTATTGCCTTTTCATTCCTCATCTGTACCCAAACGGCTTCTATATTCTGGTCACCCCTCTCTATTGTGTTAATACAATCTTTAATTAACAGAGCCATCCCTCCAACTTTTCTTAATTTCCTTTCCTTACAAAATGCACAAACCCTTCCTTCAATATTCAGGTCCCAAGCTATGTCATCTTGCAGCCATATCTCAGTAATGACTATTAGATCGTACTTATCTATCTCTGTGCGCTATCAGTTCATCTGTTTTGTTTCAAATGCTGCACACATTCAGATACAGAGCCTTAAATTTGTCCTTTTATTATTTTTGTAACTCCTAGCCTAACCTGTTGACTTACTCTTAGATTTGTACTCTCTGTCCCTTCCTTTCATGGTCTGTTTATCATTTCCCATATTAATATCTTCCTCTCTTACCTTGTCTGTATTCTTTGATTTCCCACATCTTCCCATATTTGATCCCTTGCCTATGCTATTTAGTTTAAACCCTCTCTATTCCCCTAGTTATGTGGTTCGCAAGAGCACTAGTCCCAGCACTGTAGATCATCCCAATGGTACAGCCCCCTGTTTCCCCAGTACTGGTGCCAGTGCTCCATGAACTGGAACCTACTTCTTCCAGTTTTTGAGCCATGCATTCATCTCTCTCATTTTATTTTCCCTACGCCAATTTGCACAGGGCTCAGGTAATAATAAAGGGATTATTACTTTTGAGGTTCTGCTTCTTAATTTGGTCCCTAGCCCCTCACGCTGACCATGCAGAACCTCTTTCCTTGTCCTGCCTATGTTGTTGGCACCTACTAGGACCATGACTACTGGATCCTCCCCCACCCACTGCAATTTCCTCTTCAGCCCTGTGCAGACATCCTGAATCCTGGCACTGGGCAGGCAACACAGCCTCCTGGACTCTCGTTCTTTGCTGCAGCGAACATTGTCAATCGCCTTCACAATACTGTCTCCCACTGTCACAATATTCCTTTTAGCTCCACCCTGCTTGATGGCTTCCTGTGCCATGTTGCGCAGTGTCTGCAGTTCAGCTCCAAATCAATCATCCTGATCTGAATTTCCCTAGCTTGTTATACTTTTTGCAGATGCCTTTGTCCTGGCGTCCAGAATACCCCACATTCCAAAGCTGCAGCATAACACCTGTCCTGCCATTGTTATTTATGTTATTTAGGTAATTTAATTGCTCTTTTGAATAGCTTAGAAACATAGAAACCATAGAAACTAGGAGCAGGGGTAGGCCATTCGGCCCTTCGAGCCTGATCTGCCACTCATTATGATCATGGCTGATCATCCAACTCAATAGCCTGCTCCCGCTTTCTCTCCATATCCTTTGATCCCTTTCGCCCCAAGAGTTATATCTAACTCCTTCTTCAAAACATACAATGTTTTAGCCTCAACTACTTTCTGTGGTAACGAATTCCACAGGCTCACCACTCTCTGGGTGAAGAAATTTCTCCTCATCTCAGTCCTAAATGGTCTACCCCGTATCCTCAGACTGTGACCCCTGGTTCTGGTCTCCCCCACCATCGGGAACATCATTCCTGCATCTACCCTGTCTAGTCCTGTTAGAATTTATAGCTTTCTATGAGATCCCCCCTCATTCTTCTGAACTCCAGCAAATATAATCCTAACCGACTCAATCTCTCCTCATATGTCAGTCCCGCCATCCCAGGAATCAGTCTGGTAAACTTTCGCTGCACTCCCTCTATAGCAAGTACATCCTTCCTCAGATAAGGAGACCAAAACTGCACACAATATTCCAGGTGTGACCTTTGCATCTACCCTGTCTAGTCCTGTCAGAATTTTATAGATTCCTTTAGTATTGTTAGAGCTGCACCCATCCAGGAAAGTGGAGAGTATTCCATCACACTCCTGACTTGTGCCTTGTAGATGGTGGACAGGCTTTGGGGAGTCAGGAGGTGGGATAGGACACACCCAGGGATGTTGATAGTGGCGTCAAGGACATTGCCTGTAAGGAATGAGTCTGTGAGTATGACTCTGTCAGGCTGCTGTTTGAGTAGTCTGTGGGACAGCTGCCCCAATTTTGGTGGAAGCCCTCAGATGTTAGTGAGGAGAACTTTGCAGGCTATGTTTGCTCTTGTCATTTCCAGGCCTAGTTTGATGTCAGCTGGTCCAGTTTCATTCCTGATTGACCTTTCTGTCATGGTTTGATACAACTGAGTGGCTTGCTCAGCCATTTCAGAGGACATTTAAGAGCCAACCACACTACTGTGGATCTGGAGTCACATGTAGGCCAGACCAGGTAAGGACGGCAGATTTCCTACCCTAAAGGACATTAGTGAACTAGATGGGTTTTTATGACAATTGACAGTAGCTTCATAGTCACTATGACTGTCACTAGCTTTTAATTCCAGATTTTGCTAATTTAATTTAAATTGAATAATTTGCTGAATGGTTGAGTGAGTTGATACAACCAATCCTGAGTGAGCACACACTGTGAAGGATTCCTTCACTGCCACTAAGACGACACGTGACCAGCAATGCCATGTTAATTTGCTCGTTCGACCTTGCTAGACTATTCATTAAATCATGGCAATCTAGATGTGCTGCCACGTTTTGAATCTGTGCTCATTTAATTTATGAACTTAGTAACTCGTGTAATTGAGTTCAGTTTTAGCAGCACAATGTATGTTTAAATAAACGGTGTTGCCATGTGGGATCTAGGCCCAGTTGTCTCTGATGTTTCCATTGATTAACATAAGATACATGTTTTTGAAAGGATAACACTTCACCTGCAACCCCTTGCATATATCCGACACGCAGATGATATGTTTGCTATATGTGGATCTGCAGCGAATTTCCTTACACACCTTAATGCGCTCCACCCCACATTCAAATCCACATATGAAATGGAGAAGTCAAATGAGCTCCCTTTCCTTGATGTGCTAGTTGAGTAATTCGCTACTGGGTTCTCTTCTACTGCAAGCCCACCTTCACTGGTCAATATATACACTGGGATTCCCACATTGCTGCTGTTATGCAGGTTTGTCTTGGCCATAGTGATGGAATCCTTCACCATGTATGTGCAATATTTATGTTCAATTAATAAATTCCTACAGCTCCACACACTACAAGGTTGGTTTTATTAACAATCTTGTAAATAGGGCCCAAGCCATTTTCTCATAATGCAAGCCTGATGATGAAATAGGGCACATCTCAAGCTATCCTTTGGGATCATTGCTCACTGTGTATTGTGCACACTCACAAATGATCCTTAGGCCTCCTGAAAAATGCCCAGTCTACTGCAAGGATGTAAGGAAGCAGATGGCATTGCTGTTGATATCCAGATCTATGTTCTAGATGGAAAAGATCATGGCTACATGAAGCCTTGGAGAGAACCAGGAAAGCTAGGATCAAGCTAAATGTAGACACATCCATTGTGAATGTAACAGAATGCCTGTTCTTCAGAATGGTGGAGGTAAGCCAAGCCTTGGAAATAATCACAGCTTGGAGGTGGAAACTTCAGGACAAGAAAGAGTTGTGAAATGTCCTTGGTTTGACCTAGTGCTTCAGCTCTTTCATACCTCACATGTCAGGATAGGAGAGCTGATGAGAGAAGATGTTGGGTAGCAGTGGTCAGAGTCACATGAGAGGAGTTTCAACAAACCCAAAGTAATATGCAAGGAGATAGCTTAGTCATACTACTACAGAGAGAAACCTGTCATTCTGCAGTTAGATCCTTCTACAAAAGGACTGGGCGCATCCCTGGTAAAAGAGAGAAAACAGATAGTATTCTCATCTCAAGCTCTAACATCAGCTGAGACCAGTTGTGCCAACATCGAAAGAGAGATTTTGGCACTTCACAGAATCTCACAGTGCAGAAGAGGCCCTTTGGCCCATCGAGTCTGCACCGACACATGAGAAACACCTGTGTGAGGAATTCCATTCATATCTTTATGGGAGAAAGTTTTAATGGAGAGTGATCATCATCCACTGGAGCAGATCCACAAGAAACATCTGCGAAGAACATAGGAAATAGGAGCAGCAGTAGGCCATTCAGCCCCTTGAGCCTCCTGTGCCATTCACTTAGATCATGGCCGATCTTCTATCTCGATGTTATTTTCCCTCACTATTTCCATAATCCCTTGATGTCTTTACTATCTAGAAGTCTATTGATCTCTGTCTTGAACATACACAATGACTGAGTCTCCACCTATTCTTCTAAATTCTAGAGAATACAGGCCTAGCCTCCTCAATCTCTCGTCATAAGATAATACCACCATTCCAGGGTTGGGCTGGTGAGCCTCTGTTGCACTCCCTTGCTGTCAAGTGTATCATTCCTTAGGTAAGGGGACTTAAACTGTGCATAATACTCCAGGTACCCCCCTAACCGCATTGTGGGTGTACCTACACCACATGGACTGCAGCAATTCAAGAAGGCAGCTCACCCCCACCTTCTCAAGGGCAATTAGGCATGGGCAATAAATGCTGGCTTAGCCAGTGACACCCACATCCCGTGAATGAACGAATGAGTTTCTGTGCAAACCTTAACCTCTTGTGCCACACGGACACAAACCCTCTAGTATTCTGCAATCCCGTCCAATTTGTGTAGTTCAGTTCCCATTCCATCCCCTACTGTGTCTGCGTTCCAATCTTTAACATTGGTTCCAGCTTCCTCGCCCACAGTCTCCCCTCTGCCTGCCAACATCTCCCCGCACCCAGCCTCCAACCCCACCTACACCTATTGTCTCCCATGTCTCCTTCCTCCTTCCCCCAGCCCTCCCCAAGCCCCTCAAACCCCGGTTGCAATTCTGATCTCTGTCTGGTTTACTGGCCTGCCTGACTCACCAGAGTCACATCACTGGACACTGCAAAGGCTGTAGACCCTGACAACATTCCGGCAATAGTACTGAAGACTTGTGGTCCAGAACTTGCCGCCCCCCCTAGCCAAGCTGTTCCAGTACAGCTACAACACTGGCATCTACCCGGCTACGTGGAAAATTGCCCAGGTATGTCCTTTGCACAAAAAGCAGGACAAATCCAACCTGGCCAATTATCGCCCCATCGGTCTACTCTCCATCATCAGTAAAGTGATGGAAAGTGTCATCAACAGTGCTATCAAGCAGCACTTGCTTAGCAATAACCTGCTCACTGACGCCCAGTTTGGGACAAAAGAGCTGAACTTTCGAGGTGAGGTGAGAGTGACTGCCCTTGATATCAAGGCTGCATTGACCGAGTGTGGCATCAAGGAACCCGAGGAAAACTGGGGTCAATGGGAATCAGGGAGAAAACTCTCCACTGGTTGGAGATAAAGGAAAAGACAAAGAAGGCCGATCACCACCACCTTCTCAAGGGCAGCTAGGTCTGGGCAATAAATGCTGGCCCAGCCAGCAAAGCCCACATCCCGTGGATGAATTTTAAAAAAAGATAGCATCCTTCTGGACAATGGGGAAAGCCAGTGAGGAGAGCAAGCCTACTCCCCCACCAATGTAGCTTCCCAGTGGCTTTGGTGAGAAGCAGAGCAGTGCTGTTGCAGGTGGGCTTTGAATGTTGCACTCACCTCGAAGTCAGGAGTGAATTGAGGGTCACAACAGCTGCACATCACTTCTTTCCAAATGTTTTTCAGACCAATCTAATTTCCCGCTGATGTGGCCCTAGATTGGGAGGTGCTATGTGATTCTGGCATGTAGACCACAATTTTACATCCCATGGGCGGGTGCTCACCCGAGCGAAATGAGCATAAAATCGTGTGCGATGATGTTGGGCAAGCATCCCGACATCATCGCGCACTCGCGCAATGTTTCACTCAGCAGGGACGTGCAAAAGTAGGAAGAACGCCCACCGACAATTAAGCGGGAAATTAAGCTCATTAACGGCCCAATTGTAAGCGATTTTTCATGGCCTGTCGAACCTTGCGGTTGGCAGATGGACCAATCGGCCAGGCGGGCTTTCCATTTTTGATTAAACCTCATCCAAGGGTGGGATAAAATCTCTGTTGGGATTTAAAGTAAAAATCAGTATCTGGAGACTTTTCTTTGAGGTATGCTTTCAGGTGCTTGATTGTGCTGCATGGACATTTTTTGTAGCATTTCTGTGCTTTCTTTTATTATTTGGAATTCTGCATCTCTCTGGGGCATCGATCTGCCTTCAGGGGGGCTCAGTGGAAATGCTCTCCAGTACCTGCGGTGGTGTTGGCTCATACCCTCGTCCTGCCCCCACTGGCAGTGCTGAGCCTTTCTCAGGGTGCGTTTCACATTAGCTGGTCATTAATTAGCCAGCCAGCCTGAAAACATGGTCAGGGGGCCGATCGCAGACGGGGGATGGTTTCCTGTCCACACCTGGGCCTGCCGATTGCGCGTGCCCGATGAGCGCAAAATTCAGGCCGTGGTGTTTTTAATGAGCATTTGTGAGATGGTAATGCATGAAAATGTGGTTCCTGCCATAGATCACCCGGAAACTACACCCACTGTCAGGAAAGTGTTGAGGCTAAAATTCCAAACTCTTTTCCTACCAGCGGCTTTCCGATTTACGGCCTCTCTCTGAATTTTCCAGCCCTGCCCATCACAAAACTTGTCGTGGGCTGGAGGGGAAAATTCCACCCAAAGTATTTGTTTGGTTTCTCTGCCATTTACTTATTGCTCATTATAAATTCTCCAGTCTCTTTCTATAATTGGCCCACATTTCTCTCTGTTAACCTTTTCCTTTCCACCTCTCTATAGGCTGCAATTTTACAGCCCCGTTGTGGTGGGGGTGGGGCTGAAAAATGTGGCCAGCGCCTCAAAAGTCCATTGACTTTGGCGGGACTGGAAGATCCTGCCAGCGGAGGGATTGTAAAATACTGCCCAGGGAAGCTTTTATACTCTGTTTTAATGTTTCTTGTTAGCTTACTCTCAGATAATATTTTTTCCCTTCTTTATCAGTTTCTTAGGCCCCTTTTGCTGAATTCGAACAAGCTCCCAATCCTGAGGCTTGCTAGTTTTCTGAAAACTTTGTCTCTTCCTTTGATCTAAAACAATCTTTAACTTCTCCTGTAAGCCATGGTTGGATCACTCTTCATGTTGGGTTTTTGTGTCTCAAATGAATGTAAATTTGTTGTAAACCATGTATTAATTCTTTAAATGTCATTGCCTGTCTACCGTCACAGCTTTTATTTCCCAATCTACCACAGCTAAATTGCCCCTCCTGCCTTCGTACTTTCTTTAGATTTAAGACACTTGTTTTGGATTGAACTAAATCACTCTTCAAACTTCATGTAAAATTTCAGCACATTATGGTCACTCTTGTCTAAAAGCTCCTTTACAATAAGATTATTAATTAGCCCTTTCTCATTGCACAATAGTAGACCTAAAATAACCCATTCCTGAGTTGGTTCCTCAACATAACTGTTCTAGAAAACTATTATGTATATATTCAGGAATTCCTCTTCCACAGCATTATGTGTCAATTGGGTTTACCCAATAGTTTGAAGTCCCCCATGATTACTGTATTATCCTTGTTACATGAACCTCTAATTTCCTGATTTATACTGTGCACTACATTATCACCAATGTTTAATAGCCAATAAATAACTCCCACCATTGTTTGCTGCTCCTTGCTGTTTCTGAGCTCCTGCCAAACTGATTCTAAATTTTGATCTTCCAATCTAAGATCTTCTCTCACTAATGTACTGATCTCATCCTTCATTAACAGTGCTATCACACCTCCTTTTCCTTTTCGCCGATCCTTCCTAAATGCTGAATATCCTTGAATATATAGTTCCCAGTCTTAGCCACCATGCAGCCACGTCTCGGTAAAGGTAATTAGATCAAACCCATTTACTTCTATTTATGACGTGAATTCATCTACCTTGTTGTGAATGCTGCGTGCATTCAGATAGAGTGCCTTTAATTTTGTATTTTTAACATTTTTCTGTGATTTGACCCTGTTTGATGCTGGCCTTTATTTCTGCCTCAATTTTGTTTACAATTCGTCCTACCATCTGACAAGGTCCCACATGGGAGACTTATGAAGAAGGCAAATGCACATGGGATACAGGGTAATCTTATAAGGTGGATTCAAAATTGGCTTAGTTGCAGGAAGCAGAGGGCGATGACAGAAGGATGCTTTAATGACTGGAAGCCAGTGTCCAGTGGCGTACCACAGGGATCTGTGCTGGGTCCCCTATTATTCATCATTTATATAAACGACATAGATGACTATGTGGGGGGTAGGATTAGTAAGTTTGCGGGTGACACAAAGATTGTCCGGGTGGTTAACAGTGAGGTTGAGTGTCTTGGGCTACAGGAAGATATAGACGGGGTGGTCAAATAGGCAGATAAGTGGCAGATGGAATTTGACCCCGAAAAGTCTGAGATGATACATTTTGGAAGCAGTAATTTGACAAGGAAGTATTCAATGAACGGCATGGCACTAGGAAGTTCTGAGGAACAAAGGGACCTTGGTGTGTGTGCCCATAGATCTCTGGAGGCGGAGGGGCATGTTAGTGGGGTGGTAAAAAAGGCATATGGGACACTTGCCTTTATCAATCGAGGCATAGATTACAAAAGTAGGGAGGTCATGTTGGAGTTGTATAGAACCTTGGTGAGGCCACAGCTGGAGTACTGTGTGCAGTTCTGGTCACCATATTATAGGAAGGATGTGATTGCACTGGAGGGGGTGCAGAGGAGATTCACCAGGATGTTGCCTGGGATGAAACATTTAAGTTATGAAGAGAGGTTGGATAGGCTTGGGTTATAAGATAATGAGGGGCATGGACAGGGTGGATAAGGAGTAGCTGTTCCCCTTAGTCGAAGGGTCAGTCACAAGGGGGCATAAGTTCAAGGTGAGGGGCAGGAGGTTTAGGGGGGATGTGAGGAAAAACTTTTTACCCAGAGGGTGGTGACGGTCTGGAATGCACTGCCTGGGAGGATGGTGAAGGCGGGTTGCCTCACATCTTTAAAAAGTACCTGGATGAGCACTTGGCACATCATAACATTCAAGGCTATGGGCCAAGTGCTGGTAAATGGGGTTAGGTAGGTAGGTCAGGTGTTTCTCACGTGCCGGTGCAGACTCGATGGGCCGAAGGGCCTCTTCTGCACTGTGATTCTGTGATTCGGTGATTCTGTGATTCGGTGATTCTGTGATTCGGTGATTCGGTGATGTCCCAGCTCACGTGACACACGTCTGAATAAGTTTTTCAAATCTTTTTTTCAGGTTCTCACAAAGAAATTAAACACCCTGAGGCAGCTCCATGCCTCAGGGAGATTTCTGCGTTCTTTCACACACATGCCCAAAAGAGCGCAGGCCCGGACTCTCCCTCCTCCCCCTGCCCGCACAGGGAGAACTGAGCGCTTCCGGGTACGCGTCACACTGGGCGGGCCTTAATTGGCCCCGCCCACATAAAATGTCAGCTGCGTGCCCGCCCGCGCCTCTTCCCACCCAGCCCACACGACGGGGAGAAAACTCTCCCCCAGGATTCTGTGGTCAGTTGAGGAGATAGCGGCTTCTTCTGTTAAGTTCTGTGGTGGTCCTAAAGGTGGAGGTGGTCATGCATTTATTCTTCAAAAGAATGAGTAATGTGAGTAATATGGGACCTTCAGTGAGTAAATCAGATCTAATAACGAATAATTCTTTGTGCCCTATGCAGAGCAGCTATCCAAACCACATCAGCATCTCCGTGCAGCTGGAGGGAAAGGACTTAACACTGGATCTCAGCAGAAATAAGTGAGTCACTTTGTATAAGGAGTGTTAGAATCATATCTCTCAAAGCTAAATTTGTCTTTTTACAAAATGGAAGAACATGGCCTTATCTGTACATTTGGATGTTAATCTGGGATATTTTTGAAAAGAAGGTCACTTTGGAACTGTCAGCAAGCAGGCCTACTTCAGGAAATCACCTGGCCTTTAGGGTTCTTGAGGGAGATCTGGTTGTTTGTTCTGAACTGCAATCATTTTAACTGATCGAGAAAAAAAACTGAAAAGGCAAAGGCTGATAACTTACTGGAAATTACATGGGTGAGAGGAAAATAACTTAAGTGGTGAACCTGCTTGTTTGGGAGGCAACCTTGTTGCAGAACAAGCTGAGAAGGGAAGGTTACCTCTCTCTACCTTGCCTGAAATTGTGTCTGGCTGTCAACCTGTAGCCAGAGAACCCTCATCTGGGTGTAACCAGTCTGCATTTGGACCTGTAAAGCTGGGCAGTTGGTGGGACCTTCCAGGCACCTACCGGGACCAGCAGCCTGTCTTCACACGAGAGAAATCCAGGTTGACAGCATCGACACCCTGTGGACATGATCCTTTATTTTACACTTCCCATCCTCCAAAATCCATCTCTGCAGAGAGACTCTGTTTGTCTGTGTGTGTGTCTGTGTGCAAATTGGGGGAATTATTTAGGAAGAGATAGATAGTTATACTTCCTGATTACAATTGTGTGTTAACCAGCACTTGCAGCTTGTTCAAAGAAGTTTTGTTTAAAAATAAATTAATCATTCCGAGCTTTTGAAAGAAGCCTGGTCAGTCTTTTTTCTTCTGGGTACCAGAGGTATAGGTACACAATTGACTAATTTGGTGAGAAAATGAAACAGTTAAATTAATGCTGCGAGTAGTGGGGCTTGATAATTTGTGCACTCCTCCCATCCCGGCAGTAACAGGATGAATGAGGCTGTGTCACCAATCTGCTGGGCTTGTGTTCAGTTTAACTTGTCATGAAGCTATTAATGTATACAATATTATTGGAAAATATTTTTCTTTTAAAATAGAGGTTTAGCCTGTGGGTGTGGCTTAATTGGATTAAAGCCAGTTGGTCTGGGAGCTTTGATGTGTACTAGTTTTGATATGTAAGAGAGATAGAAGCCAGAATTTTCCCGTTGGCGTGCAGGGGCAGGCCCTGTATGCCCGTGTGTAAAATGCCGCACGGTGATGTCGGGCGAGTGTCCTGACGTCACCGCGCACCATCGCAATATTTTGTTGGGCGGGCGTGCGATGATCTCCGACGCGCGCCCGCCATTAATTAACGGGCCGCTTAAGGTCCTTGAGGCGCCAATCGGTGGCGATTTTCAGCGCCCGTGTGATCTTCGGGTCGGCGCAACGGGCAGGCGGGTAGGACACATTTGTATAAACCTCATCCACGGGCGGGATAAGAGGGCTCAGTGGGGTCGTGAGTGTGCTCTGTCAAATATTGATGTTTCAAAGTTACTGATACTTGCCTGTGTGATCTGCAATATTTCATAATGCAGACCAGCTGCTTGGTCTGGACTCACAACCTTCAGGCCAGCACTCCGCAGTGAGGAATCTTTTCTGGGCCTGCAGGTTTCAGGAAGCCTTCCCTTAGCCTGGGAATGGGAGCTGAACTCTCCACTGGAGGAACCTCCTCTGAGGAGGAAGGGAGGGCTAGAAGGGGGAGGAGACCAGGAATACACATTCAGCCTCCAGGGGAGCCGCCTTTGGGAGGACAGGCACAGGCACAAGGGGTGCAGGGCCAAGAGGTTGTCCAAGGTGGAAGGGGCCGTAGAAGACGCCACTATCCTGCTGCATATACAGGGTATACAGGCGGCGAAGCAACTACCTCAATATGACTGAGGTGCAGTGCCGAAGGAGGCTCCGACTGTCAAGGAAAACAGTCAACTATATCTGTCAGATAATAGGCCCTGAGATCTCCCCTAACTGTGTGGGTGGACACCCCATGCCAGTGGCTCTGAAGGTCACAGTTGCCCTCAACTTCTATGCATCTGGCTCCTTCCAGGGCTCGGTGGGTGATCTTTGCGGTGTCTCCCAATCAGCTGTCCACACTTGTGTCAAGCAGGTTACAGACGCTCTGTTCAGATGGGGATTGACCTTCATCGACTTCTGCTGTGACCAGGCAAACCAGACAGAGTGAGTCAGAGGCTTCGCGGCCATTGCTGGCCAGGGTGCTATAGACTGTACACATGTGGCCATCAAGGCGCCAGCAGGTGAACCCGGTGCCTTCGTCAACAGGAAGGGCTTCCACTCCATGAACGTTCAGAGAGTGTGTGATCACAGGATGCAGATTCTGCAAGTCTGTGCAAGGTACCCAGGCAGCTCCCACGACGCCTACATCCTCAGACATTCCCAGGTGCCGGGTCTCTTCAGTGCTCCAGCCCGGCTGGATGGATGGCTGGTGGGTGACAAGGTCTATCCCCTCAGAAGGTGCCTCATGACACCTCTCCACCATCCAAGGACAGAAGCTGAGCAGCGCTACAATAGGAGCCACGGCTCCACAAGGGCTGTAGAAAGAGACATTGGTCTTCTCAAGATGCACTTCCGATGCCTGGACTGCTCAGGGGGCGCACTCCAGTACCCCCCAGATCGCGTCTCAGTGATAGTGGTAGCATGCTGCGCTCTGCACAATCTTGCGCTGGAAAGGGGGGAAGCAGTTGATGATGAAGACCTTGTCGCAGTGGATGTGGCTGCACATGATGAATCCAGCAGTGGCTCAGAGGCTCAGAGGATGAGGAAGCACAGGGAAATGCTGATGGGGTAGATGCTGACCTGGGCATACTCCAGGGAGGCAGGGACACCCGGGAGGCTTTAATACAATGAACCTTCAGCTAGCGCACCACATTTGGACCTCCAGCCTGGGCTGTAGGCTCCATACTCGATGCCTTAGTGCAAAATCTGCATGGTTAGGAACATTAACTAAGGGCCTTGTTAATAAAGCTGAATGTCCCACAAAGCACTTATAACATTATTGGAAGCCATCCACCTGCAGAAGAAAAGAGGCACCCGCAGCCATGGTGACATGTCTGAACTTTATACTGCAAGCAAAGAAACTTTAGAATACAAATGACAAAGGTGTTCAAAATCACACCAACTCATGAAGGCCTCATTCTGGGCAAACACAAAAGCACCAGTGTGCTTGCACACGAGCAGGGGAGAGACCTCATCCTGAGTGAGACACAGCCAGAGTGAGTGTGGGTCTTGGTAATTTGGCGCACAGTGGGAATTCGGTGCAGAGGGGAAGACGTGCTCTTTGCATTTTTTCTTTGCTATTCAAATTCTTGGGAGTAAGGCAAGGCTGGATGGCCTCTACTTTAATGCCAGGAGTATTACAGATGAAATGGATGAGTTAAGGGTGAGGATTGACATGTGGATTTGTGATATAGTAGCGATCACAGAGACATGGTTGAGGGAAGGGCAGAATTGGCAGCTCAACATTCCGGGATATAGAATCTTCAGGCAAGACAGGGGAGGGGGTAAAAGAGGAGGAAGCGTTGCATTGTTAGTTAAGGAGTCAGTTACAGCAGTAAGGGGAGATGACATCTTGGAGGGGGCATCAAATGAAGCTTTGTGGGTAGAGCTTAGGAATAAAAAAGGGGCAGCCACATTGTTAGGTGTTTATTAAGACCCCCAGATAGTCAGCGGGAAATTGATGAGCAAATATGTGCACAATTTGCGGAGGTGTGTAAAAACAATAACAATAGGGTAATTATATGAGGTGATTTCAACTTTCCCAACAATAATTGGGATAGACATAGTGTTAAGGGCTTGGATGGAGTGGATTTCTTGAAATGTGCACAGGAAAACTTTTTAGGTCAATATATAGAGGGTCCAACAAGGGACGGTGCAGTGCTGGGCCTAATTCTGGGGAATGAAGCCGGACAGGTGGCTGATGTGGTGGTGGGCGAGCTGTTTAGCGATTGCGACCACAACATGGTACAAATTAAGTTTGTTGTGGACAAAGAAATAGACAAGATGCAAAAAAATGTTTTGGATTGGGGCAGAGTGGATTTTAGTAAAATAAGCCAGCATCTGGCCAAGGTAGACTGGGAACAGTTACTTGTGGGGAAATCTACAGAGGAGCAGTGGGGGGGGTTCAAAAAGGAAATGGGGAGGGTACAGGCTCAACATGTTCCCTCTAGGGTGATAGGAACAGAGAACCATGGATGACCAGAGATATTCAGGATACGATGAGAAGGAAAAGAGAGGCTTTTAGCAGGTACAAGGGGAGCGTAGGCATTATTGGAGTACAGAAAGTGCAGGGTGGAGCTTAAGAAAGCAATTAGGAGAGCAAAGAGGGGATATGAGAAAGCTCTGGCTGGTAAAAGTAGGGAAATTCCCAAGATATTCTATAAGTATATCAATGGGAAGAGGATAACCAAGGAAAGAGTAGGGCCCATTAGGGACCAAGGGGGCAATCTATGGGTGGAGCCAGAGGACATCGGTAGAGTGTTGAACGAATACTTCACGTCTGTCTTCACCCAAGAGAATGAGGATGAAGGTATGGAACTCGGGGAGAGAGACTGCGAGGTTCTTGAACAAATTCATATAGGGAGTGACAAGGTATTGGAGGTATTGGCAGGCTTAAAAGTGGACAAATCTCCAGGTCCGGATGATTTGTGGCCCAGACTGCTGAGGGAGGCAGGGGAGGAGATCGCAGGGGCTCTGACCCAAATTTTTAATTCCTCTCTGGCCACGGGGGAGGTGCCAGAGGACTGGAGAACAGCTAATGTGGTTCCGCTATTTAAGAAGGGTTGTGGAGATAAGCCAGCGAACTACAGGCTAGTGAGTCTCACGTCAGTGGTAGGGAAACTATTGGAGAAAATTCTGAAGGAGAGAATCCATCTCCACTTGGAGAGGCAAGGTTTGATCAGGGATAGTCAGCATGGCTTTGCCAGAGGGAGGTCATGCCTAACAAATTTGATTGAATTTTTTTGAGGAGGTGACCAGGTGTGTAGATGAGGGTAGTACAGTTGATGTAGTTTATATGGATTTCAGCAAAGCCTTTGACAAGGTCCCACATGGGAGATTTATAAAGAAGGCAAATGCACATGGGATACAGGGTAATTTTATATGGTGGATTCAAAATTGGCTTAGTTGTAGGAGACAGAGGGTGATGACAGAAGGATGCTTTAGTGACTAGAAGCCAGTGTCCAAGGGGACACCACATGGATCTGTGCTGGGTCCCCTATTATTCCCTATTATTTGTCATTTATATAAACGACATAGATGACTATGTGTGGGGTAGGATTAGTAAGTTTGCGGATGACACAAAGATTGGCCGGGTGGTTAACAGTGAGGTTGAGTGTCTTGGGCTACAGGAAGATATAGACGGGATGGTCGAATGGGCAGATAAGTGTCAGATGGAATTTAACCCTGAAAAGTGTGAGGTGATACACTTTGGAAGGAGTAATTTGACAAGGAAGTATTCAATGAATGGCATGACACTAGGAAGTTCTGAGGAACAAAGGGACCTTGGCGTGTGTGTCCATAGATCTCTGGAGGTGAAGGGGCATGTTAGTGGGGTGGTGAAAAAGGCATATGGGACACTTGCCTTTGTCAATCGAGGCATAGATTACAAAAGTAGGGAGGTCCTGTTGGTGTTGTATAGAACCTTGGTGAGGCCACAGTTGGAGTACTGTGTGCAGTTCTGGTCGCCACATTATAGGAAGGATGTGATTGCACTGGAGGGGGTGCAGAGGAGATTCACCAGGATGTTGCCTGGGATGAAACATTTAAATTATGAAGAGAGGTTGGATAGACTTGGGTTGTTTTCGTTGGAGCAGAGAAGATTGAGGGGTCACCTGATCGAGGTGTACAAGATTATGAGGGGCATGGACAGGGTGGATAGGGAGCAGCTGTTCCCCTTAGTTGAAGGGTCAGTCACGAGGGGACATAAGTTCATGGTGAGGGGCAGGAGGTTTAGGGAGGATGTGAGGAAAAACCTTTTTACCCAGAGGGTGGTGATGGTCTGGAATGCACTGCCTGGGAGGGTGGTGGAGGCGGGTTGCCTCACATCCTTTAAAAAGTACCTGGATGAGCAATTGGCACGTCATAACATTCAAGTCTATGGGCCAAGTGCTAGTAAATGGGATTAGATAGGTCGGTCAGGTGTTTCTCATGTGTCAGTGCAGACTCGATGGGCCGAAGGGCCTCTTCTGCACTGTGTGACTCTGTGATTCTGTGATTCTATGAGAACTGATGATTCCTGAGTTTAGAGTTGCATCTCAAACATAACACTTCAAATGATGGGTTATGACAATTGTTTAAAGTTTCTCTCTGGGATTTTTAAATAACTGAGCTTTGCCTACTGCAGCGGTCATAACACTTGTCCTCTGTGTGGATGGTCAGCAAGCAATTTCTATTTCATATTAAATATCCATCCTCTCCAAAATGTTCACAATAGAAAAACATAGAAGAAGTATGTCTGTGAACCTAACCCATGTGGTAGCTGTCCTGGCCATAGGAACATACGAATTAGGAGCAGGAGTAGGCCACTCAGTCCCTCGAGTCTGCTCCACCATGCAATAAGATCATGGCTGACCTGACGGTAACCTCAACCCCACATTCCCACCTGCCCCTGATAATCCCTCACCCCTTTGTTTATCAAAAATCTATCTAACTCTGCCTTCAAAATATTCAAAGACTCTGCTTCCATCACCTTTTGTGGAAAAGAACTGCAGAAAGAAAAAACTCCCTGAGGGAAACATTTTCTCCTCATCTCTGTCTTAAATGGGTGACCCCCTTAATGTTAAACAGCGACCCCTAGTTCTAGATTTTCCTTCAAAAGGAAACATCCTCTCCACATCAACCCTGTCAAAACCTCTCAGGATCTTACATGTTCCAATCAAGTCACCTCTTACTCTTCTAAACTCCAGCGGATACAAGCCTAGTCTGTCCAACCTTTCCTCATAAGACAGCCTGCCCATTCCAAGAATTAGTCCAGTAAACCTTCCCTGAACTGCTTCCAATGCATTTACATCCTTCATTGATTAGGAGACCAATACTGTACACAATAATCTAAACGTGGTCTAACCAGTGCCCTGTGCAACTGAAGCATAACCTTCCTACTTTTGTAAACAATTCCCCTCACAATAAATGATAACGTTTTATTAGCTTTCCTAATTACCTGCTGTACCTGCATGCTAACCTTTTGTGATTCATGCACTAGGACACACAAATCCCTCTGCATCTCAGAGCTCTGCAATCTCCCACTATTTAGATATGTTTTTTTTATTCTTCCTGCCAAAATGGACAAATTCACATTTGCCCACTTTGTACTTTTTTTTATTATTCATTCACAGGATATGGGCTTCGCTGGCTAGGCCAGCATTTATTGCCCATCCCTAGTTGCCCTTGAGAAGGTGGTGGTGAGCTGCCTTCTTGAACCGCTGCAGTCCATGTGGTGTAGGTAAACCTGTTAAGAAGGGAATTCTAGGATTTTGACCCAGTGACAGTGAAGGAACGGCGATATATTTCCAAGTCAGGATGGTGAGTGACTCGGAGAACTTCCAGGTGATGGTGTTCCATCTATCTGCTGCCCTTGTCCTTCTAAATGGTAGTGGTCATGGGTTTGGAAGGTGCTGTTGAAGGAACCTTGCTAAATTCCTGCAGTCCATCTTGTAGATGATGCCCACTGCTGCTACTGTGCGTCGGTGGTGGAGGGAGTTTGTGGGTGGGATGCTTTGTCCTGGACAGTGTCAAGCTTCTTGAGTGTTGTGGGAACTGCATTCATCTAAGCAAGTGGGGAGTATTCTATTACACTCCTGATTTGTGCCTTGTAGATGATAGACAGGCTTTGGGGAGTCAGGAGGTGAGTTGTTTGTTGCATCTGCCTAGCCTCTGACCTGCTCTTGTAACCATAGTATTTATATGGCTAGTCCAGTTCAGTTTCTGGTCAATGGTAACTCCCAGGATGTTGACAGTGGGGGATTCAGTGATGGTAATGCCATTGAACATCAAGGGATGATGGTTGGATTCTCTCTTGTTGGAGATGGTCATCGCCTGACACTTGGGTGGCGTGAATGTTACTTGCCACTTGTCAACCCAAGTCTAGATATTGTCCAGGTCTTGCTGCATTTGGACATGGACTGCTTCAGTATCTGAGGAGTCGTGAATGGTGTTGAACATTGTGCAATCATCAACGAACATCCTCACTTCTGACCTTATGATGGAAGGAAGGTCATTGACGAAGCAGCTGAAGATGGTTGGGCCGAGGACACTACCCTGAGGAACTCCTGCAGAGATGTCCTGGAGTTGAGATGACTGACCTCCAACAAACACAACCATATCCTTTGTGCTAGGTATGACTCCAATCAGTGGAAAGTTTTCCCCCTGATTCCTATTGACTCCAGTTTTGCTAGGGCTCCTTGATGCCACACTCGGTCAAACACTACCTTGATGTCAAGGGCAGTCACTCTCACCTCACCTCGGGCGTTCAGCTCTTTTGTCCATGTTTTAACCAAGGCTGTAATGAGGTCAGGAGCTGAGTGGCCCTGGCAGAACCCAAACTGGGCATCAGTGAGCAGGCTATTGATAAGCCAGATCCATTTACCAGATCTTTTCCCATTCATTTAACCTATCTGTATCCCTTTGTAACCTCCTTATATTCTCTTCACAACTACTTTCCTGGCTATCTTTGTATCATCAGCAAATTTAGCAGGCATCCATTCAGTCCCTTCGTCCAAACCATTTATTTGAACGTAAAAAGTTGAGGCCTCAGTATTGATCCCTGTGGCACGCCAGTCGTTGGATTGATAAAGCATGGGATTCCATCCAACCCAATGTACATCTGTTAGCTCTTTGGTAGAGCTGGCCAATTAATCCCACTCTCCTGCCCATGCCCTGTGGCCCTGTAGATTGTTCCCTTTCAATTATTTATCCTATTCATGTAAGCCATTTCAGTCTGCCACTATCATACTCTAATCCTTACACATCTCTGCGATTTACTCTTGACTATCTCTCTCACTGTGTAGAGGCCGATAAAATACCCCCAGTAGCATGATCATACAATTTTTGCTTCTCGACTCTAAGCAAATGGATACTGTCCTTGACCCCTCAAGGACAACCTCTCTTATTTCCAGCACTACAATGTCTTCACTAATCAGTGCTGATACCCCACCTCACTTTTTCCTTTCTCTATTTTCTCAAAACATTTAATCTGTAAATATTAAACACCAATCTTCGCCAATGTCACCCTTGTTATGACCACTAGATCATATTTCCACAACTCATGAACCTTATCCCTTACATTTTGGGCAGGATTTCCCAGCCCTGCCTGCTGGTGGGATTTACTGATGCCACTAAAGTCAATGGTTTGTGTTTACAGACAGGCATTATATTTTTTTACAAAATAAAAACAGAATTACCTGGAAAAACTCAGCAAGTCTGGCAGCATCGGCGGAGAAGAAATCAGTCAACGTTTCGAGCCCTCATGGCCCTTCAGCAGAACTGAAGCATAGTTTCAACAAAGGCCCTTTGTTGAAACTATGCTTCAGTTCTGCTGAAGGGCCATGAGGGCTCGAAACGTTGACTGATTTCTTCTCCGCCGATGCTGCCAGACTTGCTGAGTTTTTCCAGGTAATTCTGTTTTTATTTTGTTTTGGATTTCCAGCATCCGCAGTAGCTTTTAGCTTTTTGTTTTTATCATTATATTTTTTTATCCATTCATAGGTGTCACTGGCTACCAGCATTTACTGCCCATCCTTAATTTCCCTTGTTTAAAGGGCATTTAAGAGTCAACCACATTGCTGTGGGTCTGGAGCCACATGTAAGCCAGACCAGACAAGGACAGTAGATTCCCTTCCTTAAAGGGCATTACTGAACCAGATGTTTTTTTTTACAACAATTGTGGTCATCATCAGACTTTGAATTCTGGATTTTTATTGAATTAAATTTCACCATTGGTTGTGGTGAGATTCGAATCCAGGTCCCCAGAGCATTACCCTGGGTCTCTGGCATACTAGTTCAATGGCAATACCACACCACCTCCTCCCATAAACTTATCATTGTAATCATTGTAGTTCTTCATCTGCTCCTATCTAAAATGAAACTACTTCCTTCTCCAGTACTATCCAACCCTTTCACTCCTTTATGCACCTTGTTCCTCTTTTCTACTTCTATATGTTGGTGCCCACCCCTGCCAATTTGGTTTAAACCCTCACCAAACACACTAGTGAACCTCACTGTGAGGACATTGGTCCCAATCCTTTTGAGGTGATATCAGCCTCTTTTGAATACGTGCCTCCTGCCCCAGAAATGGTCCCAATGCCCCAAGAATCTGAAATGCTCCCTGCTGCAACATGCCTCAAGTCACACATTAATCCTCACTTTCTTCCTATTTTTATTCTTGCCAGTGTTTGCCACTGGGAGTAAACCAGAGATTTCTATCTTCAAGGCCCCACTTTTTAACTTCCTCCCGAGCACCTCAAAATCTGACTATAGGACCTCAGTGCCTGTGCTTTCCATGTGTTTGGTACCGAAATGTACATTAACTCCTGGCTCACTCCTTTTCCACTGCAGAATATTCTGCACCTTCTCCTTGACATCCTTTACCCTGGTATTATAACACAGCCAATGGTAAAGGCTGAGTTGTTCAAATCCTAGAGGGAAACTTGAAACAACTGTCATAACCCAGATTTGCAATTTGTCTGTTTTGAGATGCAGGCTTTCAATTCAGTAGCAATAAGACCACCAAGTCTCAAGAGGTTTTTAATAAAACTAAATTAAACATTTATTAATACAAGAAATATTGTAAACACACATATGTCTACAAAATTACTACTATAGTAACTTCAAAAATCCACTAATTAATCTGACTCTCAGTTACACCCTCGTCAATGCAACAGTAAATCTCGTAGATTTAAACAGACACTTGGCAAAGCACATCCTGGACAGTCACATTCAAAATTAGTTTCTTTCAGCTCTGGGTCTTTGCAGACAGCAGCTTGAGGCTTACAGGCTGGAGGCTTCTCACATTTGTTGGATCTTAAAATGCCTCTACCTTACACACAATTTCCTTTCCCCTTTATACATATCTTTCTCTTTAAATGTAAATTTTCCATTGTATCACTAGGCTTTTAACTTTAATGCTTCTAACAATAACATCCGTTCATCACACCAATTTTATTAGTAAGATGAAAAAAAACACATTGCTTGGCACATAGCTAGGTGTAATATTTCACCTGCAGTCTTGAATGGTTTATTTTGACAAATGCAAATTTACACTTTACTGTCCACCCTCCTTACGTTTACCAAATTAACATCTCAAAACTACTATACATTAAAGCACCCAGACTAGCCGGCTTTAATCCAATTGAGGTACACATAGACACACACATAGACACAGACCTCACTAGAACTCTATTTTAAAAAATAATTTCCAATAACATTAAAGACATTATTATCTCTTCATGACACTGGGGTGTGGGGAGGCAACACACCATGAGGGACTTCACAGTCACAGAAATCCCCTTCTGTCTCCTGATTATGGAATCTCCTATATTGACTGCACTTCTACTCTCTATTGTTTCCTGCTGTGCAGTCCCTTGCCCATCAGTGCCATGGTCTGAAGTGCATTCCTTCAAGGTGTTGCCACTCCAGCAGTCTCTGATGTTGAGTGCCGATTTGTGACTTGCACACTTCCCAAACACTCCAGCACTTCCTGCTTCTTCCTACCTGTTCAGATGGCCACCCATCTACTATGATGAACTCTCATTGCATATGGGATGGACACCTCCTGGAACTATAATCCAGGAAAGTCATGGCCTCCTTGATTTTCCCCAGATCCAGCTGTCCCTCAAGCCCTGAAACTAAGCTTAAACTCAAATAGCTGGAGCTCCTTCCAACACATGTAGTCCCCCAAGACATATGACACATCCTGAATTTTTCACATGGCACAGATATTTCAAACAACGGGACTCAGCTGCCTATCTATTTCCTTTTTTGGAAACTAGCCCGTAGTTGTTAAGCTATTGAATTCAATTTAATCCTCCCGACATCAGCTTCCACTACCTCCTGCTTCCTTTCTTGGACCACTCCTCATTCTTTAGTATTTAAAAACCAGAACAGCAGCTTTTTCTCATGGTGCCAAATTCCCCGAGTTTAGTACTTTGGTGACGCATTCCTCCATGGAATTAGACTCCTTGCTCCATGCAGCTAGATAAGTGCAGCCCTAAAAAACATTCAATACACTCAACAACATCCAAGGCAAAGCAGCCTGCTTGATCAGCATCCCATTCGCTCTCTTAAATATCCCCTCCCCCCACCACCACAGTGTGTAGCATGTCCAAGTTGCACTGCAGCAACTCACCAAGGCTCCTTCAGCAGCACCTTTGGGCAGCATTTTCCCCCTGTCGGGGGGGGTTGTGTGGGTGCAGGCAGATTCCCGATCAGTGCCCTCAGTCGGGGCTGCGCCGCCATTTTCCGCGGGCAGGCCAATTAATGCCCGCCCAGCGTGACGTTCGCCCGGAAGCGCTGTGGGCTCCCTGTGGGGGCGTGGAGGGGGGAGATTCCCTGAGCCGGGAGTGCGCTTCTTCACGCATGTGCGAGAAAGAGCACACGGATCTCCCTGAGGCAAAGTGCTGCCTCAGGGAGCTCAGCTCAGGATTGAAAACTTTATTAAAGGGAGAAAAAATTATTCCTGACATGTCCCCTCGTGTGACACTGTCACATGAGTCGGGACATTGCAATTACTTTTTTTTAAAAAATGTACACACATTTTAAATCCCTCATGAAACCTCCTCCCGCCCGTGGATGAGGTTTCATGTTTTTTCGGAAGGCCTCCTAGTCTCTTCGCCTGCCCACCTAGCCTTACGATTGGATGGGCAGGTCCATTAATTGGGTTAATTAATTTTTTAAAGGCGTTAAGTGGCCGCTGACAGTTCGACGGGCCTGCAGCCAACTTGGCTGTGCGTCTGCCGAACTGAAAATCTAAATGCTGCAGGGTGACATTGGGATGCATGCCCGACGTCAGCCTGCATCATTTTACACATCGGCAAGCAGACCCCGCCCCCACTCACTGACCGGAAGATGCAGCCCTTTGAAACACTCAACCTCTACCGCCTAGGTGGACAAGGGTAGCAGCTGCATGGGAACACCACTTGCAAGTTCGTTCCCAAGTCACACACCATCCTGACTTGGAACTGTATTGTCGTTTCTTCACTGTCACCGGTTCAAAATCCTGGAACTCCCTTCCTGACAGCACCATGGGTGCGTCTACACCAGAGGACTGCTGCAGTTCAGAGCATCACCTTCTGAAGGACTTTTCTTCAGTTTTCTGTCTGAAGACAGGTCTGACTCATGGCACACAACGTCCACCACAGGCAAGACAAGGAGGCAGGTCCTAAATCCACCCCAGCCAGCACAGGAATTGAATCCCATGCTTTTGGCACCAAACAGATTCACACTGGTCGTCAAGCCAACTGAGTCAACCGGCACCCCCCAAGGTGTCTGAGGTCCTGTGGCAATATACACTTTTGCATATATGTTGGAGCTATGGATAGTGATAGTAGAGGCTGCAATTTCTTCCCATTACCTGGCTGACCAGGAATATCACCCAGTCTTACAGCTGCCATTTGACCCGTAACCTGTTTGGTTGTAATGAACTTGGCCATCAAGTCCTGGAATGGTACTTGAGCCCAGAGCATTTGGTTCAGAAGCAGAGAGGCTGCCCACTGCACCACAAGGTCTTCTATAAAGGACATTTAGAGATGGGCAATAAATGCTGACCTTTCCATGATGTCTGCATCACATGATTGTATAAAACAATCACTGCCCAGTTCAATACTGGGCCTGTTAAAGACTCCTATTATCGTTATTCTATAATTCTTAGACATCTCAATCATTCCTTTGCACATCTATTCATGTGTTTCCTTCCCATTATTTGGTGACCAAGTCATGTTAAAGCTGTTTTCCATATTTAAAACCGCTACCACTCTTTTTCTCTTCCTTGAATTTTCCTGTACATACACCATATCTGACTATATGTAATTTCAGCTATCATTCTTTGTGTATTTGCGCACATGCACTTTAAACTTAACTTAGACTTCTTGTAATTTTCTTTGATCCCACTTCATTCTGTATTTTTGAACTCTATCTCTCCCAGCTCCACTGTACATCTTGTTTCTCCTTTTCAACAGTACTTATTGATGCCCAACCTGCTGTCAAATTAAGTTTAGCCCTACATGGCGAAAGTGTTTGTGTTTGTAGAGAGAACTCCCAGCTCCCAGCAATACTGTCATTGCAAGAGAGGAGAATAGGTGCAAGAAGAGAATAGTCTGATGTACACACACAGTAACCTAGAGCTGCACATTCCGAATGAGAAGTGAAACTTTTACTACAAGTCAGACCATCCCCCAGAGCAATAATTGTAAAATGGGAACATATCATGGAGCAGGAACATAGAGAAATGAGTTTGTACCAAGCAAAATTTCTGTTTGGTAACTCAGCTTTGTTCTGTTCTTCCCTTGCTATATTAGTAGAGTTTATTGTGGTGTACCACTCAATATCTCACTCCCATGTTCAGATAGTGTACATCCTATATGGACAGACTAGTGCTAACTGACTCTGGTGTTCACTTTAATTCAATCAAAATTTGCTCCTTTCTGTTTTTCTTTCACAGTCTCCTTTTGCCGAGAGGGTTCCAGGTATCGCACTATGATCCAAATGGGACTCTAGTGACAGAGAAGGAGACTGAACTGGTGAGAAAATTCTTGGAAACTGAGACCAGACTGAAATTCATTGATTTTTAAATGCACTGAATGTGGATATATATTCCTCTTGCCTCTTCCTGCTAGTTCCTCCATCTTATAGATGGCACACACTGCTGCTACTGTGTGTTGGAGGTGGAAGGAGTGACTGTTTGTGGAAGGGGTGACAATCAAGCGGGCTGCTTGTCCTGGATGGTGTCGAGCTTCTTGAGTGTTGTTGGAGCCGCACTCATCCAGGCAAGTGGAGAGTGTTCCATCACATGCCTGACTTGTGCCCTAGAGGTGGTGGACAGACTTGGGAGAGTTAGGAGATGAATGACTCTCCACAGAATTCCCACCCTCTGACCTACTCTTGTAGCCACAGTATTTATATGGCTGGTGCAGTTTAGTTTCTGGTCAGTGGTAGACTCCAGGACGTTGATGGTGGGTCATTAGGTGCATGTTAAGGGAAAATGGATGGATCCACTCTTGTTGGTGATGGTCATTGCCTGGCACACATGTGGTGCGAATGTTTCTTGGCACTTATCATTAACATATCAAATGTTGCATTAATATTAAACATTTCTAGTTTCTGCAGTGACCATGGAGCACAGTCTGGGAGGTGGATGACTGGCCACTTTCAATGAATCTTGACACCCTCTGTTTCATCCTTCTATGGGTCTCTCTCCAGTGTTAGTCAATCTGAAATCCCCAGGCTCTGCTGTCTAAGATACTTTCATTGTTTTTGTTACACAAACTGGTAATGCCATTTATTATATGGAAAAGTTGCCAGTGAGTTCCCATGGGATGTTATTAGTAACATAACATCAGGAACTTTAATGCTCAGATTTAACCATCTTTCTACAGTATCGCTGCTGCTATGAGGGCTCCGTCAGAAAATTCCCCAGATCCCAGGTCTCTGCAAGCATCTGCTCAGGACTCAGGTAAAAAAACCTGACAATCCCTCCTCAGATTGTTACTCAGTTTGGTGAAAACTGGACATAAATATTGAACCTGTAGCCTGTTAGTTCAATTGGTGTAGTTGTTACTCACTGTGCGACTGTACTGGAATGTGTTTATTCAGCAGGGTAAGGATTACTCACTGTGCGACTGTACTGGGATGTGTTTATTCAGCAGGGTAAGGATTACTCACTGTGTAACTGTACTGGGATGTGTTTATTCAGCAGAGTAAGGATTACTCACTGTGTAACTGTATTGGGATGTGTTTATTCAGCAGGGTAAGGGTTACTCACTGTGTGACTGTACTGGGATGTGTTTATTCAGCAGGGTAAGGGTTACTCACTGTGTAACTGTACTGGGATGTGTTTATTCAGCAGGGTAAGGATTACTCACTGTGTAACTATACAGGGATGTGTTTATTCAGCAGGGTAAGGGTTACTCACTGTGTAACTGTACTGGGATGTGTTTATTCAGCAGGGTAAGGGTTACTCACTGTGTAACTGTACTGGGATGTGTTTATTCAGCAGGGTAAGGATTACTCACTGTGTAACTATACTAGGATGTGTTTATTCAGCAGGATAAGGATTACTCACTGTGTAACTGTACTGGGATGTGTTTATTCAGCAGGATAAGGGTTACTCACTGTGTAACTGTACTGGGATGTGTTTATTCAGCAGGGTAAGGGTTACTCACTGTGTGACTGTACTGGGATGTGTTTATTCAGCAGAGTAAGGATTACTCACTGTGTAACTGTACTGGGATGTGTTTATTCAGCAGGGAAAGGGTTACTCACTGTGTAACTGTAATGGGATGTGTTTATTCAGCAGGGTAAGGGTTACTCACTGTGTGACTGTACTGGAATGTGTTTATTGAGCAGGGTAAGGGTTACTCACTGTGTGACTGTACTGGGATGCTTTTATTCAGCAGAGTAAGGATTACTCACTATGTAACTGTACTGGAATGTGTTTATTCAGCAGGGTAAGGGTTACTCACTGGGTAACTGTACTGGAATATCTTTATTCAGCAGAGTAAGAATTACTCACTGTGTAACTGTACTGGGATGTGTTTATTCAGCGGGGTAAGGGTTACTCACTGTGTAACTGTACTGGGATGTGTTTATTCAGCAGGGTAAGGGTTACTCACGGTGTAACTGTACTGGGATGTGTTTATTCAGCAGGGTAAGGATTACTCATTGTGTAACTGTACTGGATGTGTTTATTCAGCAGAGTAAGGATTAGTCACTGTGTAACTGTACAGGATGTGTTTATTCAGCAGAGTAAGGATGACTCACTGTGTTACTGTACTGGGATGTGTTTATTCAGCAGGCTAAGGATTACTCATTGTGTAACTGTACTGGATGTGTTTATTCAGCAGAGTAAGGATTAGTCACTGTGTAACTGTACTGGATGTGTTTATTCAGCAGAGTAAGGATTACTCACTGTGTAACTGTACTGGAATATCTTTAATCAGCAGAGTAAGAATTACTCACTTTGTAACTGTACTGGGATGTGTTTATTCAGCGGGGTAAGGGTTACTCACTGTGTAACTGTACTGGGATGTGTTTATTCAGCAGGGTAAGGGTTACTCACGGTGTAACTGTACTGGGATGTGTTTATTCAGCAGGGTAAGGATTACTCACTGTAACTGTACTGGGATGTGTTTATTCAGCAGGGTAAGGATTACTCACTGCGTAACTGTACTGGGATGTGTTTATTCAGCAGGGTAATGGTTACTCACTGTGTGACTGTACTGGGACGTATTTATTCAGCAGAGTAAGGGTTACTCACTGTATGACTGTACAGGGATGTGTTTGTTCAGCACGGTAAGAGTTACTCACTGTGTAACTGTACTGGGATGTGTTTATTCAGCAGAGTAAGGGTTACTCACTGTGCAACTGTACCGGGATGTGTTTATTCAGCAGGGTAAGGATTACTCATTGTGTAACTGTACTGGATGTGTTTATTCAGCAGAGTAAGGATTAGTCACTGTGTAACTGTACTGGGATGTGTTTATTCAGCAGAGTAAGGATTACTCACTGTGTAACTTTACTGGGATGTGTTTATTCAGCAGGGTAAGGGTTACTCACTGTGTAACTGTACTGGGATGTGTTTATTCAGCAGGTTAAGGGTTACTCACTGTGTGACTGTACTGGAATGTGTTTATTCAGCAGGGTAAGGGTTACTCACTGTGTGACTGTACTGGGATGCGTTTATTCAGAAGAGTAAGGATTACTCACTGTGTAACTGTACTGGGATGTCTTTACTCAGCAGGGTAAGGGTTACTCACTGTGTAACTGTACTGGAATATCTTTATTCAGCAGAGTAAGTATTACTCACTGTGTAACTGTACTGGAATGTGATTATTCAGCAGGGTGAGAGTTACTCACTGTGTAACTGTACTGGGATGTGTTTATTCAGCACGATAAGGATTACTCACGGTGTAACTGTACTGGGATGTGTTTATTCAGCAGGGTGAGAGTTACTCACTTTGTAACTGTACTGGGATGTGTTTATTCAGTAGGGTAAGGATTACTCACTGTGTGACTGTACTGGAATGTGTTTATTCAGCAAGGTAAGGGTTACTCACTGTGTGACTGTACTGGGATGTGTTTATACAGCAGAGTAAGGATTACTCACTGTGTAACTGTACTGGGATGTGTTTATTCAGCAGGGTAAGGGTTACTCACTGTGTAACTGTACTGGGATGTGTTTATTCAGCAGGGTAAGGGTTACTCACTGTGTGACTGTACTGGAATGTGTTTATTCAGCAGGGTAAGGGTTACTCACTGTGTAACTGTACTGGGATGTGTTTATTCAGCAGGGTAATGGTTACTCACTGTGTGGCTGTACTGGGATGTGTTTATTCAGCAGAGTAAGGGTTACTCACTGTATGACTGTACTGGGATGTGTTTATTCAGCAGGGTAAGAGTTACTCACTGTGTAACTGTACTGGGATGTGTTTATTCAGCAGAGTAAGGATTACTCACTGTGTAACTGTACTGGAATGTGTTTATTCAGCAGGGTAAAGATTACTCACTGTGTAACTGTACTGGGATATGTTTATTCATCAGGGTAAGGGTTACTCACTGTGTAACTGTACTGGGATGTGGTTATACAGCAGAGTAAGGATGACTCACTGTGTAACTGTACTGGGATGTGTTTATTCAGCAGGCTAAGGATTACTCATTGTGTAACTGTACTGGATGTGTTTATTCAGCAGAGTAAGAATTAGTCACTGTGTAACTGTACTGGATGTGTTTATTCAGCAGAGTAAGGATGACTCACTGTGTTACTGTACTGGGATGTGTTTATTCAGCAGGCTAAGGATTACTCATTGTGTAACTGTACTGGATGTGTTTATTCAGCAGAGTAAGGATTAGTCACTGTGTAACTGTACTGGATGTGTTTATTCAGCAGAGTAAGGATTACTCACTGTGTAACTGTACTGGAATATCTTTAATCAGCAGAGTAAGAATTACTCACTTTGTAACTGTACTGGGATGTGTTTATTCAGCGGCGTAAGGGTTACTCACTGTGTAACTGTACTGGGATGTGTTTATTCAGCAGGGTAAGGGTTACTCACGGTGTAACTGTACTGGGATGTGTTTATTCAGCAGGGTAAGGATTACTCACTGTAACTGTACTGGGATGTGTTTATTCAGCAGGGTAAGGATTACTCACTGCGTAACTGTACTGGGATGTGTTTATTCAGCAGGGTAATGGTTACTCACTGTGTGACTGTACTGGGACGTGTTTATTCAGCAGAGTAAGGGTTACTCACTGTATGACTGTACAGGGATGTGTTTGTTCAGCAGGGTAAGAGTTACTCACTGTGTAACTGTACTGGGATGTGTTTATTCAGCAGAGTAAGGGTTACTCACTGTGCAACTGTACCGGGATGTGTTTATTCAGCAGGGTAAGGATTACTCATTGTGTAACTGTACTGGATGTGTTTATTCAGCAGAGTAAGGATTAGTCACTGTGTAACTGTACTGGGATGTGTTTATTCAGCAGAGTAAGGATTACTCACTGTGTAACTTTACTGGGATGTGTTTATTCAGCAGGGTAAGGGTTACTCACTGTGTAACTGTACTGGGATGTGTTTATTCAGCAGGTTAAGGGTTACTCACTGTGTGACTGTACTGGAATGTGTTTATTCAGCAGGGTAAGGGTTACTCACTGTGTGACTGTACTGGGATGCGTTTATTCAGAAGAGTAAGGATTACTCACTGTGTAACTGTACTGGGATGTCTTTACTCAGCAGGGTAAGGGTTACTCACTGTGTAACTGTACTGGAATATCTTTATTCAGCAGAGTAAGTATTACTCACTGTGTAACTGTACTGGAATGTGATTATTCAGCAGGGTGAGAGTTACTCACTGTGTAACTGTACTGGGATGTGTTTATTCAGCACGATAAGGATTACTCACGGTGTAACTGTACTGGGATGTGTTTATTCAGCAGGGTGAGAGTTACTCACTTTGTAACTGTACTGGGATGTGTTTATTCAGTAGGGTAAGGATTACTCACTGTGTGACTGTACTGGAATGTGTTTATTCAGCAAGGTAAGGGTTACTCACTGTGTGACTGTACTGGGATGTGTTTATACAGCAGAGTAAGGATTACTCACTGTGTAACTGTACTGGGATGTGTTTATTCAGCAGGGTAAGGGTTACTCACTGTGTAACTGTACTGGGATGTGTTTATTCAGCAGGGTAAGGGTTACTCACTGTGTGACTGTACTGGAATGTGTTTATTCAGCAGGGTAAGGGTTACTCACTGTGTAACTGTACTGGGATGTGTTTATTCAGCAGGGTAATGGTTACTCACTGTGTGGCTGTACTGGGATGTGTTTATTCAGCAGAGTAAGGGTTACTCACTGTATGACTGTACTGGGATGTGTTTATTCAGCAGGGTAAGAGTTACTCACTGTGTAACTGTACTGGGATGTGTTTATTCAGCAGAGTAAGGATTACTCACTGTGTAACTGTACTGGAATGTGTTTATTCAGCAGGGTAAAGATTACTCACTGTGTAACTGTACTGGGATATGTTTATTCATCAGGGTAAGGGTTACTCACTGTGTAACTGTACTGGGATGTGGTTATACAGCAGAGTAAGGATGACTCACTGTGTAACTGTACTGGGATGTGTTTATTCAGCAGGCTAAGGATTACTCATTGTGTAACTGTACTGGATGTGTTTATTCAGCAGAGTAAGAATTAGTCACTGTGTAACTGTACTGGATGTGTTTATTCAGCAGAGTAAGGATTACTCACTGTGTAACTGTACTGGGATGTGTTTATTCAGCAGGATAAGGATTACTCACTGTGTAACTGTACTGGGATGTGTTTATTCAGCAGAGGAAGGATTACTCACTGTGTAACTGTACTGGGATATGTTTATTCAGCAGGGTAAGGGTTACTCACTGTGTAACTGTACTGGGATGTGTTTATTCAGCAGAGTAAGGATGACTCACTGTGTAACTGTACTGGGATATGTTTATTCAGCAGGCTAAGGATAACTCATTGTGTAACTGTACTGGATGTGTTTATTCAGCAGAGTAAGAATTAGTCACTGTGTAACTGTACTGGATGTGTTTATTCAGCAGAGTAAGGATTACTCACTGTGCAACTGTACTGGGATGTGTTTATTCAGCAGGGTTAGGGTTACTCACTGTGTAACTGTACTGGGATGTGTTTATTCTGTAGAGTAAGGGTTACTCACTGTTTAACTGTACTGGGATGTGTTTATTCAGCAGAGTAAGGATTACTCACTGTGTAACTGTACTGGGATGTGATTATTCAGCAGGGTGAGAGTTACTCACTCTGTAACTGTACTGGGATGTGTTTATTCAGCAGGATAAGGATTACTCACTGTGTAACTGTACTGGGATGTTTTTATTCAGCAGGGTGAGAGTTACTCACTTTGTAACTGTACTAGGATGTGTTTATTCAGCAGGGTAAGGATTACTCACAGTGTGACTGTACTGGAATGTGTTTATTCAGCAGGGTAAGGGTTACTCACTGTGTGACTGTACTGGGATGTGTTTATTCAGCAGAGTAAGGATTACTCACTGTCTAACTTTACTGGGATGTGTTTATTCAGCAGGGTAAGGGTTACTCACTGTGTAACTGAACTGGGATGTGTTTATTCAGCAGGGTAAGGGTTACTCACTGTGTGACTGTACTGGAATGTGTTTATTCAGCAGGGTAAGGGTTACTCACTGTGTAACTGTACTGGAATATCTTTATTCAGCAGAGTAAGTACTACTCACTGTGTAACTGTACTGGAATGTGATTATTCAGCAGGGTGAGAGTTACTCACTGTGTAACTGTACTGGGATGTTTTTATTCAGCACGATAAGGATTACTCACTGTGTAACTGTACTGGCATGTGTTTATTCAGCAGGGTGAGAGTTACTCACTGTGTAACTGCACTGGGATGTGTTTATTCAGTAGGGTAAGGATTACTCACTGTGTGACTGTACTGGAATGTGTTTATTCAGCAGGGTAAGGGTTACTCACTGTGTGACTGTACTGGGATGTGTTTATTCGGCAGACTAAGGATTACTCACTGTGTAACTGTACTGGGATGTGTTTATTCAGCAGGGTAAGGGTTACTCACTGTGTAACTGTACTGGGATGTGTTTATTCAGCAAAGGGTTACTCACTGTATGACTGTACAGGGATGTGTTTGTTCAGCAGGGTAAGAGTTACTCACTGTGTAACTGTACTGGGATATGTTTATTCAGCAGGGTAAGGGTTACTCACTGTGTAACTGTACTGGGATGTGTTTATTCAGCAGAGGAAGGATTACTCACTGTGTAACTGTACTGGGATATGTTTATTCAGCAGGGTAAGGGTTACTCACTGTGTAACTGTACTGGGATGTGTTTATTCAGCAGAGTAAGGATGACTCACTGTGTAACTGTACTGGGATGTGTTTATTCAGCAGGCTAAGGATAACTCATTGTGTAACTGTACTGGATGTGTTTATTCAGCAGCGTAAGGATTACTCACTGTGCAACTGTACTGGGATGTGTTTATTCAGCAGGGTTAGGGTTACTCACTGTGTAACTGTACTGGGATTTGTTTATTCAGCAGAGTAAGGGTTACTCACTGTTTAACTGTACTGGGATGTGTTTATTCAGCAGAGTAAGGATTACTCACTGTGTAACTGTACTTGGATGTGATTATTCAGCAGGGTGAGAGTTACTCACTGTGTAACTGTACTGGGATGTGTTTATTCAGCAGGATAAGGATTACTCACTGTGTAACTGTACTGGCATGTTTTTATTCAGCAGGGTGAGAGTTACTCACTTTTTAACTGTACTGGGATGTGTTTATTCAGCAGGGAAAGGATTACTCACTGTGTGACTGTACTGGAATGTGTTTATTCAGCAGAGTAAGGGTTACTCACTGTGTGACTGTACTGGGATGTGTTTATTCAGCAGAGTAAGGATTACTCACTGTGTAACTGTACTGGGATGTGTTTATTTAGCAGGGAAAGCGTTACTCACTGTGTAACTGTAATGGGATGTGTTTATTCAGCCGGGTAAGGGTTACTCACTGTGTGACTGTACTGGAATGTGTTTATTCAGCAGGGTAAGGGTTACTCACTGTGTGACTGTACTGGAATATCTTTATTCAGCAGAGTAAGAATTACTCACTGTGTAACTGTACTGGGATGTGTTTATTCAGCGGGGTAAGGGTTACTCACTGTTTAACTGTACTGGGATGTGTTTATTCAGCAGGGTAAGGGTTACTCACGGTGTAACTGTACTGGGATGTGTTTATTCAGCAGGGTAAGGATTACTCATTGTGTAACTGTACTGGATGTGTTTATTCAGCAGAGTAAGGATTAGTCACTGTGTAACTGTACTGGATGTTTTTATTCAGCAGAGTAAGGATTACTCACTGTGTAACTTTACTGGGATGTGTTTATTCAGCAGGATAAGGATTACTCACTGTGTAACTGTACTGGGATGTGTTTATTCAGCAGGGTGAGAGTTACTCACTGTGTAACTGTACTGGGATGTGTTTATTCAGCAGGGTAAGGATTACTCACTGTGTGACTGTACTGGAATGTGTTTATTCAGCAGGGTAAGGGTTACTCACTGTGTGACTGTACTGGGATGTCTTTATTCAGCAGAGTAAGGATTACTCACTGTGTAACTTTACTGGGATGTGTTTATTCAGAAGGGTAAGGGTTACTCACTGTGTAACTGTACTGGGATGTGTTTATTCAGCAGGGTAAGGGTTACTCACTGTGTGACTGTACTGGAATGTGTTTATTCAGCAGGGTAAGGGTTACTCACTGTGTGACTGTACTGGGATGCGTTTATTCAGAAGAGTAAGGATTACTCACTGTGTAACTGTACTGGGATGTGTTTATTCAGCAGGGTAAGGGTTACTCACTGTGTAACTGTACTGGAATATCTTTATTCAGCAGAGTAAGTATTACTTACTGTGTAACTGTACTGGAATGTGATTATTCAGCAGGGTGAGAGTTACTCACTGTGTAACTGTACTGGGATGTGTTTATTCAGCACGATAAGGATTACTCACGGTGTAACTGTACTGGGATGTGTTTATTCAGCAGGGTGAGAGTTACTCACTTTGTAACTGTACTGGGATGTGTTTATTCAGTAGGGTAAGGATTACTCACTGTGTGACTGTACTGGAATGTGTTTATTCAGCAGGGTAAGGGTTACTCACTGTGTGACTGTACTGGGATGTGTTTATTCAGCTGAGTAAGGATTACTCACTGTGCAACTGTACTGGTATGTGTTTATTCAGCAGGGTAAGGGTTACTCACTGTGTAACTGTACTGGGATGTGTTTATTCAGCAGGGTAAGGGTTACTCACTGTGTGACTGTACTGGAATGTGTTTATTCAGCAGGGTAAGGGTTACTCACTGTGTAACTGTACTGGGATATGTTTATTCAGCAGGGTAATGGTTACTCACTGTGTGGCTGTACTGGGATGTGTTTATTCAGCAGAGTAAGGGTTACTCACTGTATGACTGTACTGGGATGTGTTTATTCAGCAGGGTAAGAGTTACTCACTGTGTAACTGTACTGGGATGTGTTTATTCAGCAGAGTAAGGATTACTCACTGTGTAACTGTACTGGAATGTGTTTATTCAGCAGGGTAAGGATTACTCACTGTGTAACTGTACTGGGATATGTTTCTTCATCAGGGTAAGGGTTACTCACTGTGTAACTGTACTGGGATGTGGTTATACAGCAGAGTAAGGATGACTCACTGTGTAACTGTACTGGGATGTGTTTATTCAGCAGGCTAAGGATTACTCATTGTGTAACTGTACTGGATGTGTTTATTCAGCAGAGTAAGGATTAGTCACTGTGTAACTGTACTGGATGTGTTTATTCAGCAGAGTAAGGATTACTCACTGTGTAACTCTACTGGGATGTGTTTATTCAGCAGGATAAGGATTACTCACTGTGTAACTGTACTGGGATGTGTTTATTCAGCAGGGTGAGAGTTACTCACTATGTAACTGTACTGGGATGTGTTTATTCAGCAGGGTAAGGATTAATCACTGTGTGACTGTACTGGAATGTGTTTATTCAGCAGGGTAAGGGTTAGTCGCTGTGTGACTGTACTGGGATGTGTTTATTCAGCAGAGTAAGGATTACTCACTGTGTAACTTTACTGGGATGTGTTTATTCAGCAGGGTAAGGGTTGCTCACTGTGTAACTGTACTGGGATGTGTTTATTCAGCAGGGTAAGGGTTACTCACTGTGTGACTGTACTGGAATGTGTTTATTCAGCAGGGTAAGGGTTACTCATTGTGTGACTGTACTGGGATGCGTTTATTCAGAAGAGTAAGGATTACTCACTGTGTAACTGTACTGGGATATGTTTATTCAGCAGGGTAAGGGTTACTTACTGTGTAACTGTACTGGAATATCTTTATTCAGCAGAGTAAGTATTATTCACTGTGTAACTGTACTGGAATGTGATTATTCAGCAGGGTGAGAGTTACTCACTGTGTAACTGTACTGGGATGTGTTTATTCAGCAGGATAAGGATTACTCACTGTGTAACTGTACTGGGATGTGTTTATTCAGCAGGGTGAGAGTTACTCACTGTGTAACTTGTACTGGGATGAGTTTATTCAGTAGGGTAAGGATTACTCACTGTGTGACTTTAATGGAATGTGTTTATTCAGCAGGGTAAGGGTTATTCACTGTGTGACTGTACTGGGATGTGTTTATTCAGCAGAGTAAGGATTACTCACTGTGTAACTGTACTGGGATGTGTTTATTCAGCAGGGTAAGGGTTACTCACTGTGTAACTGTACTGGGATGTGTTTATTCAGCAGGGTAAGGGTTACTCACTGTGTGACTGTACTGGAATGTGTTTATTCAGCAGGGTAAGGGTTACTCACTGTGTGACTGTACTGGGATGCGTTTATTCAGCAGAGTAAGGATTACTCACTGTGTAACTGTACTGGGATGTGTTTATTCAGCAGAGTAAGGGTTACTCACTGTGTAACTGTACTGGAATATCTTTATTCAGCAGAGTAAGAATTACTCAATGTGTAACTGTACTGGGATGTGTTTATTCAGCGGGGTAAGGGTTACTCACTGTGTAACTGTACTGGGATGTGTTTATTCAGCAGGGTAAGGGTTACTCACGGTGTAACTGTACTGGGATGTGTTTATTCAGCAGGGTAAGGATTACTCACTGTAACTGTACTGGGATGTGTTTATTCAGCAGTGTAAGGATTACTCACTGTGTAACTGTACTGGGACGTGTTTATTCAGCAGGGTAATGGTTACTCACTGTGTGACTGTACTGGGACGTGTTTATTCAGCAGAGTAAGGGTTACTCACTGTATGACTGTACAGGGATGTGTTTGTTCAGCAGGGTAAGAGTTACTCACTGTGTAACTGTACTGGGATGTGTTTATTCAGCAGAGTAAGGGTTACTCACTGTGTAACTGTACTGGGATGTGTTTATTCAGCAGGGTAATGGTTACTCACTGTGTGACTGTACTGGGATGTGTTTATTCAGCAAAGGGTTACTCACTGTATGACTGTACAAGGATTTCTTTGTTCAGCAGGGTAAGAGTTACTCACTGTGTAACTGTACTGGGATGTGTTTATTCAGCAGAGGAAGGATTACTCACCGTGTAACTGTACTGGGATATGTTTATTCAGCAGGGTAAGGGTTACTCACTGTGTAACTGTACTGGGATGTGTTTATTCAGCAGAGTAAGGATGACTCACTGTGTAACTGTACTGGGATGTGTTTATTCAGCAGGCTAAGAATTACTCATTGTGTAACTGTACTGGATGTGTTTATTCAGCAGAGTAAGGATTAGTCACTGTGTAACTGTACTGGATGTGTTTATTCAGTAGAGTAAGGATTACTCACTGTGTAACTCTACTGGGATGTGTTTATTCAGCAGGATAAGGATTACACACTGTGTAACTGTACTGGGATGTGTTTATTCAGCAGGGTGAGAGTTACTCACTGTGTAACTGTACTGGGATGTGTTTATTCAGCAGGGTAAGGATTACTCACTTTGTGACTGTACTGGAATGTGTTTATTCAGCAGGGTAAGGGTTAGTCACTGTGTGACTGTACTGGGATGTGTTTATTCAGCAGAGTAAGGATGACTCACTGTGTAACTTTACTGGGATGTGTTTATTCAGCAGGGTAAGGGTTACTCACTGTGTAACTGTACTGGGATGTGTTTATTCAGCAGGGTAAGGGTTACTCACTGTGTGACTGTACTGGAATGTGTTTATTCAGCAGGGTAAGGGTTACTCACTGTGTGACTGTACTGGGATGCGTTTATTAAGAAGAGTAAGGATTACTCACTGTGTAACTGTACTGGGATGTGTTTATTCAGCAGGGTAAGGGTTACTTACTGTGTAACTGTACTGGAATATCTTTATTCAGCAGAGTAAGTATTATTCAATGTGTAACTGTACTGGAATGTGATTATTCAGCAGGGTGAGAGTTACTCACTGTGTAACTGTACTGGGATGTGTTTATTCAGCAGATTAAGGATTACTCACTGTGTAACTGTACTGGGATGTGTTTATTCAGCAGGGTGAGAGTTACTCACTGTGTAACTTGTACTGGGATGTGTTTATTCAGTAGGGTAAGGATTACACACTGTGTGACTTTACTGGAATGTGTTTATTCAGCAGGGTAAGGGTTATTCACTGTGTGACTGTACTGGGATGTGTTTATTCAGCAGAGTAAGGATTACTCACTGTGTAACTGTACTGGGATGTGTTTATTCAGCAGGGTAAGGGTTACTCACTGTGTAACTGTACTGGGATGTGTTTATTCAGCAGGGTAAGGGTTACTCACTGTGTGACTGTACTGGAATGTGTTTATTCAGCAGGGTAAGGGTTACTCACTGTGTGACTGTACTGGGATGCGTTTATTCAGCAGAGTAAGGATTACTCACTGTGTAACTGTACTGGGATGTGTTTATTCAGCAGAGTAAGGGTTACTCACTGTGTAACTGTACTGGAATATCTTTATTCAGCAGAGTAAGAATTACTCAATGTGTAACTGTACTGGGATGTGTTTATTCAGCGGGGTAAGTGTTACTCACTGTGTAACTGTACTGGGATGTGTTTATTCAGCAGGGTAAGGGTTACTCACGGTGTAACTGTACTGGGATGTGTTTATTCAGCAGGGTAAGGATTACTCACTGTAACTGTACTGGGATGTGTTTATTCAGCAGGGTAAGGATTACTCACTGTGTAACTGTACTGGGACGTGTTTATTCAGCAGGGTAATGGTTACTCACTGTGTGACTGTACTGGGACGTGTTTATTCAGCAGAGTAAGGGTTACTCACTGGATGACTGTACAGGGATGTGTTTGTTCAGCTGGGTAAGAGTTGCTCACTGTGTAACTGTACTGGGATGTGTTTATTCAGCAGAGTAAGGGTTACTCACTGTGTAACTGTACTGGGATGTGTTTATTCAGCAGGGTAATGGTTACTCACTGTGTGACTGTACTGGGATGTGTTTATTCAGCAAAGGGTTACTCACTGTATGACTGTACAGGGATTTGTTTTTTCAGCAGGGTAAGAGTTACTCACTGTGTAACTGTACTGGGATGTGTTTATTCAGCAGAGGAAGGATTACTCACCGTGTAACTGTACTGGGATATGTTTATTCAGCAGGGTAAGGGTTACTCACTGTGTAACTGTACTGGGATGTGTTTATTCAGCAGAGTAAGGATGACTCACTGTGTAACTGTACTGGGATGTGTTTATTCAGCAGGCTAAGGATAACTCATTGTGTAACTGTACTGGATGTGTTTATTCAGCAGAGTAAGAATTAGTCACTGTGCAACTGTACTGGATGTGTTTATTCAGCAGAGTAAGGATTACTCACTGTGCAACTGTACTGGGATGTGTTTATTCAGCAGGGTTAGGGTTACTCACTGTGTCACTGTACTAGGATGTGTTTATTCAGCAGAGTAAGGGTTACTCACTGTTTAACTGTACTGGGATGTGTTTATTCAGCAGAGTAAGGATTACTCACTGTGTAACTGTACTGGGATGTGATTATTCAGCAGGGTGAGAGTTACTCACTGTGTAACTGTACTGGGATGTGTTTATTCAGCACGATAAGGATTACACACTGTGTAACTGTACTGGGATGTTTTTATTCAGCAGGGTGAGAGTTACTCACTGTGTAACTGTACTGGGATGTGTTTATTCAGCAGGGTAAGGATTACTCACTGTGTGACTGTACTGGAATGTGTTTATTCAGCAGGGTAAGGGTTACTCACTGTGTGACTGTACTGGGATGTATTTATTCAGCAGAGTAAGGATTACTCACTATGTAACTGTACTGGGATGTGTTTATTCAGCAGGGAAAGGGTTACTCACTGTGTAACTGTAATGGGATGTGTTTATTCAGCAGGGTAAGGGTTACTCACTGTGTGACTGTACTGGAATGTGTTTATTCAGCAGGGTAAGGGTTACTCACTGTGTGACTGTACTGGGATGCGTTTATTCAGCAGAGTAAGGATTACTCACTGTGTGACTGTACTGGAATGTGTTTATTCAGCAGGGTAAGGGTTACTCACTGTGTAACTGTACTGGAATATCTTTATTCAGCAGAGTAAAAATTACTCACAGTGTAACTGTACTGGGATGTGTTTATTCAGCGGGGTAAGGGTTACTCACTGTGTAACTGTACTGGGATGTGTTTATTCTGCAGGGTTAAGGGTTACTCACGGTGTAACTGTACTGGGATGTGTTTATTCAGCAGGGGAAGGATTACTCATTGTGTAACTGTACTGGATGTGTTTATTCAGCAGAGTAAGGATTAGTCACTGTGTACCTGTACTGGATGTGTTTATTCAGCAGAGTAAGGATTACTCACTGTGTAACTGTACTGGGATGTGTTTATTCAGCAGGATAAGGATTACTCACTGTGTAACTGTACTGGGATGTGTTTATTCAGCAGGGTGAGAGTTACTCACTGTGTAACTGTACTGGGATGTGTTTATTCAGCAGGGTAAGGATTACTCACTGTGTGACTGTACTGGAATGTGTTTATTCAGCAGGGTAAGGGTTACTCACTGTGTGACTGTACAGGGATGTGTTTATTCAGCAGAGTAAGGATTACTCACTGTGTAACTTTACTGGGATGTGTTTATTCAGCAGGGTAAGGGTTACTCACTGTGTAACTGTACTGGGATGTGTTTATTCAGCAGGGTAAGGGTTACTCACTGTGTGACTGTACTGGAATGTGTTTATTCAGCAGGGTAAGGGTTACTCACTGTGTGACTGTACTGGGATGCGTTTATTCAGAAGAGTAAGGATTACTCACTGTGTAACTGTACTGGGATGTGTTTATTCAGCAGGGTAAGGGTTACTCACTGTGTAACTGTACTGGAATATCTTTATTCAGCAGAGTAAGTATTACTCACGGTGTAACTGTACTGGAATGTGATTATTCAGCAGGGTGATAGTTACTCACTGTGTAACTGTACTGGGATGTGTTTATTCAGCAGGATAAGGATTACTCACTGTGTAACTGTACTGGGATGTGTTTATTCAGCAGGGTGAGAGTTACTCACTGTGTAACTGTACTGGGATGTGTTTATACAGTAGGGTAAGGATTACTCACTGTGTGACTGTACTGGAATGTGTTTATTCAGCAGGGTAAGGGTTACTCACTGTGTGACTGTACTGGGATGTGTTTATTCAGCAGAGTAAGGATTACTCACTGTGTAACTGTACTGGGATGTGTTTATTCAGCAGGGTAAGGGTTACTCACTTTGTAACTGTACTGGGATGTGTTTATTCAGCAGGGTAAGGGTTACTCACTGTGTGACTGTACTGGAATGTGTTTATTCTGCAGTGTAAGGGTTGCTCACTGTGTGACTGTACTGGGATGCGTTTATTCAGCAGAGTAAGGATTACTCACTGTGTAACTGTACTGGGATGTGTTTATTCAGCAGGGTAAGAGTTACTCACTGTGTAACTGTACTGGAATATCTTTATTCAGCAGAGTAAGAATTACTCACTGTGTAACTGTACTGGGATGTGTTTATTCAGCGGGGTAAGGGTTACTCACTGTGTAACTGTACTGGGATGTGTTTATTCAGCAGGGTAAGGGTTACTCACGGTGTAACTGTACTGGGATGTGTTTATTCAGCAGGGTAAGGATTACTCACTGTAACTGTACTGGGATGTGTTTATTCAGCAGGGTAAGGATTACTCACTGTGTAACTGTACTGGGATGTGTTTATTCAGCAGGGTAATGGTTACTCACTGTGTGACTGTACTGGGACGTGTTTATTCAGCAGCGTAAGGGTTACTCACTGTATGACTGTACAGGGATGTGTTTGTTCAGCAGGGTAAGAGTTACTCACTGTGTAACTGTACTGGGATGTGTTTATTCAGTAGGGTAAGGATTACTCACTGTGTGACTGTACTGGAATGTGTTTATTCAGCAGGGTAAGGGTTACTCACTGTGTGACTGTACTGGGATGTGTTTATTCGGCAGACTAAGGATTACTCACTGTGTAACTGTACTGGGATGTGTTTATTCAGCAGGGTAAGGGTTACTCACTGTGTAACTGTACTGGGACGTGTTTATTCAGCAAAGGGTTACTCACTGTATGACTGTACAGGGATGTGTTTATTCAGCAGGCTAAGGATAACTCATCGTGTAACTGTACTGGATGTGTTTATTCAGCAGAGTAAGAATTAGTCACTGTGTAACTGTACTGGATGTCTTTATTCAGCAGCGTAAGGATTACTCACTGTGCAACTGTACTGGGATGTGTTTATTCAGCAGGGTTAGGGTTACTCACTGTGTAACTGTACTGGGATTTGTTTATTCAGCAGAGTAAGGGTTACTCACTGTTTAACTGTACTGGGATGTGTTTATTCAGCAGAGTAAGGATTACTCACTGTGTTACTGTACTGGGATGTGATTATTCAGCAGGGTGAGAGTTACTCACTGTGTAACTGTACTGGGATGTGTTTATTCAGCAGGATAAGGATTACTCACTGTGTGACTGTACTGGAATGTGTTTATTCAGCAGGGTAAGGGTTACTCACTGTGTGACTGTACTGGGATGTGTTTATTCAGCAGAGTAAGGATTACTCACTGTGTAACTGTGCTGGGATGTGTTTATTCAGCAGGGAAAGCGTTACTCACTGTGTAACTGTAATGGGATGTGTTTATTCAGCCGGGTAAGGGTTACTCACTGTGTGACTGTACTGGAATGTGTTTATTCAGCAGGGTAAGGGTTACTCACTGTGTGACTGTACTGGGATGCGTTTATTCAGCTGAGTAAGGATTAATCACTGTGTAACTGTACTGGCATGTGTTTATTCAGCAGGGTAAGGGTTACTCACTGTGTAACTGTACTGGAATATCTTTATTCAGCAGAGTAAGAATTACTCACTGTGTAACTGTACTGGGATGTGTTTATTCAGCGGGGTAAGGGTTACTCACTGTGTAACTGTACTGGGATGTGTTTATTCAGCAGGGTAAGGGTTACTCACGGTGTAACTGTACTGCGATGTGTTTATTCAGCAGGGTAAGGATTACTCATTGTGTAACTGTACTGGATGTGTTTATTCAGCAGAGTAAGGATTAGTCACTGTGTAACTGTACTGGATGTGTTTATTCAGCAGAGTAAGGATTACTCACTGTGTAACTTTACTGGGATGTGTTTATTCAGCAGGATAAGGATTACTCACTGTGTAACTGTACTGGGATGTGTTTATTCAGCAGGGTAAGGGTTACTCACGGTGTAACTGTACTGGGATGTGTTTATTCAGCAGGGTAAGGATTACTCACTGTAACTGTACTGGGATGTGTTTATTCAGCAGGGTAAGGATTACTCACTGTGTAACTGTACTGGGATGTGTTTATTCAGCAGGGTAATGTTTACTCACTGTGTGACTGTACTGGGATGTGTTTATTCAGCAGCGTAAGGGTTACTCACTGTATGACTGTACAGGGATGTGTTTGTTCAGCAGGGTAAGAGTTACTCACTGTGTAACTGTACTGGGATGTGTTTATTCAGTAGGGTAAGGATTACTCACTGTGTGACTGTACTGGAATGTGTTTATTCAGCAGGGTAAGGGTTACTCACTGTGTGACTGTACTGGGGTGTGTTTATTCGGCAGACTAAGGATTACTCACTGTGTAACTGTACTGGGATGTGTTTATTCAGCAGGGTAAGGGTTACTCACTGTGTAACTGTACTGGGACGTGTTTATTCAGCAAAGGGTTACTCACTGTATGACTGTACAGGGATGTGTTTGTTCAGCAGGGTAAGAGTTACTCACTGTGTAACTGTACTGGGATATGTTTATTCAGCAGGGTAAGGGTTACTCACTGTGTAACTGTACTGGGATGTGTTTATTCAGCAGAGGAAGGATTACTCACTGTGTAACTGTACTGGGATATGTTTATTCAGCAGGGTAAGGGTTACTCACTGTGTAACTGTACTGGGATGTGTTTATTCAGCAGAGTAAGGATGACTCACTGTGTAACTGTACTGGGATGTGTTTATTCAGCAGGCTAAGGATAACTCATTGTGTAACTGTACTGGATGTGTTTATTCAGCAGAGTAAGAATTAGTCACTGTGTAACTGTACTGGATGTGTTTATTCAGCAGCGTAAGGATTACTCACTGTGCAACTGTACTGGGATGTGTTTATTCAGCAGGGTTAGGGTTACTCACTGTGTAACAGTACTGGGATTTGTTTATTCAGCAGAGTAAGGGTTACTCACTGTTTAACTGTACTGGGATGTGTTTATTCAGCAGAGTAAGGATTACTCACTGTGTTACTGTACTGGGATGTGATTATTCAGCAGGGTGAGAGTTACTCACTGTGTAACTGTACTGGGATGTGTTTATTCAGCAGTATAAGGATTACTCACTGTGTAACTGTACTGGCATGTTTTTATTCAGCAGGGTGATAGTTACTCACTGTGTAACTGTACTGGGATGTGTTTATTCAGCAGGGTAAGGATTACTCACTGTGTGACTGTACTGGAATGTGTTTATTCAGCAGGGTAAGGGTTACTCACTGTGTGACTGTACTGGGATGTGTTTATTCAGCAGAGTAAGGATTACTCACTGTGTAACTGTACTGGGATGTGTTTATTCAGCAGAGGAAGGATTACTCACTGTGTAACTGTACTGGGATATGTTTATTCAGCAGGGTAAGGGTTACTCACTGTGTAACTGTACTGGGATGTGTTTATTCAGCAGAGTAAGGATGACTCACTGTGTAACTGTACTGGGATGTGTTTATTCAGCAGGCTAAGGATAACTCATTGTGTAACTGTACTGGATGTGTTTATTCAGCAGAGTAAGAATTAGTCACTGTGTAACTGTACTGGATGTGTTTATTCAGCAGCGTAAGGATTACTCACTGTGCAACTGTACTGGGATGTGTTTATTCAGCAGGGTTAGGGTTACTCACTGTGTAACTGTACTGGGATTTGTTTATTCAGCAGAGTAAGGGTTACTCACTGTTTAACTGTACTGGGATGTGTTTATTCAGCAGAGTAAGGATTACTCACTGTGTTACTGTACTGGGATGTGATTATTCAGCAGGGTGAGAGTTACTCACTGTGTAACTGTACTGGGATGTGTTTATTCAGCAGTATAAGGATTACTCACTGTGTAACTGTACTGGCATGTTTTTATTCAGCAGGGTGAGAGTTACTCACTGTGTAACTGTACTGGGATGTGTTTATTCAGCAGGGTAAGGATTACTCACTGTGTGACTGTACTGGAATGTGTTTATTCAGCAGGGTAAGGGTTACTCACTGTGTGACTGTACTGGGATGTGTTTATTCAGCAGAGTAAGGATTACTCACTGTGTAACTGTACTGGGATGTGTTTATTCAGCAGGGAAAGCGTTACTCACTGTGTAACTGTAATGGGATGTGTTTATTCAGCCGGGTAAGGGTTACTCACTGTGTGACTGTACTGGAATGTGTTTATTCAGCAGGGTAAGGGTTACTCACTGTGTGACTGTACTGGGATGCGTTTATTCAGCTGAGTAAGGATTAATCACTGTGTAACTGTACTGGAATGTGTTTATTCAGCAGGGTAAGGGTTACTCACTGTGTGACTGTACTGGAATATCTTTATTCAGCAGAGTAAGAATTACTCACTGTGTAACTGTACTGGGATGTGTTTATTCAGCGGGGTAAGGGTTACTCACTGTGTAACTGTACTGGGATGTGTTTATTCAGCAGGGTAAGGGTTACTCACGGTGTAACTGTACTGGGATGTGTTTATTCAGCAGGGTAAGGATTACTCATTGTGTAACTGTACTGGAATGTGTTTATTCAGCAGGGTAAGGGTTACTCACTGTGTGACGGTACAGGGATGTGTTTATTCAGCAGAGTAAGGATAACTCACTGTGTAACTTTACTGGGATGTGTTTATTCAGCAGGGTAAGGGTTACTCACTGTGTAACTGTACTGGGATGTGTTTATTCAGCAGGGTAAGGGTTACTCACTGTGTGACTGTACTGGAATGTGTTTATTCAGCAGGGTAAGTGTTACTCACTGTGTGACTGTACTGGGATGCGTTTATTCAGAAGAGTAAGGATTACTCACTGTGTAACTGTACTGGGATGTGTTTATTCAGCAGGGTAAGGGTTACTCACTGTGTAACTGTACTGGAATATCTTTATTCAGCAGAGTAAGTATTACTCACGGTGTAACTGTACTGGAATGTGATTATTCAGCAGGGTGATAGTTACTCACTGTGTAACTGTACTGGGATGTGTTTATTCAGCAGGATAAGGATTACTCACTGTGTAACTGTACTGGGATGTGTTTATTCAGCAGGGTGAGAGTTACTCACTGTGTAACTGTACTGGGATGTGTTTATACAGTAGGGTAAGGATTACTCACTGTGTGACTGTACTGGAATGTGTTTATTCAGCAGGGTAAGGGTTACTCACTGTGTGACTGTACTGGGATGTGTTTATTCAGCAGAGTAAGGATTACTCACTGTGTAACTGTACTGGGATGTGTTTATTCAGCAGGGTAAGGGTTACTCACTTTGTAACTGTACTGGGATGTGTTTATTCAGCAGGGTAAGGGTTACTCACTGTGTGACTGTACTGGAATGTGTTTATTCAGCAGTGTAAGGGTTGCTCACTGTGTGACTGTACTGGGATGCGTTTATTCAGCAGAGTAAGGATTACTCACTGTGTAACTGTACTGGGATGTGTTTATTCAGCAGGGTAAGAGTTACTCACTGTGTAACTGTACTGGAATATCTTTATTCAGCAGAGTAAGAATTACTCACTGTGTAACTGTACTGGGATGTGTTTATTCAGCGGGGTAAGGGTTACTCACTGTGTAACTGTACTGGGATGTGTTTATTCAGCAGGGTAAGGGTTACTCACGGTGTAACTGTACTGGGATGTGTTTATTCAGCAGGGTAAGGATTACCCACTGTAACTGTACTGGGATGTGTTTATTCAGCAGGTTAAGGATTACTCACTGTGTAACTGTACTGGGATGTGTTTATTCAGCAGGGTAATGGTTACTCACTGTGTGACTGTACTGGGACGTGTTTATTCAGCAGCGTAAGGGTTACTCACTGTATGACTGTACAGGGATGTGTTTGTTCAGCAGGGTAAGAGTTACTCACTGTGTAACTGTACTGGGATGTGTTTATTCAGTAGGGTAAGGATTACTCACTGTGTGACTGTACTGGAATGTGTTTATTCAGCAGGGTAAGGGTTACTCACTGTGTGACTGTACTGGGATGTGTTTATTCGGCAGACTAAGGATTACTCACTGTGTAACTGTACTGGGATGTGTTTATTCAGCAGGGTAAGGGTTACTCACTGTGTAACTGTACTGGGACGTGTTTATTCAGCAAAGGGGTACTCACTGTATGACTGTACAGGGATGTGTTTGTTCAGCAGGGTAAGAGTTACTCACTGTGTAACTGTACTGGGATATGTTTATTCAGCAGGGTAAGGGTTACTCACTGTGTAACTGTACTGGGATGTGTTTATTCAGCAGAGGAAGGATTACTCACTGTGTAACTGTACTGGGATATGTTTATTCAGCAGGGTAAGGGTTACTCACTGTGTAACTGTACTGGGATGTGTTTATTCAGCAGAGTAAGGATGACTCACTGTGTAACTGTACTGGGATGTGTTTATTCAGCAGGCTAAGGATAACTCATCGTGTAACTGTACTGGATGTGTTTATTCAGCAGAGTAAGAATTAGTCACTGTGTAACTGTACTGGATGTGTTTATTCAGCAGCGTAAGGATTACTCACTGTGCAACTGTACTGGGATTTGTTTATTCAGCAGAGTAAGGGTTACTCACTGTTTAACTGTACTGGGATGTGTTTATTCAGCAGAGTAAGGATTACTCACTGTGTTACTGTACTGGGATGTGATTATTCAGCAGGGTGAGAGTTACTCACTGTGTAACTGTACTGGGATGTGTTTATTCAGCAGGATAAGGATTACTCACTGTGTAACTGTACTGGCATGTTTTTATTCAGCAGGGTGAGAGTTACTCACTGTGTAACTGTACTGGGATGTGTTTATTCAGCAGGGTAGGGATTACTCACTGTGTGACTGTACTGGAATGTGTTTATTCAGCAGGGTAAGGGTTACTCACTGTGTGACTGTACTGGGATGTGTTTATTCAGCAGAGTAAGGATTACTCACTGTGTAACTGTACTGGGATGTGTTTATTCAGCAGGGAAAGCGTTACTCACTGTGTAACTGTAATGGGATGTGTTTATTCAGCCGGGTAAGGGTTACTCACTGTGTGACTGTACTGGAATGTGTTTATTCAGCAGGGTAAGGGTTACTCACTGTGTGACTGTACTGGGATGCGTTTATTCAGCTGAGTAAGGATTAATCACTGTGTAACTGTACTGGAATGTGTTTATTCAGCAGGGTAAGGGTTACTCACTGTGTAACTGTACTGGAATATCTTTATTCAGCAGAGTAAGAATTACTCACTGTGTAACTGTACTGGGATGTGTTTATTCAACGGGGTAAGGGTTACTCACTGTGTAACTGTACTGGGATGTGTTTATTCAGCAGGGTAAGGGTTACTCACGGTGTAACTGTACTGCGATGTGTTTATTCAGCAGGGTAAGGATTACTCATTGTGTAACTGTACTGGATGTGTTTATTCAGCAGAGTAAGGATTAGTCACTGTGTAACTGTACTGGATGTGTTTATTCAGCAGAGTAAGGATTACTCACTGTGTAACTTTACTGGGATGTGTTTATTCAGCAGGATAAGGATTACTCACTGTGTAACTGTACTGGGATGTGTTTATTCAGCAGGGTAAGGGTTACTCACGGTGTAACTGTACTGGGATGTGTTTATTCAGCAGGGTAAGGATTACTCACTGTAACTGTACTGGGATGTGTTTATTCAGCAGGGTAAGGATTACTCACTGTGTAACTGTACTGGGATGTGTTTATTCAGCAGGGTAATGTTTACTCACTGTGTGACTGTACTGGGACGTGTTTATTCAGCAGCGTAAGGGTTACTCACTGTATGACTGTACAGGGATGTGTTTGTTCAGCAGGGTAAGAGTTACTCACTGTGTAACTGTACTGGGATGTGTTTATTCAGTAGGGTAAGGATTACTCACTGTGTGACTGTACTGGAATGTGTTTATTCAGCAGGGTAAGGGTTACTCACTGTGTGACTGTACTGGGATGTGTTTATTCGGCAGACTAAGGATTACTCACTGTGTAACTGTACTGGGATGTGTTTATTCAGCAGGGTAAGGGTTACTCACTGTGTAACTGTACTGGGACGTGTTTATTCAGCAAAGGGTTACTCACTGTATGACTGTACAGGGATGTGTTTGTTCAGCAGGGTAAGAGTTACTCACTGTGTAACTGTACTGGGATATGTTTATTCAGCAGGGTAAGGGTTACTCACTGTGTAACTGTACTGGGATGTGTTTATTCAGCAGAGGAAGGATTACTCACTGTGTAACTGTACTGGGATATGTTTATTCAGCAGGGTAAGGGTTACTCACTGTGTAACTGTACTGGGATGTGTTTATTCAGCAGAGTAAGGATGACTCACTGTGTAACTGTACTGGGATGTGTTTATTCAGCAGGCTAAGGATAACTCATTGTGTAACTGTACTGGATGTGTTTATTCAGCAGAGTAAGAATTAGTCACTGTGTAACTGTACTGGATGTGTTTATTCTGCAGCGTAAGGATTACTCACTGTGCAACTGTACTGGGATGTGTTTATTCAGCAGGGTTAGGGTTACTCACTGTGTAACTGTACTGGGATTTGTTTATTCAGCAGAGTAAGGGTTACTCACTGTTTAACTGTACTGGGATGTGTTTATTCAGCAGGGTAAGGGTTACTCACTGTGTTACTGTACTGGGATGTGATTATTCAGCAGGGTGAGAGTTACTCACTGTGTAACTGTACTGGGATGTGTTTATTCAGCAGTATAAGGATTACTCACTGTGTAACTGTACTGGCATGTTTTTATTCAGCAGGGTGAGAGTTACTCACTGTGTAACTGTACTGGGATGTGTTTATTCAGCAGGGTAAGGATTACTCACTGTGTGACTGTACTGGAATGTGTTTATTCAGCAGGGTAAGGGTTACTCACTGTGTGACTGTACTGGGATGTGTTTATTCAGCAGAGTAAGGATTACTCACTGTGTAACTGTACTGGGATGTGTTTATTCAGCAGGGAAAGCGTTACTCACTGTGTAACTGTAATGGGATGTGTTTATTCAGCCGGGTAAGGGTTACTCACTGTGTGACTGTACTGGAATGTGTTTATTCAGCAGGGTAAGGGTTACTCACTGTGTAACTGTACTGGGATGTGTTTATTCAGCAGAGTAAGGATGACTCACTGTGTAACTGTACTGGGATGTGTTTATTCAGCAGGCTAAGGATAACTCATTGTGTAACTGTACTGGATGTGTTTATTCAGCAGAGTAAGAATTAGTCACTGTGTAACTGTACTGGATGTGTTTATTCTGCAGCGTAAGGATTACTCACTGTGCAACTGTACTGGGATGTGTTTATTCAGCAGGGTTAGGGTTACTCACTGTGTAACTGTACTGGGATTTGTTTATTCAGCAGAGTAAGGGTTACTCACTGTTTAACTGTACTGGGATGTGTTTATTCAGCAGGGTAAGGGTTACTCACTGTGTTACTGTACTGGGATGTGATTATTCAGCAGGGTGAGAGTTACTCACTGTGTAACTGTACTGGGATGTGTTTATTCAGCAGTATAAGGATTACTCACTGTGTAACTGTACTGGCATGTTTTTATTCAGCAGGGTGAGAGTTACTCACTGTGTAACTGTACTGGGATGTGTTTATTCAGCAGGGTAAGGATTACTCACTGTGTGACTGTACTGGAATGTGTTTATTCAGCAGGGTAAGGGTTACTCACTGTGTGACTGTACTGGGATGTGTTTATTCAGCAGAGTAAGGATTACTCACTGTGTAACTGTACTGGGATGTGTTTATTCAGCAGGGAAAGCGTTACTCACTGTGTAACTGTAATGGGATGTGTTTATTCAGCCGGGTAAGGGTTACTCACTGTGTGACTGTACTGGAATGTGTTTATTCAGCAGGGTAAGGGTTACTCACTGTGTGACTGTACTGGGATGCGTTTATTCAGCTGAGTAAGGATTAATCACTGTGTAACTGTACTGGAATGTGTTTATTCAGCAGGGTAAGGGTTACTCACTGTGTAACTGTACTGGAATATCTTTATTCAGCAGAGTAAGAATTACTCACTGTGTAACTGTACTGGGATGTGTTTATTCAGCAGGGTGAGAGTTACTCACTGTGTAACTGTACTGGGATGTGTTTATTCAGCACGATAAGGATTACTCACGGTGTAACTGTACTGGGAAGTGTTTATTCAGCAGGGTGAGAGTTACTCACTTTGTAACTGTACTGGGATGTGTTTATTCAGTAGGGTAAGGATTACTCACTGTGTAACTGTACTGGGATGTGTTTATTCAGCAGGATAAGGATTACTCACTGTGTAACTGTACTGGGATGTGTTTATTCAGCAGGGTGAGAGTTACTCACTGTGTAACTGTACTGGGATGTGTTTATTCAGCTGGGTAAGGATTACTCACTGTGTGACTGTACTGGAATGTGTTTATTCAGCAGGGTAAGGGTTAGTCACTGTGTGACTGTACTGGGATGTGTTTATTCAGCAGAGTAAGGATTACTCACTGTGTAACTTTACTGGGATGTGTTTATTCAGCAGGGTAAGGGTTACTCACTGTGTAACTGTACTGGGATGTGTTTATTCAGCAGGGTAAGGGTTACTCACTGTGTGACTGTACTGGGATGCGTTTATTCAGAAGAGTAAGGATTACTCACTGTGTAACTGTACTGGGATGTGTTTATTCAGCAGGGTAAGGGTTACTTACTGTGTAACTGTACTGGAATATCTTTATTCAGCAGAGTAAGTATTATTCACTGTGTAACTGTACTGGAATGTGATTATTCAGCAGGGTGAGAGTTACTCACTGTGTAACTGTACTGGGATGAGTTTATTCAGCAGGATAAGGATTACTCACTGTGTAACTGTACGGGGATGTGTTTATTCAGCAGGGTGAGAGTTACTCACTGTGTAACTTGTACTGGGATGTGTTTATTCAGTAGGGTAAGGATTACTCACTGTGTGACTTTACTGGAATGTGTTTATTCAGCAGGGTAAGGGTTATTCACTGTGTGACTGTACTGGGATGTGTTTATTCAGCAGAGTAAGGATTACTCACTGTGTAACTGTACTGGGATGTGTTTATTCAGCAGGGTAAGGGTTACTCACTGTGTAACTGTACTGGGATGTGTTTATTCAGCAGGGTAAGGGTTACTCACTTTGTAACTGTACTGGGATGTGTTTATTCAGCAGAGTAAGGGTTACTCACTGTGTAACTGTACTGGAATATCTTTATTCAGCAGAGTAAGAATTACTCAATGTGTAACTGTAATGGGATGTGTTTATTCAGCGGGGTAAGGGTTACTCACTGTGTAACTGTACTGGGATGTGTTTATTCAGCAGGGTAAGGGTTACTCACGGTGTAACTGTACTGGGATGTGTTTATTCAGCAGGGTAAGGATTACTCACTGTAACTGTACTGGGATGTGTTTATTCAGCAGGGTAAGGATTACTCACTGTGTAACTGTACTGGGACGTGTTTATACAGCAGGGTAATGGTTACTCACTGTGTGACTGTGCTGGGACGTGTTTATTCAGCAGAGTAAGGGTTACTCACTGTATGACTGTACAGGGATGTGTTTGTTCAGCAGGGTAAGAGTTACTCACTGTGTAACTGTACTGGGATGTGTTTATTCAGCAGAGTAAGGGTTACTCACTGTGTAACTGTACTGGGATGTGTTTATTCAGCAGGGTAATGGTTACTCACTGTGTGACTGTACTGGGATGTGTTTATTCAGCAAAGGGTTACTCACTGTATGACTGTACAGGGATGTGTTTGTTCAGCAGGGTAAGAGTTACTCACTGTGTAACTGTACTGGGATGTGTTTATTCAGCAGAGGAAGGATTACTCACTGTGTAACTGTACTGGGATATGTTTATTCAGCAGGGTAAGGGATACTCACTGTGTAACTGTACTGGGATGTGTTTATTCAGCAGAGTAAGGATGACTAACTGTGTAACTGTACTGGGAAGTGTTTATTCAGCAGGCTAAGGATAACTCATTGTGTAACTGTACTGGATGTGTTTATTCAGCAGAGTAAGAATTAGTCACTGTGTAACTGTACTGGATGTGTTTATTCAGCAGAGTAAGGATTACTCACTGTGCAACTGTACCTGGATGTGTTTATTCAGCAGGGTTAGGGTTACTCACTGTGTAACTGTACTAGGATGTGTTTATTCAGCAGAGTAAGGGTTACTCACTGTTTAACTGTACTGGGATGTGTTTATTCAGCAGAGTAAGGATTACTCACTGTGTAACTGTACTGGGATGTGATTATTCAGCAGGGTGAGAGTTACTCACTGTGTAACTGTACTGGGATGTGTTTATTCAGCACGATAAGGATTACACACTGTGTAACTGTACTGGGATGTTTTTATTCAGCAGGGTGAGAGTTACTCACTGTGTAACTGTACTGGGATGTGTTTATTCAGCAGGGTAAGGATTACTCACTGTGTGACTGTACTGGAATGTGTTTATTCAGCAGGGTAAGGGTTACTCACTGTGTGACTGTACTGGGATGCGTTTATTCAGCAGAGTAAGGATTACTCACTGTGTGACTGTACTGGAATGTGTTTATTCAGCAGGGTAAGGGTTACTCACTGTGTAACTGTACTGGAATATCTTTATTCAGCAGAGTAAGAATTACTCACAGTGTAACTGTACTGGGATGTGTTTATTCAGCGGGGTAAGGGTTACTCACTGTGTAACTGTACTGGGATGTGTTTATTCTGCAGGGTAAGGGTTACTCACGGTGTAACTGTACTGGGATGTGTTTATTCAGCAGGGGAAGGATTACTCATTGTGTAACTGTACTGGATGTGTTTATTCAGCAGAGTAAGGATTAGTCACTGTGTAACTGTACTGGATGTGTTTATTCAGCAGAGTAAGGATTACTCGCTTTGTAACTGTACTGGGATGTGTTTATTCAGCAGGATAAGGATAACTCACTGTGTAACTGTACTGGGATGTGTTTATTCAGCAGGGTGAGAGTTACTCACTGTGTAACTGTACTGGGATGTGTTTATTCAGCAGGGTAAGGATTACTCACTGTGTGACTGTACTGGAATGTGTTTATTCAGCAGGGTAAGGGTTACTCACTGTGTGACTGTACAGGGATGTGTTTATTCAGCAGAGTAAGGATTACTCACTGTGTAACTTTACTGGGATGTGTTTATTCAGCAGGGTAAGGGTTACTCAATGTGTAACTGTACTGGGATGTGTTTATTCAGCAGGGTAAGGGTTACTCACTGTGTGACTGTACTGGAATGTGTTTATTCAGCAGGGTAAGGGTTACTCACTGTGTGACTGTACTGGGATGCGTTTATTCAGAAGAGTAAGGATTACTCACTGTGTAACTGTACTGGGATGTGTTTATTCAGCAGGGTAAGGGTTACTCACTGTGTAACTGTACTGGAATATCTTTATTCAGCAGAGTAAGTATTACTCACGGTGTAACTGTACTGGAATGTGATTATTCAGCAGGGTGAGAGTTACTCACTGTGTAACTGTACTGGGATGTGTTTATTCAGCAGGATAAGGATTACTCACTGTGTAACTGTACTGGGATGTGTTTATTCAGTAGGGTAAGGATTACTCACTGTGTGACTGTACTGGAATGTGTTTATTCAGCAGGGTAAGGGTTACTCACTGTGTGACTGTACTGGGATGTGTTTATTCAGCAGAGTAAGGATTACTCACTGTGTAACTGTACTGGGATGTGTTTATTCAGCAGGGTAAGGGTTACTCACTTTGTAACTGTACTGGGATGTGTTTATTCAGCAGGGTAAGGGTTACTCACTGTGTGACTGTACTGGAATGTGTTTATTCAGCAGTGTAAGGGTTACTCACTGTGTGACTGTACTGGGATGCGTTTATTCAGCAGGGTAAGAGTTACTCACTGTGTAAATGTACTGGGATGTGTTTATTCAGCAGGGTAAGAGTTACTCACTGTGTAACTGTACTGGAATATCATTATTCAGCAGAGTAAGAATTACTCACTGTGTAACTGTACTGGGATGTGTTTATTCAGCGGGGTAAGGGTTACTCACTGTGTAAATGTACTGGGATGTGTTTATTCACCAGGGTAAGGGTTACTCACGGTGTAACTGTACTGGGATGTGTTTATTCAGCAGGGTAAGGATTACTCACTGTAACTGTACTGGGATGTGTTTATTCAGCAGGGTAAGGATTACTCACTGTGTAACTGTACTGGGATGTGTTTATTCAGCAGGCTAATGGTTACTCACTGTGTGACTGTACTGGGACGTGTTTATTCAGCAGCGTAAGGGTTACTCACTGTATGACTGTACAGGGATGTGTTTGTTCAGCAGGGTAAGAGTTACTCAATGTGTAACTGTACTGGGATGTGTTTATTCAGCAGAATAAGGGTTACTCACTGTGTAACTGTACTGGGATGTGTTTATTCAGCAGGGTAATGGTTACTCACTGTGTGACTGTACTGGGATGTGTTTATTCAGCAAAGGGTTACTCACTGTATGACTGTACAGGGATGTGTTTGTTCAGCAGGGTAAGGATAACTCATTGTGTAACTGTACTGGATGTGTTTATTCAGCAGAGTAACAATTAGTCACTGTGTAACTGTACTGGATGTGTTTATTCAGCAGAGTAAGGATTACTCACTGTGCAACTGTACTGGGATGTGTTTATTCAGCAGAGTAAGGGTTACTCACTGTTTAACTGTACTGGGATGTGTTTATTCAGCAGAGTAAGGATTACTCACTGTGTAACTGTACTGGGATGTGATTATTCAGCAGGGTGAGAGTTACTCACTGTGTAACTGTACTGGGATGTGTTTATTCAGCAGGATAAGGATTACTCACTGTGTAACTGTACTGGGATGTGTTTATTCAGCAGGGTGAGAGTTACTCACTGTGTAACTGTACTGGGATGTGTTTATTCAGCAGGGTAAGGATTACTCACTGTGTGACTGTACTGGAATGTGTTTATTCAGCAGGGTAAGGGTTACTCACTGTTTGACTGTACTGGGATGTGTTTATTCAGCAGAGTAAGGATTACTCACTGTGTAACTGTACTGGGATGTGTTTATTCAGCAGGGAAAGGGTTACTCACTGTGTAACTGTAATGGGATGTGTTTATTCAGCAGGGTAAGGGTTACTCACTGTGTGACTGTACTGGAATGTGTTTATTCAGCAGGGTAAGGGTTACTCACTGTGTGACTGTACTGGTATGCGTTTATTCAGCAGAGTAAGGATTACTCACTGTGTAACTGTACTGGAATATCTTTATTCAGCAGGGTAAGGGTTACTCACTGTGTAACTGTACTGGAATATCTTTATTCAGCAGAGTAAGAATTACTCACTGTGTAACTGTACCGGGATGTGTTTATTCAGCGGGGTAAGGGTTACTCACTGTTTAACTGTACTGGGATGTGTTTATTCAGCAGGGTAAGGGTTACTCACGGTGTAAGTGTACTGGGATGTGTTTATTCAGCAGGGTAAGGATTACTCACTGTAACTGTACTGGGATGTGTTTATTCAGCAGGGTAAGGATTACTCACTCTGTAACTGTACTGGGATGTGTTTATTCAGCAGGGTAATGGTTACTCACTGTGTGACTGTACTGGGATGTGTTTATTCAGCAGAGTAAGGGTTACTCACTGTATGACTGTACAGGGATGTGTTTGTTCAGCAGGGTAAGAGTTACTCACTGTGTAACTGTACTGGGATGTGTTTATTCAGCAGGGTAAGGGTTACTCACGGTGTAACTGTACTGGGATGTGTTTATTCAGCAGGGTAAGGATTACTCACTGTAACTGTACTGGGATGTGTTTATTCAGCAGGGTAAGGATTACTCACTGTGTGACTGTACTGGGATGTGTTTATACAGCAGAGTAAGGGTTACTCACTGTATGACTGTACAAGGATATGTTTGTTCTGCAGGGTAAGAGTTACTCACTGTGTAACTGTACTGGGATGTGTCTATTCAGCAGAGAAAGGATTACTCACTGTGTAACTGTACTGGGATGTGTTTATTCAGCAGAGAAAGGATTACTCACTGTGTAACTGTACTGGGATGTGTTTATTCAGCAGGGTAAGGGTTACTCACTGTTTAACTGTACTGGGATGTGTTTATTCAGCAGAGTATGGATTACTCACTGTTTAACTGTACTGGGATGTTTTTATTCAGCAGAGTAAGGATTACTCACTGTGTAACTGTACTGGGATGTGATTATTCAGCAGGGTGAGAGTTACTCACTGTGTAACTGTACTGGGATGTGGTTATTCAGCAGGGTAAGGATTACTCACTGTGTGACTGTACTGGAATGTGTTTATTCAGCAGGGTGAGGGTTACTCACTGTGTGACTGTACTGGGATGTGTTTATTCAGCAGAGTAAGGATTACTCACTGTGTAACTGTACTGGGATGTGTTTATTCAGCAGGGTAAGGGTTACTCACTGTGTAACTGTACTGGGATGTGTTTATTCAGCAGGGTAAAGGTTACTCACTGTGTGACTGTACTGGAATGTGTTTATTCAGCAGGGTATGTGTTACTCACTGTGTGACTGTACTGGGATGCGTTTATTCAGCAGAGTAAGGATTAATCACTGTGTAACTGTACTGGGATGTGTTTATTCAGCAGGGTAAGGGTTACTCACTCTATAACTGTACTGGAATATCTTTATTCAGCAGAGTAAGAATTACTCACTGTGTAACTGTACTGGGATGTGATTATTCAGCAGGGTGAGAGTTACTCACTGTGTAACTGTACTGGGATGTGTTTATTCAGCAGGATAAGGATTACTCACTGTGTAACTGTACTGGGATGTGTTTATTCAGCAGGGTGAGAGTTACTCACTGTGTAACTGTACTGGGATGTGTTTATTCAGCAGGGTAAGGATTACTCATTGTGTGACTGTACTGGAATGTGTTTATTCAGCAGGGTAAGGGTTACTCACTGTGTGACTGTACTGGGATGTGTTTATTCAGCAGAGTAAGGATTACTCACTGTGTAACTGTACTGGGATGTGTTTATTCAGCAGGGTAAGGGTTACTCACTGTGTAACAGCAATGGGTTGTGTTTATTCAGCAGGGTAAGGGTTACTCACTGTGTGACTGTACTGGAATGTGTTTATTCAGCAGGGTAAGGGTTAATCACTGTGTGACTGTACTGGGATGCGTTTATTCAGCAGAGTAAGGATTACTCACTGTGTAACTGTACTGGGATGTGTTTATTCAGCAGGGTAAGAGTTACTCACTGTGTAACTGTACTGGGATATCTTTATTCAGCAGAGTAAGAATTGCTCACTGTGTAACTGTACTGGGATGTGTTTATTCAGCGGGGTAAGGGTTACTCACTGTGTAACTGTACTGGGATGTGTTTATTCAGCAGGGTAAGGGTTACTCACGGTGTAACTGTACTGGGATGTGTTTATTCAGCAGGGTAAGGATTACTCACTGTAACTGTACTGGGATGTGTTTATTCAGCAGGGTAAGGATTACTCACTGTGTAACTGTACTGGGATGTGTTTATTCAGCAGGGTAATGGTTACTCACTGTGTGACTGTACTGGGATGTGTTTATTCAGCAGAGTAAGGGTTACTCACTGTATGACTGTACAGGGATGTGTTTGTTCAGCAGGGTATGAGTTACTTACTGTGTAAGTGTACTGGGATGTGTTTATTCAGCAGAGTAAGGGTTACTCACTGTGTAACTGTACTGGGATGTGTTTATTCAGCAGGGTAATGGTTACTCACTGTGTGACTGTACTGGGATGTGTTTATTCAGCAGCGTAAGGGTTACTCACTGTATGACCGTACAGGGATATGTTTGTTCAGCAGGGTAAGAGTTACTCACTCTGTAATTGTACTGGAATGTGTTTACTCAGCAGGGTAAGGTTTACTCACTGTGTGACTGTACTGGGATGTGTTTATTCAGCAGAGTAAGGGTTACTCACTGTATGACTGTACTGGGATGTGTTTATTCAGCAGGGTAAGAGTAACTTACTGTGTAACTGTATTGGGATGTGTTTATTCAGCAGGGTATGCATTACTCACTGTGTAACTATACTGGGATGTGTTTATTAAGCAGGGTAAGGGTTACTCACTGTGTAACTGTACTGGGATGTGTTTATTCAGCAGGGTAAGGGTTACTCACGTTGTAACTGTACTGGGATGTGTTTATTCAGCAGGGTAAGGATTACTCACTGTAACTGTACTGGGATGTGTTTTTTCAGCAGGGTAAGGATTACTCACTGTGCAACTGTACTGGGATGTGTTTATTCAGCAGGGTAATGGTTTGTCACTGTGTGACTGTACTGGGATGTGTTTATTCAGCAGAGAAAGGGTTACTCACTGTATGACTGTACAGGGATATGTTTGTTCAGCAGGGTAAGAGTTACTCACTGTGTAACTGTACTGGGATGTGTCTATTCAGCAGATTAAGGGTTACTCACTGTGTAACTGTACTGGGATGTGTTTACTCAGCAGGGTAATGGTTACTCACGTGTGACTGTACTGGGATGTGTTTATTCAGCAGAGTAAGGGTTACTCACTGTATGACTGTACGGGGATGTGTTTGTTCAGCAGGGTAAGAGTTACTCACTGTGTAACTGTACTGGGATGTGTTTATTCAGCAGAGTAAGGATTACTCACTGTGTAACTGTACTCGGATATGTTTATTCAGCAGGGTAAGGGTTACTCACTGTGTAACTGTATTGGGATGTGTTTATTCAGCAGAGTAAGGATGACTCACCGTGTAACTGAACTGGGATGTGTTTATTCAGCAGGCTAAGGATTACTCATTGTGTAACTGTACTGGATGTGTTTATTCAGCAGAGTAAGGATTAGTCACTGAGTAACTGTACTGGATGTGTTTATTCAGCAGAGTAAGGATTACTCACTGTGTAACTGTACTGGGATGTGTTTATTCAGCAGGGTGAGGGTTACTCACTGTGTAACTCTACTGGGATGTGTTTATTCAGCAGAGTAAGTATTACTCACTGTTTAACTGTACTGGGATGTGTTTATTCAGCAGAGTAAGGATTACTCACTGTGTAACTGTACTGGGATGTGATTATTCAGCAGGGTGAGAGTTACTCACTGTGTAACTGTACTGGGATGTGTTTATTCAGCAGGATAAGGATTACTCACTGTGTAACTGTACTGGGGTGTGTTTATTCAGCAGGGTGAGAGTTACTCACTGTGTAACTGTACTGGGATGTGTTTATTCAGCAGGGTAAGGATTACTCACTGTGTGACTGTACTGGAATGTGTTTATTCAGCAGGGTAAGGGTTACGCACTGTGTGACTGTACTGGGATGTGTTTATTCAGCAGAGTAAGGATTACTCACTGTGTAACTGTACTGGGATGTGTTTATTCAGCAGGGTAAGGGTTACTCACTGTGTAACTGTACTGGGATGTGTTTATTCAGCCGGGTAAGGGTTACTCACTGTGTGACTGTACTGGAATGTGTTTATTCAGCAGGGTAACAGTTACTCACTGTGTGACTGTACTGTGATGCATTTATTCAGCAGAGAAAGCATTACTCACTGTGTAACTGTACTGGGATGTGTTTATTCAGCAGGGTAATGGTTACTCACTGTGTAACTGTACTGGAATATCTTTATTCAGCAGAGTAAGAATTACAAACTGTGTAACTGTACTGGGATGTGATTATACAGCAGGGTGTGAGTTACTCACTGTGTAACTGTACTGGGATGTTTTTATTCAGCAGGATAAGGATTACTCACTGTGTAACTGTACTGGGATGTGTTTATTCAGCAGGGTGAGAGTTACTCACTGTGTAACTGTACTGGGATGTGTTTATTCAGCAGAGTAAGGATTACTCAATGTGTGACTGTACTGGAATGTGTTTATTCAGCAGGGTAAGGGTTACTCACTGTGTGACTGTACTGGGATGTGTTGATTCAGCAGAGTAAGGATTACTCACTGTGTAACTGTACTGGGATGTGTTTATTCAGCAGGGTAAGGGTTACTCACTGTGTAACTGTACTGGGATGTGTTTATTCAGCAGGGTAAGGGTTACTCACTGTGTGACTGTACTGGAATGTGTTTATTCAGCAGGGTAAGGGTTACTCACTGTGTGACTGTACTGGGATGCGTTTATTCAGTAGAGTAAGGATTACTCACTGTATAACTGTACTGGGATGTGTTTATTCAGCAGGGTAAGGATTACTCTCTGTGTAACTGTACTGGGATGTGTTTATTTAGCGGGGTAAGGGTTACTCACTGTGTAACTGTACTGGGATGTGTTTATTCAGCAGGGTAACGGTTACTCATGGAGTAACTGTACTGGGATGTGTTTATTCAGCAGGGTAAGGATTACTCACTGGAACTGTACTGGGATGTGTTTATTCAGCAGCATAAGGATTACTCACTGTGTAACTGTACTGGGATGTGTTTATTCAGCAGGGTGAGAGTTACTCACTGTGTAACTGTACTGGGATGTGTTTATTCAGCAGGGTAAGGATTACTCACTGTGTGACTGTACTGGAATGTGTTTATTCAGCAGGGTAAGGGTTACTCACTGTGTGACTGTACTGGGATGTGTTTATTCAGCAGAGTAAGGATTACTCACTGTGTAACTGTACTGGGATGTGTTTATTCAGCAGGTTAAGGGTTACTCACTGTGTGACTGTACTGGAATGTTTTTATTCAGCAGGGTAAGGGTTACTCACTGTGTGACTGTACTGGGATGCGTTTATTCAGCAGAGTAATGATTACTCACTGTGTAACTGTACTGGGATGTGTTTATTCAGCAGGTTAAGTGTTACTCACTGTGTAACTGTACTGGAATATCTTTATTCAGCAGAGTAAGAATTACTCACTGTGTAACTGTACTGGGATGTGATTATTCAGCAGGGTAAGGGTTACTCACTGTGTAACTGTACTGGTATATCTTTATTCAGCAGAGTAAGAATTACTCTCTGTGTAACTGTACTGGGATGTGTTTATTTAGCGGGGTAAGGGTTACTCACTGTGTAACTGTACTGGGATGTGTTTATTCAGCAGGGTAACGGTTACTCATGGAGTAACTGTACTGGGATGTGTTTATTCAGCAGGGTAAGGATTACTCACTGTAACTGTACTGGGATGTGTTTATTCAGCAGCATAAGGATTACTCACTGTGTAACTGTACTGGGATGTGTTTATTCAGCAGGGTGAGAGTTACTCACTGTGTAACTGTACTGGGATGTGTTTATTCAGCAGGGTAAGGATTACTCACTGTGTGACTGTACTGGAATGTGTTTATTCAGCAGGGTAAGGGTTACTCACTGTGTGACTGTACTGGGATGTGTTTATTCAGCAGAGTAAGGATTACTCACTGTGTAACTGTACTGGGATGTGTTTATTCAGCAGGTTAAGGGTTACTCACTGTGTGACTGTACTGGAATGTGTTTATTCAGCAGGGTAAGGGTTACTCACTGTGTGACTGTACTGGGATGCGTTTATTCAGCAGAGTAATGATTACTCACTGTGTAACTGTACTGGGATGTGTTTATTCAGCAGGTTAAGTGTTACTCACTGTGTAACTGTACTGGAATATCTTTATTCAGCAGAGTAAGAATTACTCACTGTGTAACTGTACTGGGATGTGATTATTCAGCAGGGTGAGAGTTACTCACTGTGTAACTGTACTGGGATGTGTTTATTCAGCAGGATAAGGAATACTCACTGTGTAACTGTACTGGGATGTGTTTATTCAGCAGGGTAAGGATTACTCACTGTGTGACTGTACTGGAATGTGTTTATTCAGCAGGGTATGGGTTACTCACTGTGTGACTGTACTGGGATGTGTTTATTCAGCAGAGTAAGGATTACTCACTGTGTAACTGTACTGGGATGTGTTTATTCAGCAGGGTAAGGGTTACTCACTGTGAAACTGTACTGGGATGTGTTTATTCAGCAGAGTAAGTATTACTCACTGTTTAACTGTACTGGGATGTGTTTATTCAGCAGAGTAAGGATTACTCACTGTGTAACTGTAATGGGATGTGATTATTCAGCAGGGTGAGAGTTACTCACTGTGTAACTGTACTGGGATGTGTTTATTCAGCAGGATAAGGATTACTCACTGTGTAACTATACTGGGATGTGTTTATTCAGCAGGGTGAGAGTTACTCACTGTGTAACTGTACTGGGATGTGTTTATTCAGCAGGGTAAGGATTACTCACTGTGTGACTGTACTGGAATGTGTTTATTCAGCAGGGTAAGGGTTACGCACTGTGTGACTGTACTGGGATGTGTTTATTAGCAGAGTAAGGATTACTCACAGTGTAACTGTACTGGGATGTGTTTATTCAGCAGGGTAAGGGTTACTCACTGTGTAACTGTACTGGGATGTGTTTATTCAGCAGGGTAAGGGTTACTCACTGTGTGACTGTACTGGAATGTGTTTATTCAGCAGGGTATGGGTTACTCACTGTGTGACTGTACTGGGATGTGTTTATTCAGCAGAGTAAGGATTACTCACTGTGTAACTGTACTGGGATGTGTTTATTCAGCAGGGTAAGGGTTACTCACTGTGAAACTGTACTGGGATGTGTTTATTCAGCAGAGTAAGTATTACTCACTGTTTAACTGTACTGGGATGTGTTTATTCAGCAGAGTAAGGATTACTCACTGTGTAACTGTACTGGGATGTGATTATTCAGCAGGGTGAGAGTTACTCACTGTGTAACTGTACTGGGATGTGTTTATTCAGCAGGATAAGGATTACTCACTGTGTAACTATACTGGGATGTGTTTATTCAGCAGGGTGAGAGTTACTCACTGTGTAACTGTACTGGGATGTGTTTATTCAGCAGGGTAAGGATTACTCACTGTGTGACTGTACTGGAATGTGTTTATTCAGCAGGTTAAGGGTTACGCACTGTGTGACTGTACTGGGATGTGTTTATTAGCAGAGTAAGGATTACTCACTGTGTAACTGTACTGGGATGTGTTTATTCAGCAGGGTAAGGGTTACTCACTGTGTAACTGTACTGGGATGTGTTTATTCAGCAGGGTAAGGGTTACTCACTGTGTGACTGTACTGGAATGTGTTTATTCAGCAGGGTAATGGTTACTCACTGTGTGACTGTACTGGGATGCATTTATTCAGCAGAGAAAGGATTACTCACTGTGTAACTGTACTGGGATGTGTTTATTCAGCAGGGTAAGAGTTACTCACTGTGTAACTGTACTGGAATATCTTTATTCAGCAGAGTAAGAATTACAAACTGTGTAACTGTACTGGGATGTGATTATACAGCAGGGTGAGAGTTACTCACTGTGTAACTGTACTGGGATGTGTTTATTCAGCAGGATAAGGATTACTCACTGTGTAACTGTACTGGGATGTGTTTATTCAGCAGGGTGAGAGTTACTCACTGTGTAACTGTACTGGTATGTGTTTATTCAGCAGGGTAAGGATTACTCACTGTGTGACTGTACTGGAATGTGTTTATTCAGCAGGGTATGGGTTACTCACTGTGTGACTGTACTGGGATGTGTTTATTCAGCAGAGTAAGGATTACTCACTGTGTAACTGTACTGGGATGTGTTTATTCAGCAGGGTAAGGGTTACTCACTGTGAAACTGTACTGGGATGTGTTTATTCAGCAGAGTAAGTATTACTCACTGTTTAACTGTACTGGGATGTGTTTATTCAGCAGAGTAAGGATTACTCACTGTGTAACTGTACTGGGATGTGATTATTCAGCAGTTTGAGAGTTACTCACTGTGTAACTGTACTGGGATGTGTTTATTCAGCAGGATAAGGATTACTCACTGTGTAACTATACTGGGATGTGTTTATTCAGCAGGGTGAGAGTTACTCACTGTGTAACTGTACTGGGATGTGTTTATTCAGCAGGGTAAGGATTACTCACTGTGTGACTGTACTGGAATGTGTTTATTCAGCAGGGTAAGGGTTACGCACTGTGTGACTGTACTGGGATGTGTTTATTCAGCAGAGTAAGGATTACTCACTGTGTAACTGTACTGGGATGTGTTTATTCAGCAGGGTAAGGGTTACTCACTGTGTAACTGTACTGGGATGTGTTTATTCAGCAGGGTAAGGGTTACTCACTGTGTGACTGTACTGGAATGTGTTTATTCAGCAGGGTAACGGTTACTCACTGTGTGACTGTACTGGGATGCATTTATTCAGCAGAGAAAGGATTACTCACTGTGTAACTGTACTGGGATGTGTTTATTCAGCAGGGTAAGAGTTACTCACTGTGTAACTGTACTGGAATATCTTTATTCAGCAGAGTAAGAATTACAAACTGTGTAACTGTACTGGGATGTGATTATACAGCAGGGTGAGAGTTACTCACTGTGTAACTGTACTGGGATGTGTTTATTCAGCAGGATAAGGATTACTCACTGTGTAACTGTACTGGGATGTGTTTATTCAGCAGGGTGAGAGTTACTCACTGTGTAACTGTACTGGGATGTGTTTATTCAGCAGAGTAAGGATTACTCAATGTGTGACTGTACTGGAATGTGTTTATTCAGCAGGGTAAGGGTTACTCACTGTGTGACTGTACTGGGATGTGTTGATTCAGCAGAGTAAGGATTACTCACTGTGTATCTGTACTGGGATGTGTTTATTCAGCAGGGTAAGGGTTACTCACTGTGTAACTGTACTGGGATGTGTTTATTCAGCAGGGTAAGGGTTACTCACTGTGTGACTGTACTGGAATGTGTTTATTCAGCAGGGTAAGGGTTTCTCACTGTGTGACTGTACTGGGATGCGTTTATTCAGTAGAGTAAGGATTACTCACTGTGTAACTGTACTGGGATGTGTTTATTCAGGAGGGTAAGGGTTACTCACTGTGTAACTGTACTGGTATATCTTTATTCAGCAGAGTAAGAATTACTCACTGTGTAACTGTACTGGGATGTGTTTATTTAGCGGGGTAATGGTTACTCACTGTGTGACTGTACTGGGATGTGTTTATTCAGCAGAGTAAGGGTTACTCACTGTATGACTGTACAGGGATGTGTTTGTTCAGCAGGGTAAGAGTTACTCACTGTGTAACTGTACTGGGATGTGTTTATTCAGCAGAGTAAGGATTACTCACGGTGTAACTGTACTGGGATGTGTTTATTCAGCAGGGTAATGGTTACTCACTGTGTGACCGTACAGGGATGATTTTGTTCAGCAGGGTAAGAGTTACTCACTGTATGACCGTACAGGGAAGTGTTTGTTCAGCAGGGTAAGAGTTACTCACTGTGTAACTGTACTGGAATGTGTTTATTCAGCAGGGTAAGGGTTACTCACTGTGTAACTGTACTGGGATGTGTTTATTCAGCGGGGTAAGGGTTACTCACTTTGTAACTGTACTGGGATGTGTTTATTCAGCAGGGTAAGGGTTCCTCACGGTGTAACTGTACTGGGATGTGTTTATTCAGCAGGGTAATGATTACTCACTGTAACTGTACTGGGATGTGTTTGTTCAGCAGGGTAAGGATTACTCACTGTGTAACTGTACTGGGATGTGTTTATTCAGCAGGGTAATGGTTACTCACTGTGTGACTGTACTGGGATGTGTTTATTCAGCAGAGTAAGGGTTACTCACTGTATGACTGTACAGGGATATGTTTGTTCAGCAGGGTAAGAGTTACTCACTGTGTAACTGTACTGGGATGTGTCTCTTCAGCAGATTAAGGGTTACTCACTGTGTAACTGTACTGGGATGTATTTATTCAGCAGGGTAACGGTTATTCACGTGTGCCTGTAGTGGGATGTGTTTATTCAGCAGAGTAAGGGTTACTCACTGTATGACTGTACAGGGATGTGTTTGTTCAGCAGGGTAAGAGTTACTCACTGTGTAACTGTACTGGGATGTGTTTATTCAGCAGACTAAGGATTACGCACTGTGTGACTGTACTCGGATATGTTTATTCAGCAGGGTAAGGGTCACTCACTGTGTAACTGTATTGGGATGTGTTTATTCAGCAGATTAAGGATGGCTCACCGTGTAACTGTACTGGGATGTGTTTATTCTGCAGGCTAAGGATTACTCATTGTGTAACTGTACTGGATGTGTTTATTCAGCAGAGTAAGGATTAGTCACTGTGTAACTGTACTGGATGTGTTTATTCAGCAGAGTAAGGATTACTCACTGTGTAACTGTACTGTGATGTGTTTATTCAGCAGGGTAAGGGTTACTCACTGTTTAACTGTACTGGGATGTGTTTATTCCGCAGAGAAAGGATTACTCACTGTGTAACTGTACTGGGATGTGAATATTCAGCAGGGTGAGAGTTACTCAATGTGTAACTGTACTGGGATGTGTTTATTCAGCAGGCTAAGGATTACTCACTGTGTAACTGTACTGGGATGTGTTTATTTTGCAGGGTGAGAGTTACTCACTGTGTAACTGTACTGGGATGTGTTTATTCAGCAGGGTAAGGATTACTCACTGTGTGACTGTACTGGAATGTGTTTATTCAGCAGGGTAAGGGTTACTCACTGTGTGACTGTACTGGGATTTGTTTATTCAGCAGAGTAAGGATTACTCACTGTGTAACTGTACTGGGATGTGTTTATTCAGCAGGGTAAGGGTTACTCACAGTGTAACTGTACTGGGATGTGTTTATTCAGCAGGGTAAGGGTTACTCACTGTGTGACTGTACTGGAATGTGTTTATTCAGCAGGGTAACGGTTACTGACTGTGTGACTGTACTGGGATGCATTTATTTAGCAGAGAAAGGATTACTCACTGTGTAACTGTACTTGGATGTGTTTATTCAGCAGGGTAAGGGTTACTCACTGTGTAACTGTACTGGAATATCTTTATTCAGCAGAGTAAGAATTACTCACTGTGTAACTGTACTGGGATGTGATTATACAGCAGGGTGAGAGTTACTCACTGTGTAACTGTACTGGGATGTGTTTATTCAGCAGGATAAGGATTACTCACTGTTTAACTGTACTGGGATGTGTTTATTCAGCAGGGTGAGAGTTACTCACTGTGTACCTGTACTGGGATGTGTTTATTCATCAGAGTAAGGATTACTCACTGTGTAACTGTACTGGAATGTGTTTATTCAGCAGGGTAAGGGTTACTCACTGTGTGACTGTACTGGGATTTGTTTATTCAGCAGAGTAAGGATTACTCACTGTGTAACTGTATTGGGATGTGTTTATTCAGCAGGGTAAGGGTTACTCACGGAGTAACTGTACTGGGATGTGTTTATTCAGCAGGGTAAGGATTACTCACTGTAACTGTACTGGGATGTGTTTATTCAGCAGGGTAAGGATTACTCACTGTGTAACTGTACTGGGATGTGTTTATTCAGCAGGGTAATGGTTGCTCACTGTGTGACTGTACTGGGATGTGTTTATTCAGCAGAGTAAGGGTTACTCACTGTATGACTGTACAGGGATGTGTTTGTTCAGCAGGGTAAGAGTTACTCACTGTGTAACTGTACTGGGATGTGTTTATTCAGCTGAGTAAGGGTTACTCACTGTGTAACTGTACTGGGATGTGTTTATTCAGCAGTGTAATGGTTACTCACTGTGTGACTGTACTGGGATGTGTTTATTCAGCAGATTAAGGGTTACTCACTGTATGACTGTACAGGGATGTGTTTGTTCAGCAGGGTAAGAGTTACTCACTGTGTAACTGTACTGGGATGTGTTTATTCAGCAGAGTAAGGATTACTCACTGTGTAACTGTACTGGGATATGTTTATTCAGCAGGGTAAGGGTTACTAACTGTGTAACTGTACTGGGATGTGTTTATTCATCAGAGTAAGGATGACTCACTGTGTAACTGTACTGGGATGTGTTTATTCAGCAGGCTAAGGATTACTCATTTTGTAACTGTACTGGATGTTTTTATTCAGCAGAGTAAGGATTACTCACTGTGTAACTGTACAGGGATGTGTTTATTCAGCAGGGTAAGGGTTATTCACTGTGTAACTGTACTGGGATGTGTTTATTCAGCAGAGTAAGGATTACTCACTGTTTAACTGTACTGGGATGTTTTTATTCAGCAGAGTAAGGATTACTCACTGTGTAACTGTACTGGGATGTGATTATTCAGCAGGGTGAGAGTTACTCACTGTGTAACTGTACTGGGATGTGTTTATTCAGCAGGATAAGGTTTACTCACTGTGTAACTGTACTGGGATGTGTTTATTCAGCAGGGTGAGAGTTACTCACTGTGTAACTGTACTGGGATGTGTTTATTCAGCAGGGTAAGGATTACTCACTGTGTGACTGTACTGGCATGTGTTTATTCAGCAGGGTAAGGGTTACTCACTGTGTGACTGTACTGGGATGTGTTTATTCAGCAGAGTAAGGATTACTCACTGTGTAACTGTACTGGTATGTGTTTATTCAGCAGGGTAAGGGTTACTCACTGTGTATCTGTACTGGGATGTGTTTATTCAGCAGGGGAAGGGTTACTCACTGTGTGACTGTACTGGAATGTGTTTATTCAGCAGGGTAAGGGTTACTCACTGTGTGACTGTACTGGGATGCGTTTATTCAGCAGAGTAAGGATTACTCACTGTGTAACTGTACTGGGATGTGTTTATTCAGCAGGGTAAGGGTTACTCACTGTGTAACTGTACTGGAATATCTTTATTCAGCAGAGTCAGAATTACTCAATGTGTAACTGTACTGGGATGTGTTTATTCAGCGGGGTAAGGGTTACTCACTGTGTAACTGTCCTGGGATGTGTTTATTCGGCAGGGTAAGGTTTACTCATGGTGTAACTGTACAGGGATGTGTTTATTCAGCAGGGTAAGGATTACTCACTGTAACTGTACTGGGATGTGTTTATTCAGCAGGGTAAGGGTTACTCACTGTGTGACTGTACTGGAATGTGTTTATTCAGCAGGGTAAGGGTTACTCACTGTGTGACTGTACTGGGATGCGTTTATTCAGCAGAGTAATGATTACTCACTGTGTAACTGTACCGGGATGTGTTTATTCAGCAGGGTAAGGGTTACTCACTGTGTAACTGTACTGGAATATATTTAATCAGCAGAGTAAGAATTACTCACTGTGTAACTGTACTGGGATGTGATTATTCAGCAGGGTGAGTTACTCACTGTGTAACTGTATTGGGATGTGTTTATTCAGCAGGATAAGGATTACACACTGTGTAACTGTACTGGGATGTGTTTATTCAGCAGGGTGAGAGTTACTCACTGTGTAACTGTACTGGGATGTGTTTATTCAGCAGGGTAAAGATTACTCACTGTGTGACTGTACTGGCATGTGTTTATTCAGCAGGGTATGGGTTACTCACTGTGTGACTGTACAGGGATGTGTTTATTCAGCAGAGTAAGGATTACTCACTGTGTAACTGTACTAGGATGTGTTTATTCAGCAGGGTAAGGGTTACTCACTGTTTAACTGTAATGGGATGTGTTTATTCAGCAGGGTAAGGGTTACTCACTGTGTGACTGTACTGGAATGTGTTTATTCAGCAGGGTAAGGGTTACTCACTGTGTGACTGTACTGGGATGCGTTTATTCAGCAGAGTAAGGATTACTCACTGTGTAACTGTACTGGGATGTGTTTATTCAGCAGGGTAATGGTTACTCACTGTGTAACTGTACTGGAATATCTTTATTCAGCAGAGTAAGAATTACTCTCTGTGTAACTGTACTGGGATGTGATTATTCAGCGGGGTAAGGGTTACTCACTGTGTAACTATACTGGGATGTGTTTATTCAGCAGGGTAAGGGTTACTCACGGTGTAACTGTACTGGGATGTGTTTATTCAGCAGGGTAAGGATTACTCACTGTAACTGTACTGGGATGTGTTTATTCAGCAGGGTAAGGATTACTCTCTGTGTAACTGTACTGGGATGTGTTTATTCAGCAGGGTAATGGTTACTCACTGTGTGACTGTACTGGGATGTGTTTATTCAGCAGAGGAAGGGTTACTCACTGTATGACTGTACAGGGATGTGTTTGTTCAGCAGGGTAAGAGTTACTCACTGTGTAACTGTACTGGGATGTGTTTATTCAGCAGAGTAAGGGTTACTCACTGTGTAACTGTACTGGGATGTGTTTATTCAGCAGGGTAATGGTTACTCACTGTGTGACTGTACTGGGATGTGTTTATTCAGCAGAGTAAGGGTTACTCACTGTATGACCGTACAGGGATGTGTTTGTTCAGCAGGGTAAGAGTTACTCACTGTGTAACTGTACTGGAATGTGTTTATTCAGCAGGGTAAGGGTTACTCACTGTGTGACTGTACTGGGATACGTTTATTCATCAGAGTAAGGATTACTCACTGTGTAACTGTACTGGGATGTGTTTATTCAGCAGGGTGAGGGTTACTCACTGTGTAACTGTACTGGAATATCTTTATTCAGCAGAGTAAGAATTACTCACTGTGTAACCTTACTGGGATGTGTTTATTCAGCGGGGTAAGGGTTACTCACTGTGTAACTGCACTGGGATGTGTTTATTCAGCAGGGTAAGGGTTACTCACGGTGTAACTGTACTGGGATGTGTTTATTAAGCAGGGTAAGGGTTACTCACGGTGTAACTGTACTGGGATGTGTTTATTCAGCAGGTTAAGGATTACTCACTGTAACTGTACTGGAATATATTTATTCAGCAGAGTAAGAATTACTCACTGTGTAACTGTACTGGGATGTGATTATTCAGCAGGGTGAGAGTTACTCACTGTGTAACTGTACTGGGATGTGTTTATTCAGCAGGATAAGGATTACTCACTGTGTAACTGTACTGGGATGTGCTTATTCAGCAGGGTGAGAGTTACTCACTGTGTAACTGTACTGGGATGTGTTTATTCAGCAGGGTAAGGATTACTCACTGTGTGACTGTACTGGCATGTGTTTATTCAGCAGGGTAAGGGTTACTCACTGTGTGACTGTACTGGGATTTGTTTATTCAGCAGAGTAAGGATTACTCACTGTGTAACTGTACTGGGATGTGTTTATTCAGCAGGGTAAGGGTTACTCACTGTGTAACTGTACTGGGATGTGTTTATTCAGCAGGGTAAGGGTTACTCACTGTGTGACTGTACTGGAATGTGTTAATTCAGCAGGGTAACGGTTACTGACTGTGTGACTGTACTGGGATGCATTTATTTAGCAGAGAAAGGATTACTCACTGTGTAACTGTACTTGGATGTGTTTATTCAGCAGGGTAAGGGTTACTCACTGTGTAACTGTACTGGAATATCTTTATTCAGCAGAGTAAGAATTACTCACTGTGTAACTGTACTGGGATGTGATTATACAGCAGGGTGAGAGTTACTCACTGTGTAACTGTACTGGGATGTGTTTATTCAGCAGGATAAGGATTACTCACTGTGTAACTCTACTGGGATGTGTTTATTCAGCAGGGTGAGAGTTACTCACTGTGTACCTGTACTGGGATGTGTTTATTCATCAGAGTAAGGATTACTCACTGTGTGACTGTACTGGAATGTGTTTATTCAGCAGGGTAAGGGTTACTCACTGTGTGACTGTACTGGGATGTGTTTATTCAGCAGAGTAAGGATTACTCACTGTGTAACTGTACTGGGATGTGTTTATTCAGCAGGGTAAGGGTTACTCACTGTGTAAATGTGCTGGGATGTGTTTATTCAGCAGGGTAAGGGTTACTCACTGTGTGACTGTACTGGAATGTGTTTATTCAGCAGGGTAAGGGTTACTCACTGTGTGACTGCACTGGGATGCGTTTATTCAGTAGAGTAAGGATTACTCACTGTAACTGTACTGGGATGTGTTTATTCAGCAGAGTAAGGGTTACTCACTGTGTAACTGTACTGGAATATCTTTATTCAGCAGAGTAAGAATTACTCACTGTGTAACTGTACTGGGATGTGTTTATTCAGCAGGGTAAGGATTACTCACTGTAACTGTACTGGGATGTGTTTATTCAGCAGGGTAAAGATTACTCACTGTGTAACTGTACTGGGATGTGTTTATTCAGCAGGGTAATGGTTGCTCGCTGTGTGACTGTACTGGGAAGTGTTTATTCAGCAGAGTAAGGGTTACTCACTGTATGACTGTACAGGGATGTGTTTGTTCAGCAGGGTAATAGTTACTCACTGTGTAACTGTACTGGGATGTGTTTATTCAGCAGAGTAAGTATTACTCACTGTGTAACTGTACTGGGATATGTTTATTCAGCAGGGTAAGGGTTACTCACTGTGTAACTGTACTGGGATGTGTTTATTCATCAGAGTAAGGATGACTCACTGTGTAACTGTACTGGGATGTGTTTATTCAGCAGGGTGAGAGTTACTCACTGTGTAACTGTACTGGGATCTGTTTATTCAGCAGGATAAGGATTACTCACTGTGTAACTGTACTGGGATGTGTTTATTCAGCAGGGTGAGAGTTACTCACTGTGTAAATATACTGGAATGTGTTTATTCAGCAGGCTAAGGATTACTCATTGTGTAACTGTACTGTATGTTTTTATTCAGCAGAATAAGGATTACTCACTGTGTAACTGTACTGGGATGTGTTTATTCAGCAGGGTAAGGGTTATTCACTGTGTAACTGTACTGGGATGTGTTTATTCAGCAGAGTAAGGATTACTCACTGTTTAACTGTACTGGGATGTTTTTATTCAGCGGAGTAAGGATTACTCACCGTGTAACTGTACTGGGATGTGATTATTCAGCAGGGTGAGAGTTACTCACTGTGTAACTGTACTGGGATCTGTTTATTCAGCAGGATAAGGATTACTCACTGTGTAACTGTACTGGAATGTGTTTATTAAGCAGGGTAAGGATTACTCACTGTGTGACTGTACTGGAATGTGTTTATTCAGCAGGGAAAGGGTTACTCACTGTGTGACTGAACTGGGATGTGTTTATTCAGCAGAGTAAGTATTACTCACTGTGTAATTGTACTGGTATGTGTTTATTCAGCAGGGTAAGGGTTACTCACTGTGTAACTGTACTGGGATGTGTTTATTCAGCGGGGTAAGGGTTACTCACTGTGTTACTGTACTGGGATGTGTTTATTCAGCAGGGTAAGGATTACTCACTGTAACTGTACTGGGATGTGTTTATTCAGCAGGGTAAGGATTACTCACTGTGTAACTGTACTGGGATGTGTTTATTCAGCAGGGTAATGGTTGCTCACTGTGTGACTGTACTGGGATGTGTTTATTCAGCAGAGTAAGGGTTACTCACTGTATGACTGTACAGGGATGTGTTTGTTCAGCAGGGTAAGAGTTACTCACTGTGTAACTGTACTGGGATGTGTTTATTCAGCAGAGTAAGGGTTACTCACTGTGTAACTGTACTGGGATGTGTTTGTTCAGCAGGGTAAGAGTAACTCACTGTGTGACTGTACTGGGATGTGTTTATTCAGCAGAGTAAGGATTACTCACTGTTTAACTGTACTGGGATATGTTTATTCAGAAGGGTAAGGGTTACTAACTGTGTAACTGTACTGGGATGTGTTTATTCATCAGAGTAAGGATGACTCACTGTGTAACTGAACTGGGATGTGTTTATTCAGCAGGCTAAGGATTACTCATTTTGCAACTGTACTGGATGTTTTTATTCAGCAGAGTAAGGATTACTCACTGTGTAACTGTACTGGGATGTGTTTATTCAGCAGGGTAAGGGTTACTCACTGTGTAACTGTACTGGGATGTGTTTATTCAGCAGAGTAAGGATTACTCACTGTTTAACTGTACTGGGATGTGTTTATTCAGCAGAGTAAGGATTACTCACTGTGTAACTGTACTGGGATGAGATTATTCAGCAGGGTGAGAGTTACTCACTGTGTAACTGTACTGGGATGTTTTTATTCAGCAGGATAAGGATTACTCACTGTGTAACTGTACTGGGATGTGTTTATTCAGCAGGGTGAGAGTTACTCACTGTGTAACTGTACTGGGATGTGTTTATTCAGCAGGGTAAGGATTACACACTGTGTGACTGTACTGGCATGTGTTTATTCAGCAGGGTAAGGGTTACTCACTGTGTGACTGTACTGGGATGTGTTTATTCAGCAGAGTAAGGATTACTCACTGTGTAACTGTACTGGTATGTGTTTATTCAGCAGGGTAAGGGTTACTCACTGTGTAACTGTACTGGGATGTTTTTATTCAACAGGGGAAGGGTTACTCACTGTGTGACTGTACTGGAATGTGTTTATTCAGCAGGGAAAGGGTTACTCACTGTGTGACTGTACTGGGATGCGTTTATTCATCAGAGTAAGGATTACTCACTGTGTAACTGTACTGGGATGTGTTTATTCAGCAGGGTAAGGGTTACTCACTGTGTAACTGTACTGGAATATCTTTATTCAGCAGAGTCAGAATTACTCAATGTGTAACTGTACTGGGATGTGTTTATTCAGCGGGGTAAGGGTTACTCACTGTGTAACTGTACTGGGATGTGTTTTTTCGGCAGGGTAAGAGTTACTCACGGTGTAACTGTACTGGGATGTGTTTATTCAGCAGGGTAAGGATTACTCACTGTAACTGTACTGGGATGTGTTTATTCAGCAGGGTAAAGGTTAATCACTGTGTGACTGTACTGGAATGTGTTTATTCAGCAGGGTAAGGGTTACTCACTGTCTAACTGTACTGGAATATATTTAATTAGCAGAGTAAGAATTACTCACTGTGTAACTGTACTGGGATGTGATTATTCAGCAGGGTGAGAGTTACTCACTGTGTAACTGTACTGGGATGTGTTTATTCAGCATGATAAGGATTACTCACTGTGTAACTGTACTGGGATGTGTTTATTCAGCAGGGTGAGAGTTACTCACTGTGTAACTGTACTAGGATGTGTTTATTCAGCAGGGTAAAGATTACTCACTGTGTGACGGTACTGGCATGTGTTTATTCAGCAGGGTATGGGTTACTCACTGTGTGACTGTACAGGGATGTGTTTATTCAGCAGAGTAAGGATTACTCACTGTGTAACTATACTGGGATGTGTTTATTCAGCAGGGTAAGGGTTACTCACTGTTTAACTGTAATGGGATGTGTTTATTCAGCAGGGTAAGGGTTACTCACTGTGTGACTGTACTGGAATGTGTTTATTCAGCAAGGTAAGGGTTACTCACTGTGTGACTGTACTGGGATGCGTTTATTCAGCAGAGTAAGGATTACTCACTGTGTAACTGTACTGGGATGTGTTTATTCAGCAGGGTAAGGGTTACTCACTGTGTAACTGTACTGGAATATCTTTATTCAGCAGAGTAAGAATTACTCACTGTGTAACTGTACTGGGATGTGTTTATTCAGCGGGGTAAGGGTTACTCACTGTGTAACTATACTGGGATGTGTTTATTCAGCAGGGTAAGGGTTACTCACGGTGTAACTGTACTGGGATGTGTTTATTCAGCAGGGTAAGGATTACTCACTGTAACTGTACTGGGATGTGTTTATTCAGCAGGGTAAGGATTACTCACTGTGTAACTGTACTGGGATGTGTTTATTCAGCAGGGTAATGGTTAGTCACTGTGTGACTGTACTTGGATGTGTTTTATTCAGCAGAGGAAGGGTTACTTACTGTATGAATGTTCAGGGATGTGTTTGTTCAGCAGGGTAAGAGTTACTCACTGTGTAACTGTACTGGAATGTGTTTATTCAGCAGAGTAAGGGTTACTCACTGTGTAACTGTACTGGGATGTGTTTATTCAGCAGGGTAATGGTTACTCACTGTGTGACTGTACTGGGATGTGTTTATTCAGCAGAGTAAGGGTTACTCACTGTATGACCGTACAGGGATGTGTTTGTTCAGCAGGGTAAGAGTTACTCACTGTGTAACTGTACTGGAATGTGTTTATTCAGCAGGGTAAGGGTTACTCACTGTGTGACTGTACTGGGAAACGTTTATTCATCAGAGTAAGGATTACTCACTGTGTAACTGTACTGGGATGTGTTTATTCAGCAGGGTAAGGGTTACTCACTGTGTAACTGTACTGGAATATCTTTATTCAGCAGAGTACGAATTACTCACTGTGTAACCTTACTGGGATGTGTTTATTCAGCGGGGTAAGGGTTACTCACTGTGTAACTGTACTGGGATGTGTTTATTCAGCAGGGTAAGGGTTACTCACGGTGTAACTGTACTGGGATGTGTTTATTCAGCAGGGTAAGGGTTACTCACGGTGTAACTGTACTGGGATGTGTTTATTCAGCAGGTTAAGGATTACTCACTGTAACTGTACTGGAATATATTTATTCAGCAGAGTAAGAATTACTCATTGTGTAACTGTACTGGGATGTGATTATTCAGCAGGGTGAGAGTTACTCACTGTGTAACTGTACTGGGATGTGTTTATTCAGCAGGATAAGGATTACTCACTGTGTAACTGTACTGGGATGTGCTTATTCAGCAGGGTGAGAGTTACTCACTGTGTAACTGTACTGGGATGTGTTTATTCAGCAGGGTAAGGATTACTCACTGTGTGACTGTACTGGCATGTGTTTATTCAGCAGGGTAAGGGTTACTCACTGTGTGACTGTACAGGCATGTGTTTATTCAGCAGAGTAAGGATTACTCACTGTGTAACTGTACTGGGATGTGTTTATTCAGCAGGGTAAGGGTTACTCACTGTGTAACTGTACTGGAATATCTTTATTCAGCAGAGTAAGAATTACTCACTGTGTAACTGTACTGGGATGTGTTTATTCAGCGGGGTAAGGGTTACTCACTCTGTAACTATACTGGGATGTGTGTATTCAGCAGGGTAAGGGTTACTCACGGTGTAACTGTACTGGGTTGTGTTTATTCAGCAGGGTAAGGATTACTCACTGTAACTGTACTGGGATGTGTTTATTCAGCAGGGTAAGGATTACTCACTGTGTAACTGTACTGGGATGTGTTTATTCAGCAGGGTATTGGTTACTCACTGTGTGACTGTACTGAGATGTGTTAATTCAGCAGAGGAAGGGTTACTCACTGTGTGACTGTACAGGGATGTGTTTGTTCAGCAGGGTAAGAGTTACTCACTGTGTAACTGTACTGGGATGTGTTTATTCAGCAGAGTAAGGGTTACGCACTGTGTAACTGTACTGGGATGTGTTTATTCAGCAGGGTAATGGTTGCTCACTGTGTGACTGTACTGGGATGTGTTTATTCAGCAGAGTAAGAGTTTCTCACTGTATGACCGTACAGGGATTTGTTTGTTCAGCAGGGTAAGAGTTACTCACTGTGTAACTGTACTGGAATGTGTTTATTCAGCAGGGTAAGGGTTACTCACTGTCTGACTGTACTGGGATACGTTTATTCAACAGAGTACGGATTACTCACTGTGTAACTGTACTGGGATGTATTTATTCAGCAGGGTAATGGTTGCTCACAGTGTGACTGTACTGGGATGTGTTTGTTCAGCAGGGTAAGAATTACTCACTGTGTAACCTTACTGGGATGTGTTTATTCAGTGGGGTAAGGGTTACTCACTGTGTAACTGTACTGCGATGTGTTTATTCAGCAGGGTAAGGGTTACTCACGGTGTAACTGTACTGGGATGTGTTTATTCAGCTGGTTAAGGATTACTCACTGTAACTGTACTGGGATGTGTTTATTCAGCAGGGTAAGGATTACTCACTGTGTAACTGTACTGGGATGTGTTTATTCAGCAGGGTAATGGTTACTCACTGTGAGACTGTACTGGGATGTGTTTATTCAGCAGAGTAAGGGTTACTCACTGTATGACTGTACATGGATATGTTTGTTCAGCAGGGTAAGAGTTACTCACTGTGTAACTGTACTGGGATGTGTTTATTCAGCAGATTAAGGGTTACTCACTGTGTAACTGTTCTGGGATGTGTTTATTCAGCAGGGTAATGATTAATCACTGTGTGACAGTACTGGGATGTGTTTATTCAGCAGAGTAAGGGTTACTCACTGTATGACTGTACAGGGATGTGTTTGTTCAGCATGGTAAGAGTTACTCACTGTGTAACTGTACTGGGATGTGTTTATTCAGCAGAGTAAGGATTACTCACTGTGTAACTGTACTGGGATATGTTTATTCAGCAGGGTAAGGGTTACTCACTGTGTAACTGTACTGGGATGTGTTTGTTCAGCAGAGTAACGATGACTCACCGTGTAACTGTACTGGGATGTGTTTATTCAGCAGAGTAAGGGTTACTCACTGTATGACTGTACAGGGATGTGTTTGTTCAGCAGGGTAAGAATTACTCACTGTGTAACTGTACTGGGATGTGTTTATTCAGCAGAGTAAGGATTACTCACTGTGTAACTGTACTGGGATATGTTTATTCAGCAGGGTAAGGGTTACTCACTGTGTAACTGTACTGGGATGTGTTTATTCAGCAGAGTAAGTATGACTCACCGTGTAACTGTACAGGGATGTGTTTATTCAGCAGGGTAAGGCTTACTCACTGTGTAACTGTACTGGAATATATTTAATTAGCAGAGTAAGAATCACTCACCGTGTAACTGTACTGGGATGTGATTATTCAGCAGGGTGAGAGTTACTCACTGTGTAACTGTACTGGGATGTGTTTATTCAGCAGGATAAGGATTACTCACAGTGTAACTGTACTGGGATGTGTTTATTCAGCAGGGTGAGAGTTACTCACTGTGTAACTGTACTGGGATGTGTTTATTCAGCAGGGTAAAGATTACTCACTGTGTGACTGTACTGGCATGTGTTTATTCAGCAGGGTATGGGTTACTCACTGTGTGACTGTACAGGGATGTGTTTATTCAGCAGAGTAAGGATTACTCACTGTGTAACTGTACTGGGATGTGTTTATTCAGCAGGGTAAGGGTTACTCACTGTTTAACTGTAATGGGATGTGTTTATTCAGCAGGGTAAGGGTTACTCACTGTGTGACTGTACTGGAATGTGTTTATTCAGCAGGGTAAGGGTTACTCACTGTGTGACTGTACTGGGATGCGTTTATTCAGCAGAGTAAGGATTACTCACTGTGTAACTGTACTGGGATGTGTTTATTCAGCAGGGTAAGGGTTACTCACTGTGTAACTGTACTGGAATATCTATATTCAGCAGAGTAAGAATTACTCACTGTGTAACTGTACTGGGATGTGTTTATTCAGCGGGGTAAGGGTTACTCACTGTGTAACTATACTGGGATGTGTTTATTCAGCAGGGTAAGGGTTACTCACGGTGTAACTGTACTGGGATGTGTTTATTCAGCAGGGTAAGGATTACTCACTGTAACTGTACTGGGATGTGTTTATTCAGCAGGGTAAGGATTACTCACTGTGTAACTGTACTGGGATGTGTTTATTCAGCAGGGTAATGGTTACTCACTGTGTGACTGTACTTGGATGTGTTTATTCAGCAGAGCAAGGGTTACTCACTGTATGAATGTTCAGGGATGTGTTTGTTCAGCAGGGTAAGAGTTACTCACTGTGTAACTGTACTGGGATGTGTTTATTCAGCAGAGTAACGGTTACTCACTGTGTAACTGTACTGGGATGTGTTTATTCAGCAGGGTAATGGTTACTCACTGTGTGACTGTACTGGGATGTGTTTATTCAGCAGAGTAAGGGTTACTCACTGTATGACCGTACAGGGATGTGTTTGTTCAGCAGGGTAAGAGTTACTCACTGTGTAACTGTACTGGAATGTGTTTATTCAGCAGGGTAAGGGTTACTCACTGTGTGACTGTACTGGGATACGTTTATTCATCAGAGTAAGGATTACTCACTGTGTAACTGTACTGGGATGTGTTTATTCAACAGGGTAAGGGTTACTCACTGTGTAACTGTACTGGAATATCTTTATTCAGCAGAGTAAGAATTACTCACTGTGTAACCTTACTGGGATGTGTTTATTCAGCGGGGTAAGGGTTACTCACTGTGTAACTGTACTGGGATGTGTTTATTCAGCAGGGTAAGGGTTACTCACGGTGTAACTGTACTGGGATGTGTTTATTCAGCAGGGTAAGGGTTACTCACGGTGTAACTGTACTGGGATGTGTTTATTCAGCAGGTTAAGGGTTACTCACTGCAACTGTACTGGAATATATTTATTCAGCAGAGTAAGAATTACTCACTGTGTATCTGTACTGGGATGTGATTATTCAGCAGGGTGAGAGTTACTCACTGTGTAACTGTACTGGGATGTGTTTATTCAGCAGGATAAGGATTACTCACTGTGTAACTGTACTGGGATGTGCTTATTCAGCAGGGTGAGAGTTACTCACTGTGTAACTGTACTGGGATGTGTTTATTCAGCAGGGTAAGGATTACTCACTGTGTGACTGTACTGGCATGTGTTTATTCAGCAGGGTAAGGGTTACTCACTGTGTGACTGTACAGGGATGTGTTTATTCAGCAGAGTAAGGATTACTCACTGTGTAACTATACTGGGATGTGTTTATTCAGCAGGGTAATTGTTACTCACTGTGTAACTGTACTGGAATATCTTTATTCAGCAGAGTAAGAATTACTCACTGTGTAACTGTACTGGGATGTGTTTATTCAGCGGGGTAAGGGTTACTCACTGTGTAACTATACTGGGATGTATTTATTCAGCAGGGTAAGGGTTACTCACGGTGTAACTGTACTGGGTTGTGTTTATTCAGCAGGGTAAGGATTACTCACTGTAACTGTACTGGGATGTGTTTATTCAGCAGGGTAAGGATTACTCACTGTGTAACTGTACTGGGATGTGTTTATTCAGCAGGGTAATGGTTACTCACTGTGTGACTGTACTGGGATGTGTTTATTCAGCAGAGGAAGGGTTACTCATTGTGTGACTGTACAGGGATGTGTTTGTTCAGCAGGGTAAGAGTTACTCACTGTGTAACTGTACTGGGATGTGTTTATTCAGCAGAGTAAGGGTTACTCACTGTGTAACTGTACTGGGATGTGTTTATTCAGCAGGGTAATGGTTACTCACTGTGTGACTGTACTGGGATGTGTTTATTCAGCAGAGTAAGGGTTTCTCACTGTATGACCGTACAGGGATGTGTTTGTTCAGCAGGGTAAGAGTTACTCACTGTGTAACTGTACTGGAATGTGTTTATTCAGCAGGGTAAGGGTTACTCACTGTGTGACTGTACTGGGATACGTTTATTCAACAGAGTAAGGATTACTCACTGTGTAACTGTACTGGGATGTGTTTATTCAGCAGGGTAAGGGTTACTCACTGTGTAACTGTACTGGAATATCTTTATTCAGCAGAGTAAGAATTACTCACTGTGTAACCTTACTGGGATGTGTTTATTCAGCGGGGTAAGGGTTACTCACTGTGTAACTGTACTGCGATGTGTTTATTCAGCAGGGTAAGGGTTACTCACGGTGTAACTGTACTGGGATGTGTTTATTCAGCTGGTTAAGGATTACTCACTGTAATTGTACTGGGATGTGTTTATTCAGCAGGGTAAGGATTACTCACTGTGTAACTGTACTGGGATGTGTTTATTCAGCAGGGTAATGGTTACTCACTGTGAGACTGTACTGGGATGTGTTTATTCAGCAGAGTAAGGGTTACTCACTGTATGACTGTACATGGATATGTTTGATCAGCAGGGTAAGAGTTACTCACTGTGTAACTGTACTGGGATGTGTTTATTCAGCAGATTAAGGGTTACTCACTGTGTAACTGTGCTGGGATGTGTTTATTCAGCAGGGTAATGGTTAATCACTGTGTGACAGTACTGGGATGTGTTTATTCAGCGGAGTAAGGGTTACTCACTGTATGACTGTACAGGGATGTGTTTGTTCAGCATGGTAAGAGTTACTCACTGTGTAACTGTACCGGGATGTGTTTATTCAGCAAAGGATTACTCACTGTGTAACTGTATTGGGATATGTTTATTCAGCAGGGTAAGGGTTACTCACTGTGTAACTGTACTGGGATGTGTTTATTCAGCAGAGTAACGATGACTCACCGTGTAACTGTACTGGGATGTGTTTATTCAGCAGCGTAAGGGTTACTCACTGTATGACTGTACAGGGATGTGTTTGTTCAGCAGGGTAAGAATTATCACTGTGTAACTGTACTGGGATGTGTTTATTCAGCAGAGTAAGGATTACTCACTGTGTAACTGTACTGGGATATGTTTATTCAGCAGGGTAAGGGTTACTCACTGTGTAACTGTACTGGGATGTGTTTATTCAGCAGAGTAAGGATGACTCACCGTGTAACTGTACTGGGATGTGTTTATTCAGCAGGCTAAGGATTACTCATTGTGTAACTGTACTGGATGTGTTTATTCAGCAGAGTATGGATTAGTCACTGTGTAACTGTACTGGATGTGTTTATTCAGCAGAGTAAGGATTACTCACTGTGGAACTGTACTGGGATGTGTTTATTCAGCAGGGTGAGAGTTACTCACTGTGTAACTGTACTGGGATGTGTTTATTCAGCAGGATAAGGATTACTCACTGTGTAACTGTACTGGGATGTTTTTATTCAGCGGGGTGAGAGTTACTCACTGTGTAACTGAACTGGGATGTGTTTATTCAGCAGGGTAAGGGTTACTCACTGTGTAACTGTACTGGGATGTGTTTATTCAGCAGGGTAAGGGTTACTCACTGTGTGACTGTACTGGAATGTGTTTATTCAGCAGGGTAAGTATTACTCACTGTATGACTGTACTGTGATTTGTTTATTCAGCAGGGTAAGAGTTACTCACTGTGTAACTGTACTGGGATGTGTTTATTCAGCAGAGTAAGGATTACTCACTGTGTAACTGTACTGGGATGTGTTTATTCAGCAGGGTAAGGATTACTCACTGTGTAACTGTACTGGGATCTGTTTATTCAGCAGGGTAAGGGTTAGTCACTGTGTAACTGTACTTGGATGTGTTTATTCAGCAGGGTAAGGATTACTCACTGTAACTGTACTGGGATGTGTTTATTCAGCAGGGTACGGATTACTCACTGTGTAACTGTACTGGGATGTGTTTATTCAGCAGGGTAAGGATTACTCACTGTGTAACTGTACTGGGATGTGTTTATTCAGCTGGGTAAGAGTTATTCACTGTGTAACTGTACTGGGATGTGTTTATTCAGCAGGGTATTGGTTACTCACTGTGTGACTGTACTGGGATGTGTTTATTCAGCAGAGTAAGGGTTACTCACTGTATGACTGTACTGGGATGTGTTTATTCAGCAGGGTAAGGGTTACTCACTGTGTAACTGTACTGGGATATGTTTATTCAGCAGAGTAAGGATGACTCACTGTGTAACAGTACTGGGATTTGTTTATTCAGCAGGCTAAAGATTACTCATTGTGTAACTGTACGGGATGTGTTTATTCAGTAGAGTAAGGATTAGTCACTGTGTAACTGTACTGGATGTGTTTATTCAGCAGAGTAAGGATTACTCACTGTGTAACTGTACTGGGATGTGTTTATTCAGCAGGGTAAGGGTTACTCACTGTGTAACTGTACTGGGATGTGTTTATTCAGCAGAGTAAGGATTACTCACTGTGTAACTGTACTGGGATGTGTTTATTCAGCAGAGTAAGGATTACTCACTGTGTAACTGTACTGGGATGTGTTTATTCAGCAGGGTGAGAGTTACTCACTTTGTAACTGTACTGGGATGTATTTATTCAGCAGGATAATGATTACTCACTGTGTAACTGTACTGGGATGTGTTTATTCAGCAGGGTGAGAGTTACTCACTGTGTAACTGTACTGGGATGTGTTTATTCAGCTGAGTAAGGATTAATCACTGTGTAACTGTACTGGGATGTGTTTATTCAGCAGGGTAAGGATTACTCACTGTGTAACTGTACTGGGATGTGTTTATTCAGCAGTGTAAGGATTGCTCACTGTGTAACTGTACTGGGATATGTTTATTCAGCAGTGTAAGGGTTACTGACTGTGTAACTGTACTGGGATGTGTTTATTCAGCGGAGTAAGGATGACTCACTGTGTAACTGTACTGGGATGTGTTTATTCAGCAGGCTAAGGATTACTCATTGCGTAACTGTACTGGATGTGTTTATTCAGCAGAGTAAGGATTAGTCACTGTGTAACTGTACTGGATGTGTTTATTCAGCAGAGTAAGGATTACTCACTGTGTAACTGTACTGGGATGTGCTTATTCAGCAGGGTAAGGGTTACTCACTGTGTAACTGTACTGGGATGTGTTTATTCAGCAGAGTAAGGATAACTCACTGTGTAACTGTACTGGGATGTGTTTATTCAGCAGAGTGAGGATTACTCACTGTGTAACTGTACTGGGATGTGTTTATTCAGCAGGGTGAGAGTTACTCACTGTGTAACTGTACTGGGATGTGTTTATTCAGCAGGATAAGGATTACTCACTGTGTAACTGTACTGGGATGTGTTTATTCAGCAGGGTGAGAGTTACTCACTGTGTAACTGTACTGGGATGTGTTTATTCAGCAGGGTAAGGATTACTCACTGTGTGACTGTACTGGAATGTGTTTATTCAGCAGGGTAAGGGTTACTCACTGTGTGACGGTAGTGGGATGTGTTTATTGAGCAGAGTAACGATTACTCACTGTGTAACTGTACTGGGATGTGTTTGTTCAGCTGGGTAAGGGTTACTCACTGTGTTACTGTACTGGGATGTGTTTATTCAGCAGGGTAAGGGTTACTCAATGTGTGACTGTACTGGAATGTGTTTATTCAGCAGGGTAAGGGTTACTCACTTTGTGACTGTACTGGGATGCGTTTATTCAGCACAGTAAGGATTACTCACTGTGTAACTGTACTGGGATGTGTTTATTCAGCAGGGTAAGGGTTACTCACTGTGTAACTGTACTGGGATATGTTTATTCAGCAGAGTAAGGATGACTCACTGTGTAACAGTACTGGGATTTGTTTATTCAGCAGGCTAAAGATTACTCATTGTGTAACTGTACGGGATGTGTTTATTCAGTAGAGTAAGGATTAATCACTGTGTAACTGTACTGGATGTGTTTATTCAGCAGAGTAAGGATTACTCACTGTGTAACTGTACTGGGATGTGTTTATTCAGCAGGGTAAGGGTTACTCACTGTGTAACTGTACTGGGATGTGTTTATTCAGCAGAGTAAGGATTACTCACTGTGTAACTGTACTGGGATGTGTTTATTCAGCAGAGTAAGGATTACTCACTGTGTAACTGTACTGGGATGTGTTTATTCAGCAGGGTGAGAGTTACTCACTGTGTAACTGTACTGGGATGTATTTATTCAGCAGGATAATGATTACTCACTGTGTAACTGTACTGGGATGTGTTTATTCAGCAGGGTGAGAGTTACTCACTGTGTAACTGTACTGGGATGTGTTTATTCAGCTGAGTAAGGATTAATCACTGTGTAACTGTACTGGGATGTGTTTATTCAGCAGGGTAAGGATTACTCACTGTGTAACTGTACTGGGATGTGTTTATTCAGCAGGGTAAGGCTTACTCACTGTGTGACTGTACTGGAATGTGTTTATTCAGCAGGGTAAGGGTTACTCACTGTGTGACTGTACAGGGATGCGCTTATTCAGCAGAGTAAGGATTACTCACTGTGTAACTGTACTGGGATGTGTTTATTAGGCAGGGTAAGGGTTAATCACTGTGTAACTGTACTGGAATATGTTCATTCAGCAGAGTAAGAATTACTCACTGTGTAACTGTACTGGGATGTGTTTATTCAGCGGGGTAAGGGTTACTCACTGTGTAACTGTACTGGTATGTGTTTATTCAGCAGGGTAAGGGTTACTCACGGTGTAACTGTACTGGGATGTGTTTATTCAGCAGGATAAGGATTACTCACTGTAACTGTACTGGGATGTGTTTATTCAGCAGGGTAAGGATTACTCACAGTGTAACTGTACTGGGATGTGTTTTTTCAGCAGGGTAAGGATTACTCACTGTGTAACTGTACTGGGATGTTTCTATTCAGCTGGGTAAGAGTTACTCACTGTGTAACTGAACTGGGATGTGTTTATTCAGCAGGGTAATGGTTACTCACTGTGTGACTGTACTGGGATGTGTTTATTCAGCAGAGTAAGGGTTACTCACTGTATGACTGTACTGGTATGTGTTTATTCAGAAGGGTAAGAGTTACTCACTGTGTAACTGTTCTGTGATGTGTTTATTCAGCAGGGTAAGAATTACTCACTGTGTAACTGTTTTGGGATATGTTTATTCAGCAGGGTAAGGGTTACTCACTGTGTAACTGTACTGGGATGTGTTTATTCAGCAGAGTAAGGATGATTCACTGTGTAACTGTACTGGGATGTGTTTATTCAGCAGGCTAATGATTACTCATTGTGCAACTGTACTGAATGTGTTTATTCAGCAGAGTAAGGATTAGTCACTGTGTAACTGTACTGGATGTGTTTATTCAGCAGAGTAAGGATTACTCACTGTGTAACTGCACTGGGATCTGTTTATTCAGCAGGGAAAGGGTTACTCACTGTGTAACTGTACTTGGATCTGTTTATTCAGCAGAGTAAGGATTACTCACTGTGTAACTGTACTGGGATGTGTTTACTCAGCAGAGTAAGGATTACTCACTGTGTAACTGTTCTGGGATGTGTTTATTCAGCAGGGTGAGAGTTACTCACTGTGTAACTGTACTGGGATGTGTTTATTCAGCAGTATAAGGATTACTCACTGTGTAACTGTACTGGGATGTGTTTATTCAGCAGGGTGAGAGTTACTCACTGTGTAACTGTACTGGGATGTGTTTATTCAGCAGGGTAAGGATTACTCACTGTGTGACTGTACTGGAATGTGTTTATTCAGCAGGGTAAGGGTTACTCACTGTGTGACGGTACTGGGATGTGTTTATTCAGCAGAGTAAGGATTACTCACTGTGTAACTGTACTGGGATGTGTTTATTCAGCAGGGTAAGGGTTACTCACTGTGTTACTGTACTGGGATGTGTTTATTCAGCAGGGTAAGGGTTACTCACTGTGTGACTGTACTGGAATGTGTTTATTCAGCAGGGTAAGGGTTACTCACTGTGTGACTGTACTGGGATGCGTTTATTCAGCACAGTAAGGATTACTCACTGAGTAACTGTACTGGGATGTGTTTATTCAGCAGGATAAGGGTTACTCACTGTGTAACTGTACTGGAATATGTTTATTCATCAGAGTAAGAATTACTCACTGTGTAACTGTACTGGGATGTGTTTATTTAGCGGGGTAAGGGTTACTCACTGTGTAACTGTACTGGGATGTGTTTATTCAGCAGGTTAAGGGTTACTCACGGTGTAACTGAACTGGGATGTGTTTATTCAGCAGGGTAAGGAATACTCACTGTAACTGTAATGGGATGTGTTTATTCAGCAGGGTAAGGATTACTCACTGTGTAACTGTACTGGGATGTGTTTATTCAGCAGGGTAATGGTTACTCACTGTGTGACTGTACTGGGATGTGTTTATTCAGCAGAGTAAGGGTTACTCAATGTATGACTGTACTGGGATGTGTTTGTTCAGTAGGGTAAGAGTTACTCACTGTGTAACTGTACTGGGATGTGTTTATTCAGCAGAGTAAGGGTTACTCACTGTGTAACTGTACTGGGATGTGTTTATTCAGCAGAGTAAGGGTTCGTCACTGTGTAACTATTCTATGATGTGTTTATTCAGCAGGGTAAGGATTACTCACTGTGTAACTGTACTGGGATGTGTTTATTCAGCAGAGTAAGGATGACTCACAGTGTAAATGTACTGGGATGTGTTTATTCAGCAGGCTAAGGATTAGTCACTGTGTAGCTGTACTGGGACGTGTTTATTCAGCAGGCTAAGGATTACTCATTGTGTAACTGTACTGGATGTGTTTATTCAGCAGAGTAAGGATTAGTCACTGTGTAACTGTACTGGATGTGTTCATTCAGCAGAGTAAGGATTGCTCACTGTGTAACTGTACTGGGATGTGTTTATTCAGCAGGGTAAGGGTTACTCACTGTGTAACTGTACTGGGGTGTGTTTATTCAGCAGAGTAAGGATTACTCACTGTGTAACTATACTGGGATGTGTTTATTCAGCAGAGTAAGGATTACTCACTGTATGACTGTACTGGGATGTGTTTATTCAGCAGGGTAAGAGTTACTCACTGTGTAACTGTACTGGGATGTGTTTATTCAGCAGAGTAAGGATTACTCACTGTGTAACTGTACATGGATGTGTTTATTCAGCAGGGTAAGGATTACTCACTGCGTAACTGTACTGGGATGTGTTTATTCAGCATGGTAAGGGTTACTCACTGTGTAACTGTACTGGGATGTGTTTATTCAGCAGGGTAAGGGTTACTCACTGTGTAACTGTACTGGGATATGTTTATTCAGCAGAGTAAGGATGACTCACTGTGTAACAGTGTTGGGATGTGTTTATTCAGCAGGCTAAAGATTACTCATTGTGTAACTGTACGGGATTTGTTTATTCAGCAGAGTAAGGATTAGTCACTGTGTAACTGTACTGGATACGTTTATTCAGCAGAGTAAGGATTACTCACTGTGTAACTGTACTGGGATGTGTTTATTCAGCAGGGTAAGGGTTACTCACTGTGTAACTGTACTGGGATGTGTTTATTCAGCAGAGTAAGGATTACTCACTGTGTAACTGTACTGGGATGTGTTTATTCAGCAGAGTAAGGATTACTCACTGTGTAACTGTACTGGGATGTGTTTATTCAGCAGGGTGAGAGTTACTCACTGTGTAACTGTACTGGGATATATTTATTCAGCAGAATAATGATTACTCACTGTGTAACTGTACTGGGATGTGTTTATTCAGCAGGGTGAGAGTTACTCACTGTGTAACTGTACTGGGATGTGTTTATTCAACTGAGTAAGGATTAATCACTGTGTAACTGTACTGGTATGTGTTTATTCAGCAGGGTAAGGATTACTGACTGTGTAACTGTACTGGGATGTGTTTATTCAGCAGGGTAAGGGTTACTCACTGTGTGACTGTACTGGAATGTGTTTATTCAGCAGGGTAAGGATTACTCATTGTGTGACTGTACTGGGATGCGTTTATTCAGCAGAGTAAGGATTACTCACTGTGTAACTGTACTGGGATATGATTATTCAGCAGGGTAAGGGTTACTCACTGTGTAACTGTATTGGAATATGTTTATTCAGCAGAGTTAGAATTACTCACTGTGTAACTGTACAGGGATGTGTTTATTCAGCGGGGTAAGGGTTACTCACTGTGTAACTGTACTGGGATGTGTTTATTCAGCAGGGTAAGTGTTACTCACGGTGTAACTCTACCGGGATGTGTTTATTCAGCAGGGTAAGGATTACTCACTGTAACTGTACTGGGATGTGTTTATTCAGCAGGGTAAGGATTACTCACTTTGTAATTGTACTGGGATATGTTTATTCAGCAGGGTAAGGATTACTCACTGTGTAACTGTACTGGGATGTGTCTATTCAGCTGGTTAAGAGTTACTCACTGTGTATCTGTACTGGGATGTGTTTATTAAGCAGTGTAATGGTTACTCACTGTGTGACTGTACTGGGATGTGTTTATTCAGCAGAGTAAGGGTTACTCACTGTATGACTGTACTGGGATGTGTTTATTCAGAAGGGTAAGAGTTACTCACTGTGTAACTGTTCTGGGATGTGTTTATTCAGCTGAGTAAGGATTACTCACTGTGTAACTGTACTGGGATGTGTTTATTCAGCAGGGTAAGAATTACTCACTGTGTAACTGTACTGGGATATGTTTATTCAGCAGGGTAAGGGTTACTCACTGTGTAACTGTACTGGGATGTGTTTATTCAGCAGAGTAAGGATGACTCACTGTGTAACTGTACTGGGATGTGTTTATTCAGCAGGCTAAGGATTACTCATTGTGTAACTGTACTGAATGTGTTTATTCAGCAGAGTAAGGATTAGTCACTGTGTAACTGTACTGGATGTGTTTATTCAGCAGAGTAAGGATTACTCACTGTGTAACTGTACTGGGATGTGTTTATTCAGCAGGGAATGGGTTACTCACTGTGTAACTGTACTGGGATGTGTTTATTCAGCAGAGTAAGGATTACTCACTGTGTAACTGTACTGGGATGTGTTTATTCAGCAGAGTAAGGATTACTCACTGTGTAACTGTACTGGGATGTTTTTATTCAGCAGGGTGAGAGTTACTCACTGTGTAACTGTACTGGGATGTGTTTATTCAGCAGGATAAGGATTACTCACTGTGTAACTTTACTGGGATGTGTTTATTCAGCAGGGTGAGAGTTACTCACTGTGTAACTGTACTGGGATGTGTTTATTCAGCAGGCTAAGGGTTACTAACTGTGTGACGGTACTGGGATGTGTTTATTCAGCAGAGTAAGGATTACGCACTGTGTAACTGTACTGGGATGTGTTTATTCAGCGGGGTAAGGTTTACTCACTGTGTAACTGTACTGGGATGTGTTTATTCAGCAGGTTAAGGGTTACTCACGGTGTAACTGTACTGGGATGTGTATATTCAGCAGGGTAAGGAATACTCACTGTAACTGTACTGAGATGTGTTTATTCAGCAGGGTAAGGATTACTCACTGTGTAACTGTACTGGGATGTGTTTATTCAGCAGGGTAATGGTTACTCACTGTGTGACTGTACTGGGATGTGTTTATTCAGCAGAGTAAGGGTTACTCACTGTATGACTGTACTGGGATGTGTTTGTTCAGTAGGGTAAGAGTTACTCACTGTGTAACTGTACTGGGATGTGTTTATTCAGCAGAGTAAGGGTTATTCACTGTGTAACTGTACTGCGATGTGTTTATTCAGCAGAGTAAGGGTTACTCACTGTGTAACTATACTATGATGTGTTTATTCAGCAGGGTAAGGAGTACTCACTGTGTAACTGTACTGGGATGTGTTTATTCAGCAGAGTAAGGATGACTCACTGTGTAAATGTACTTGGATGTGTTTATTCTGCAGGCTAAGGATTACTCACTGTGTAGCTGTACTGGGATGTGTTTATTCAGCAGGGTAAGAGTAACTCACTGTGTAACTGTACTGGGATGTGTTTATTCAGCAGGGTAATGGTTACTCACTGTGTTACTGTACTGGGATGTGTTTATTCAGCAGAGTAAGGGTTACTCACTGTATGACTGTACTGGGATGTGTTTATTCAGCAGGGTAAGAGTTACTCACTGTGTAACTGTACTGGGATGTGTTTATTCAGCAGAGTAAGGATTACTCACTGTGTAACTGTACTGGGATGTGTTTATTCAGCAGGGTATGGATTACTCACTGTGTAACTGTACTGGGATGTGTTTATTCAGCAGGGTAATGGTTACTCACTGTGTAACTGTACTGGGATGTGTTTATTCAGCAGGGTAAGGATTACGCACTACGTAACTGTACTGGGATGTGTTTATTCAGCAGAGTAAGGGTTACTCACTGTGTAACTGTACTGGGATGTGTTTATTCAGCAGGGTAATGGTTACTCACTGTGTGACTGTACTGGGATGTGTTTATTCAGCAGAGTAAGGGTTACTCACAGTATGACCATACAGGGATGTGTTTGTTCAGCAGGGTAAGAGTTACTCACTGTGTAACTGTACTGGAATGTGTTTATTCAGCAGGGTAAGGGTTACTCACTGTGTAACTGTACTGGGATGTGTTTATTCAGCAGAGTAAGGATGACTCACTGTGTAACTGTACTGGGATGTGTTTATTCAGCAGGATAAGGATTACTCATTGTGTAACTGTACTGAATGTGTTTATTCAGCAGGTTAATGGTTACTCACTGTGTGACTGTACTGGGATGTGTTTATTCAGCAGAGTAAGGGTTACTCACTGCATGACTGTACTGGGATGTGTTTATTCAGAAGGGTAAGAGTTACTCACTGTGTAACTGTACTGGGATGTGTTTATTCTGCAGAGTAAGGATTACTCACTGTGTAACTGTACTGGGATGTGTTTATTCAGCAGGGTAAGAATTACTCACTGTGTAACTGTACTGGGATATGTTTATTCAGCAGGGTAAGGGTTACTCACTGTGTAACTGTACTGGGATGTGTTTATTCAGCAGAGTAAGGATGACTCACTGTGTAACTGTACTGGGATGTGTTTATTCAGCAGGCTAAGGATTACTCATTGTGTAACTGTACTGAATGTGTTTATTCAGCAGAGTAAGGATTAGTCACTGTGTAACTGTACTGGATGTGTTTATTCAGCAGAGTAAGGATTACTCACTGTGTAACTGTACTGGGATGTGTTTATTCAGCAGGGAAAGGGTTACTCACTGTGTAACTGTACTGGGATGTGTTTATTCAGCAGAGTAAGGATTACTCACTTTGTAACTGTACTGGGATGAGTTTATTCAGCAGGGTGAGAGTTACTCACTGTGTAACTGTACTGGGATGTGTTTATTCAGCAGGATAAGGATTACTCACTGTGTAACTGTACTGGGATGTGTTTATTCAGCAGGGTGAGAGTTACTCACTGTGTAACTGTACTGGGATGTGTTTTTTCAGCAGGGTAAGGATTACTCACTGTGTGCCTGTACTGGAATGTGTTTCTTCAGCAGGGTAAAGGTTACTCACTGTGTGACGGTACTGGGATGTGTTTATTCAGCAGAGTAAGGATTACTCACTGTGTAACTGTACTGGGATGTGTTTATTCAGCAGGGTAAGGGTTACTCACTGTGTTACTGTACTGGGATGTGTTTATTCAGCAGGGTAAGGGTTACTCACTGTGTGACTGTACTGGAATGTGTTTATTCAGCAGGGTAAGGGTTACTCACTGTGAGACTGTACTGGGATGCGTTTATTCAGCACAGGAAGGATTACTCACTGTGTAACTGTACTGGGATGTGTATATTCAGCAGGGTAAGGGTTACTCACTGTGTAACTGTACTGGAATATGTTTATTCAGCAGTGTAAGAATTACTCACTGTGTAACTGTACTGGGACGTGTTTATTCAGCGGGGTAAGGGTTACTCACTGTGTAACTGTACTGGGATGTGTTAATTCAGCAGGGTAAGGGTTACTCACGGTGTAACTGTACTGGGATGCGTTTATTCAGCAGGGTAAGGAATAATCACTGTAACTGTACTGGGATGTGTTTATTCAGCAGGGTAAGGATTACTCACTGTGTTACTGTACTGGGATTTGTTTTTTCAGCAGGGTAATGGTTACTCACTGTGTGACTGTACTGGGATGTGTTTATTCAGCAGAGTAAGGGTTACTCACTGTATGACTGTACTGGGATGTGTTTGTTCAGTAGGGTAAGAGTTACTCACTGTGTAACTGTACTGGGATGTGTTTATTCAGCAGAGTAAGGGTTACTCACTGTGTAACTATACTATGATGTGTTTATTCAGCAGGGTAAGGATTACTCACTGTGTAACTGTTCTGAGATGTGTTTATTCAGCAGAGTAAGGATGACTCTCTGTGTAAATGTACTGGGATGTGTTTATTCAGCAGGCTAAGGAATACTCACTGTGTAGCTGTACTGGGATGTGTTTATTCAGCAGGGTAAGAGTTACTTACTGTGTATCTGTACTGGGATGTGTTTATTCAGCAGGGTAATGGTTCCTCACTGTGTGACTGTACTGGGATGTGTTTATTCAGCAGAGTAAGGATTACTCACTGTATGACTGTACTGGGATGTGTTTATTCAGCAGGGTAAGAGTAACTCACTGTGTAACTGTATTGGGATGTGTTTATTCAGCAGGGTATGGATTGCTCACTGTGTAACTATACTGGGATGTGTTTATTCAGCAGGGTAAGGATTACTCACTGTGTAACTGTACTGGAATATGTTTATTCAGCAGAGTAAGAATTACTCACTGTGTAACTGTACTGGGATGTGTTTATTCAGCAGGGTAAGGGTTACTTACTGTGTAACTGTACTGGGATGTGTTTATTCAGCAGGGTAAGGATTACTCACTGTGTAACTATACTGGGATGTGTTTATTCAGCAGGGTAAGAGTTACTCACTGTGTAACTGTACTGGGATGTGTTTATTCAGCAGGGTAATGGTTACTCACTGTGTTACTTTACTGGGATGTGTTTATTCAGCAGAGTAAGGGTTACTCAGTGTATGACTGTACTGGGATGTGTTTATTCAGCAGGGTAAGAGTTACTCACTGTGTAACTGTACTGGGATGTGTTTATTCAGCAGAGTAAGGATTACTCACTGTGTAACTGTACTGGGATGTGTTTATTCAGCAGGGTAAGGATTACTCACTGTGTAACTGTACTGGGATTTGTTTATTCAGCAGGGTAATGGTTACTCACTGTGTAACTGTACTGGGATGTGTTTATTCAGCAGGGTAAGGATTACGCACTGTGTAACTGTACTGGGATGTGTTTATTCAGCAGAGTAAGGGTTACTCACTGTGTAACTGTACTGGGATGTGTTTATTCAGCAGGGTAATGGTCGCTCACTGTGTGACTGTACTGGGATGTGTTTATTCAGCAGAGTAAGGGTTACTCAGTGTATGACCGTACAGGGATGTGTTTGTTCAGCAGGGTAAGAGTTACTCACTGTGTAACTGTACTGGAATGTGTTTATTCAGCAGGGTAAGGGTTACTCACTGTGTGACTGTACTGGGATACGTTTATTCAGCAGAGTATGGATTACTCACTGTGTAACTGTACTGGGATGTGTTTATTCAGCAGGGTAAGGGTTAATCACTGTGTAACTGTACTGGAATATCTTTATTCAGCAGAGTAAGAATTACTCACTGTGTAACTGTACTGGGATGTGTTTATTCAGCGGGGTAAGGGTTACTCACTGTGTAACTGTACTGGGATGTGTTTATTCAGCAGGGTAAGGGTTACTCACGGTGTAACTGTACTGGGATGTGTTTATTCAGCAGGGTAAGGATTACTCACTGTAACTGTACTGTGATGTGTTTATTCAGCAGGGTAAGGATTACTCACTGTGTAACTGTACTGGGATGTTTTTATTCAGCAGGGTAACGGTTACTCACTGTGTGACAGTACTGGGATGTGTTTATTCAGCAGAGTAAGGGTTACTCACTGTATGACTGTACAGGGATATGTTTGTTCAGCAGGGTAAGAGTTACTCACTGTGTAACTGTACTGGGATGTGTTTATTCAGCAGAGTAAGGATTACTCACTCTGTAACTGTACTGGGATATGTTTATTCAGCAGGGTAAGGGTTACTCACTGTGTAACTGTACTGGGATGTGTTTATTCAGCAGGCTAAGGATTACTCATTGTGTAACTGTACTGGGATGTGATTATTCAGCAGGGTGAGAGTTACTCACTGTGTAACTGTACTGGGATGTGTTTATTCAGCAGGATAAGAATTACTCACTGTGTAACTGTACTGGGATGTGTTTATTCAGCAGGGGGAGACTTACTCACTGTGTAACTGTACTGGGATGTGTTAATTCAGCAGGGTAAGGATTACTCAATGTGTGACTGTACTAGAATGTGTTTATTCAGCAGGGTAAGGGTTACTCACTGTGTGACTGTACTGGGATGTGTTTATTCAGCAGAGTAAGGATTACTCACTGTGTAACAGTACTGGGATGTGTTTATTCAGCAGGGTAAGGGTTACTCACTGTGTTACTGTACTGGGATGTGTTTATTCAGCAGGGTAAGGGTTACTCACTGTGTGACTGTACTGGAATGTGTTTATTCAGCAGGGTAAGGGTTACTCACTGTGTGACTGTACTGGGATGCGTTTATTCAGCAGAGTAAGGGTTACTCACTGTGTAACTGTACTGGGATGTGTTTATTCAGCAGGGTAATGGTTACTCACTGTGTGACTGTACTGGGATGTGTTTATTCAGCAGAGTAAGGGTTACTCACTGTATGACTGTACAGGGATGTGTTTGTTCAGCAGGGTAAGAGTTACTCACTGTGTAACTGTACTGGGATGTGTTTATTCAGCAGAGGAAGGATTACTCACCGTGTAACTGTACTGGGATATGTTTATTCAGCAGGGTATGGGTTACTCACTGTGTAACTGTACTGGGATGTGTTTATTCAGCAGAGTAAGGATTAGTCACTGTTTAACTGTACTGGGATGTGTTTATTAAGCAGAGTAAGGATTACTCACTGTGTAACTGTACTGGGATGTGATTATTCAGCAGGGTGAGAGTTACTCAATGTGTAACTGTACTGGGATGTGTTTATTCAGCAGTATAAGGATTACTCACTGTGTAACTGTACTGGGATGTGTTTATTCAGCAGGGGGAGAGTTACTCACTGTGTAACTGTACTGGAATGTGTTTATTCAGCAGGGTAAGGATTACTCAATGTGTGACTGTACTGGAATGTGTTTATTCAGCAGGGTAAGGGTTACTCACTGTGTGACTGTACTGGGATGTGTTTATTCAGCAGAGTAAGGATTACTCACTGTGTAACTGTACTGGGATCTGTTTATTCAGCAGGGTAAGGGTTACTCACTGTGTTACTGTACTGGGATGTTTTTATTCAGCAGGGTAAGGGTTACTCACTGTGTGACTGTACTGGAATGTGTTTATTCAGCAGGGTAAGGGTTACTCACTGTGTGACTGTACTGGGATGCGTTTATTCAGCAGAGTAAGGATTACTCACTGCGTAACTGTACTGGGATGTTTTTATTCAGCAGGGTAAGGCTTACTCACTGAGTAACTGTACTGGAATATCTTTATTCTGCAGATTCAGAATTACTCACTGTTTAACTGTACTGGGATGTGATTATTCAGCAGGGTGAGAGTTCCTCACTGTGTAACTGTACTGGGATGTGTTTATTCAGCAGGATAAGGATTACTCACTGTGTAACTGTACTGGGATGTGTTTAATCAGCAGGGTGAGAGTTACTCATTGTGTAACTGTACTGGGATGTGTTTATTCAGCAGAGTAAGGATTACTCACTGTGTGACTGTACTGGAATGTGTTTATTCAGCAGGGTAAGGGTTACTCACTGTGTGACTGTACTTGGATGTGTTTATTCAGCAGAGTAAGGATTACTAACTGTGTAACTGTACTGGGATGTGTTTATTCAGCAGGGTAAGGGTTACTCAATGTGTAACTGTACTGGGATGTGTTTATTCAGCAGGGTAAGGGTTACTCACTGTGTGACTGTACTGGAATGTGTTTATTCAGCAGGGTAAGGGTTACTCACTGTGTGACTGTACTGGGATGCGTTTATTCAGCAGAGTAAGAATTACTCACTGTGTAACTGTACTGGGATGTGTTTATTCAGCGGGGTAAGGGTTACTCACTGTGTAAATGTACTGGGATGTGTTTATTCAGCAGTGTAAGGGATACTCACGGAGTAACTGTACTGGGATGTGTTTATTCAGCAGGGTAAGGATTACTCACTGTAACTGTACTGGCATGTGTTTATTCAGCAGGATAAGGATTACTCACTGTGTAACTGTACTGGGATGTGTTTATTCAGCAGGGTAATGGTTACTGACTGTGTGACTTTACTGGATGTGTTTATTCAGCAGAGTAAGGGTTACTCACTGTATGACTGTACAGGGATGTGTTTGTTTAGCAGGGTAAGAGTTACTCACTGTGTAGCTGTACTGGGATGTGTTTATTCAGCAGAGTAAGGGTTACTCACTGTGTAACTGTACTGGGATGTGTTTATTCAGCAGGGTAATGGTAACTCACTGTGTGACTGTACTGGGATGTGTTTATTCAGCAGAGTAAGGGTTACTCACTGTATGACTGTACAGGGATGTGTTTGTTCAGCAGGGTAAGAGTTACTCACTGTGTAACTGTACTGGGATGTGTTTATTCAGCAGAGTAAGGATTACTCACTGTGTAACTGTACTGGGATATGTTTATTCAGCAGGGTAAGGGTTACTCACTGTGTAACTGTACTGGGATGTGTTTATTCAGCAGAGTATGGATGACTCACTGTGTAACTGTACTGGGATGTGTTTATTCAGCAGGCTAAGGATTACTCATTGTGTAAATGTACTGGATGTGTTTATTCAGCAGAGTAAGGATTAGTCACTGTATGACTGTACAGGGATGTGTTTGTTCAGCAGGGTAAGAGTTACTCACTGTGTAACTGTACTGGGATGTGTTTATTCAGCAGAGTAAGGATTACTCACCGTGTAACTGTACTGGGATATGTTTATTCAGCAGGGTAAGGGTTACTCACTGTGTAACTCTACTGGGATGTGTTTATTCAGCAGAGTATGGATGACTCACTGTGTGACTGTACTGGGATGTGTTTATTCAGCAGAGTAAGGGTTACTCACTGTATGACTGTACAGGGATGTGTTTGGTCAGCAGGGTAAGAGTTACTCACTGTGTAACTGTACTGGGATGTGTTTATTCAGCAGGCTAAGTATTACTCATTGTGTAACTGTACTGGGATGTGTTTATTCAGCAGAGTAAGGATTAGTCACTGTGTAACTGTACTGGATGCGTTTATTCAGCAGAGTAAGGATTACTCACTGTGTAACTGTACTGGGATGTGTTTATTCAGCAGGGTAAGGGTTACTCACTGTGTAACTGTACTGGGATGTGTTTATTCAGCAGGCTAAGGATTACTCATTGTGTAACTGTACTGGATGTGTTTATTCAGCAGAGTAAGGATTAGTCACTGTGTAACTGTACTGGATGCGTTTATTCAGCAGAGTAAGGATTACTCACTGTGTAACTGTACTGGGATGTGTTTATTCAGCAGGGTAAGGGTTACTCACTGTGTAACTGTACTGGGATGTGTTTATTCAGCAGAGTAAGGATTACTCACTGTTTAACTGTACTGGGATGTGTTTATTCAGCAGAGTAATGATTACTCACTGTGTAACTGTACTGGGATGTGATTATTCAGCAGGGTGAGAGTTACTCACTGTGTAACTGTACTGGGATGTGTTTATTCAGCAGGATAAGGATTACTCACTGTGTAACTGTACTGGGATATGTTTATTCAGCAGGGTGAGAGTTACTCACTGTGTAACTGTACTGGGATGTGTTTATTCAGCAGGGTAAGGATTACTCAATGTGTGACTATACTGGAATGTGTTTATTCAGCAGGGTAAGGGTTACTCACTGTGTGACTGTACTGGGATGTGTTTATTCAGCAGAGTAAGGATTACTCACTGTGTAACTGTACTGGGATGTGTTTATTCAGCAGGGTAAGGGTTACTCACTGTGTAACTGTACTGGGATGTGTTTATTCAGCAGGGTAAGGGTTACTCACTGTGTGACTGTACTGGAATGTGTTTGTTCAGCAGGGTAAGGGTTACTCACTGTGTGACTGTACAGGGATGCGTTTATTCAGCAGGGTAAGGATTAATCACTGTGTAACTGTACTGGGATGTGTTTATTCAGCAGGGTAAGAGTTACTCACTGTGTAAATGTACTGGAATATCTTTATTCAGCAGAGTAAGAATTGCTCACTGTGTCACTGTACTGGGATGTGTTTATTCAGCGGGGTAAGGGTTACTAACGTTGTAACTGTACTGGGATGTGATTATTCAGCAGGGTATGGATTACTCACTGTAACTGTACTGGGATGTGTTTATTCAGCAGGGTAAGGATTACTCACTGTGTAACTGAACTGGGATGTGTTTATTCAGCAGGGTAAGGATTACTCACTGTGTAACTGTACTGGGATGTGTTTATTCAGCTGGTTAAGAGTTACTCACTGTTTAACTGTACTGGGATGTGTTTATTCAGCTGGGTAATGGTTACTCACTGTGTGACTGTACTGGGATGTGTTTATTCAGCAGAGTAAGGGTTACTCACTGTATGACTGTACTGGGATTTGCTTATTCAGCAGGGTAAGAGTTACTCACTGTGAAACTGTACTGGGATGTGTTTATTCAGCAGAGTAAGGATTACTCACTGTGTAACAGTACTGGGATGTGTTTATTCAGCAGGGTAAGGATTACTCACTGTGTAACTGTACTGGGATATGTTTATTCAGCAGGGTAAGGGTTACTCACTGTGTAACTGTACTGGGATGTGTTTATTCAGCAGAGTAAGTATGACTCACTGTGTAACTGTACTGGGATGTGTTTATTCAGCAGGCTAAGGATTACTCATTGTGTAACTGTACTGGATGTGTGTATTCAGCAGAGTAAGGATTAGTCACTGTGTAACTGTACTGGATGTGTTCATTCAGCAAAGTAAGGATTACTCACTGTGTAACTGTACTGGGATGTGTTTATTCAGCAGGGTAAGGGTTACTCACTGTGTAACAGTACTGGGATGTGTTTATTCAGCAGGCTAAAGATTACTCACTGTGTAACTGTACTGGGATGTGTTTATTCAGCAGAGTAAGCATTACTCACTGTGTAACTGTACTGGGATGTGTTTATTCAGCAGAGTAAGGATTACTCACTGTGTAACTGTACTGGGATGTGTTTATTCAGCAGAGTGAGAGTTACTCACTGTGTAACTGTACTGGGATGTATTTATTCAGCAGGATAATGATTACTCACTATGTAACTCTACTGGCATGTGTTTATTCAGCAGGGTAAGAGTTACTCACTGTGTAACTGTACTGGGATGTGTTTATTCAGTGGGGTAAGGGTTACTCACCTTGTAACTGTACTGGGATGTGTTTATCCACCAGGGTAAGGGTTACGCACGGTGTAACTGTACTGGGATGTGTTTATTCAGCAGGGTAAGGATTACTCACTGTAACTGTACTGGGATGTGTTTATTCAGCAGGGTAAGGATTACTCACTGTGTAACTGTACTGGGATGTGTTTATTCAGCAGGGTAAGGATTACTCACTGTGTAACTGTACTGGGATGTGTTTATTCAGCTGGGTAAGAGTTACTCACTGTGTAACTGTTCTGGGATGTGTTTATTCAGCAGGGTAATGGTTACTCACTGTGTGACTGTACTGGGATGTGTTTATTCAGCAGAGTAAGGGTTACGCACTGTATGACTGTACTGGGATGTGTTTATTCAGCAGGGTAAGAGTTACTCACTCTGTTACTGTACTGGGATGTGTTTATTCAGCACAGTCAGGATTACTCTCTGTTTAACTGTACTGGGATGTGTTTATTCAGCAGGGTAAGGATTACTCACTGTATAACTGTACTGGGATATGTTTATTCAGCAGGGTAAGGGTTACTCACTGTGTAACTGTACTGGAATGTGTTTATTCAGCAGTTTAAGGATGACTCACTGTGTAACTGTACTGGGATGTGTTTATTCAGCAGGCTAAGGATTTCTCATTGTGCAACTGTACTGGATGTTTTTATTCAGCAGAGTAAGGATTAGTCATTGTGTAACTGTGCTGGATGTGTTTATTCAGCAGAGTAAGGATTATTCACTGTGTAACTGTACTGGGATGTGTTTATTCAGCAGGGTAAGGGTTACTCACTGTGTAACTGTACTGGGATGTGTTTATTCAGCAGAGTAAGGATTACTCACTGTGTAACTGTACTGGGATGTGTTTATTCAGCAGAGTAAGGATTACTCACTGTGCAACTGTACTGGGATGTGTTTATTCAGCAGGGTGAGAGTTACTCACTGTGCAACTGTACTGGGATGTGTTTATTCAGCAGGATAAGGATTACTCACTGTGTAACTGTACTGGGATGTGTTTATTCAGCAGGGTGAGAGTTACTCACTGTGTAACTGTACTGGGATGTGTTAATTCAGCAGGGTAAGGATTACTCACTGTGTGACTGTACTGGAATGTGTTTATTCAGCAGGGTAAGGGTTACTCAGTGTGTGACGGTACTGGGATGTGTTTATTCAGCAGAGTAAGGATTACTCACTGTGTAACTGTACTGGGATGTGTTTATTCAGCAAGGTAAGGGTAAATCACTGTGTTACTGTACTGGGATGTGTTTATTCAGCAGGGTAAGGATTACTCACTGTGTGACTGTACTGGAATGTGTTTATTCAGCAGGGAAAGGGTTACTCACTGTGTGACTGCACTGGGATGCGTTTATTCAGCACAGTAAGGATTACTCACTGTGTAACTGTACTGGGATGTGTTTATTCAGCGGGGTAAGGGTTACTCACTGTGTAACTGTACTGGGATGTGTTTATTCAGCAGGGTAAGGGTTACTCACGGTGTAACTGTACTGGGATGTGTTTATTCAGCAGGGTAAGGAATACTCACTGTAACTGTACTGGGATGTGTTTATTCAGCAGGGTAAGGATTACTCACTGTGTAACTGTACTGGGATGTGTTTATTCAGCAGGGTAATGGTTACTCACTGTGTGACTGTACTGGGATGTGTTTATTCAGCAGAGTAAGGGTTGCTCACTGTATGACTGTACTGGGATGTGTTTGTTCAGTAGGGTAAGAGTTATTCACTGTGTATCTGTACTGGGATGTGTTTATTCAGAAGAGTAAGGGTTACTCACTGTGTAACTGTACTGGGATGTGTTTATTCAGCAGAGTAAGGGTTACTCACTGTGTAACTATACTATGATGTGTTTATTCAGCAGGGTAAGGATTACTCACTGGGTAACTGTACTGGGATGTGTTTAATCAGCAGAGTAAGGGTTACTCACTGTGTAACTGTACTGGGATTTGTTTATTCAGCAGAGTAAGGATGACTCACTGTGTAAATGTACTGGGATGTGTTTATTGAGCAGGCTAAGGATTACTCACTTTGTAGCTGTACTGGGATGTGTTTATTCAGCAGGGTAAGAGTTACTCACTGTGTAACTGTACTGGGATGTGTTTATTCAGCAGGGTAATGGTTCCTCACTGTGTGACTGTACTGGGATGTGTTTATTCAGCAGAGTAAGGGTTACTCACTGTATGACTGTACTGGGATGTGTTTATTCAGCAGGGTAAGAGTAAGTCACTGTGTAACTGTATTGGGATGTGTTTATTCAGCAGAGTAAGGATTACTCACTGTGTAACTGTACTGGGATGTGTTTATTCAGCAGGGTAAGGGTTACTTACTGTGTAACTGTACTGTGATGTGTTTATTCAGCAGGGTAAGGATTACTCACTGTGTAACTGTACTGGGATGTGTTTATTCAGCAGGCTAAGAGTTACTCACTGTGCAACTGTACTGGGATGTGTTTATTCAGCAGGGTAATGGTTACTCACTGTGTGACTGTACTGGGATGTGTTTATTCAGCAGAGTAAGGGTTACTCATTGTATGACTGTACTGGGATGTGTTTATTCAGCAGAGTAAGGATTACTCACTGTGTAACTGTACTGGGATGTGTTTATTCAGCAGGGTAAGGATTACTCACTGTGTAACTGTACTGGGAAGTGTTTATTCAGCAGGGTAAGGATTACTCACTGTGTAACTGTACTGGGATGTGTTTATTCAGCAGGGTAACGATTACGCACAGTGTAACTGTACTGGGATGTGTTTATTCAGCAGGCTAAGGATTACTCATTGTGTAACTGTACTGGATGTGTTTATTCAGCAGAGTAAGGATTAGTCACTATGTAACTGTACTGGGATGTGTTTATTCAGCAGGGTAAGGGTTACTCACTGTGTAACTGTACTGGGATGTGTTTATTCAGCAGGCTAAGGATTACTCATTGTGTAACTGTACTGGATGTGTTTATTCAGCAGAGTAAGGATTAGTCACTGTATGACAGTACAGGGATGTGTTTGTTCAGCAGGGTAAGAGTTACTCACTGTGTAACTGTACTGGGATGTGTTTATTCAGCAGAGTAAGGATTACTCACCGTGTAACTGTACTGGGATATGTTTATTCAGCAGGGTAAGGGTTACTCACTGTGTAACTGTACTGGGATGTGTTTATTCAGCAGAGTATGGATGACTCACTGTGTGACTGTACTGGGATGTGTTTATTCAGCAGAGTAAGGGTTACTCACTGTATGACTGTACAGGGATGTGTTTGTTCAGCAGGGTAAGAGTTACTCACTGTGTAACTGTACTGGGATGTGTTTATTCAGCAGAGTAAGGATTACTCACTGTGTAACTGTACTGGGATATGTTTATTCAGCAGGGTAAGGGTTACTCATTGTGTAACTGTACTGGGATGTGTTTATTCAGCAGAGTATGGATTACTCACTGTGTAACTCTACTGGGATGTGTTTATTCAGCAGGCTAAGGATTACTCATTGTGTAACTGTACTGGATGTGTTTATTCAGCAGAGTAAGGATTAGTCACTGTGAAACTGTACTGGATGTGTTTATTCAGCAGAGTAAGGATTACTCACTGTGTAACTGTACTGGGATGTGTTTATTCAGCAGGGTAAGGGTTACTCACTGTGTAACTGTACTGGGATGTGTTTATTCAGCAGAGTAAGGATTACTCACTGTTTAACTGTACTGGGATGTGTTTATTCAGCAGAGTAAAGATTACTCACTGTGTAACTGTACTGGGATGTGATTATTCAGCAGGGTGAGAGTTACTCACTGTGTAACTGTACTGGGATGTGTTTATTCAGCAGAATAAGGATTACTCACTGTGTAACTGTACTGGGATATGTTTATTCAGCAGGGTGAGAGTTACTCACTGTGTAACTGTACTGGGATGTGTTTATTCAGCAGGGTAAGGATTACTCACTGTGCGACTATACTGGAATGTGTTTATTCAGCAGGGTAAGGGTTACTCACTGTGTGACTGTACTGGGATGTGTTTATTCAGCAGAGTAAGGATTACTCACTCTGTAACTGTACTGGGATGTGTTTATTCAGCAGGGTAAGGGTTACTCACTGTGTAACTGTACTGGGATGTGTTTATTCAGCAGGGTAAGGGTTACTCACTGTGTGACTGTACTGGAATGTGTTTATTCAGCAGGGTAAGGGTTACTCACTGTGTGACTGTACTGCGATGCGTTTATTCAGCAGGGTAAGGATTAATCACGGTGTAACTGTACTGGGATGTGTTTATTCAGCAGGGTAAGGGTTACTCACTGTGTAAATGTACTGGAATATCTTTATTCAGCAGAGTAAGAATTACTCACTGTGTAACTGTACTGGGATGTGTTTATTCAGCGGGGTAAGGGTTACTCACGGTGTAACTGTACTGGGATGTGTTTATTCAGCAGGGTATGGATTACTCACTGTAACTGTACTGGGATGTGTTTATTCAGCAGGGTAAGGATTACTCACTGTGTAACTGTACTGGGATGTGTTTATTCAGCAGGGTAAGGATTACTCACTGTGTAACTGTACTGGGATGTGTTTATTCAGCTGGGTAAGAGTTACTCACTGTGTAACTGTACTGGGATGTGTTTATTCAGCAGGGTAATGGTTACTCACTGTGTGACTGTACTGGGATGTGTTTATTCAGCAGAGTAAGGGTTACTCACTGTATGACTGTACTGGGATTTGCTTATTCAGCAGGGTAAGAGTTGCTCACTGTGAAACTGTACTGGGATGTGTTTATTCAGCAGAGTAAGGATTACTCACTGTGTAACTGTACTGGGATGTGTTTATTCAGCAGGGTAAGGATTACTCACTGTGTAACTGTACTGGGATATGTTTATTCAGCAGGGTAAAGGTTACTCACTGTCTAACTGTACTGGGATGTGTTTATTCAGCAGGGTAAGGGTTACTCACTGTGTGACTGTACTGGAATGTGTTTATTCAGCAGGGTAAGGGTTACTCACTGTGTGACTGTACTGGGATGCGTTTATTCAGCAGGGTAAGGATTAATCACTGTGTAACTGTACTGGGATGTGTTTATTCAGCAGGGTAAGGGTTACTCACTGTGTAAATGTACTGGAATATCTTTATTCAGCAGAGTAAGAATTACTCACTGTGTAACTGTACTGGGATGTGTTTATTCAGCGGGGTAAGGGTTACTCACGGTGTAACTGTACTGGGATGTGTTTATTCAGCAGGGTATGGATTACTCACTGTATCTGTACTGGGATGTGTTTATTCAGCAGGGTAAGGATTACTCACTGTGTAACTGTACTGGGATGTGTTTATTCAGCAGGGTAAGGATTACTCACTGTGTAACTGTACTGGGATGTGTTTATTCAGCTGGGTAAGAGTTACTCACTGTGTAACTGTACTGGGATGTGTTTATTCAGCAGGGTAATGGTTACTCACTGTGTGACTGTACTGGGATGTGTTTATTCAGCAGAGTAAGGGTTACTCACTGTATGACTGTACTGGGATTTTCTTATTCAGCAGGGTAAGAGTTACTCACTGTGAAACTGTACTGGGATGTGTTTATTCAGCAGAGTAAGGATTACTCACTGTGTAACTGTACTGGGATGTGTTTATTCAGCAGGGTAAGGATTACTCACTGTGTAACTGTACTGGGAAATGTTTATTCAGCAGGGTAAGGGTTACTCACTGTGTAACTGTACTGGGATGTGTTTATTCAGCAGAGAAAGGATGACTCATTGTGTAACTGCATTGGGATGTGTTTATTCAGCAGGCTAAGGATTACTCATTGTGTAACTGTACTGGATGTGTTTATTCAGCAGAGTAAGGATTAGTCACTGTGTAACTGTACTGGATGTGTTCATTCAGCAGAGTAAGGATTACTCACTGTGTAACTGTACTGGGATGTGTTTATTCAGCAGGGTAAGGGTTACTCACTGTATAACTGTACTGGGATGTGTTTATTCAGCAGAGTAAGGATTACTCACTGTGTAACTGTACTGGGATGTGTTTATTCAGCAGAGTAAGGATTACTCACTGTATGACTGTACTGGGATGTGTTTATTCAGCAGGGTAAGAGTTACTCACTGTGTAACTGTACTGGGATGTGTTTATTCAGCTGGGTAAGGGTTACTCACTGTGTAACTGTACTGGGTTGTGTTTATTCAGCAGGGTAAGGGTTACTCACTGTGTAATTGTACTGGGATGTGTTTATTCTGCAGAGTAAGGATTACTCACTGTGTAACAGTACTGGGATGTGTTTATTCAGCAGGCTAAAGATTACTCATTGTGTAACTGTACGGGATCTGTTTATTCAGCAGAGTAAGGATTACTCACTGTGTAACTGTACTGGGATGTTTTTATTCAGCAGGGTAAGGGTTACTAACAGTGTAACTGTACTGGGATGTGTTTATTCAGCAGAGTAAGCATTACTCACTGTGTAACTGTACTGGGATGTGTTTATTCAGCAGAGTAAGGATTACTCACTGTGTAACTGTACTGGGATGTGTTTCTTCAGCAGAGTGAGAGTTACTCACTGCGTAACTGTACTGGGATGTATTTATTCAGCAGGATAATGATTACTCACTGTGTAACTGTACTGGGATGTGTTTATTCAGCAGGGTGAGAGTTACTCACTGTGTAACTGTACTGGGATGTGTTTATTCAACAGAGTAAGGATTACTCACTGTGTAACTCTACTGGCATGTGTTTATTCAGCAGGGTAAGGGTTACTCACTGTGTAACTGTACTGGGATGTGTTTATTCAGCAGGGTAAGGGTTACTCACTGTGTGACTGTACTGGAATGTGTTTATTCAGCAGGGTAAGGGTTACTCACTGTGTGACTGGACTGGGATGCGTTTATTCAGCAGAGTAAGGATTACTCACTGTGTAACTGTACTGGGATGTGTTTATTCAGCAGAGTAAGGGTTACTCACTGTGTAACTGTACTGGAATATGTTTATTCAGCAGAGTAAGAATTACTCACTGTGTAACTGTACTGGGATGTGTTTATTCAGTGGGGTAAGGGTTTCTCACCTTGTAACTGTACTGGGATGTGTTTATCCACCAGGGTAAGGGTTACGCACGGTGTAACTGTACTGGGATGTGTTTATTCAGCAGGGTAAGGATTACTCACTGTAACTGTACTGGGATGTGTTTATTCAGCAGGGTAAGGATTACTCACTGTGTAACTGTACTGGGATGTGTTTATTCAGCAGGGTAAGGATTACTCACTGTGTAACTGTACTGGGATGTGTTTATTCAGCTGGGTAAGAGTTACTCACTGTGTAACTGTTCTGGGATGTGTTTATTCAGCAGGGTAATGGTTACTCACTGTGTGACTGTACTGGGATGTGTTTATTCAGCAGAGTAAGGGTTACTCACTGTATGACTGTACTGGGATGTGTTTATTCAGCAGTGTAAGAGTTACTCACTCTGTAACTGTACTGGGATGTGTTTATTCAGCAGGGTAATGATTACTCACTGTATAACTGTACTGGGATATGTTTATTCAGCAGGGTAAGGGTTACTCACTGTGTAACTGTACTGGGATGTGTTTATTCAGCAGGCTAAGGATTTCTCATTGTGCAACTGTACTGGATGTTTTTATTCAGCAGAGTAAGGATTAGTCACTGTGTAACTGTGCTGGATGTGTTTATTCAGCAGAGTAAGAATTATTCACTGTGTAACTGTACTGGGATGTGTTTATTCAGCAGAGTAAGGATTACTCACTGTGTAACTGTACTGGGATGTGTTTATTCAGCAGGGTGAGAGTTACTCACTGTGTAACTGTACTGGGATGTGTTTATTCAGCAGGATAAGGATTACTCACTGTGTAACTGTACTGGGATGTGTTTATTCAGCAGGGTGAGAGTTACTCACTGTGTAACTGTACTGGGATGTGTTTATTCAGCAGGGTAAGGATTACTCACTGTGTGACTGTACTGGAATGTGTTTATTCAGCAGGGTAAGGGTTACTCAGTGTGTGACGGTACTGGGATGTGTTTATTCAGCAGAGTAAGGATTACTCACTGTGTAACTGTACTGGGATGTGTTTATTCAGCAAGGTAAGGGTTACTCACTGTGTTACTGTACTGGGATGTGTTTATAAGCAGGGTAAGGATTACTCACTGTGTGACTGTACTGGAATGTGTTTATTCACCAGGGAAAGGGTTACTCACTGTGTGACTGCACTGGGATGCGTTTATTCAGCACAGTAAGGATTACTCACTGTGTAACTGTACTGGGATGTGTTTATTCAGTGGGGTAAGGGTTACTCACTGTGTAACTGTACTGGGATGTGTTTATTCAGCAGGGTAAGGGTTACTCACGGTGTAACTGTACTGGGATGTGTTTATTCAGCAGGGTAAGGAATACTCACTGTAACTGTACTGGGATGTGTTTATTCAGCAGGGTAAGGATTACTCACTGTGTAACTGTACTGGGATGTGTTTATTCAGCAGGGTAATGGTTACTCACTGTGTGACTGTACTGGGATGTGTTTATTCAGCAGAGTAAGGGTTGCTCACTGTATGACTGTACTGGGATGTGTTTGTTCAGTAGGGTAAGAGTTATTCACTGTGTAACTGTACTGGGATGTGTTTATTCAGCAGAGTAAGGGTTACTCACTGTGTAACTTTACTGGGATGTGTTTATTCAGCAGAGTAAGGGTTACTCACTGTGTAACTATACTATGATGTGTTTATTCAGCAGGGTAAGGATTACTCACTGGGTAACTGTACTGCGATGTGTTTATTCAGCAGAGTAAGGGTTACTCACTGTGTAACTATACTATGATGTGTTTATTCAGCAGGGTAAGGGTTACTCACTGTGTAACTGTACTGGGATTTGTTTATTCAGCAGAGTAAGGATGACTCACTGTGTAAATGTACTGGGATGTGTTTATTGAGCAGGCTAAGGATTACTCACTTTGTAGCTGTACTGGGATGTGTTTATTCAGCAGGGTAAGAGTTACTCACTGTGTAACTGAACTGGGATGTGTTTATTCAGCAGGGTAATGGTTCCTCACTGTGTGACTGTACTGGGATGTGTTTATTCAGCAGAGTAAGGGTTACTCACTGTATGACTGTACTGGGATGTGTTTATTCAGCAGGGTAAGAGTAACTCACTGTGTAACTGTATTGGGATGTGTTTATTCAGCAGAGTAAGAATTATTCACTGTGTAACTGTACTGGGTTGTGTTTATTCAGCAGGGTAAGGGTTACTTACTGTGTAACTGTACTGTGATGTGTTTATTCAGCAGGGTAAGGATTACTCACTGTGTAACTGTACTGGGATGTGTTTATTCAGCAGGCTAAGAGTTACTCACTGTGCAACTGTACTGGGATGTGTTTATTCAGCAAGGGTAATGGTTACTCACTGTGTGACTGTACTGGGATGTGTTTATTCAGCAGAGTAAGGGTTACTCACTGTATGACTGTACTGGGTTGTGTTTATTCAGCAGAGTAAGGATTACTCACTGTGTAACTGTACTGGGATGTGTTTATTCAGCAGGGTAAGGATTACTCACTGTGTAACTGTACTGGGAAGTGTTTATTTAGCAGGGTAAGGATTACTCACTGTGTAACTGTACTGGGATGTGTTTATTCAGCAGGGTAAGGATTACGCACAGTGTAACTGTACTGGGATGTGTTTATTCAGCAGGCTAAGGATTACTCATTGTGTAACTGTACTGGATGTGTTTATTCAGCAGAGTAAGGATTAGTCACTGTGTAACTGTACTGGGATGTGTTTATTCAGCAGAGTAAGGATTACTCACTGTGTAACTGTACTGGGATGTGTTTATTCAGCAGAGTAAGGATTACTCACTGTGTAACTGTACTGGGATGCGTTTATTCAGCATGGTGAGAGTTACTCACTGTGTAACTGTTCTGGGATGTATTTATTCAGCAGGATAAGGATTACTCACTGTGTAACTGTACTGGGATGTGCTTATTCAGCAGGGTGACAGTTACTCACTGTGTAACTGTACTGGGATGTGTTTATTCAGCAGAGTAAGGATTACTCAATGTGTAACTGTATTGGGATGTCTTTATTCAGCATGGTAAGGGTTAGTCACTGTGTAACTGTACTGGGATGTGTTTATTCTGCAGGGTAAGGGTTACTCACTGTGTGACTGCACTGGAATGTGTTTATTCAGCAGGGTAAGGATTACTCACTGTGTGACAGTACTGGAATGTGTTTATTCAGCAGGGAAAGGGTTACTCACTGTGTGACTGTACTGGGATGCGTTTATTCTGCACAGTAAGGATTAGTCACTGTGTAACTGTACTGGGATGTGTTTATTCAGCAGGGTAAGGGTTACTCACTGTGTAACTGTACTGGAATATGTTTATTCAGCAGAGTAAGAATTACTCACTGTGTAACTGTACTGGGATGTGTTTATTCAGCGGGGTAAGGGTTACTCACTGTGTAACTGTACTGGGATGTGTTTATTCAGCAGGGTAAGGGTTACTCACGGTGTACCTGTACTGGGATGTGTTTATTCAGCAGGGTAAGGAATACTCACTGTAACTGTACTGGGATGTGTTTATTCAGCAGAGTAAGGATTACTCACTGTGTAACTGTACTGGGATGTGTTTTTTCAGCAGGGTAATGGTTACTCACTGTGTGACTGTACTGGGATGTGTTTATTCAGCAGAGTAAGGGTTGCTCACTGTATGACTGTACTGGGATGTGTTTGTTCAGTAGGGTAAGAGTTACTCACTGTGTAACTGTACTGGGATGTGTTTATTCAGCAGAGTTAGGGTTACTCACTGTGTAACTGAACTGGGATGTGTTTATTCATCAGAGTAAGGGTTACTCACTGTGTAACTATACTATGATGTGTTTATTCAGCAGGGCAAGGATTACTCACTGTGTAACTGTACTGGGATGTGTTTATTCAGCAGAGTAAGGGTTACTCACTGTTTAACTGTACTGGGATTTGTTTATTCAGCAGAGTAAGGATGACTCACTGTGTAAATGTACTGGGATGTGTTTGTTCAGCAGGTTAAGGATTACTCACTGTGTAGCTGTACTGGGATGTGTTTATTCAGCAGGGTAAGAGTTACTCACTGTGTAACTGTACTGGGATGTGTTTATTCAGCAGGGTAATGGTTCCTCACTGTGTGACTGTACTGGGATGTGTTTATTCAGCAGAGTAAGGTTTACTCACTGTATGACTGTACTGGGATGTGTTTATTCAGCAGGGTAAGAGTAACTGACTGTGTAACTGTATTGGGATGTGTTTATTCAGCAGGGTATGGATTACTCACTGTGTAACTATACTGGGATGTGTTTATTCAGCAGGGTAAGGATTACTCACTGTGTAACTGTACTGGAATATGTTTATTCAGCAGAGTAAGAATTACTCACTGTGTAACTGTACTGGGATGTGTTTATTCAGCAGGGTAAGGGTTACTTACTGTGTAACTGTACTGGGATGTGTTTATTCAGCAGGGTAAGTATTACTCACTGTGTAACTGTACTGGGATGTGTTTATTCAGCAGGGTAACAGTTACTCACTGTGTAACTGTACTGGGATGTGTTTATTCAGCAGGGTAATGCTTACTCACTGTGTGACTGTACTGGGATGTGTTTATTCAGCAGAGTAAGGGTTACTCACTGTATGACTGTACTGGGATGTGTTTATTCAGCAGGGTAAGAGTTACTCACTGTGTAACTGTACTGGGATTTGCGTATTCAGCAGAGTAAGGATTTCTCACTGTGTAACTGTACTGGGATGTTTTTATTCAGCAGGGTAAGGATTACTCACTCTGTTACTGTACTGGGATGTGTTTATTCAGCAGGGTAAGGATTACTCACTGTGTAACTGTACTGGGATGTGTTTATTCTGCAGGGTAAGGATTACGCACAGTGTAACTGTACTGGGATGTGTTTATTCAGCAGGCTAAGGTTAACTCATTGTGTAACTGTACTGGATGTGTTTATTCAGCATGGTGAGAGTTACTCACTGTGTAACTGTTCTGCGATGTATTTATTCAGCAGGATAAGGATTACTCACTGTGTAACTGTACTGGGATGTGCTTATTCAGCAGGGTGACAGTTACTCACTGTGTAACTCTACTGGGATGTGTTTATTCAGCAGGATAAGGATTACTCACTGTGTAACTGTACTGGGATGTGTTTAATCAGCAGGGTGAGAGTTACTCATTGTGTAACTGTACTGGGATGTGTTTATTCAGCAGAGTAAGGATTACTCACTGTGTGACTGTACTGGAATGTGTTTATTCAGCAGGGTAAGGGTTACTCACTGTGTGACTGTACTTGGATGTGTTTATTCAGCAGAGTAAGGATTACTCACTGTGTAACTGTACTGGGATGTGTTTATTCAGCAGGGTAAGGGTTACTCACTGCGTGACTGTACTGGAATGTGTTTATTCAGCAGGGTAAGGGTTACTCACTGTGTGACTGTACTGGGATGCGTTTATTCAGCAGAGTAAGAATTACTCACTGTGTAACTGTACTGGGATGTGTTTATTCAGCGGGGTAAGGATTACTCACTGTGTAACTGTACTGGGATGTGTTTATTCAGCAGTGTAAGGGATACTCACGGAGTAACTGTACTGGGATGTGTTTATTCAGCAGGGTAAGGATTACTCACTGTAACTGTACTGGCATGTGTTTATTCAGCAGGGTAAGGATTACTCACTGTGTAACTGTACTGGGATGTGTTTATTCAGCAGGGTAATGGTTACTGACTGTGTGACTTTACTGGATGTGTTTATTCAGCTGAGTAAGGGTTACTCACTGTATGACTGTACAGGGATGTGTTTGTTCATCAGGGTAAGAGTTGCTCACTGTGTAACTGTACTGGGATGTGTTTATTCAGCAGAGTAAGGGTTACTCACTGTGTAACTGTACTGGGATGTGTTTATTCAGCAGGGTAATGGTTACTCACTGTGTGACTGTACTGGGATGTGTTTATTCAGCAGAGTAAGGGTTTCTCACTGTATGAATGTACAGGGATGTGTTTGTTCAGCAGGGTAAGAGTTACTCACTGTGTAACTGTACTGGGATGTCTTTATTCAGCAGAGTAAGGATTACTCACTGTGTAACTGTACTGGGATATGTTTATTCAGCAGGGTGAGAGTTACTCACTGTGTAACTGTACTGGGATGTGTTTATTCAGCAGGGTAAGGATTACTCACTGTGTGACTATACTGGAATGTGTTTATTCAGCAGGGTAAGGGTTACTCACTGTGTGACTGTACTGGGATGTGTTTATTCAGCAGAGTAAGGATTACTCACTCTGTAACTGTACTGGGATGTGTTTATTCAGCAGGGTAAGGGTTACTCACTGTGTAACTGTACTGGGATGTGTTTATTCAGCAGGGTAAGGGTTACTCACTGTGTGACTGTACTGGAATGTGTTTATTCATCAGGGTAAGGGTTACTCACTGTGTGACTGTACTGGGATGCGTTTATTCAGCAGAGTAAGGATTAATCACTGTGTAACTGTACTGGGATGTGTTTATTCAGCAGGGTAAGGGTTACTCACTGTGTAAATGTACTGGAATATCTTTATTCAGCAGAGTAAGAATTACTCACTGTGTAACTGTACTGGGATGTGTTTATTCAGCGGGGTAAGGGTTATTCACGGTGTAACTGTACTGGGATGTGTTTATTCAGCAGGGTATGGATTACTCATTGTAACTGTACTGGGATGTGTTTATTCAGCAGGGTAAGGATTACTCACTGTGTAACTGTACTGGGATGTGTTTATTCAGCAGGGTAAGGATTACTCACTGTGTAACTGTACTGGGATGTGTTTATTCAGCTGGGTAAGAGTTACTCACTGTGTAAATGTACTGGGATGTGTTTATTCAGCAGGGTAATGGTTACTCACTGTGTGACTGTACTGGGATGTGTTTATTCAGCAGAGTAAGGGTTACTCACTGTATGACTGTACTGGGATTTGTTTATAAGCAGGGTAAGAGTTACTCACTGTGAAACTGTACTGGGATGTGTTTATTCAGCAGAGTAAGGATTACTCACTGTGTAACTGTACTGGGATCTGTTTATTCAGCAGGGTAAGGATTACTCACTGTGTAACTGTACTGGGATATGTTTATTCAGCATGGTAAGGGTTACTCACTGTGTAACTGTACTGGGATGTGTTTATTCAGCAGAGTAAGGATGACTCACTGTGTAACTGTACTGGGATGTGTTTATTCAGCAGGCTAAGGATTACTCATTGTGCAACTGTACTGGATGTGTTTATTCAGCAGAGTAAGGATTAGTCACTGTGTAACTGTACTGGATGTGTTCATTCAGCAGAGTAAGGATTACTCACTGTGTAACTGTACTGGGATGTGTTTATTCAGCAGGGTAAGGGTTACTCACTGTATAACTGTACTGGGATGTGTTTATTCAGCAGAGTAAGGATTACTCACTGTGTAACTGTACTGGGATGTGTTTATTCAGCAGAGTAAGGATTACTCACTGTATGACTGTACTGGGATGTGTTTATTCAGCAGGGTAAGAGTTAGTCACTGTGTAACTGTACTGGGATGTGTTTATTCAGCAGGGTAAGGTTTACTCACTGTGTAACTGTACTGGGTTGTGTTTATTCAGCAGGGTAAGGGTTACTCACTGTGTAATTGTACTGGGATGTGTTTATTCAGCAGAGTAAGGATTACTCACTGTGTAACAGTACTGGGATGTGTTTATTCAGCAGGCTAAAGATTACTCATTGTGTAACTGTACGGGATCTGTTTATTCAGCAGAGTAAGGATTACTCACTGTGTAACTGTACTGGGATGTTTTTATTCAGCAGGGTAAGGGTTACTCACTGTGTAACTGTACTGGGATGTGTTTATTCAGCAGAGTAAGCATTACTCACTGTGTAACTGTACTGGGATGTGTTTATTCAGCAGAGTAAGGATTACTCACTGTGTAACTGTACTGGGATGTGTTTATTCAGCAGAGTGAGAGTTACTCACTGTGTAACTGTACTGGGATGTATTTATTCAGCAGGATAATGATTACTCACTGTGTAACTGTACTGGGATGTGTTTATTCAGCAGGTTGAGAGTTACTCACTGTGTAACTGTACTGGGATGTGTTTATTCTGCAGAGTAAGGATTACTCACTATGTAACTCTACTGGCATGTGTTTATTCAGCAGGGTAATGGTTACTCACTGTGTAACTGTACTGGGATGTGTTTATTCAGCAGGGTAAGGGTTACTCACTGTGTGACTGTACTGGAATGTGTTTATTCAGCAGGGTAAGGGTTACTCACTGTGTGACTGTACTGGGATGCGTTTATTCAGCAGAGTAAGGATTACTCACTGTGTAACTGTACTGGGATGTGTTTATTCAGCAGAGTAAGGGTTACTCACTGTGTAACTGTAATGGAATATGTTTATTCAGCAGAGTAAGAATTACTCACTGTGTAACTGTACTGGGATGTGTTTATTCAGTGGGGTAAGGGTTACTCACCTTGTCACTGTACTGGGATGTGTTTATCCACCAGGGTAAGGGTTACGCACGGTGTAACTGTACTGCGATGTTTTTATTCAGCAGGGTAAGGATTACTCACTGTAACTGTACTGGGATGTGTTTATTCAGCAGGGTAAGGATTACTCACTGTGTAACTGTACTGGGATGTGTTTATTCAGCAGGGTAAGGATTACTCACTGTGTAACTGTACTGGGATGTGTTTATTCAGCTGGGTAATGGTTACTCACTGTGTGACTGTACTGGGATGTGTTTATTCAGCAGAGTAAGGGTTACTCACTGTATGACTGTACTGGGATGTGTTTATTCAGCAGGGTAAGAGTTACTCACTCTGTAACTGTACTGGGATGTGTTTATTCAGCACAGTCAGGATTACTCTCTGTTTAACTGTACTGGGATGTGTTTATTCAGCAGGGTAATGGTTACTCACTGTGTGACTGTACTGGGATGTGTTTATTCATCAGAGTAAGGGTTACTCACTGTATGACTGTACTGGGATGTGTTTATTCAGCAGGGTAAGAGTTACTCACTCTGTAACTGTACTGGGATGTGTTTATTCAGCACAGTCAGGATTACTCTCTGTTTAACTGTACTGGGATGTGTTTATTCAGCAGGCTAAGGATTTCTCATTGTGCAACTGTACTGGATGTTTTTATTCAGCAGAGTAAGGATTAGTCACTGTGTAACTGTGCTGGATGTGTTTATTCAGCAGAGTAAGGATTATTCACTGTGTAACTGTACTGGGATGTGTTTATTCAGCAGGGTAAGGGTTACTCACTGTGTAACTGTACTGGGATGTGTTTATTCAGCAGAGTAAGGATTACTCACTGTGTAACTATACTGGGATGTGTTTATTCAGCAGAGTAAGGATTACTCACTGTGTAACTGTACTGGGATGTGTTTACTCAGCAGGGTAAGAGTTACTCACTGTGTAACTGTACTGGGATATGTTTATTCAGCAGGATAAGGATTACTCACTGTGTAACTGTACTGGGATGTGTTTATTCAGCAGGGTGAGAGTTACTCACTGTGTAAGTGTACTGGGATGTGTTTATTCAGCAGGGTAAGGATTACTCACTGTGTGACTGTACTGGAATGTGTTTATTCAGCAGGGTAAGGGTTACTCAGTGTGTGACGGTACTGGGATGTGTTTATTCACCAGAGTAAGGATTACTCACTGTGTAACTGTACTGGGATGTGTTCATTCAGCAAGGTAAGGGTTACTCACTGTGTTACTGTACTGGGATGTGTTTATTCAGCAGGGTAAGGATTACTCACTGTGTGACTGTACTGGAATGTGTTTATTCAGCAGGGAAAGGGTTACTCACTGTGTTACTGTACTGGGATGTGTTTATTCAGCAGGGTAAGGATTACTCACTGTGTGACTGTACTGGAATGTGTATATTCAGCAGGGTAAGGGTTACTCAGTGTGTGACTGTACTGGGATGCGTTTATTCAGCAGAGTAAGAATTACTCACTGTGTAACTGTACTGGGATGTGTTTATTCAGCGGGGTAAGGATTACTCACTGTGTAACTGTACTGGGATGTGTTTATTCAGCAGTGTAAGGGATACTCACGGAGTAACTGTACTGGGATGTGTTTATTCAGCAGGGTAAGGATTACTCACTGTAACTGTACTGGCATGTGTTTATTCAGCAGGGTAAGGATTACTCACTGTGTAACTGTACTGGGATGTGTTTATTCAGCAGGGTAATGGTTACTCACTGTATGACTGTACAGGGATGTGTTTGTTCATCAGGGTAAGAGTTACTCACTGTGTAACTGTACTGGGATGTGTTTATTCAGCAGAGTAAGGGTTACTCACTGTGTAACTGTACTGGGATGTGTTTATTCAGCAGGGTAATGGTTACTCACTGTGTGACTGTACTGGGATGTGTTTATTCAGCAGAGTAAGGGTTACTCACTGTATGAATGTACAGGGATGTGTTTGTTCAGCAGGGTAAGAGTTACTCACTGTGTAACTGTACTGGGATGTCTTTATTCAGCAGAGTAAGGATTACTCACTGTGTAACTGTACTGGGATATGTTTATTCAGCAGGGTGAGAGTTACTCACTGTGTAACTGTACTGGGATGTGTTTATTCAGCAGGGTAAGGATTACTCACTGTGTGACTATACTGGAATGTGTTTATTCAGCAGGGTAAGGGTTACTCACTGTGTGACTGTACTGGGATGTGTTTATTCAGCAGAGTAAGGATTACTCACTCTGTAACTGTACTGGGATGTGTTTATTCAGCAGGGTAAGGGTTACTCACTGTGTAACTGTACTGGGATGTGTTTATTCAGCAGGGTAAGGGTTACTCACTGTGTGACTGTACTGGAATGTGTTTATTCAGCAGGGTAAGGGTTACTCACTGTGTGACTGTACTGGGATGCGTTTATTCAGCAGAGTAAGGATTAATCACTGTGCAACTGTACTGGGATGTGTTTATTCAGCAGGGTAAGGGTTACTCACTGTGTAAATGTACTGGAATATCTTTATTCAGCAGAGTAAGAATTACTCACTGTGTAACTGTACTGGGATGTGTTTATTCAGCGGGGTAAGGGTTATTCACGGTGTAACTGTACTGGGATGTGTTTATTCAGCAGGGTATGGATTACTCATTGTAACTGTACTGGGATGTGTTTATTCAGCAGGGTAAGGATTACTCACTGTGTAACTGTACTGGGATGTGTTTATTCAGCAGGGTAAGGATTACTCACTGTGTAACTGTACTGGGATGTGTTTATTCAGCTGGGTAAGAGTTACTCACTGTGTAAATGTACTGGGATGTGTTTATTCAGCAGGGTAATGGTTACTCACTGTGTGACTGTACTGGGATGTGTTTATTCAGCAGAGTAAGGGTTACTCACTGTATGACTGTACTGGGATTTGTTTATTCAGCAGGGTAAGAGTTACTCACTGTGAAACTGTACTGGGATGTGTTTATTCAGCAGAGTAAGGATTACTCACTGTGTAACTGTACTGGGATCTGTTTATTCAGCAGGGTAAGGATTACTCACTGTGTAACTGTACTGGGATATGTTTATTCAGCATGGTAAGGGTTACTCACTGTGTAACTGTACTGGGATGTGTTTATTCAGCAGAGTAAGGATGACTCACTGTGTAACTGTACTGGGATGTGTTTATTCAGCAGGCTAAGGATTACTCATTGTGCAACTGTACTGGATGTGTTTATTCAGCAGAGTAAGGATTAGTCACTGTGTAACTGTACTGGATGTGTTCATTCAGCAGAGTAAGGATTACTCACTGTGTAACTGTACTGGGATGTGTTTATTCAGCAGGGTAAGGGTTACTCACTGTATAACTGTACTGGGATGTGTTTATTCAGCAGAGTAAGGATTACTCACTGTGTAACTGTACTGGGATGTGTTTATTCAGCAGAGTAAGGATTACTCACTGTATGACTGTACTGGGATGTGTTTATTCAGCAGGGTAAGAGTTAGTCACTGTGTAACTGTACTGGGATGTGTTTATTCAGCAGGGTAAGGTTTACTCACTGTGTAACTGTACTGGGTTGTGTTTATTCAGCAGGGTAAGGGTTACTCACTGTGTAATTGTACTGGGATGTGTTTATTCAGCAGAGTAAGGATTACTCACTGTGTAACAGTACTGGGATGTGTTTATTCAGCAGGCTAAAGATTACTCATTGTGTAACTGTACGGGATCTGTTTATTCAGCAGAGTAAGGATTACTCACTGTGTAACTGTACTGGGATGTTTTTATTCAGCAGGGTAAGGGTTACTCACTGTGTAACTGTACTGGGATGTGTTTATTCAGCAGAGTAAGCATTACTCACTGTGTAACTGTACTGGGATGTGTTTTTTCAGCAGAGTAAGGATTACTCACTGTGTAACTGTACTGGGATGTGTTTATTCAGCAGAGTGAGAGTTACTCACTGTGTGACTGTACTGGGATGTATTTATTCAGCAGGATAATGATTACTCACTGTGTAACTGTACTGGGATGTGTTTATTCAGCAGGTTGAGAGTTACTCACTGTGTAACTGTACTGGGATGTGTTTATTCTGCAGAGTAAGGATTACTCACTATGTAACTCTACTGGCATGTGTTTATTCAGCAGGGTAAGGGTTACTCACTGTGTAACTGTACTGGGATGTGTTTATTCAGCAGGGTAAGGGTTACTCACTGTGTGACTGTACTGGAATGTGTTTATTCAGCAGGGTAAGGGTTACTCACTGTGTGACTGTACTGGGATGCGTTTATTCAGCAGAGTAAGGATTACTCACTGTGTAACTGTACTGGGATGTGTTTATTCAGCAGAGTAAGGGTTACTCACTGTGTAACTGTAATGGAATATGTTTATTCAGCAGAGTAAGAATTACTCACTGTGTAACTGTACTGGGATGTGTTTATTCAGTGGGGTAAGGGTTACTCACCTTGTCACTGTACTGGGATGTGTTTATCCACCAGGGTAAGGGTTACGCACGGTGTAACTGTACTGCGATGTTTTTATTCAGCAGGGTAAGGATTACTCACTGTAACTGTACTGGGATGTGTTTATTCAGCAGGGTAAGGATTACTCACTGTGTAACTGTACTGGGATGTGTTTATTCAGCAGGGTAAGGATTACTCACTGTGTAACTGTACTGGGATGTGTTTATTCAGCTGGGTAATGGTTACTCACTGTGTGACTGTACTGGGATGTGTTTATTCAGCAGAGTAAGGGTTACTCACTGTATGACTGTACTGGGATGTGTTTATTCAGCAGGGTAAGAGTTACTCACTCTGTAACTGTACTGGGATGTGTTTATTCAGCACAGTCAGGATTACTCTCTGTTTAACTGTACTGGGATGTGTTTATTCAGCAGGGTAATGGTTACTCACTGTGTGACTGTACTGGGATGTGTTTATTCATCAGAGTAAGGGTTACTCACTGTATGACTGTACTGGGATGTGTTTATTCAGCAGGGTAAGAGTTACTCACTCTGTAACTGTACTGGGATGTGTTTATTCAGCACAGTCAGGATTACTCTCTGTTTAACTGTACTGGGATGTGTTTATTCAGCAGGCTAAGGATTTCTCATTGTGCAACTGTACTGGATGTTTTTATTCAGCAGAGTAAGGATTAGTCACTGTGTAACTGTGCTGGATGTGTTTATTCAGCAGAGTAAGGATTATTCACTGTGTAACTGTACTGGGATGTGTTTATTCAGCAGGGTAAGGGTTACTCACTGTGTAACTGTACTGGGATGTGTTTATTCAGCAGAGTAAGGATTACTCACTGTGTAACTATACTGGGATGTGTTTATTCAGCAGAGTAAGGATTACTCACTGTGTAACTGTACTGGGATGTGTTTACTCAGCAGGGTAAGAGTTACTCACTGTGTAACTGTACTGGGATATGTTTATTCAGCAGGATAAGGATTACTCACTGTGTAACTGTACTGGGATGTGTTTATTCAGCAGGGTGAGAGTTACTCACTGTGTAAGTGTACTGGGATGTGTTTATTCAGCAGGGTAAGGATTACTCACTGTGTGACTGTACTGGAATGTGTTTATTCAGCAGGGTAAGGGTTACTCAGTGTGTGACGGTACTGGGATGTGTTTATTCACCAGAGTAAGGATTACTCACTGTGTAACTGTACTGGGATGTGTTCATTCAGCAAGGTAAGGGTTACTCACTGTGTTACTGTACTGGGATGTGTTTATTCAGCAGGGTAAGGATTACTCACTGTGTGACTGTACTGGAATGTGTTTATTCAGCAGGGAAAGGGTTACTCACTGTGTGTCTGTACTGGGATGCGTTTATTCAGCACAGTAAGGATTACTCACTGTGTAACTGTACTGGGATGTGTTTATTCAGCGGGGTAAGGGTTACTCACTGTGTAACTGTACTGGGATGTGTTTATTCAGTGGGGTAAGGGTTACTCACCTTGTAACTGTACTGGGATGTGTTTATCCACCAGGGTAAGGGTTACGCACGGTGTAACTGTACTGGGATGTGTTTATTCAGCAGGGTAAGGATTACTCACTGTAACTGTACTGGGATGTGTTTATTCAGCAGGGTAAGGATTACTCACTGTGTAACTGTACTGGGATGTGTTTATTCAGCAGGGTAAGGATTACTCACTGTGTAACTGTACTGGGATGTGTTTATTCAGCTGGGTAAGAGTTACTCACTGTGTAACTGTTCTGGGATGTGTTTATTCAGCAGGGTAATGGTTACTCACTGTGTGACTGTACTGGGATGTGTTTATTCAGCAGAGTAAGGGTTACTCACTGTATGACTGTACTGGGATGTGTTTATTCAGCAGGGTAAGAGTTACTCACTCTGTAACTGTACTGGGATGTGTTTATTCAGCACAGTCAGGATTACTCTCTGTTTAACTGTACTGGGATGTGTTTATTCAGCAGGGTAAGGATTACTCACTGTATAACTGTACTGGGATATGTTTATTCAGCAGGGTAAGGGTTACTCACTGTGTAACTGTACTGGGATGTGTTTATTCAGCAGTGTAAGGATGACTCACTGTGTAACTGTACTGGGATGTGTTTATTCAGCAGGCTAAGGATTTCTCATTGTGCAACTGTACTGGATGTTTTTATTCAGCAGAGTAAGGATTAGTCATTGTGTAACTGTGCTGGATGTGTTTATTCAGCAGGCTAAGGGTTACTCACTGTGTAACTGTACTGGGATGTGTTTATTCAGCAGAGTAAGGATTACTCACTGTGTAACTGCACTGGGATGTGTTTATTCAGCAGAGTAAGGATTACTCACTGTGTAACTGTACTGGGATGTGTTTATTCAGCAGGGTGAGAGTTACTCACTGTGTAACTGTACTGGGATGTGTTTATTCAGCAGGATAAGGATTACTCACTGTGTAACTGTACTGAGATGTGTTTATTCAGCAGGGTGAGAGTTACTCACTGTGTAACTGTACTGGGATGTGTTTATTCAGCAGGGTAAGGATTACTCACTGTGTGACTGTACTGGCATGTGTTTATTCAGCAGGGTAAGGGTTACTCAGTGTGTGACTGTACTGGGATGTGTGTATTCAGCAGAGTAAGGATTACTCACTGTGTAACTGTACTGGGATGTGTTTATTCAGCAAGGTAAGGGTTACTCACTGTGTTACTGTACTGGGATGTGTTTATTCAGCAGGGTAAGGATTACTCAGTGTGTGACTGTACTGGAATGTGTTTATTCTGCAGAGAAAGGGTTACTCACTGTGTGACTGTACTGGGATGCGTTTATTCAGCACAGTAAGGATTACTCACTGTGTAACTGTACTGGGATGTGTTTATTCAGCGGGGTAAGGATTACTCACTGTGTAACTGTACTGGGATGTGTTTATTCAGCAGGGTAAGGGTTACTCACGGTGTAACTGTACTGGGATGTGTTTATTCAGCAGGGTAAGGAATACTCACTGTAACTGTACTGGGATGTGTTTATTCAGCAGGGTAAGTATTACTCACTGTGTAACTGTACTGGGATGTGTTTATTCAGCAGGGTAATGGTTACTCACTGTGTGACTGTACTGGGATGTGTTTATTCAACAGAGTAAGGGTTGCTCACTGTATGACTGTACTGGGATGTGTTTGTTCAGTAGGGTAAGAGTTATTCACTGTGTAACTGTACTGGGATGTGTTTATTCAGCAGAGTAAGGGTTACTCACTGTGTAACTGTACTGGGATGTGTTTATTCAGCAGAGTAAGGGTTACTCACTGTGTAACTATACTATGATGTGTTTATTCAGCAGGGTAAGGATTACTCACTGGGTAACTGTACTGGGATGTGTTTAATCAGCAGAGTAAGGGTTACTCACTGTGTAACTGTACTGGGATTTGTTTATTCAGCAGAGTAAGGATGACTCACTGTGTAAATGTACTGGGATGTGTTTATTGAGCAGGCTAAGGATTACTCACTGTGTATCTGTACTGGGATGTGTTTATTCAGCAGGGTAAGAGTTACTCACTGTGTAACTGTACTGGGATGTGTTTATTCAGCAGGGTAATGGTTCCTCACTGTGTGACTGTACTGGGATGTGTTTATTCAGCAGAGTAAGGGTTACTCACTGTATGACTGTACTGGGATGTGTTTATTCAGCAGGGTAAGAGTAACTCACTGTGTAACTGTATTGGGATGTGTTTATTCAGCAGAGTAAGAATTACTCACTGTGTAACTGTACTGGGATGTGTTTATTCAGCAGGGTAAGGGTAACTTACTGTGTAACTGTACTGTGATGTGTTTATTCAGCAGGGTAAGGATTACTCACTGTGTAACTGTACTGGGATGTGTTTATTCAGCAGGCTAAGAGTTACTCACTGTGCAACTGTACTGGGATGTGTTTATTCAGCAGGGTAATGGTTACTCACTGTGTGACTGTACTGGGATGTGTTTATTCAGCAGAGTAAGGGTTACTCACTGTATGACTGTACTGGGATGTGTTTATTCAGCAGAGTAAGGATTACTCACTGTGTAACTGTACTGGGATGTGTTTATTCAGCAGGGTAAGGATTACTCACTGTGTAACTGTACTGGGAAGTGTTTATTCAGCAGGGTAAGGATTACTCACTGTGTAACTGTACTGGGATGTGTTTATTCAGCAGGGTAAGGATTACGCAAAGTGTAACTGTACTGGGATGTGTTTATTCAGCAGGCTAAGGATTACTCATTGTGTAACTGTACTGGATGTGTTTATTCAGCAGAGTAAGGATTAGTCACTGTGTAACTGTACTGGGATGTGTTTATTCAGCAGGGTAAGGGTTACTCACTGTGTAACTGTACTGGGATGTGTTTACTCAGCAGAGTAAGGATTACTCACTGTGTAACTGTACTGGGATGTGTTTATTCAGCAGAGTAAGGATTACTCACTGTGTAACTGTACTGGGATGCGTTTATTCAGCATGGTGAGAGTTACTCACTGTGTAACTGTTCTGGGATGTATTTATTCAGCAGGATAACGATTACTCACTGTGTAACTGTACTGGGATGTGCTTATTCAGCAGGGTGACAGTTACTCACTGTGTAACTGTACTGGGATGTGTTTATTCAGCAGAGAAAGGATTACTCACTGTGTAACTGTATTGGGATGTCTTTATTCAGCATGGTAAGGGTTACTCACTGTGTAACTGTACTGGGATGTGTTTATTCTGCAGGGTAAGGGTTACTCACTGTGTGACTGCACTGGAATGTGTTTATTCAGCAGGGTAAGGATTACTCACTGTGTGACAGTACTGGAATGTGTTTATTCAGCAGGGAAAGGGTTACTCACTGTGTGACTGTACTGGGATGCGTTTATTCAGCACAGTAAGGATTACTCACTGTGTAACTGTACTGGGATGTGTTTATTCAGCAGGGTAAGGGTTACTCATTGTGTAACTGTACTGGAATATGTTTATTCAGCAGAGTAAGAATTACTCACTGTGTAACTGTACTGGGATGTGTTTATTCAGCGGGGTAAGGGTTACTCACTGTGTAACTGTACTGGGATGTGTTTATTCAGCATGGTAAGGGTTACTCACGGTGTAACTGTACTGGGATGTGTTTATTCAGCAGGGTAAGGAATACTCACTGTAACTGTACTGGGATGTGTTTATTCAGCAGAGTAAGGATTACTCACTGTGTAACTGTACTGGGATGTGTTTTTTCAGCAGGGTAATGGTTACTCACTGTGTGACTGTACTGGGATGTGTTTATTCAGCAGAGTAAGGGTTGCTCACTGTATGACTGTACTGGGATGTGTTTGTTCAGTAGGGTAAGAGTTACTCACTGTGTAACTGTACTGGGATGTGTTTATTCAGCAGAGTTAGGGTTACTCACTGTGTAACTGAACTGGGATGTGTTTATTCAGCAGAGTAAGGGTTACTCACTGTGTAACTATACTATGATGTGTTTATTCAGCAGGGTAAGGATTACTCACTGTGTAACAGTACTGGGATGTGTTTATTCTGCAGAGTAAGGGTTATTCACTTTGTAACTATACTGGGATTTGTTTATTCAGCAGAGTAAGGATGACTCACTGTGTAAATGTACTGGGATGTGTTTATTCAGCAGGCTAAGGATTACTCACTGTGTAGCTGTACTGGGATGTGTTTATTCAGCAGGGTAAGAGTTACTCACTGTGTAACTGTACTGGGATGTGTTTATTCACTAGGGTAATGGTTCCTCACTGTGTGACTGTACTGGGATGTGTTTATTCAGCAGAGTAAGGGTTACTCACTGTATGACTGTACTGGGATGTGTTTATTCAGCAGGGTAAGAGTAACTCACTGTGTAACTGTATTGGGATGTGTTTATTCAGCAGGGTATGGATTACACACTGTGTAACTATACTGGGATGTGTTTATTCAGCAGGGTAAGGATTACTCACTGTGTAACTGTACTGGAATATGTTTATTCAGCAGAGTAAGAATTACTCACTGTGTAACTGTACTGGGATGTGTTTATTCAGCAGGGTAAGGGTTGCTTACTGTGTAACTGTACTGGGATGTGTTTATTCAGCAGGGTAAGGATTACTCACTGTTTAACTGTACTGGGATGTGTTTATTCAGCAGGGTAAGAGTTACTCACTGTGTAACTGTACTGGGATGTGTTTATTCAGCAGGGTAATGGTTACTCACTGTGTGACTGTACTGGGATGTGTTTATTCAGCAGAGTAAGGGTTACTCACTGTATGACTGTACTGGGATGTGTTTATTCAGCAGGGTAAGAGTTACTCACTGTGTAACTGTACTGGGATGTGCTTATTCAGCAGAGTAAGGATTTCTCACTGTGTAACTGTACTGGGATGTTTTTATTCAGCAGGGTAAGGATTACTCACTCTGTTACTGTACTGGGATGTGTTTATTCAGCAGGGTAAGGATTACTCACTGTGTAACTGTACTGGGATGTGTTTATTCAGCAGGGTAAGGATTACGCACAGTGTAACTGTACTGGGATGTGTTTATTCAGCAGGCTAAGGTTAACTCATTGTGTAACTGCACTGGATGTGTTTATTCAGCAGAGAAAGTATTAGTCACTGTGTAACTGTACTGGGATGTGTTTATTCAGCAGGGTAAGGGTTACTCACTGTGTAACTGTACTGGGATGTGTTTATTCAGCAGAGTAAGGATTACTCACTGTGTATCTGTACTGGGATGTGTTTATTCAGCAGAGTAAGGATTACTCACTGTGTAACTGTACTGGGATGTGTTTATTCAGCATGGTGAGAGTTACTCACTGTGTAACTGTTCTGCGATGTATTTATTCAGCAGGATAAGGATTACTCACTGTATAACTGTACTGGGATGTGCTTATTCAGCAGGGTGACAGTTACTCACTGTGTAACTGTACTGGGATGTGTTTATTCAGCAGAGTAAGGATTACTCACTGTGTAACTGTATTGGGATGTCTTTATTCAGCAGTGTAAGGGTTACTCACTGTGTAACTGTACTGGGATGTGTTTATTCTGCAGGGTAAGGGATACTCACTGTGTGACTGTACTGGAATCTGTTTATTCAGCAGGCTAAGTGTTACTCACTGTGTGACTGTACTGGGATGCGTTTATTCAGCAGAGTAAGGATTACTCACTGTGTAACTGTACTGGGATGTGTTTATTCAGCAGGGTAAGGGTTAGTCACTGTGTAACTGTACTGGAATATGTTTATTCAGCAGAGTAAGAATTACTCACTGTGTAACTGTACTGGGATGTGTTTATTCACCGGGGTAAGGGTTACTCACTGTGTAACTGTACTGGGATGTGTTTATTCAGCAGGGTAAGGGTTACTCACGGTGTAAATGTACTGGGATGTGTTTATTCAGCAGGGTAAGGGTTACTGACTGTATGACTGTACTGGGATGTGTTTGTTGAGCAGGATAAGTGTTACTCACTGTGTAACTGTACTGGGATGTGTTTATTCAGCAGGGTAAGGATTACTCACTGTGTAACTGTACTGGAATATGTTTATTCAGCAGAGTAAGAATTACTCACTGTGTTACTGTACTGGGATGTGTTTATTCAGCAGGGTAAGGGTTACTCACTGTGTAACTGTACTGGGATGTGTTTATTCAGCAGGGTAAGGATTACTCACTGTGTAACTGTACTGGGATGTGTTTATTCAGCAAAGGGTTACTCACTGTGTAACTGTACTGGGATGTGTTTATTCAGCAGAGTAAGGGTTACTCACTGTGCAACTGTACTGCGATGTGTTTATTCAGCAGGGTAAGGATTACTCACTGTGTAACTGTACTGGGATGTGTTTATTCAGCAGGGTAAGGGTTACTCACTGTGTAACTGTACTGGGATGTGTTTATTCAGCAGGGTAAGGATTACGCACTGTGTAACTGTACTGGGATGTGTTTATTCAGCAGGGTAAGGATTACTCACTGTGTAACTGTACTGGGATGTGTTTATTCAGCAGTGTAAGAGTTACTCACTGTGTAAATGTACTGGGATGTGTTTATTCAGCAGGGTTATGGTTACTCACTGTGTGACTGTACTGGGATGTGTTTATTCAACAGAGTAAGGGTTACTCACTGTGTGACTGTACTTGGATGTGTTTATTCAGCAGGGTAAGAGTTACTCACTGTGTAACTGTACTGGGATGTGTTTATTCATCAGAGTAAGGATTACTCACTGTGTAACTGTACTGGGATGTGTTTATTCAGCAGGGTAAGGATTACTCACTGTCTAAATGTACTGGGATGTGTTTATTCAGCAGGGTAAGGGTTACTCACTGTGTAACTGTACTGGGATATGTTTATTCAGCAGGGTAAGGGTTACTCACTGTGTAACTGTACTGGGATGTGTTTATTCAGCAGAGTAAGGATGACTCACCGTGTAACTGTACTGGGATGTATTTATTCAGCAGGCTAAGGATTACTCATTGTGTAACTGTACTGGATGTGTTTATTCAGCAGAGTTAGGATTAGTCACTGTGTAACTGTACTGGATGTGTTTATTCAGCAGAGTAAGGATTACTCACTGTGTAACTGTACTGGGATGTGTTTATTCAGCAGGGTAAGGGTTACTCACTGTGTAACTGTACTGGGATGTGTTTATTCAGCAGAGTAAGGATGACTCACTGTGTAACTGTACTGGGATGTGTTTATTCAGCTAAGGATTACTCACTGTGTAACTGTACTGGGATGTGTTTATTCAGCAGAGTAAGGATTACTCACTGTGTAACTGTACTGGGATGTGTTTATTCAGCAGAGTAAGGATTACTCACTGTGTAACTGTACTGGGATGTGTTTATTCAGCAGGGTGAGAGTTACTCACTGTGTATCTGTTCTGGGATGTATTTATTCAGCAGGATAAGGATTACTCACTGTGTAACTGTACTGGGATGTGCTTATTCAGCAGGGTGAGAGTTACTCACTGTGTAACTGTACTGGGATGTGTTTATTCAGCAGAGTAAGGATTACTCACTGTGTAACTGCACTGCGATGTGTTAATTCAGCAGGGTAAGGGTTACTCACTGTGTAACTGTACTGGGATGTGTTTATTCAGCAGGGTAAGGGTTACTCACTGTGTGACTGTACTGGGATGTGTTTATTCAGCAGGGTAATGATTACTCACTGTGTGACTGTACTGGGATGCGTTTATTCAGCAGAGTAAGGGTCACTCACTGTATGACTGTACTGGGATGTGTTTGTTCAGCAGGGTAAGAGTTATTCACTGTGTAACTGTACTGGGATGTGTTTATTCAGCAGAGTAAGGGTTACTCACTGTGTAACTCTACTGGGATGTGTTTATTCAGCAGAGTAAGGGTTACTCACTGTGTAACTATATTAGGATGTGTTTATTCAGCAGGGTAAGGATTACTCACTGTGTAACTGTACTGGGATGTGTTTATTGAGCAGGATTAGGGTTACTCACTGTGTAACTGTACTGGGATGTGTTTATTCAGCAGGGTAAGGATTACTCACTGTGTAACTGTACTGGAATATGTTTATTCAGCAGAGTAAGAATTACTCACTGTGTAACTGTACTGGGATGTGTTTATTCAGCAGGGTAAGGGTTACTCACTGTGTAACTGTACTGGGATGTGTTTATTCAGCAGGGTACGGGTTACTCACTCTGTAACTGTACTGGGATGTGTTTATTCAGCAAAGGGTTACTCACTGTGTAACTGTACAGGGATGTGTTTATTCAGCAGAGTAAGGGTTACTCACTGTATGACTGTACTTGGATGTGTTTATTCAGCAGGGTAAGAGTTACTCACTGCGTAACTGTACTGGGATGTGTTTATTCATCAGAGTAAGGATTACTCACTGTGTAACTGTACTGGGTGTGTTTTTTCAGCAGGGTAAGGATTACTCAGTGTGTAACTGTACTGGGATGTGTTTATTCAGCAAAGGGTTACTCACTGTGTAACTGTACTGGGATGTGTTTATTCAGCAGAGTAAGGGTTACTCACTGTGTAACTGTACTGGGATGTGTTAATTCAGCAGGGTAAGGGTTACTCACTGTGTAACTGTACTGGGATGTGTTTATTCTGCAGGGTAAGGGTTACTCACTGTGTGACTGTACTGGGATGTGTTTATTCAGCAGGGTAATGATTACTCACTGTGTGACTGTACTGGGATGCGTTTATTCAGCAGAGTTAGGGTCACTCACTGTATGACTGTACTGGGATGTGTTTGTTCAGCAGGGTAAGAGATATTCACTGTGTAACTGTACTGGGATGTGTTTATTCAGCAGAGTAAGGGTTACTCACTGTGTAACTCTACTGGGATGTGTTTATTCAGCAGAGTAAGGGTTACTCACTGTGTAAATATATTAGGATGTGTTTATTCAGCAGGGTAAGGATTACTCACTGTGTAACTGTACTGGGATGTGTTTATTGAGCAGGATTAGGGTTACTCACTGTGTAACATTACTGGGATGTGTTTATTCAGCAGGGTAAGGATTACTCACTGTGTAACTGTACTGGAATATGTTTATTCAGCATAGTAAGAATTAGTCACTGTGTAACTGTACTGGGATGTGTTTATTCAGCAGGGTAAGGGTTACTCAGTGTGTAACTGTACTGGGATGTGTTTATTCAGCAGGGTACGGGTTACTCACTCTGTAACTGTACTGGGATGTGTTTATTCAGCAAAGGGTTACTCACTGTGTAACTGTACTGGGATGTGTTTATTCAGCAGAGTAAGGGTTACTCACTGTATGACTGTACTTGGATGTGTTTATTCAGCAGGGTAAGAGTTACTCACTGTGTAACTGTACTGGGATGTGTTTATTCATCAGAGTAAGGATTACTCACTGTGTAACTGTACTGGGATGTGTTTTTTCAGCAGGGTAAGGATTACTCACTGTGTAACTGTACTGGGATGTGTTTATTCAGCAAAGGGTTACTCACTGTGTAACTGTACTGCGATGTCTTTATTCAGCAGAGTAAGGGTTACTCACTGTGTAACTGTACTGGGATGTGCTTATTCAGCTGGGTAAGGATTACTCACTGTGTAACTGTACTGGGATGTTTTTATTCAGCAGGGTAAGGATTACTCACTGTGTAACTGTACTGCGATGTGTTTGTTGAGCAGGATAAGGGTTACTCACTGTGTAACTCTACTGGGATGTGTTTATTCAGCAGGTAAGGATTACTCACTGTGTAACTGTACTGGAATATGTTTATTCAGCAGAGTAAGAATTACTCACTGTGTAACTGCACTCGGATGTGATTATTCAGCAGGGTAAGGGTTACTCATTGTGTAACTGTACTGGGATGTGTTTATTCAGCAGGGTAAGGATTACTCACTGTGTAACTGTACTGGGATGTGTTTATTCAGCAAAGGGTTACTCACTGTGTAACTGTACTGGGATGTGTTTATTCAGCAGAGTAAGGGTTACTCACTGTGTTACTGTACTGTGATGTGTTTATTCAGCAGGGTAAGGATTACTCACTGTGTAACTGTACTGGGATGTGTTTATTCAGCAGGGTAAGGGTTACTCACTGTGTAACTGTACTGGGATGTGTTTATTCAGCAGGGTAAGGATTACTCACTGTGTAACTGTACTGGGATGTGTTTATTCAGCAGGGTGAGAGTTACTGTGTAAATTTACTGGGATGTGTTCATTCAGCAGAGTAAGGGTTACTCACTGTATGACTGTATTGGGATGTGTTTGTTCAGCAGGGTAAGAGTTACTCAGTGTGTAACTGTACTGGGATGTGTTTATTCAGCAGAGTAAGGGTTACTCACTGTGTAACTCTACTGGGATGTGTTTATTCAGCAGAGTAAGGGTTACTCACTGTGTAACTATATTAGGGTGTGCTTATTCAGCAGGGTAAGGATTACTCACTGTGTAACTGTACTGGGATGTGTTTGTTGAGCAGGATTAGGGTTACTCACTGTGTAACTGTACTCGGATGTGTTTATTCAGCTGGGTAAGGATTACTCACTGTGTAACTGTACTGGAATATGTTTATTCATCAGAGTAAGAATTACTCACTGTGTAACTGTACTGGGATGTGTTTATTCAGCAGGGTAAGGGTTACTCACTGTGTAACTGTACTGGGATGTGTTTATTCAGCACGGTAAGGGTTACTCACTGTGTTACTGTACTGGGATATGTTTATTCAGCAAAGGGTTACTCACTGTGTAACTGTACTGGGATGTGTTTAATCAGCAGAGTAAGGGTTACTGACTGTATGACTGTACTTGGATGTGTTTATTCAGCAGGGTAAGAGTTACTCACTGTGTAACTGTACTGGGATGTGTTTATTCATCAGAGTAAGGATTACTCACTGTGTAACTGTACTGGGATGTGTTTATTCAGCAGGGTAAGGATTACTCACTGTGTAACTGTACTGGGATGTGTTTATTCAGCAAAGGGGTACTCACTGTGTAACTGTATTGGGATGTGTTTATTCAGCAGAGTAAGGGTTACTCACTGTGTAATTGTACCGGGATGTGCTTATTCAGCAGGGTAAGGATTACTCACTGTGTAACTGTACTGGGATGTTTTTATTCAGCAGGGTAAGGATTACTCACTGTGTAACTGTACTGGGATGTGTTTGTTGAGCAGGATAAGGGTTACTCACTGTGTAACTGTACTGGGATGTGTTTATTCTGCAGGGTAAGGATTACTCACTGTGTAACTGTACTGGAATATGTCTATTCAGCAGAGTAAGAATTACTCACTGTGTAACTGTACTGGGATGTGTTTATTCAGCAGGGTACGGGTTACTCACTGTGTAACTGTACTGGGATGTGTTTATTCAGCAGGGTAAGGATTACTCACTGTGTAACTGTACTGGGATGTGTTTATTCAGCAAAGGGTTACTCACTGTGTAACTGTACTGGGATGTGTTTATTCAGCAGAGTAAGGGATACTCACTGTGTAACTGTACTGGGATGTGTTTATTCAGCAGGGTAAGGATTACTCACTGTGTAACTGTACTGGGATGTGTTTATTCAGCACGCTAAGGGTTAGTCACTCTTTAACTGTACTGGGATGTGTTTATTCAGCAGGGTAAGGATTACTCACTGTGTAACTGTACTGGGATGTGTTTATTCAGCAAAGGGTTACTCACTGTGTAACTGTACTGGGATGTGTTTATTCAGCAGAGTAAGTGTTACTCACTGTGTAACTGTACTGGGATGTGTTTATTCAGCAGGGTAAGGATTACTCACTGTGTAACTGTACTGCGATGTGTTTATTCAGCAGGGTGAGAGTTAATCACTGTGTAACTGTCTTGGGATGTGTTTATTCAGCAGGATAAGGATTACTCACTGTGTAAATGCACTGGAATATGTTTATTCAGCAGAGTAAGAATTACTCACTGTGTAACTGTACTGGGATGTGTTTATTCAACGGGGTAAGGTTTATTCAGTGTGTAACTGTACTGGGATGTGTTTATTCAGCAGGGTAAGGGATACTCACGGTGTAACTGTACTGGGATGTGTTTATTCAGCAGGGTAAGGATTACTCACTGTAACTGTACTGGGATGTGTTTATTCAGCAGGGTAATGGTTACTCACTGTCTAACTGTACTGGGATGTGTTTATTCAGCAGGGTAATGGTTACTCACTGTGTGACTGTACTGGGATGTGTTTATTCAGCAGAGTAAGGGTTACTCACTGTATGACTGTACTGGGATGTGTTTGTTCAGCAGAGTAAGAGTTACTCACTATGTAACTGTACTGGGATGTGTTTATTCAGCAGAGTAAAGGTTACTCACTGTGTAACTGCACTGGGATGTGTTTATTCAGCAGAGTAAGTGTTACTCACTGTGTAACTATACTAGGATGTGTTTATTCAGCAGGGTCAGGATTACTTACTGTGTAACTGTATTGGGATGTGTTTATTCAGCAGAGTAAGGGTTACTCACTGTGTAACTGTACTGGGAATTGTTTATTCAGCAGGGTATGGATTACTCACTGTGTAACTATACTGGGATGTGTTTATTCAGCAGGCTAAGGATTACTCACTGTGTAACTGTACTGGAATATGTTTATTCAGCAGAGTAAGAATTACTCACTGTGTAACTGTATTGGGATGTGTTTGTTCAGCAGGGTAAGGGTTACCCTCTGTATGACTGTACTGGGATGTGTTTATTCAGCAGGGTAAGAGTTACTCACTGTGTAACTGTACTGGGATGTGTTTATTCAGCAGAGTAAGGATTACTCACTGTGTAACTGTACTGGGATGTGTTTATTCAGCAGGGTAAGGATTACTCACTGTGTAACTATACTGGGATGTGTTTATTCAGCAGGCTAAGGTTTACTCACTGTGTAAATGTACTGGGATGTGTTTATTCAGCGTGGTAATGATTACGCACTGTGTAACTGTACTGGGATCTGTTTATTCAGCAGGGTAAGGAATACTCACTGTGTAACTGTACTGGGATGTGTTTATTCAGCAGTGTAAGAGTTACTCACTGTGTAACTGTACTGGAATGTGTTTATTCAGCAGGGTAATGGTTACTCACTGTCTGACTGTACTGGGATGTGTTTATTCAGCAGAGTAAGGGTTACTCACTGTATGACTGTACTTGGATGTGTTTATTCAGCAGGGTAAGAGTTACTCACTGTGTAACTGTACTGGGATGTGTTTATTCATCAGAGTAAGGATTACTGACTGTGTAACTGTACTGGGATGTGTTTATTCAGCAGGGTAACGATTACTCACTGTGTAACTGTACTGGGATGTGTTTATTCAGCAGGGTAAGGGTTACTCACTGTGTAACTGTACTGGGATATGTTTATTCAGCAGGGTAAGGGTTACTCACTGTGTAACTGTACTGGGATGTGTTTATTCAGCAGAGTAAGGATGACTCACTGTGTAACTGTACTGGGATGTGTTTATTCAGCAGGCTAAGGATTACTCATTGTGTAACTGTACTGGATGTGTTTATTCAGCAGAGTAAGGATTAGTCACTGTGTAACTGTACTGGATGTGTTTAATCAGCAGAGTAAGGATTACTCACTGTGTAACTGTACTGGGATGTGTTTATTCAGCAGGGTAAGGGTTACTCACTGTGTAATTGTGCTGGGATGTGTTTATTCAGCAGAGTAAGGATTACTCACTGTGTAACTGTACTGGGATGTGTTTATTCAGCAGGGTGAGAGTTACTCACTGTGTAACTGTTCTGGGATGTATTTATTCAGCAGGATAAGGATTACTCTCTGTGTAACTGTACTGGGATGTGCTTATTCAGCAGGGTGAGAGTTACTCACTGTGTAACTGTACTGGGATTTGTTTATTCAGCAGAGTAACGATTACTCACTGTGTTACTGTACTGGGATGTGTTTATTCAGCAGGGTAAGGGTTACTCACTGTGTAACTGTACTGGGATGTGTTTATTCAGCAGGGTAAGGGTTACTCACTGTGTGACTGTACTGGGATGTGTTTATTCAGCAGGGTAATGATTACTCACTGTGTGACTGTACTGGGATGTGTTTATTCTGCAGAGTAAGGGGTACTCACTGTATGACTGTACTGGGATGTGTTTGTTCAGCAGGGTAAGAGTTATTCACTGTGTAACTGTACTGGGATGTGTTTATTCAGCAGAGTAAGGGTTACTCACTGTGTAACTCTACTGGGATGTGTTTATTCAGCAGAGTAAGGGTTACTCACTGTGTAACTATACTAGGATGTGTTTATTGAGCAGGGTAAGGATTACTCACTGTGTAACTGTACTGGGATGTGTTTATTCAGCAGGGTAAGGATTACTCACTGTGTAACTGTACTGGAATATGTTTATTCAGCAGAGTAAGAATTACTCACTGTGTTACTGTACTGGGATGTGTTTATTCAGCAGGGTAAGGGTTACTCACTGTGTAACTGTACTGGGATGTGTTTATTCAGCAGGGTAAGGGTTACTCACTGTGTAACTGTACTGGGATGTGTTTATTCAGCAGGGTAATGGTTACTCACTGTGTGACTGTACTGGGATGTGTTTATTCAGCAGAGTAAGGATTACTCACTGTATGACTGTACTGGGATGTGTTTGTTCAGCAGAGTAAGAGTTACTCACTATTTAACTGTACTGGGATGTGTTTATTCAGCAGAGTAAAGGTTACTCACTGTGTAACTGCACTGGGATGTGTTTATTCAGCAGAGTAAGTGTTACTCACTGTGTAACTATACTAGGATGTGTTTATTCAGCAGGGTCAGGATTACTTACTGTGTAACTGTACTGGGATGTGTTTATTCAGCAGAGTAAGGGTTACTCACTGTGTAACTATACTGGGATGTGTTTATTCAGCCGGCTAAGGATTACTCACTGTGTAACTGTACTTGAATATGTTTATTCAGCAGAGTAAGAATTACTCACTGTGTAACTGTATTGGGATGTGTTTGTTCAGCAGGGTAAGGGTTACTTACTGTGTAACTGTACTGCATGTGTTTATTCAGCAGGGTAAGGATTACTCACTGTGTAACTGTACTGGGATGTGTTTATTCAGCAGGGTAAGAGTTACTCACTGTGTAACTGTACTGGGATGTGTTCATTCAGCAGGGTAATGGTTACTCACTTTGTGACTATACTGGGTTGTGTTTATTCAGCAGAGTAAGGGTTACTCTCTGTATGACTGTACTGGGATGTGTTTATTCAGCAGGGTAAGAGTTACTCACTGTGTAACTGTACTGGGATGTGTTTATTCAGCAGAGTAAGGATTACTCACTGTGTAACTGTACTGGGATGTGTTTATTCAGCAGGGTAAGGATTACTCACTGTGTAACTATACTGGGATGTGTTTATTCAGCAGGTTAAGGTTTACTCACTGTGTAACTGTACTGGGATGTGTTTATTCAGCGGGGTAAGGATTACGCACTGTGTAACTGTACTGGGATGTGTTTATTCAGCAGGGTAAGGATTACTCACTGTGTAACTGTACTGGGATGTGTTTATTCAGCAGTGTAAGAGTTACTCACTGTGTAACTGTACTGGAATGTGTTTATTCAGCAGGGTAATGGTTACTCACTGTCTGACTGTACTGGGATGTGTTTATTCAGCAGAGTAAGGGTTACGCACTGTATGACTGTACTTGGATGTGTTTATTCAGCAGGGTAAGAGTTACTCACTGTGTAACTGTACTGGGATGTGTTTATTCATCAGAGTAAGGATTACTGACTGTGTAACTGTACTGGGATGTGTTTATTCAGCAGGGTAACGATTACTCACTGTGTAACTGTACTGGGATATTTTTATTCAGCAGGGTAAGGGTTACTCACTGTGTAACTGTACTGGGATATGTTTATTCAGCAGGGTAAGGGTTACTCACTGTGTAACTGTACTGGAATGTGTTTATTCAGCAGAGTAAGGATGACTCACTGTGTAACTGTACTGGGATGTGTTTATTCAGCAGGCTAAGGATTACTCATTGTGTAACTGTACTGGATGTGTTTATTCAGCAGAGTAAGGATTAGTCACTGTGTAACTGTACTGGATGTGTTTATTCAGCAGAGTAAGGATTACTCACTGTGTAACTGTACTGGAATATGTTTATTCAGCAGAGTAAGAATTACTCACTATGTTACTGTACTGGGATGTGTTTATTCAGCAGGGTAAGGGTTACTCACTGTGTAACTGTACTGGGATGTGTTTATTCAGCAGGGTAAGGGTTACTCACTGTGTAACTGTACTGGGATGTGTTTATTCAGCAGGGTAATGGTTACTCACTGTGTGACTGTACTGGGATGTGTTTATTCAGCAGAGTAAGGATTACTCACTGTATGACTGTACTGGGATGTGTTTGTTCAGCAGAGTAAGAGTTACTCACTATTTAACTGTACTGGGATGTGTTTATTCAGCAGAGTAAAGGTTACTCACTGTGTAACTGCACTGGGATGTGTTTATTCAGCAGAGTAAGTGTTACTCACTGTGTAACTATACTAGGATGTGTTTATTCAGCAGGGTCAGGATTACTTACTGTGTAACTGTACTGGGATGTGTTTATTCAGCAGAGTAAGGGTTACTCACTGTGTAACTGTACTGGGAATTGTTTATTCAGCAGGGTATGGATTACTCACTGTGTAACTATACTGGGATGTGTTTATTCAGCAGGCTAAGGATTACTCACTGTGTAACTGTACTTGAATATGTTTATTCAGCAGAGTAAGAATTACTCACTGTGTAACTGTATTGGGATGTGTTTGTTCAGCAGGGTAAGGGTTACTTACTGTGTAACTGTACTGCATGTGTTTATTCAGCAGGGTAAGGATTACTCACTGTGTAACTGTACTGGGATGTGTTTATTCAGCAGGGTAAGAGTTACTCACTGTGTAACTGTACTGGGATGTGTTTATTCAGCAGGGTAATGGTTACTCACTTTGTGACTATACTGGGATGTGTTTATTCAGCAGAGTAAGGGTTACTCTCTGTATGACTGTACTGGGATGTGTTTATTCAGCAGGGTAAGAGTTACTCACTGTGTAACTGTACTGGGATGTGTTTATTCAGCAGAGTAAGGATTACTCACTGTGTAACTGTACTGGGATGTGTTTATTCAGCAGGGTAAGGATTACTCACTGTGTAACTATACTGGGATGTGTTTATTCAGCAGGTTAAGGTTTACTCACTGTGTAACTGTACTGGGATGTGTTTATTCAGCGGGGTAAGGATTACGCACTGTGTAACTGTACTGGGATGTGTTTATTCAGCAGGGTAAGGATTACTCACTGTGTAACTGTACTGGGATGTGTTTATTCAGCAGTGTAAGAGTTACTCACTGTGTAACTGTACTGGAATGTGTTTATTCAGCAGGGTAATGGTTACTCACTGTCTGACTGTACTGGGATGTGTTTATTCAGCAGAGTAAGGGTTACGCACTGTATGACTGTACTTGGATGTGTTTATTCAGCAGGGTAAGAGTTACTCACTGTGTAACTGTACTGGGATGTGTTTATTCATCAGAGTAAGGATTACTGACTGTGTAACTGTACTGGGATGTGTTTATTCAGCAGGGTAACGATTACTCACTGTGTAACTGTACTGGGATATTTTTATTCAGCAGGGTAAGGGTTACTCACTGTGTAACTGTACTGGGATATGTTTATTCAGCAGGGTAAGGGTTACTCACTGTGTAACTGTACTGGAATGTGTTTATTCAGCAGAGTAAGGATGACTCACTGTGTAACTGTACTGGGATGTGTTTATTCAGCAGGCTAAGGATTACTCATTGTGTAACTGTACTGGATGTGTTTATTCAGCAGAGTAAGGATTAGTCACTGTGTAACTGTACTGGATGTGTTTATTCAGCAGAGTAAGGATTACTCACTGTGTAACTGTACTGGGATGTGTTTATTCAGCAGGGTAAGGGTTACTCACTGTGTAACTGTACAGGGATGTGTTTATTCAGCAGAGTAAGGATTACTCACTGTGTAACTGTGCTGTGATGTGTTTATTCAGCAGAGTAAGGATTACTCACTGTGTAACTGTACTGGGATGTGTTTATTCAGCAGGGTGAGAGTTACTCACTGTGTAACTGTTCTGGGATGTATTTATTCAGCAGGATAAGGATTACTCTCTGTGTAACTGTACTGGGATGTGCTTATTCAGCAGGGTGAGAGTTACTCACTGTGTAACTGTACTGGGATGTGTTTATTCAGCAGAGTAACGATTACTCACTGTGTAACTGTACTGGGATGTGTTTATTCAGCAGGGTAAGGGTTACTCACTGTGTAACTGTACTGGGATGTGTTTATTCAGCAGGGTAAGGGTTACACACTGTGTGACTGTACTGGGATGTGTTTATTCAGCAGGGTAATGATTACACACTGTGTGACTGTACTGGGATGTGTTTATTCTGCAGAGTAAGGGTTACTCACTGTATGACTGTACTGGGATGTGTTTGTTCAGCAGGGTAAGAGTTATTCACTGTGTAACTGTACTGGGATGTGTTTATTCAGCAGAGTAAGGGTTACTCACTGTGTAACTCTACTGGGATGTGTTTATTCAGCAGAGTAAGTGTTACTCACTGTGTAACTATACTAGGATGTGTTTATTCAGCAGGGTCAGGATTACTTACTGTGTAACTGTACTGGGATGTGTTTATTCAGCAGAGTAAGGGTTACTCACTGTGTAACTGTACTGGGAATTGTTTATTCAGCAGGGTATGGATTACTCACTGTGTAACTATACTGGGATGTGTTTATTCAGCAGGCTAAGGATTACTCACTGTGTAACTGTACTTGAATATGTTTATTCAGCAGAGTAAGAATTACTCACTGTGTAACTGTATTGGGATGTGTTTGTTCAGCAGGGTAAGGGTTACTTACTGTGTAACTGTACTGCATGTGTTTATTCAGCAGGGTAAGGATTACTCACTGTGTAACTGTACTGGGATGTGTTTATTCAGCAGGGTAAGAGTTACTCACTGTGTAACTGTACTGGGATGTGTTTATTCAGCAGGGTAATGGTTACTCACTTTGTGACTATACTGGGATGTGTTTATTCAGCAGAGTAAGGGTTACTCTCTGTATGACTGTACTGGGATGTGTTTATTCAGCAGGGTAAGAGTTACTCACTGTGTAACTGTACTGGGATGTGTTTATTCAGCAGAGTAAGGATTACTCACTGTGTAACTGTACTGGGATGTGTTTATTCAGCAGGGTAAGGATTACTCACTGTGTAACTATACTGGGATGTGTTTATTCAGCAGGTTAAGGTTTACTCACTGTGTAACTGTACTGGGATGTGTTTATTCAGCGGGGTAAGGATTACGCACTGTGTAACTGTACTGGGATGTGTTTATTCAGCAGGGTAAGGATTACTCACTGTGTAACTGTACTGGGATGTGTTTATTCAGCAGTGTAAGAGTTACTCACTGTGTAACTGTACTGGAATGTGTTTATTCAGCAGGGTAATGGTTACTCACTGTCTGACTGTACTGGGATGTGTTTATTCAGCAGAGTAAGGGTTACGCACTGTATGACTGTACTTGGATGTGTTTATTCAGCAGGGTAAGAGTTACTCACTGTGTAACTGTACTGGGATGTGTTTATTCATCAGAGTAAGGATTACTGACTGTGTAACTGTACTGGGATGTGTTTATTCAGCAGGGTAACGATTACTCACTGTGTAACTGTACTGGGATATTTTTATTCAGCAGGGTAAGGGTTACTCACTGTGTAACTGTACTGGGATATGTTTATTCAGCAGGGTAAGGGTTACTCACTGTGTAACTGTACTGGAATGTGTTTATTCAGCAGAGTAAGGATGACTCACTGTGTAACTGTACTGGGATGTGTTTATTCAGCAGGCTAAGGATTACTCATTGTGTAACTGTACTGGATGTGTTTATTCAGCAGAGTAAGGATTAGTCACTGTGTAACTGTACTGGATGTGTTTATTCAGCAGAGTAAGGATTACTCACTGTGTAACTGTACTGGGATGTGTTTATTCAGCAGGGTAAGGGTTACTCACTGTGTAACTGTACAGGGATGTGTTTATTCAGCAGAGTAAGGATTACTCACTGTGTAACTGTGCTGTGATGTGTTTATTCAGCAGAGTAAGGATTACTCACTGTGTAACTGTACTGGGATGTGTTTATTCAGCAGGGTGAGAGTTACTCACTGTGTAACTGTTCTGGGATGTATTTATTCAGCAGGATAAGGATTACTCTCTGTGTAACTGTACTGGGATGTGCTTATTCAGCAGGGTGAGAGTTACTCACTGTGTAACTGTACTGGGATGTGTTTATTCAGCAGAGTAACGATTACTCACTGTGTAACTGTACTGGGATGTGTTTATTCAGCAGGGTAAGGGTTACTCACTGTGTAACTGTACTGGGATGTGTTTATTCAGCAGGGTAAGGGTTACACACTGTGTGACTGTACTGGGATGTGTTTATTCAGCAGGGTAATGATTACACACTGTGTGACTGTACTGGGATGTGTTTATTCTGCAGAGTAAGGGTTACTCACTGTATGACTGTACTGGGATGTGTTTGTTCAGCAGGGTAAGAGTTATTCACTGTGTAACTGTACTGGGATGTGTTTATTCAGCAGAGTAAGGGTTACTCACTGTGTAACTCTACTGGGATGTGTTTATTCAGCAGAGTAAGGGTTACTCACTGTGTAACTATACTAGGATGTGTTTATTCAGCAGGGTAAGGATTACTCACTGTGTAACTGTACTGGGATGTGTTTGTTAAGCAGGATAAGGGTTACTCACTGTGTAACTGTACTGGGATGTGTTTATTCAGCAGGGTAAGGATTACTCACTGTGTAACTGTACTGGAATATGTTTATTCAGCAGAGTAAGAATTACTCACTGTGTAACTGTACTGGGATGTGTTTATTCAGCAGGGTAAGGATTACTCACTGTGTAACTGTACTGGAATATGTTTATTCAGCAGAGTAAGAATTACTCACTGTGTAACTGTACTGGGATGTGTTTATTCAGCAGGGTAAGGATTACTCACTGTGTAACTGTACTGGGATGTGTTTATTCAGCAGGGTAAGGGTTACTCACTGTGTAACTGTACTGGGATGTGTTTATTCAGCAGGGTAAGGGTTACTCACTGTGTAACTGTACTGGGATGTGTTTATTCAGCAGGGTAATGGTTACTCACTGTGTGACTGTACTGGGATGTGTTTATTCAGCAGAGTAAGGGTTACTCACTGTATGACTGTACTGGGATGTGTTTGTTCAGCAGAGTAAGAGTTACTCACTATTTAACTGTACTGGGATGTGTTTATTCAGCAGAGTAAAGGTTACTCACTGTGTAACTGCACTGGGATGTGTTTATTCAGCAGAGTAAGTGTTACTCACTGTGTAACTATACTAGGATGTGTTTATTCAGCAGGGTCAGGATTACTTACTGTGTAACTGTACTGGGATGTGTTTATTCAGCAGAGTAAGGGTTACTCACTGTGTAACTGTACTGGGAATTGTTTATTCAGCAGGGTATGGATTACTCACTGTGTAACTATACTGGGATGTGTTTATTCAGCAGGCTAAGGATTACTCACTGTGTAACTGTACTTGAATATGTTTATTCAGCAGAGTAAGAATTACTCACTGTGTAACTGTATTGGGATGTGTTTGTTCAGCAGGGTAAGGGTTACTTACTGTGTAACTGTACTGCATGTGTTTATTCAGCAGGGTAAGGATTACTCACTGTGTAACTGTACTGGGATGTGTTTATTCAGCAGGGTAAGAGTTACTCACTGTGTAACTGTACTGGGATGTGTTTATTCAGCAGGGTAATGGTTACTCACTTTGTGACTATACTGGGATGTGTTTATTCAGCAGAGTAAGGGTTACTCTCTGTATGACTGTACTGGGATGTGTTTATTCAGCAGGGTAAGAGTTACTCACTGTGTAACTGTACTGGGATGTGTTTATTCAGCAGAGTAAGGATTACTCACTGTGTAACTGTACTGGGATGTGTTTATTCAGCAGGGTAAGGATTACTCACTGTGTAACTATACTGGGATGTGTTTATTCAGCAGGTTAAGGTTTACTCACTGTGTAACTGTACTGGGATGTGTTTATTCAGCGGGGTAAGGATTACGCACTGTGTAACTGTACTGGGATGTGTTTATTCAGCAGGGTAAGGATTACTCACTGTGTAACTGTACTGGGATGTGTTTATTCAGCAGGGTAATGGTTACTCACTGTCTGACTGTACTGGGATGTGTTTATTCAGCAGAGTAAGGGTTACGCACTGTATGACTGTACTTGGATGTGTTTATTCAGCAGGGTAAGAGTTACTCACTGTGTAACTGTACTGGGATGTGTTTATTCATCAGAGTAAGGATTACTGACTGTGTAACTGTACTGGGATGTGTTTATTCAGCAGGGTAACGATTACTCACTGTGTAACTGTACTGGGATGTGTTTATTCAGCAGGGTAAGGGTTACTCACTGTGTAACTGTACTGGGATATGTTTATTCAGCAGGGTAAGGGTTACTCACTGTGTAACTGTACTGGAATGTGTTTATTCAGCAGAGTAAGGATGACTCACTGTGTAACTGTACTGGGATGTGTTTATTCAGCAGGCTAAGGATTACTCATTGTGTAACTGTACTGGATGTGTTTATTCAGCAGAGTAAGGATTAGTCACTGTGTAACTGTACTGGATGTGTTTATTCAGCAGAGTAAGGATTACTCACTGTGTAACTGTACTGGGATGTGTTTATTAAGCAGGGTAAGGCTTACTCACTGTGTAACTGTACAGGGATGTGTTTATTCAGCAGAGTAAGGATTACTCACTGTGTAACTGTGCTGGGATGTGTTTATTCAGCAGAGTAAGGATTACTCACTGTGTAACTGTACTGGGATGTGTTTATTCAGCAGGGTGAGAGTTACTCACTGTGTTACTGTTCTGGGATGTATTTATTCAGCAGGATAAGGATTACTCTCTGTGTAACTGTACTGGGATGTGCTTATTCAGCAGGGTGAGAGTTACTCACTGTGTAACTGTACTGGGATGTGTTTATTCAGCAGGGTAAGGGTTACTCACTGTGTAACTGTACTGGGATGTGTTTATTCAGCAGGGTAAGGGTTACTCACTGTGTGACTGTACTGGGATGTGTTTATTCAGCAGGGTAATGATTACTCACTGTGTGACTGTACTGGGATGTGTTTATTCTGCAGAGTAAGGGTTACTCACTGTATGACTGTACTGGGATGTGTTTGTTCAGCAGGGTAAGATTTATTCACTGTGTAACTGTACTGGGATGTGTTTATTCAGCAGAGTAAGGGTTACTCACTGTGTAACTCTACTGGGATGTGTTTATTCAGCAGAGTATGGGTTACTCACTGTGTAACTATACTAGGATGTGTTTATTCAGCAGGGTAAGGATTACTCACTGTGTAACTGTACTGGGATGTGTTTGTTAAGCAGGATAAGGGTTACTCACTGTGTAACTGTATTGGGATGTGTTTATTCAGCAGGGTAAGGGTTACTCACTGTGTAACTGTACTGGGATGTGTTTATTCAGCAGGCTAAGGATTACTCATTGTGTAACTGTACTGGATGTGTTTATTCAGCAGAGTGAGGATTAGTCACTGTGTAACTGTACTGGATGTGTTTATTCATCAGAGTAAGGATTTCTCACTGTGTAACTGTACTGGGATGTGTTTATTCAGCAGGGTAAGGATTACTCACTGTGTAACTGTACTGGGATGTGTTTATTCAGCAGGGTAAGGGTTACTCACTGTGTAACTGTACAGGGATGTGTTTATTCAGCAGAGTAAGGGTTACCCACTGTGTAACTGTACTGGGATGTGCTTATTAAGCAGGGTAAGGATTACTCACTGTGTAACTGTACTGTGATCTTTTTATTCAGCAGCGTAAGCATTACTCACTGTGTAACTGTACTGGGATGTGTTTATTCAGCAGGGTGAGAGTTACTCACTGTGTGACTGTACTGGAATGTGTTTATTCAACAGGGTAAGGGTTACTCACTGTGTGACTGTACTGGGATGTGTTTATTCAGCAGAGTACGGATTACTCACTGTGTAACTGTACTGGGATTTGTTTATTCAGCAGGGTTAGTGTTACTCACTGTGTAACTGTACTGGGATATGTTTATTCAGCAGGGTAAGGGTTACTCACTGTGTAACTGTACTGGGATGTGTTTATTCAGCAGAGTAAGGATGACTCACTGTGTAACTGTACTGGGATGTGTTTATTCAGCAGGCTAAGGATTACTCATTGTGTAACTGTACTGGATGTGTTTATTCAGCAGAGTGAGGATTAGTCACTGTGTAACTGTACTGGATGTGTTTATTCAGCAGAGTAAGGATTACTCACTGTGTAACTGTACTGGGATGTGTTTATTCAGCAGGGTAAGGGTTACTCACTGTGTAACTGTACTGGGATTTGTTTATTCAGCAGAGTAAGGATTACTCACTGTGTAACTGTACTGGGATGTGTTTATTCAGCAGGGTAAGGGTTACTCACTGTGTAACTGTACTGGGATGTGTTTATTCAGCAGGGTGAGAGTTACTCACTGTGTAACTGTACTGGGATGTGTTTATTCAGCAGAGTAAGGAATACTCACTGTGTGACTGTATTGGAATGTGTTTATTCAGCAGGGTAAGGATTACTCACTGTGTGACTGTACTGGGATGTGTTTATTGAGTGGGGTAAGAGTTGATCACTGTGTAACTGTACTGGTATGTGTTTATTGAGTGGGGTAACGGTTACTCACTGCGCAACTAGAGACTTACTTTCTATTCAGTTAAGTAAGGGCTCAAATTTAGTGCTTTCTCTCTTGTGTTTTGTCTCTCTCTTTCTCTCCTCTAGTGCTCTGATTGTTTTCGTTAATCGAACTTACATCATTGAACATCTTGAGGGGGATAAACATGGCCGACATTTGTTATACAGACCTGAAGATCTCCCCCCAGGATCGAGTACCTGTGGAGTCAAAAATACTTCCCCTGAGTTAACCCTGACTGATCACCTTCAGCGTTCACAGAGGGTGAGTACTGAGCACAGCAGCTAACTGACTAAAAGCAACACATGATCTACATATAGAAATTTTGAACCACAAGTACACCATTCAGTCCAATCAGCTCATGTTGGGGCTTACCCTCCACTCATGCAAAAAGTTCGAATCACATTTACCCACCATGTTCCCATTCCCATTTCCCTCATCCCTCTCTCCTGCCTAAACCCAAATATTGGCATAGTTTCTGCCTCAACCGTTAACTCTGGAAGTGAATCCTAGAGCCTCACGATTCTCTGTATGAAGAAGGTTTGCCTGTTCTAAATCTTCTCCATTTAGTCTTGTATCTCTGTATCTCTGGCCTCTCGTTCCAGACCCTCAGTTACTGTAAACAATCTGCTTCTATTCATCTGTCCCATCCTATCACCATTTTAAACATTTCATCATTTACTGATAAACAAATGGTAGAACCACAGTGGGAAATATTTCAAACAGTGATCAGCAGAGTTCAGGAGAAATATATTCCACTAAAAAACACAAACAAACTAGCCAATGATGAAATTCTATGGATGGATAAAGTGATAAATGTGAAATTGAAACTAAAGAAAAAGCCGCACCCATTGGACCCCTTGGCCCACCTCATTTCCCAACAGCATTCAAATGTTTTTAAATGTTATGACAGTTTCTGCCTCTACCGATTCATTCAGGCACTGAATTCTAGTTCCCAGCCACCCTCTGGGTGAAATAATTTCTCCTCAAACCTCCTCTAAGACCTTTTCACAACATTTAAATTTCTTTAGCTACCTATAAAATCATCATTTCATTCAAGTGCTTAATCCCATATAAAAACAAGCATTTTATTCAGAGCTGCACAGCAAAGACTTGGAGCTGTCAGTCAAACTGTGAACTGACAGGCACACCGCCTCCTACATCTTACCCTCAGGCCCGGATTGTCACTGTCCGGTCAGAAGAGCATATTCAGGGAAAATCCTGAGTCTCAAACCCAACTCGGGCGAAAGTGCCCCTGATGTTCTAAAATTTCAGGGTCAGGTATAAATAGGCCTGTCACCCACTGGAAGCAATGCAGATTAAGCCAAAGGCGTTGCAAGCTGCAGAGGCAGGCTGTATAAAAGGCCTGCCTCATTGCTCTGAGACATGTAAGAAAAATAAGAAATCAAAAAAAGCCTTCTAGCCCTCACTACCCACATTCCAACGTCCCCTACATATTCCCTATGCTCCATCCATGCCATCTCATGCCACCTCATGTCTCCACCTACGCCCCCATGGCCCCTCCTACCTCCCCGTGTCCAACTATCCCCCTCTACCCACTCCCAATGCCCTTTATACCCCTATGCCAACTTAGTGCCAAGTCGTGCAAACTGCCTTTACAATGTCCAAGCTAACTCAGCCAGTATCCACCATGGGCATGTCTCAGGAACCATGCTGAGATGAAATAAAGTTCTAAGTGTACATTAGAGACTTTTTTTTAACAAAAATCTCATTCATAAAAACCCATTCAAGACATTTAAATATCTTTAACTACTTAATCCCTTATAAACCCATCATTTCATTCAAGTGCTTAATCCCATATAAAAACAAGCATTTTTATTCATAGCTGCACAGCAAAGACTTGGAGCTGTCAGTCAAACTGTGAACTGTGATGATGATAGGTTGTGGAATCAATCATGCAGCACAAATCCTATATTTTATGCCAACAGACAGAGTGAAATTGGAAGCACAGGTTTGTTTTTTTAATTGCAAGCTTTATTTTTTTAAAGATTTTTTTAAAAATTCATTAACGGGATATGGGCTTTGCTGGCTGGGCCAGCATTTATTGCCCATTTTTAGTTGCCCTTGAGAAGGTGGTGTTGAGCTGCCTTCTTGAACCACTGCAGTCCATGTGGTGTAGGTACACCCACAGTGCTGTTAGGAAGGGAGTTCCAGGATTTCGACCCAGTGACAGTGAAGGCAGCAGATTAAAATGCCTTCAGAGGTTGACAGTTCCACATAGCTTATCCACACAATCACATCTACATTTACCGATTCCCAATGGCACCATACCTCTGCCAAAGGGCACCTTACCTTTCCAAAAGCGGTATGTGGACCTATCCAAGAGAGCAGCCTCTACTTCTCCACATAACTGCAGCAGCTTTTTCTCCTTTTCCCCAAAGATCTGAAGCCCACGAGTCAGATTTTGCACATGCGACTAATGAAAATCAATATGCAGCTGCCTCCATGAACCTCGGATGGGCAAACTACAACCTGCCCTTGCTCCTCCCCTCCCCACCTCCCTCTCCACCCGCTCCCCCGCAATGAAAATGTGGGTGTCGGGTTTGGGGACATACCTTGTGGAATCGGGGCTCTAGTGCCATTTTGGCTGAACCTGAGATCTTTTCCATCTCTGCAAAAATTCAAGCCTAAATCTAAGAGGGTGGTGACAAGCCCCTTGAGTGTTGTTGGAGCTGCACTCATCCAGTCAAGTGGAGAGCACTCCTGACTTGTGCCTTGTAGATGGTGGGCAGGCTTTGGGGAGTCAGGAGGTGACTTGCTTGTCTCAGGATTCCTAGCCTCTGACCTGCTCTTGTAGCCACAGTATTTATATGGCTAGTCCAGTTCAATGGTAACCCCCAGGATGTTGATAGTGGGGGATTCAGTGATGGTAATGCCATTGAACATCAAGGGGCGATGGTTAGATTCTCTCTTGTTGGAGATGATCATTGCCTGACACTTGTGTGGCGTGAATGTTACTTGCTACTTGTCAGCCCAAGCCTGGACATTATCCAGGTCTTGCTGCATTTGGACATGGACTGCTTCAGTATCTGAGGAGTTGCGAATGGTGCTGAACATTGTGCAAACACCAGCGAACATCCCCACTTCTGACCTTGTAATGGAAGGAAGATTATTTTCATTTTCCCATTGACCCCAGTTTTGCTCGGGCTCCTTGATGCCAGACTCGGTCAAATACTGCCTTGATGTCAAGGGCAGTCACTCTCACTTCAACTCTGGGCTTCAGCTCTTTTTCCATGTTTGAACCAAGGCTGTAATGAGGTCAGGAGCTGAGTGGCCCTGGCGGAACCCACTGAGCATCAGTGAGCAGGTTATTGCTGAGCAAATGTCGCTTGATAGCACTGTTGATGACCCCTTCCATCTCTTTATCAATGATAGAGAGTAGATCGATTGGGTGGTAATTGGCAGGGTTGGATTTGGATGGGGTACCTGGAGAGGGGTGATTGGAATGAACGGCCTCCCCGTTCTGAACCCAAGTGTTGAGTTGTTATTGGACTGTGCTAGTTATGGATTTTCCTTAACGAGCACCATGTTCGAACACAAGGATGCTCATAGGTGTACCTGGTACCAGAGCACCTTGGGTCGAAGGTCGATGATTGGCTTTATAGCTGTGTCATTGGACCTAAGGCTGTATGTTCTGGACACACAGGTGAAGAGAGGGGCGGAGCTGTCAGCTGATCAGCACTTGGTGGTGATTTGGATTTGGCATGTGGGACATTGGCCGGACAGGCAGGGGAGGCCCAAGCGGTGCTGTGAGGGTTGCCTGGGAAATGCTTGTGCGAAATGATTTCAACTCCCACCTCTGGAAGAATTTCTCTTGTATCCCAGGTGAGGTCAAGGATATTGAGTCCGAATGAACGATGCTCAAGACCTCAATTGGTGAGGCGGTCGCAAACAGATGTGGCTTGAAAACGGTCAGTGCCTGTCGTGGCGGCAACCCTAGGACTCGCTGGCGGACATCAGCGGTGAGGGAGGCTGTCAAATCGAAGAACGAGGCCTTCCAGGCAATGCTCACTGATAGGTCTCCTCATTCAGGCCAGGGGAGCTAGAGCAACAGCGGTCGCTGAAGCCAAACCTGGGGCTTGGGAGGAGTTTGGAGAGGCCATGGAGACTGACTATCGGTTGGCATTAAAGTTGTTCTGGTAAACCATTTGGCGTCTTAGGAGTGGTTGGCGGGTGTCACCCGAGCTGCTCTCAGCAATGGTGGGAAAACACTGAACTCAACTGAGGAGATCGCCCAGAGGTGGAAGGAACATTTTGAGGAACTCCTCAGCCCAGTGTGCGCTACCTCCTTATTGGATGCAGTGCCAGATCCCTGTTGTGAGATTGGATCTATCGCTGTTGCTGAGGTCGCTGTGCTGATCAAGGGGCTCCGTAGCAGCAAGGCAGCAAGGGTGGATGAGATTCGTCCGGAGAGGCTGAAGGTGCTGGACAATGTTGGGGTGTCGTGGCTAACGTGCCTCCACAATGTTGAGTGGCAGGCGGGGTCAGTACCGCTGGATTGGCAAACTGGGGTGGTGGCCCCATCTTTAAGAAAGGGGACCTGAGGGTGTGTTCCAATTATAAAGGGATCACATTACTCAGCCTCCCTGGGAAAGCCTATTCCAGAGCGCTGGAGAGGAGACTTCATCCATCAGTCGAACCTGATTCAGGAGGAACAATGCAGATTTCGCCCTGGCTGTGGAATGGTGGACCAACTCTTTGCCCTCTCACGGATATTTGAGGAGTCGTGGAAGTTTGCTAATCCGGTCTACCTCTGTTCTTGAGAAGGCACACGACTGATAATTTGTGGGAGGTGCTATGGGAATATGAGGTGCCGGTGCCCCTTCTGTGTGCTATCAGGTCCCTCTATTCGCGGAGCGAGAGTTGTGTCCCCATTCTCAGCACTAAATCGAGTTCATTGAAGGTGGGTGTTGGACTCTGCCAAGGGTGTGCCTTGTCTCCACTCCTGTCCATGATTTTCATGCACAGCTCATCAAGGCACAGCCGAGGTACGGAGGGTATCCAGTTTGGGGGCTTGAGGGTGGCATCTCTGCTGTTTGAAGATGATGTTGTGCTTCTTTCCTCATCCGACTGTGATCTCCAGTGCGCACTCAAGCATTTCACTGCTGGGATGTGGGTCAGCACCTCCAAACCTGCAAAGGGCAGGTTGCTCTCTCCAGGTAAGGAGGGAACAGCTTTCCTGAGTGGAGGAGTTCAAATATCTCAGGGTTTTGATTCCGAGTGATGGCAGGAGGGAGAGTGAGATTGACCAGCTGATCGATTCGGCGGCTGCAGATCTACGAGTGCTCGACTGGTCTGTGGTGGTGAAGTAGAAGCTGAGTTTTAGGATGAAGATCTCGGTTTACCAGCCGATTTTTAAAATTTATTTATTTATGGGATGTGGACTTCCACTGGCTAGGCCAGCATTTATTGCCCATCCCTAACTGTCCTTGTTCAGAGGGCAGTTAAGAGTCAACCACATTGCTGTGGGTCTGGAGTCATGTGTAGGCCAGACCAGGTAAGGACAGCAGGTTTCCTTCCCTAAAGGACATTAGTGAACCAGATGGGTTTTTATGCCAATCGGCAATGGTTCCATGATCATTATCAGACTTTTAATTCCAGATTTTTATTGAATTTGAATTCCATTGTCTGTCGTCTGGGATACGATCGCGGGTCCCCAGAGCATGATCCCGGGTCTCTGGAATACCAGTCCAGTGACAATACCACTATACCACCTCCCCCCGCCTGTATATAACATCCCCATCCTCATCTATGGTCATGAACTGTGGGTAATGACCGAAAGGATAAGATTGTGAGTCCTACTGATGGAAATGAAGTTTCTCCGCAGGGTTGCTGAGTGTTCTTTCCGGGACAGAGTGAGGAGTTCAGCAATCCGGGACTCAAAGTAGAGATACCTGGTGTTTCTCCTGGCATGCCCTCCTGCACATCCAGGTTGAAACCGTGTCTTGATGGTAATGGTAGAGTGGGGGATATGCTGGGCCTTGAGGTTACAGATTGTGTTCGAGTACAATTCTGCTGCTGCTGATGGTCCACAGCATCTCATAGAGACCCAGTCTTGAGCTGGTAGATCTGTTCGAAATTTATCCCATTTAGCACGGTGGTAGTGTCACACGACACGATGGAGGGTATCCTCAATGTGAAGAGGGGACTTCATCTCCACAAGGATTGTGTGGTGGCCACTCTGACTGATACTGTCATGGACAGATGCATCTGTGGCAGGCAGGTTGGTGAAGATGAGGTTAAGTATGTTTTTCCCTCTTGTTGGTTCCCTCACCACTTGCCGCAGACACAGCCTATCAGCTATGTCATTTAGGACTCGGTCAGTAGTGGTGCTACCGAGCCACTCTTGGTGATGGACATTGAAGTCCCCCACCCAGAGTACATTCTGTGCCCTTGCCACCCTCAGTGCTTCCTCCAAGTGGTGTTCAACATGGAGGAGCACTGATTCATCAGCTGAGGGAGGGCGGTACATGGTAATCAGCAGGAGGTTTCTTGCTCGTGTTTGACCTGATTCTATGAGATCCTCATGGGGTCCGGAGTCGATGTTGAGGACTCTCAGGGCCACTCCCTCCCGACTCTATACCACTGTGCCTTCACCTCTGCTGGGTCTGTCCTGCTGGTGGGTCAGGACATACCCAGGGATGGTGATGGTGGAGTCTGGGACATGATCTGTCAGGTATGATTCCGTGAGTATGACTGTAGTAACTGGAGCTTTAAGGAATGTAGTGACTGTAGCTTTCAGGAATGTAGTGACAGTAGCAGACTTATGGTGCTGTGTGGTATCATATGACAGTATGAATGAATCAGCCCAAAGCATGGGGAACCTTAGGGGTGAAGTTTGTGTCTAGTTGTGGATCTTGACGGAAGCATGTAACTGCTGCTGAAGCCCTGTAAATAAAGTTCACTGGTTCTTATGAGAAACCTATCTGGAAAATTAAGCCTATAACAATAACTATGTCAGTCTACTGCTTGGCTAGTCTGTGAGACAGCTCTCCCAATTTTGGCACAAGCCTCCAGATGTTAGTAAGGAGGACTTTGCAGGGCCGACCGAGCTGGGTTTGCTGCTGTTATTTCAAGTGCCAAGGTCATTCCTTTTTATTGACTTTTTAGTAGCTTAATACAACTGAATGGCTTGCTAGGCCATTTCAGAGGGCACATAAGAATCAACCACATATCTGGGGTCACATGTAGGCCAGACGAGGTGAGGATTTCCTTCCCTAAAGATCATTAGTTAACCAGATGGATTTTTACACCAACTGACAATGGTTGCACGGTCATCGTTAGACTTTGCTACTGGGTTAAAATTCCACCATCTGCCATACTGGGATTGAAACTGGGTCTCTGGATTTCCAGCCCAGTGCTAATACCACCACACCACCACCTTCTCGAGGAGCAGAGTGGCAATCCGACTCTGCCACTCCATGGGTATTATGGGCTAATGTATCGATATTTCCAAGACTTTCCGTGTTTTCTGAGTTAGGAATAGAGTCTCCTGCTTCTCCAATATTCAGCATTAAAGATGCTGCAGATCCAGCTACCTGTAGTTTTTTATCCTTTTTTAGCAGTTCCAGGCTTGTGGCACTATTTTCCCCTTCATGCACTTTTATAGGCCTCGTCCACAAAGTGAACGTACCATGATGCCCAAAAATTCATAATAGCTGCAATGGCTTTTCTGAGCCTTTCTAAGTCTTCCCAAGCCTACTGTTTCATCAACTGTCCCTGGCACTATCCAAAATAACAGACCGCCCTATTTTTGCTACTTGAGTAGTGCCCAGTGCTACACCTCTTGGAGCTACATGTTGAGCCTTGGTTGAACTTACAAATCACTGCTGTAGTTCCAAGGTGAACTGGGAGCTTCCTGATTTCTAAGTGTTCTGTGCGAACTCAATGTGCAGCTGTGCTGCATGCACGTGTCAATGCTGTATAAGTCTGTGGACCTCCGATTTGAGTCTGAAGGATTTGAAGTCCCGATTTCGCACAGTTGTTGTAGATGTTCTCTGCACATGAATGCAGAGTCTTCAAGCTGAACTGGCTACTGTGATGTTGCAGTTGATGTGCTTAAAATTCAAAAATCTTCAGAAACCACAAGCTGCCACCATGTTGTGTTTCTTTTACTTACTGCTGAACACAAGTGCCCCAACCGCTCAAAAGGGATTGGTAAACTCAAATGTAGGTTCTTTATTCATGCTGATTAAATGGCACGTGTACAGTCTTGGGGAGCACTTGTTCACATTTCTTACGTGGATGACTACACACTGCAAACTATTACATGGTGCCTTCCATCATTTGCTATCTGATGGTGTACAAGGATCATAGATCTGACTTCCACCTTGTGCTAGCTGATGTTTTGTGGGCCGGATGGAAAATGTTATCAAAGATTTGTGGTCCTTATTATGTTCTTGTGTGTGACTGTGGGGCTACAAGTGAGGGTCCAAGTGTGATTCCCTGCAGTTAAACAACTGACTGGCATCAGGGAAGGGGAAAGGGAATATTGGAGTGAAAAGAGGGGGAAACTGAGATACTGCTGGGGAAAGGAGGTAGAAGAGGGAGTAGGGAATAGACACAGTGACCAAGGAAGAAGAAGAGAGAGGCTGAAGAGGCAGTGGAATGAAGGAAAACAGAGATTTTAAGGGAGGGTGGGGAAATGAGAGAGGTCGAAGAAGGAGGAAATAACTGGTAAATTTAAAGACCTCTGTTAATTCCATATTTCTATATTGTGCCTTCACAGAGCTCTGACCCTTGTTCTGCTATTACCACCTTCTGCTATCTTAGCTTTATGACACTATCAGCACCTTCTTTACTCTTTACCACTACCATTAACACTCCCTTTGTCTTGTGTCCATGACATCTTTGTCAATCTCTCCTTAGCTGTCACCTATCCCTGGCCTCCTATCTTGCTCCACCTGCACCGCCCCCTCTTAAGCACTAAAAAATCCATCACATCGCATTTCTACTTCTGTTTAGTTCTGAAGAAGTCATGTGGACTCAAAGCGTTAACTCTGTTTCTCTCTCCACAGCTGCTGCCAGACCTGCTGAGCTCTACCAGCATTTTCTGTTTTTATTCCAGCATCCACAGTATTTTGCTTTTATCTATTATTTCCAGACTGAGGATCTTTTGAAATAGTTTATGTGGTAAAAAGGCTGTGTAAAAGATCAAAAGTAGGATGCATGTAACTTGGCCTGTGATTGGTCCCCTACCAGCCAGGACCCCCTGTACAATTTCACGTCAAACTGACTGTGATTTTCTCTTTCTCCAGGTGAAAAGAGATGTGCTAAAAGAGCAGAGATACGTCGAGCTGATCCTTGTGGGGGACAATGCTATGGTAGGTGGCTTATCATCCTGGAGGAAGGTTTATAGTGAGGTTTCCAGGGGCCACTGTTAGGATCCCTGCTTTTCCTGACATACATCAATGACCTAGACCTTGGTGTACAGGGCACAATTTCAAAATTTGTGCATGGCACAAACTTGGAACCATTGCACATTCCAAAATGATAGTGTTAAAATTCAAAAGGACATAGACAGGTGAGTGGAATGGGTGGATAAATGGCAGAAGAAATGTAATGCTGGAAAGTGAGAAGTAATTCATTCGGTAGGAAGAAGAGGGAGAGGCAATAGAAAATAAAGGGTTTATTCTAAAGGGCATGCAGGAGCAGAGGGACCTGGGCTATTTCTGGTTAACAAAGAAAATGGGATCCTGAGCTTTATATAAAGCTTTATATAAAGAGGCATATAGTATAAAAACAAGGAGCCTATATTAAACTTGTATGAAACACTGGTTTGGCCTCAACTGGAGTACTGTGTCCAGTTCTGGGCAACACACTTTAGGAAGGATGTGAAGGCATTAGAGAGGATGCATAAAAGAGTCACAGGAATGGTTCTAGGAATGAGGAACTTCAGTTATGAAGATAGATTGTAGAATCTGGGCTTGTTCTCCTTGAAGAAAAGAAGGTTGAGCATTTTGATAGAAGTACTCAAAATTATGAGGGGATTGGACAGAGTAGATAGGGAAAAGCTGTTCCCATTGATGGAAGGACCAAGGACTAAGAGGACACAGATTTCAGGTACTTAGCAAGGGATTGGTGTAAATGACTCGATGGAGTGGACGAGTTACAACAAGAAACAGAGCTTTTCAGGTGCTACATGCTCGATCAGGATTCTCGTAAGGAAGCCCCAATCCCTGGATTGCCTGAGTTTAGGACTCATTGGCTGGAGCCTCCCAGAACACGACGTGACCCCTGATAGACAGCAGGAGGGGCTATACCCTCAGCTGCTACATTTCCTCCCCCTTTAGTTTTTTACAATTTCTATTTACAGAGAAATATTTGAATATCCACAACATTTACATATATACAACTACAGGTGATTAAAGATCACATCTCTAAGGGTGCTGTCCTTATGGGGCTAGTGCGGCGCAGCTGTACCACTTGAGGTATATCCGGTTAATAAAGAAAATGGGATCCTGGGCTTTATATAAAGAGGCATATAGTATAAAAACAAGGAGGCTTTATTAAACTTGTATGAAACACTGGTTTGGCCTCAACTGGAGTACTGTGTCCAGTTTTGGGCAACAGGATCAACAGGGTCTGGAACTGCAACGTGAGACACACCATCAGAAACTGACAGTTCAGGATTCGGCAACTCAACAGAGACATCAGGCATGTCTATTCTAGGTCAATTAGTCACCTCAGGAATTGATAGTTTGACGTTAATCACAGGCAGAATGGTTGGTTGGTGGAATATCTCTCTAGCACAAATATGATCTATGTGCTAACAGATGATCCAATCTTCCACTTGTACTTGGAAAATAATGGAGCAATCTCTGACACAATGGTTCCAAGAGTCCAACAAGGTCCACTTCTGAAATTTTTGCATAAATAACGTGTCACCTAAACTGAATATGCGAGCTTTGCATTTTCGTAATTACATTTTTGATTACTCTGATTCCGCTCTACCTTCCCCTCTAAATTTGGAAACACTAGGCTTAACCACATACATAGGCAGCGTTTCATCAATAATTCAGACGGTGTTGAACTCGTAGTCAAATGTGGCATTGCACGATAACTGAAAAGAACGCGGGAAAGTCGAGATTCTAGGGTACCTTCTGATAATCTTTTCACACCAGACTTTGAAAGTTTGTACAGCTCTTTTGGCTAAAAGATTCGGTGAGGGATGCCAAGGGGCTGTCTTTATTTGTCAGATTCCATTCAGATCCATGAATTTCTGAAATTCTGTGTTGGCAAAGGCTGTACCGATATCAAATGACAATTTCAAGTAGGCTGTGTTTGCTGAAACAGTGACTCAGCTTCTCCATAGTTGCGCTTGATGTTGACGATTTGACTTTGTATACGTCCATCCATTTAGAATGTGCATCTACAATCAACAAAAATATGGAACCAAAGAATGGTCCTATATAATCGATATGCAGTCTAACGCAAGGCCGACCAGGCCACTCCCGCAGGTGCAAGGGGAGCTGAAACAGGCAACTTCTGTTGTTGCTGACACTGGAGACAGTGCTTGACCACTCTTTCAATGTCACTGTCAATGCCTGGCCACCAGACATAGCTTCACACAAGCATTTTAATCTTCGATATGCTTGGATGTGGACTGTGAAGCTCTGTCAAGAGTAGTTCTCCACCTTGCGATGGGATGGCAACTCTTGATCCCCACAACAAAATCCCACCTTAACAGCTTAACTCAGCATTTTTGGCATGGAATGGTCTCAACTCTTCAGATACAGATGAAGTTGACCATCCTTACAAAACAAAATCTCTGACTTTTGACAATATTGGATCTCTGTTTGTCCAATTTCTAATTTGCTTCGCACACACAGGCAAAAATCCAAGAAATTCAGTAATAGCACAATTTCTTGTGGAGGCATAAGACCATAATAAGACTATAAGACGTAGGACAGACATCTGTCCCATCGAGTCTGCTCCGCCATTCAATGAGATCATGGCTGATCTGATAATCCTCAACTCCACTTTCCTGCCTTTTCCCCATAACCCTTGATTCCCTTACTGATTAAAAATCTGTCTATCTCAGCCTTCAATGTACTTAATGACCCAGCCTCTACAGCCCTCTGCGGTAAAGAATTCCACAGATTGACTACCCTCTGCGAGAAGAAATTCCTCCTTATCTATGCTTTAAATGGGTGACCCCTTACTATGAGATTATGCCCCCTGGTTCTAGACTCTCCCATAAGGGGAAACAACCTCTCAGCATCTACCCTGTCTAGCCCCCTAAGAATCTTATATGGATCTATATGTCTTATATGTGCAATTTTATAAGGTCACCTCTCATTCTCTGAAACTCCAATGAGTACAGGCCCAACCTATTCAACCTCTCCTCATGCTCCAACAGGAGCATGTACAATGCTATCGAGTATCGGGAGACAACTGACTGCGTCCGCATTTGCAATGTACAAGCCAGAGCGGTATATAAAAGTATACTCATACGCAGATAATGTCAAAACCCAATGTTGTATTCTTGCAGATGCTATTGGCGTAATGGCCTACCATCACTGAATAAACCCATTCATGGTATATGATCTGACACAACGGTGAAATGTTGTTCATGAGGTATACTTTTTCCACCTCGAATACCACCAATAAACTTTCCTTTTCTACCTGGGAATAACCCTTTTCGGCTGTGGAGATGGTTCTCGAGACATAGCCAGTGGGCCTTTCTGATCCAATTCCATTCTATGTGATAACATGGCTGTTATGACATGGCAGATGATGTTTGCCAGACAGATCAAATCCACGAGGGAAACTTGATCCTGCTATCACAATGGTTTTGCCATTTGTATTTATTTCGAGATGCATGCATTGAATTCAGAAGTAATATGTTCACTAAGACCTTCAGAGACTTTTTAAAAATGTAGGTAAAATATTTGTTAACAAAAGAAAAGATGTCAAACACATACATACAATTCCAGTTACTTCATACTATAGTGCATACTAAAATTTCTACCTAACCTGACTCCCAGATACTCCCTTGTAAGGCAACAGTTCGAAAACCAGGCCAGCAAAGTTATCACCTTTAAGGGCTGGATGCAGCAAACTCATGCAGATATGTCACAGGGCCCCTGTCAACGTGGCCTTTCATTCCCCCTTATATACGTTTTCTCTCTTTTTAATCTGTAAATTCGATTGCCCCCATATGTCTTTGAAAATGTACTTTCCCATAATATAAAACTTTTCATGGTGCCAATATTGTCTGTAACCTTTGGGAAAAATAAACACACTGCTTGGCCTAGCTTCTCTGGCGAGGTGTAAGCATCCTACCATCTCTTTGAAATTCAAACTGCCCTGATTTATTTAAAAATGAAAATTCTCCTCACATCTTACATTCTAAGGCTTCAGCAATGATTATGTATTTAGCATTTCAAACCTAGCTTCTTTTGATGAGTCAAAACCTCCAAACTAGCTGTCTCCAATTCAATTAAATCCCCCACACATACGCACAAACTATCCAAACCCCATTATTAACCTACTTTTACAATAAATCACAATAATATTATGAGAATTATTATACTTTTGTGACAATGGCTCCTACACCTTTCGATGAGCTGCAGCGACCAATAAACACGACGGATGCAACAATTTCTTTACCTTCACAAAGGCTTCTCCCTGTTGTGAACTCCACAACAAACTGTGATTCTTTTTTAACAACAAGTGTAATGGTCCCAACACAGTTGATAAGTTAGGCATGTAGTGGCTATAGTAGTTAATCATACCCAGGATGGACTTGAGTTCGGTTACATTGTATGGCAAGGTTGCACATTTCATTGCCCGAACTTTCTCTTCTACTGGATGCAAATCCAAGTTGTCCACCCTGTGACCCAGGTAAGTAACTTCTGGTGCTTGAAACGTGCATTTTTCCTTCTTTAACTGTACACCGGCTTCCAAGAACCTTCTTAGCATCTCCTCCAGGTTGGCCAAGTGTTCAGTCTCAGTTGACCCTGTGATTAGAACATTATCTAGGTGTACAGCACCTCAGGGAAGCCATTGCAAAAGATTCTCCATTGTTCTCTGGAAGATAGTGCATGCGTACTCCAAAGGCGAGTGTACTGATAAAGAACCTTGTGTGTGTTAATAGTCACGTATTCTCTCGACATGCTATCTCGTTCTAATTGTCGGGAGGAATGGGTCATATGCAATTTTGTATAGGACTTGCCTCCAGCCAGCTTTGCATATAAGTCATCTATCCATGGAATGGGTTAATTGTCTAGTTTTGCTGCCTTATTTACGGTCAACGTATAGTCCCCACAAATGCATATAGTATAGTCAGGCTTAACCACTGGAACTATGGATGCTGCCCATTCTGAGAACTGGACAGGTTGGGCGATGCCCAGCTTTTCCAACCGGTATAGTTCTGCATCCACCTTCCCCTTTAATGTACAAGGCACAGGTGATGGTGTAATGGTATTGTTACTAGAATAGTAACCCGGAGACCCTGGGTAATGCTCTGGGGACCTGAGGTCAAATCCTGCCACGGCAGATGTTGGAATTTGAATTCAATAAAAATCTGAATTTAATAGCCTAATGATGACCATGAAACCATTGTTGATTGTTGTAAGTGCCCTTTAGGGATCTGCTGTCCTTACTTGGTCTGGCCTGCATGTGACTCCAGACCCACAGCAATGTGGTTGACTCTTAAACACTCTCTGAAATGGCCTAGCAAGCCACTCAGTTGCATCAGACTGCTACAAAGTCACTAAAAAGGAATGAAAATGAAAGGCAGACCACTTGGCAGCGACCTAGGCACTGGAAAGGACAACAGCAATTGCAACCATGTCGACCCAGCAAAGTCCTCCTTACTAACATCTGGGGGCTAGTGCCAAAATTGGGAGAGCTATCTCACAGACTAGTCAAGCAACAGCCTGACATAGTCATCCTCACAGAGTCATATCATCACCATCACCATCCCTGGGTATGTTCTGTCCCACCAGCAGGACAGACATACAGTTGGGAGGGAGTTGCCCTGGGAGCCCTCAACATCGACTCCAGACCCCATGAAGTATTATTACCACGTACCACCCTCCCTCAGCTGATGAATCAGTGCTCCTCCATGTTGAACACCACTTGGAGGAAGCACTGAGGGCGGCAAGGGCACAGAATGTACCCTGGGTGGGGGACTTCAAAGTCCATCACCAAGAGTGGCTCGGTAGCACCATTGCTGGTCGAGTCCTAAATGATATCGCTGCGAGACGGGGCCTGTGGCAGGTGGTGAGGGAAAAGCATACTTGACCTCATCCTCACCAACCTGCCTGCCGCAGATGCATCTGTCCATGACAGTATCAGTAGGAGTGATCACTGCACAGTCATTGTGGAGACAGAGTCCCGCCTTCACATTGAGGATACCCTCCATCATGTTGTGTGGCACTACCACCGTGCTAAATGGCATAGATTTCAAACAGATCTAGCAACTCCATGACTGGGCATCCATGAGGTGCTGTGGGCCATCATCAGCAGCAGAATTGTACTCAAACACAATCTGTAACCTCATGGCCCAGCATATCCCCCACTCTACCATTACCATCAAGCCAGGGGATCAACCCTGGTTCAATGAAGAGTGGAAGAGGGCATGCCAGGAGCAGCACCAGGCATATCTAAAAATAAGGTGTCAACCTGGTGAAGCTATAACACAGGACCACTTGCGTGCCAAACAGCATAAGCAGCAAGTGATAGAGCTAAGCAATTCCACAACAGATCAGATCTAAGCTCTGCAGTCCTGCCACATCCACTCATGAATGGTGGTGAACAATTAAACAACTCACTTGGAGGAGGAGGTTCCACAAATATCCCCAATGATGGAGGAGCCCAGCACATCAGTGTACAATCTTCAGCCAGAAGTGCTGAGTGGGTGATCCATTTCAGCCTCCTCTGGAGGTCCCCAGCATCACAGATGCCAGTCTTCAGCCAATTCGATTCACTTCACGCTGAATAGGCACTGGATACTGCAGAGGCTCTGGGCCCTGACAATATTCCGGCAATAGTACTGGAGACTTGTGCTCCAGAACCTGCTGTGCCCCTAGCCAAGCTGCTCCAATACAGCTACAACACAGGCACCCAGCAATGTGGAAAATTGCCCAGTTTTGTCCTGTACACAGGAAGCAGGACAAATCCAACCTGGCCAATTTTTTTTTCTTTCATGGGATATTGGCATCACTGGCTAGGCTGGCATTTATTGCCCATCCCCAATTTCCCTTGTTCAGAGGGCATTTAAGAGTCAACCACAAGAACCTGGAGTCACATGTAGGCCAAACCAGGTAAGGACAGCAGATTCCCGTCCCTAATGGGTTTTTATGACAATCTGCAATGGTTTCATGGTCATCACTAGACTTTTTTAATTCCAGATTTTTGTTGGCATCTAATAGCACTATCTGCCATGGTGGGATTTGAACCCAGGTCCCTGGAGGATTACAGGGTCCCCAGTACAGTGATAAGTCCACTATGCCACTGCCTTCCCCATCAGTTTACTCTCAATCATCAGTAAAGCAATGGAAGCAGTCATCAACAGTGCTATCAAGTGGCATTTGCTTAGCAATAACCTGCTCACTGACGCCCAGTTTGGGTTCCACCAGGGCCACTCAGCTCCTGACCTCATTACAGCCTTAGTTCAAACATGGACAAAAGAGCTGAACTCCTGAGCTGAGGTGAGAGTTACTGCCCTTGACATCAAGGCTGCATTTGACTGAGTGTGGCATCACGGAAGCCCTAGCAAAGCAAGGAATGAATATTAAAAAAAGGAAGATGGTTGTGGCTGCTGGAGATCAGCCATCACTGACATCCTCCAGGACATCACAGCAGGAGTTCCTCAGGGTAGTGTCCTCGGCCCAACCATCTTCAGCTGCTTCATCAATGACCTTCCTTCCATCATGAGGTCAGAAGTGGGGATGTTCGCTGATGATTGCACAATGTTCAGCACCATTCACAACTCCTCAGATGCTGAAGCAGTCCATGTCCAAATGCAGCAAGACCTGGACAATATCCAGTCTTGGGCTGACAAGTGGCAAGTAATATTTTTGCCACACAAGTGCGAGGCAATGAACATCCCCAACATGAGAGAATCCAACCATCACCCCTTGTCATGAAGCTATTAATGTATATAATATTTTGGGAAAATATTTTTCTTTTAAAATAGAGGTTTAGTCTGTGGGTGTTTCTTAATTGGATTAAAGCCAGCTAGTCGAGTAGGAATAAATGGGTCTTTATCCGAATGGCAGGCAGTGATTAGTAGGGTACCGCAGGGATCAGTGCTGGGACCCCAGTTATTCACAATATATATTAATGATTTAGATGAGGGAATTAAATGTAATATCTCCAAATTTGCAGATGACATAAAGCTGGGTGGGAAGGTGAGCTGTGAGGAGGATGCAGAGATGCTTCAGTGTGATTTGGACAAGCTGAGTGAGTGGGCAAATGCATGGCAGATTCAGTATAATGTGGATAAATGTGAGGTTATCCATTTTAGTAGCAAAAATAGGAAGGCAGATTATTATCTGAATGGCTATAAATTGAGAGAGGGGAATGTGCAACGAGACCTGGGTGTCCATGTACACCCATCGCTGAAAGTAAGCATGCAGGTGCAGCAGGCGGTAAAGAAGGCAAATGGTATGTTGGCCTTCATAGCCAGAGGATTCGAGTACAGGAACAGGGATGTCTTGCTGCAATTGTACAGGGCCTTGGTGAGACCACACCTGGAATATTGTGTGCAGTTTTGGTCTCCTTATCTGAGGAAAGATGTACTTGCTATAGAGGGAGTGCAGCGAAGGTTTGCCCGACTGATTCCTGGAATGGCGGGGCTGACTTATGAGGAGAGATTGAGTCGATTAGGATTATATTCTCTGGAGTTCAGAAGAATGAGAGGGAATCTCATAGAAACCTATAAAATTCTAACAGGACTAGACAGGCCAGATGCAGGAAGGGTGTTCCCGATGGTGGGGGAATCCAGAACCAGGGGTCACAGTCTGAGGATATGGGGTAGACCATTTAGGATTGAGATGAGGAGAGATTTCTTCACCCGGAGAGTGGTGAGCCTGTGGAATTCGTTACCACAGAAAGTAGTTGAGACCAAAACATTGTATGTTTTTAACAAGGAGTTAGATATAGCTCTTGGGGCGAAAGGGATCAAAGGATATGGGGAGAAAGCGGGAACAGGCTATTGAGTTGGATGATCAGCCATGATCATAATGAATGGCGGAGTAGGCTCAAAGGGCCGAATGGCCTACTTCTGCACCTAGTTCCTATGTTTCTAGTGCAAGACCAAAAGGAGTGGTAATGGGACAAGGAACGAGAGGTGTGTCTAGAGGAAGTGTGAATGGAAGAAAGCTGCCATCTGAATGCCAAGTAAAGGGAATAAAGAAGAAATGAGAGAAAAAGCAAACAGAGAGAGAAAGAAAAACACTAAACAAAAAGGCCCAGTGTTCATGATCCAAAACTGCTGAACTCAATTTTAAGTCCAGAAGGTTGTAAAGTGCCTAGTCGAAAGAGAAACTTGAGTTGGGCTTCAGTGGAACACTGTAACCAGCCATGGACAGAAAGACAGACTCATTGGGTAGTGGGGAGATTCACAAACTGTGAGGGAGATGTCAGACCACGTGGAGACTCATGAACAGGAAGGGGGACTCACAGGAAGAAGGGGAGATTCACAAGCAGGGGGGTAACTCAAAGACAGATTCAGGTGGGACCATAGGTTGTGTGTATAGGGCAATTGTAAAGTTCAAATAGAGTTGAGAACTGGAGGAGGGCTAATTTCAATGAGTTAGAAAATGATCTAGACCAGGTGGAATAGAATCAAAACTTGGTTGGCAAAACAATCATTGAAAATTGGAAGGTCTGCAATAAAGGGTCTGCATTGCCATGAAGGGGGAAATGAAGGGCACCCAAAGCTAAAGCTATGTGGAAAATTGAAATATGGCAGAAAATAGAAACGATTGACAAATGTGAAGTCCACAATAAAGAATGAAACAGCACAGAAAGAGAGCACTCAGCCTGTTGTGTCTTTGCCAGATTTTTGCAAGAGTGATGCACCTTACACCACTCGCCTGCCTATTTCCCATAGCCCTGAAAATTTTCCTTCTTCAGATGCACTCTCAGGCAGTGCATTCCAGACCCTAACCACTCGCTGCATAACAAATATTTATCTCATAACACATTAAAACATAGAAAATAGGAGCAGGACTAGGTCATCTGGTCCTTCGAGCCTGCTCTGTCATTCAATATGATCATGGCTGATCCTCTACCTCAACGCCGTACTCCCACTCTCTCCCCTTACCCCTTGATGCCTTTAGAGTCTAGAAATCTATCTATTTCCTTCTTAAACATATTCAGTGACTTGGCCATCACAGCCTTCTGAAGAATTCCATAGGTTCACCACCCTCTGAGTGAAGAAGCTTCTCCTCATCTCAACCCTAAATGGTCTGCCCCATATGCTGAGACTGTGACCCCTTGTTCTAGACCCCCCAGCCAGAGGAAATATCATCCTTGCATCCAGTCTGTCCATCCCTGTCAGAATTTTATATGTTTCAATGAGATCACCTCTCATTCTTCTCAACTCCAGTGAATACAGGCCTAGTCAGCCAATCTCTCCCCATGAGACAATCCTGCCATCCCAGGAATCAGTCTGGTGAACCTTTGTTGCACTCCCTTTATGGCAAGTATATCCTTTATTAGGTAAGGGGACCAAAACTGCACACAATACTTTGGGGTGGTCTCATCAAGGCCCTGTACAACTACAGTAAGACATAGAATCACAGAGTCACAGTGCAGAAGGGGCACTTTGGCCAATCGAGTCTGCACTGACACGTGAGAAGCACCTGACCTACCTACCTAATCCCATTTACCAGCACTTGGCCCATAGCCTTGAACGTTATGACATGACAAGTGCTCATCCAGGTACTTTTTAAAGGATGTGAGGCAACCCGCCTCCACCACCCTCCCAGGCAGTGCATTCCAGACCGTCACCACCCTCTGGGTAAAAAAGTTTTTCCTCACATCCCCCCTAAACCACCTGCTCCTCACCTTGAACTTATGTCCCCTCATGACTGAACCTTCAACTATGGGGAACAGCTGCTCCCTATCCACCCTGTCCATGTCCCTGATAATCTTGTACACCTCAATCAGGTCACCCCTGCTCCATTGAAAACAACCCAAGTCTACCCAACCTCTCTTCATAACCTAAATGTTTCATACCAGGCAACATCCTGGTGAATCTCCTCTGCACCCCCTCCACTGCAATCACATCCTTCCTATAATGTGGCGACCAGAACTGCACACAGTACTCCAGCTGTGGCCTCACTAAGGTTCTATACAACTCCAACATGACCTCCCTACTTTTGTAATCTATGCCTCAATTGACAAAGGCAAGTATCCCATATGCCTTTTTCACCACCCCACTAACATGCCCCTCCGCCTTCAGAGATCTATGGACACACACGCCAAGGTCCCTTTGTTCCTCAGAACTTCCTAGTGTCATGCCGTTCATTGAATACTTGTTTGTCAAATTACTCCTTCCAAAGTGTATCACCTCACACTTTTCAGGGTTATATTCCATCTGCCATTTATCTGCCCATTTGACCATCCCGTCTATATCTTCCTGTAGTCCAAGACACTCAACCTCACTATTAACCACCCGGCCAATTTTTGTGTCATCCGCAAACTTACTAATCCTACCCTCTATGTAGTCATCTATGTCATTTATATAAATGACAAATAATAGGGGACCGAGCACAGGTCCCTGTGGTACGCCACAGGACACTGGCTTCTAGTCATTAAAGCATCCTTCTGTCATCACCCTCTGTCTCCTACAACTAAGCCAATTTTGAATCCACCTTATCAAATTACCCTGTACCTCATGTGCATTTGCCTTCGTCATAAGTCTCCCATGTGGGACCTTGTCGAATGCTTTGCTGAAATCCATATAAACTACATCAACTACACTACCCTCATCTACACACCTGGTCACCTCCTCAAAAAATTCAATCAAATTTGTTAGGCATGACCTCCCTCTGACAAAGCCATGCTGACTATCCCTGATCAAACCTTGCCTCTCCAAGTGGAGATAGATTCTCTCCTTCAGAATTTTATCCATTAGTTTCCCTACCACTGACGTGAGACTGACTGGCCTGTAGTTCCCTGGCTTATCTCTACAACCCTTCTTAAATAGCGGAAACAAATTAGTTGTTCTCCAGTCCTCTGGCACCTCCCCCGTGGCCAGAGAGGAATTAAAAATTTGGGTCAGAGCCCCTGCGATCTCCTCCCTTGCCTCTCTCAGCAGCCTGGGACACAATTCCACAATTCATCTGAACCTGGAGAATTGTCCACTTTTAAGCCAGCCAACACCTCCAATACCTTGTCACTCCCTGTATCAATTTGCTTAAGAACCTCACAGACTCACTCCCCGAGTTCGATGCCTTCATCCTCATTCTCTTGCGTGAAGACGGATGTGGAGTATTCCACAGAACCATAGAGCCATAGAAAAGTTACACCACTGAAGGAGGCCATTCCGTCCATCTTGTCCATGCCTGCCCGAGGACACCCAGGTGCCCTTTCTAATCCCACCTTCCTGTACCCATCCCATTGCCCTGCAGCTTACAGCACTTTAGGGTCAGATCCAGGTGCTTTTTAAAAGAGTTTTGAGTTTCTGCCTCTACCACCAACTTGGGCAGCGAATTCCAGACACCCACTACCCTCTGCATTAAAACGTTTTTCCTCATGTCCCTCCTACATCTTCTGCCACTTATCTTGAATCTATGTCCCCTGTTTCTCGAATTCTCCACCAAGGGAAACAATTTTATCCTGTCCACTCTATCTATTCCCCTCATAATTTTGTACACCTCAATCAAGTCACCTCTCAGCCTTCTTTGTTCTAAGGAAAATAACCCCAACCTATCCAATCTCTCCTCGTAGCTACACTTTTCTAATCCTGGTAACTTTCTTGTAAACCTCCTCTGCACTCTCTCCAGAGCTATTACATCCTTCCTGTAATATGGTGACCAGAACTGTACACAATACTCCAGTTGTGGCCTCACCAGTGTTTTATACAATTCCAACATTATATCCTTACTTTTATATTCTATACCTCTGCCAATGAAGGAGAGCATTCCATATGCCTTCTTTACAACCTTGTCCACTTGAACTGCTGCCTTCAGGGACCTGTGCACTCTACCAATGTCCTCTGGTTCTACCCATAGATTGCCCCCTTGGTCCCTTATGGGCCCTACTCTTTCTCTGGTTATCCTCTTTCCATTGATATTCCTATAGAATATCTTGGGATTTTCCCTACTTTTACCAGCCAGAGCTTTCTCATATCCCCTCTTTGCTCTCCTAATTGCTTTCTTAAGCTCCACCTTGCACTCTCTGTACTCCACTAATGCCTCTGCTGATTTGCTTCCCTTGTACCTGCTAAAAGCCTCTCTTTTCCTTCTCATCATATCCTGAATATCTCTGGTCATCCATGGTTCTCTGGGCTTGTTACTCTTTCCTACCACCCAAGAAGAAACATGCTGAGCCTGTACCCTCCTCATTTCCTTTTTGAATGTCCCCCACTGCTCCTCTGTAGATTTCCCCACAAGTCGCTGTTCCCAGTCTACCTTGGCCAGATCCAGCCTTATTTTACTAAAATCTGCTCTCACCCAATCCAAAACATTTTTTTGCAACTTGTATATTTCTTTGTCCATAACAAACTTAAACTTTACCATGTTGTGGACGCTATCGCTAAAATGCTCGCCCACCACCACCTCAGCCACCTGTCCGGCTTCATTCCCCAGAATTAGGTCCAGCAATGCACCATCCCTTGTTGGACCCTCTACATATTGACCTAAAAAGTTCTCCTGTACACATTTCAAGAAATCCACTCCATCCAAGCCATTAACACTTTGTCTATCCCAATTAATGTTGGGAAAGTTGAAATCACCTAATATAATTACCCTATTGTTATTGGTTTTACACATCTCACCTACTGATGTCTCTTTTCTAACTGCCAACATTTTCAGTTGGAATTCACTTTCTCTCTTTATCTTTCCTCCTTCTCCATGTTTACAATTTCTAATTCCTTTTTAAAAACCATTTCTCTGTTCTTTGCTTCTAATTCAAGCATTTTCAGTTGCTTTGCTTGTTGAAATTCTATTTTCTTCATTTGTAACTGAAGTCTCACTACATCCAGCTGTGACTCACTAGTGTCAGGTTTCACTTACAACTGTAGATGCTGTGCTATACCTATAACTACATCTGATTTCCTAGCCCCCACTGGTAACCCCAATTGTAACTTATCCACCAACTCTGTTAACTTACCTTTCGTTACTTTCTCCAACCCAATCAGAGTTATCTCTTCTAGTCCCAGAGTAGACTTAGCAATCGGCAATGCCATCTTGCCATCTTCCACTTCTAAAATGCCTCACCAACTCCTGGATTCAAAGTGCCTCTTGTGCTCGTAAACTTAAGATTCACCAATTCCTAACCAATTGAGGAATTAGAAATATAATTGATCCCAGACAAGCCCCCAATTGTTATTACCGATACAGCTGGTAAAGTGGAGTTATTTAAAAACCCCAGAGTGAAACTTTAAACAACTGTCATAGCTTATAATTTTTAGTTTTATGTTTGAGATGTGACTCTAAATTCAGGAATCAGACCATCAGTTCTCAAGGTTTTACATTAAACTAATTGAAATATTTTATTAATTTACACAGGTTAAATTATATATACACATGGCTACAAATTACTACTATCACAACTTTTAACAGATTCTCAAACTAATCTCCGTTAAAGCAACAGCAACCCATAGACTTAACCAAACACCAGGCAAAGCATTTTCACCTTACAAATTCAAAATGAGGTTCTTTTCACTGTGGAACCAGTTGGAGGTTTGCAGCTGCCTTTTGATCTTAATTTGCCTCTGCCCTGCACACCCGAAAACTACTGAAGTTATACCTACCACCACTGATTAAATTCAAATTCTCATTGTCTCACTGGTCACTTTGAACTTTACCTTTTAACAATGAAAGCCCATTCATTGTACCAATTGTATTAGTAATAGAAACATATTGCTTGGTAGCCTGAATGTTCTATTCAAAAAATTCAAATGCACACTATCTCTCTTCCATATCAAAACTAGTCCCCATCAAAACACCCAGACTAGCTGGCTTTAATCCACGTACAGACTAAACCCCTATTTTAAAAGAAAATTATTTACCAAAATATTGAATACATTAATAGCTTCATAACAGGCATTATGTGGAGTGTGAGGGTAAGTGTGAAGAGTGTGGGGAATCATGTGGAGGGTAAATGCAAGGGGCGTGGGGAACATGTGGAGGGTGAGTGTGAGGGGTGTTGAGGATCATCTGGAAGGTGTGTGAGGAATGCGGGGGCTGATGGAGGGTGAGTGTGAGGAGTGTGGGATGTCATTTGGAGGGTGAGTGTAAGGAGTGTGAGGGGATCATGTGGAGGATGAATTTGAGGAGTGTGGGTGACCATGTGGAGGGTGAGGGGATCATGTCAAGGGTGAGTGTAAATAGTGTAGGGAATCATGTGGGTGATCAGTCAGGAGCAGAGGGTGAGTGTGAGGAGTGGAGGGGATCATGTGGAGGGTGAATGGAAGTAGTGTGGGGATGTCATGTGAATGGTGAGTGTGAGGAGTGTGGGTGATCTTTTGGAGAGTGAGCGTGAGGGGATCATTTCGAGGGTGAGAGTAAGGAACGTGGGGGATCACGTGGAGGGTGACAGTGAGGAGTGTGGAGAATCATGTGAAGGGTGATTGTGAGGGGATCAGCTGGAGGATGAGTGTAAGGAAGGTGGGGAATGAAGTGGAGGGTGCATGCGAGTAGTGTGGGTGATCAGATGGAGGGTCACTGTTTGGTTTGTTCATGTTGAGGGTGACTGTAAGGATTGTGAGGAATCATGTGGAGGGTGCATGTGAGGAGTATGGGGATCATCTGTAGGATGAGTGTGAGGAATGTGGGGCATTCTGTGGAGGGTGAGTGTGAGTAGTAGGTGGTGATATTGTGGAGGGTGATATTGTGTGTGTGTGAGTGGTGTGTGGTGATATTGTGGAGGGTGAGTGAGGACCACAGGTGGGCATGTGGAGAGTGATTTTGAGAAGTGTGGTGGATCATGTGGAGGGTGTGTGAGAGGATCATGTCGAGGGTGAGTGTTAGGAGTGTGGGGAATCATGGGATGGGTGAGTATGAGGAGAGTGGGGGATCATGTGGAGGGTGAGTGTGAGGAGTGTAGAGAATTATGTGGGGATGAGTGTGAGGAGTTGTGGGGGTTCATGTGGAGGTTGAGTGTGAGGAGTGTGGAGGATCAGTGGAGGGCAGGTGGGATCACAGGGAGTCTGGGTAGACCTGTTTGACTCACTGAAACATCACCAATCATTTGTTTTCCTTTCAGTATCAGAATCTGGGGAGTAATAAAGATACTGTAGTGAAGCGATTGCTTAACATTGCCAACACAGTGGACTTGGTGAGTATGAAGACTGTGTTCACAATGTTCCTTTCTCGTCCATATCTCTGTTCATGACTTTCCTGCTACCAGCCGGGTCAGAATGAAAATGACATTCAGTGCAGAATTGGGGTCACTCACAATGCTTGAAATGCCTGGAATCAGATTTGGCCACTCACTGACTCACAGCCCAAAATTACTGAGACCCCCATAGAAGCATAAATTGCATAATTGCCTTGACCCAGATCCCATGCATCCATCTTGCTAAAGAAAGTGGAAGTGGAGATAATGGAATAGCTTGTTATAATCTTCTATTCTTCCATCGATATGGGGAAGTTGCCACAGGCAAATGAGACAGCTTTATTCAAGAAAAGATGTATGGACAATCCAATTACTACAGTTTAATATTAGGGGTAGGTAAAGTTTTGCAAAAAATGATTATGGCCAAAATTAATCAACAGATACTTGGAGAGGTTTGAGTTAATTAAGGAGAGGCAACACAGATTTGTGAAAGGCAGACGACTAATCTAATTGAATTCTTTGATGAAGTAACTGAGAAAGTTGATGAAGGTCAACTGTCATCTACGTGATTGGAAAATGTTATCTATATGAATTTTAAGAAAGTGTTTGACAAATTACCACCTAAAAGGCTGTTTAACAAAGTTAAGGCTTATGGATTAGGAGGCTCAATGTCAGCTTGGATGGAAAATTGTTTGTTTATTCATTCACGGGATGTGGGCTTCGCTGGCTGGGCCAGCATTTATTGGCCATCCCTAGTTGCCCTTGAGAAGGTGGTGGTGAGCTGCCATCTTAAACCACTGCAGTCCATGTGGTGCAGGTACACCCACAGTGCTGTTAGGAAGGGAGTTCCAGGATTTTGACCCAGCGACAGTGAAGGAACGGTGATATATTTCCAAGTCAGGATGGTGAGTGACTTGGAGGGGAACTTCCAGGAGGTGGTGTTCCCATCTATCTGCTGCCCTTCTCCGTCTAGATGGTAGAGGTCGTGGGTTTGGACGGTGCTGTCCAAGGAGCCTTGGTGAATCCCTGCAGTGCATCTTGTAGATGGTACACACTGCTGCTACTGTGCGTCAGTGGTGGAGGGAGTGAATGTTTGTGAATGTGGTGCCAATCAAGCGGATGCTTTGTTCTGGATGGTGTCAAGCTTCTTGAGTGTTGTGGGAGCTGCACTCATCCAAGCAAGTGAGGAGTATTCCATCACACTCCTGACTTGTGCCTTGTAGATGGTGGACAGGCTTTGGGGAGTCAGGAGGTGAGTTACTCATAGGGATAGAAAACAACTAGTCATGGTAAATGGTTGTTTTTTTCAGACTGGAGGACGGTAGTCAGTGGCTTTCCCCAAGGATCAGTGCTAGGACCGCTGCTCTGAGAGCTATATATAAATGACTTGGATATTGGAATACAAAGCAAAATCTCAATGCTTGCTGATGATATCAAACTTGAATGTTGGTGAATGAGATACCAATCAACTGTAACGGGACATAGATAGGTGAGCAGAATGGGCAGACAATTGAGAGATGGAATGTAATACAGTGAAGTGTGAGGTGATGCACTTCGGCAGAAGTGAGAGTGAGTCATGAGTGACAGCCCTTATCATCAATGCAGCATTTCAACGAGTGTGGCATCAAGGAGCCCTAGCAAAACTAGAGTCAATGGGAACCGGCTGAACACTCTCCACTGGTTGGAGTTATACCCAGCACAAAGGAAGATGGTTGTGGTTGTTGGAGTTCAGTCATCTCAGTCTCAGGGCATCACTGCAGGAGTTCCTCAGGGTAGTGTCCTCGGCCCAACCATCTTCAGCTGCTTCATCGATGACCTTCCTTCCATCATAAGGTCAGAAGTGGGGATGTTCACTGATGCGTATATAATGTTCAGCACCATTCACAATTCCTCAGGTACTGAAGCAGTCCATGTTCAAATGCAGCAAGACCTGGACAGTGTCCAGGCTTGGGCTGAAAAGTCACAAGTAACATTCGCACAACACAAGTGCCAGGCAATGATCATCTTCAACATGAGAGAATCTAACCCTCACCCCTCGAAATTCTGTGGCATTACCATTGCTGAATCCCCCCACTTTCAACATCCTGTGAGTTAGCAGGAACTGAACTGGAACAGCCATATCAACACTATGTCTACAAGAGCAGGTCAGAGGCTGGGAATTCTAGAGAGAGTAACTCATCTCCTGATTCCCCAAAGCCTTTCCACCATCTACAAGGCACAAGTCAGGAGTGTGATGGAATACTCCCCACTTGCCTGGATGAGTGCAGCCTCAACAATACTCAAGAAGCTCCACACCATCCAGGGCAGAGCAGCCCGCTTGTTTAGCAGCCCATCCATCACCTTAAACATCCACCATCAGCACACAGCGGCAAGATGCACTGCAGAAACTCACCAAGACTCCTTCAATAGCACCTTCCAAACCCATGACCTCTATCACCTAGGAGGACAATGGCAGCAGATGCATGGGAACAGCACTAGCTACAAATTCCCCTCCAAGCCAAACACCATCCTGACTTGGAACCATATAACCGTTCCTTCACTGTCGGTGAGTCAAAAGCTTGGGACTCCCTCCCTAACAGCACTGTGGGTGCACCTACACCACATGGACTGCAGTGGTTCAAGAAGGCAGCTCACCTTTTCAAGGGCAATTTGGAATGGGCAATAAAATGCTGGCCTGGCCAGTGAGGGCCATGTCCCATGAAAGAATGAAAAAAGAGATAATGATGGGCAATGTTGATTTAATGTGCACAGATAGAAAGGGATCAAAGGATATGGGGAGAAAGCGGGAACAGGCTATTGAGTTGGATGATCAGCCATGATCATAATGAATGGCGGAGCAGGCTCGAAGGGCTGAATAGCCTACTCCTGCTCCTAGTTTCTATGTTTCTTTGTTTCTATGGCTGATCATCCAACTCAATAGCCTGCTCCCGCTTTCTCCCCATATCCTTTGATCCCTTTCGCCCCAAGAGCTATATCTAACTCCTTCTTGAAAACATACAATGTTTTGGCCTCAACTACTTTCTGTGGTAGCAAATTCCACACACTCACCACTCTCTGGGTGAAGAAATTTCTCCTCATCTCAGTCCTAAATGGTCTAGCCCGTATCCTCAGACTGTGACCCCTGGTTCTGGATTCCTCCACCATCGGGAACATCATTCCTGCATCTACCCTGTCTAGTCCTGTTAGAATTTTATAGGTTTCTATGAGATCCCCCCTCATTCTTCTGAACTCCAGCGAATATAATCCTAACCGACTCAATCTCTCCTCATATGTCAGTCCCGCCATCCCAGGAATCAGTCTGGTAAACCTTTGCTGCATTCCCTCTATAGCAAGTACATCCTTCCTCAGATAAGGAGACCAAAACTGCACACAATATTCCAGGTGTGGTCTCACCAAGGCCCTGTATAATTGCAGCAAGACATCCCTGCTCCTGTACTCGAATCCTCTCACCATGAAGGCCAACATACCATTTGCCTTCTTTACCGCCTGTTGCACCTGCATGCTTACCTTCAGCGACTGGTGTACAAGGACACCCAAGTCTCGTTGCACATTCCCCTCTCTCAATTTATAGCCATTCAGATAATAATCTGCCTCCCTGTTTTTGCTACCAAAGTGGATAAGCTCACATTTATCCACATTATATTGCATCTGCCATGCATTTGCCCACTCACTCAGCTTGTCCAAATCACACTGAAGCATCTCTGCATCCTCCTCACAGCTCACCCTCCCACCCAGCTTTGTGTCATCTGCAAATTTGGAGATATTACATTTAATTTCCTCATCTAAATCATTAATATATATTGTGAATAACTGGGGTCCCAGCACTGATAATTGCGGTACCCCATTAGTCACTGCCTGCCATTCGGAAAAAGACCCGTTTATTCCTACTCTTTGTTTCCTGTCTGCCAACCAGTTTTCTATCCATCTCAATACACTACCCCCAATCCCATGTGCTTTAATTGTACATGCTAATCTCTTATGTGGGACTTTATCGAAAGTCTTCTGAAAGTCCAAATAAACCACATCCACTGGCTCCCCCTCGTCAACTCTACTAGTTACATCCTCGAAAAATTCCAGTAGATTTGTCAAGCATGATTTACCTTTCGTAAATCCATGCTGATTCTGTCCGATTCTGCCACTGTGAGACTTGGCTGAGAGTCATTGAACTGGAAGCCGAGCTACGGACACTGCAATGCATCTGGGAGGGGGAAAGTCACCCAGACACTTTGTACCAGGAAACAATCAGGATAGGTTCTTCTGATTTGGTCCGTGGTCAGGGACAGGAGGGTGTGAACGTGAATGAAGCAGGCAAGGGGATCCAGAAGGTAGAAATGTAGGAGTCTCATCCCTTGCAATCGTCCAACAGTTTTGAGGGTTCTTGCAGCTTGTATAGGTGACAGTAGTGTTTACAAGTTGCGTAAGCCAACTGACCATGGTACAAGAAGCCATTTAAGCTGGGGGTTTTAACTGGGATGTTGCGGTAGTAAGGGACAGTACAGTTAGGGAGATAGACACAGTTCTCTGCAGCCGAGGGTGAGAGTCCAGGAGGCTGTGGTGCCTGCCTAGTGCCAGGTTTTGGGACATCTGCTTTGGCCTGGAGAGAAACTTGCAGTGGGAGGGGAAGGACCCAGTTGTCATGGACCAAATAGGTTCCAACAAGTAGGAAAGAGGTTCTGCTGAGGAAGTATGAGCAGCTGGAGGCTAAATTAAAAAGCAGAACCTCAAAGGTAATGAACTCTGGATTACTACTGTTCTGATCACAGCCGGTGTTCACGGTATCACAGCATCTTTAAGGAGCAGAGGGAGGACATTCAGCCCATCGAGTCTGCACTGGCTCTCTGAAAGAGCATTCCACCTAGTCCCATTCCCCTGCCTTATCCCCGTAACCTTGCACATTCTCTCTTTTCAGGTAGCAATCCAATTCCCTTTTGAATACCTCAATCGAACCTGCCTCCACCACCCTTTCAGGAAGCTTGTTTCAGACTCCAACCACCCGCTGGGTGAAAAAAATTTTCCTCACATCACCTTTACTCCTTTTGCCAAATATTTTGAAACTGTGCCTTCTAGTTCCTGATGTTCTCTTGAGTGGGAACAGTTTCTCACTATTTACCCTGTCCATACCTCTCAGGATCTTGAATACCTCGACCAAGTCTCCTCTCAGCTTTCTTCTCTCCAAGTAAAACAGTCCCAACCTCTCCAATGTATCCTCATAACTACAGTTCTTCATCCCAGGAATCATTCTTGTGAATCTCCTCTGTACCCTCTCCAAAACCTTCAAATCCTTCCTCAAGTATGGCGTCCAGAACTGGACACAGTACTCCAGAGGAGTCCCAACTAGTGTCTTGTACAAGGTAGTTGGTAGTTGTAGGGGATTCTATAATTAGGGGAATTGATAGCATCCTTTGTAAGCAGGATCGAGAGTCCCACATGGTATGTTGCCTGCCCGGTGCCAGGGTGAGGGACATCTCTGACCGGCTTCAAAGGATATTGGAGAGAGAGGGGGAGGTTCCAGTTGTTGTGAACCACGTCGGGACAAATAACATAGGTAAGACTAGGAAAGAGGACCTGTTTGGGGATTATCAGGAACTAAGAACTAAATTAAAGAACAGGTCGTCAATGGTTATAATCTCCGGATTACTACCCAAGCCACGTGCGAATTGGCATAGGGATGCGAGAATAAGGGAAGTAAACACGTGGCTAAAGGAGTGGTGCGGGAAAGAGGGGTTACATTTCGTGGGGCACTGGCATCAGTATTGGAACAGGAGGGATCTGTACCGTTGGGATGATCTCCACCTGAACCGATCTGGGACCAATGTTCTAGCGAAAAGGGTAAATAGGGTGGTCAACAGGACTTTTAACTAGAAAGTGGGGGGTGGAGGGAAGGGTAAAACTCCAAAAAGTCTGACTAATGGGATACAAAGCAGCAGGTTAGCATGTGGGGGGGTGGATTCAACTTCGTGGAAAATTATGAAAAAACTGAAAAGGAGAGCCCAGGAGAGGCTATTAAAGTCTCCAAAACACAAAATAGGACAGAGTGTTTGGAAAGGGCTAGGAATCTAACTTCAAGCACATTAGATAAAGGGACGACAATGAGAAAGGGGACGGGAAATACAGGACTGAAGGTGTTGTATCTGAATGCACGCAGTATACGAAATAAGGTAAATTAGCTTGTGGTGCAGATTGAATTTGGCAGGTATGATGTGGTGGGCATCACGGAGACATGGCTGCAAGGGCATCAGGACTGGGAGCTAAATATCCAAGGATATAAATCCTATCGAAAAGATAGGCAGGTTGGCAGAGGGGGTGGGGTTGCTTTGTTTGTAAGAAATTAAATTGAATCGATAGCAAGAAATGACGTAGGGTCAGATGATGTAGAATCTGTGTGGGTAGAGTTGAGGAACCACAAAGGTAAAAAAAACCATAATGGGAGTTATGTACAGGCCTCCGAACAGTAGTCAGGATGTGGGGCACAAGATACACCAGGAGATAGAAAAGGCGTGTAAGAGAGGCAAGGTTACAGTGATCATGGGGGATTTCAATATGCAGGTAGACTGGGAAAATCAGGTTGGTAGTGGATCCCAAGAAAAGGAATTTGTGGAATGTCTACGAGATGGCTTTTTGGAGCAGCTTGTGATGGAGACCACTAGGGAACAGGCAAGTCTAGATTTAGTGATGTGTAATGAGGCAGATTTGACAAGGGAGCTTAAGGTGAAGGAGCCCTTAGGAGGAAGTGACCATAATATGATAGAATTTACCCTGCAATTTGAGAGGAAAAAGCTGGAATCAGATGTAATGATATTACAGTTGAATAAAGGCAACTACAGAGGCATGAGGGAGGAGTTGGCCAGAATTGACTGGGAGATGAGCCTAGCAGGAAAGACAGTGGAACAGCAATGGCAGGAGTTTCTGGGAGTAATTTGGAAGACACAGCAAAAATTCATCCCTAGGAAGAAGAAGCATACTAAAGGGAGGACAAGGTAACCATGGCTGACAAGGGAAGTCAGGGACAGCATAAAAGCTAAAGAGAAAGCATACAATGTGGTGAAGACCAGTGGAAAACCAGGGGATTGGGAAGCCTACAAAGACCAACAGAGGACAACTAAAAAAGAAATAAGGAGGGAGAAGATTAAACTAGCCAGTAATATAAAAGAAGATTGCAAGAGTTTTTTTAGATATACAAAGGGTAAGAGAGAGGAAAAAGAGGACATTGGGCCACTGGAAAATGGCGCTGGAGAAGTAGTAGTGGGGAACAAAGAAATGGCGAAGGAACTGAATAGGTACTTTGTGTCAGTCTTCACAGTGGAAGACACGAGTGACATCCCCAAAGCACAAGAGAGTCGGGGAGCAGAGGTGAATATGGTGGCCATTACCAAGGAGAAGGTGCTAGGAAAACTGAAAGGTCTGAAGGTGGATAAATCACCTAGACCAGATGGATTACACCCCAGAGTTCTGAAGGAGATAGCTGAAGAGATAGTGGAGGCGTTAATGGTGATCTTTCAGGAATCAGTCGAGTCAGGGAGGGTCCCAGAGGACTGGAAAATTGCTAATGTAACCCCCCTGTTTTGGGCCTTTGACAAGGTGCCGCACAGGAGGCTGCTCAGTAAGATAAGAGCCCATGGTGTTAGAGGCAAGGTACTAGCATGGATAGAAGATTGGCTGTCTGGCAGGAGGCAGAGAGTGGGGATAAGGGGTTCCTTCTCAGGATGGCAGCCGGTGACTAGTGAAGTTCCGCAGGGGTCAGTATTGGGACCACAACTTTTCACTTTATACATTAATGATCTAGATGAAGGAACTGAGGGCATCCTGGCTAAGTTTGCAGATGATACAAAGATAGGTGGAGGGACAGGTAGTATTGAGGAGGCGGGGAGGCTGCAGAAGGATTTGGACAGGTTAGGAGAATGGGCAAAGAAATGGCAGATGGAATACAACGTGGGGAAGTGTGAGGTCATGCACTTTGGTAGGAAGAATAGAGGCATAGACTATTTTCTAAATTGGGAGAGAATTCAGAAATCTGGAGTGCAAAGGGACTTGGGAGTCCTAGTCCAGGACTCTCTGAAGGTTAACTTGCAGGTTGAGTCGGTAGTTAGGAAGGCAAATGCAATGTTGGCATTTATTTCAAGAGGACTAGAATATAAAAGCAGGGATGTGCTGCTGTGGCTTTATAAGGCTCTGGTCAGACCACATTTAGAATATTGTGAGCAAATTTGGGCCCCGTATCTCAGGAAGGATGTTCTGGCCCTGGAGAGAGTCCAGAGGAGGTTCACGAGAACGATCCCAGGAATGAAAGGCTTAACTAATGAGGAAAATTTGAGGACTCTGAGTCTATACTCGATGGAGTTTAGAAGGATGAGGGGGGATCTGATTGAAACTTACAGAATACTGAAAGGCCTGGATAGAGTGGACGTGGGGTAGATGTTTCCGTTAGTAGGAGAGACTAGGACCTGAGGGCACAGCCTCAGAGTAAAGGGAAGACTTGTTAGAACAGAGATGAGGCGAAACTTCTTTAGCCAGAGAGTGGTGAATCTATGGAATTCATTGCCACAGAAGGCTGTGGAGGCCAGGTCATTGAGTGTATTTAAGACCGAGATAGATAGGTTCTTGATTGGTATGGGGATCAAAGGTTACGGGGAGACGGCGGGAGAATGGGGTTGAGAAACTTATCAGGGATGATTGAATGGCGGAGCAGACTCGATGGGCCGAATGGCCTAATTTCTGCTCCAATGTCCTTTGGTTTTATGGTTAACATGACCTCCATACTCTTGTACTCAATGCCACTATTAATAAAGCTTAAGGTACTGAATGCTTTATTCACTGTTCTCTCATCATCCCTGCCATCTTCAATGACCTATGGTATTAATTGCTATTCAGATGAAATCCCAGAATGAAACTTGGCTCACAGGCCACAACCTTTTTTTTTGTATTCTAATAACGAGAAGATGATGGAGCAATCCCAGCATTTAGAGGTCCAGTAACACTTTTGAGTTTTTAAAAATTATAAGTAAAAGTTTTTTTAACAAAAATAAAAGAAAACTTAAGCACACAAGATTACAGTTACACAATTAAGGTCTTGCAAAACATTCCCCTAAAATTTTCCACTTGGTCAAACCCACAACTAAACACTTTCCACCCAACACACCTTTATAGGTAATTAATTATGGAATCCAGTATTATCACACAAGGCAGACTGCTGTAGCTTCAATAAAGGAGTACCACATGACCTGTACCCTTTCCACTTCGCTATGGAATTTACTTTGGAATGAAACTGCTTGCTGCAGCTCAAGGCTTCTCAGCAGCTCAAACAGCTCCAGCCATCTCCAGCTTAATAGCTCGACAGCTATCCAGCTCAATAGTTAAAAACACAGCTATCCATAGTAACTCTAATATACCTTTTTCCCCTTTCATGACAGTCCTATTGTTCTCACACCCCTTTGAAGCTCAAATCCTTCCAAATATAAGACCTTTCATGCTTCCATCTTGTCTTTGCTTTTGGGTCAATAAAAATATAATACCCCGCTACCATTTACCTCTGGATTCCTGCAAGATGCAAGAGTTTTCCTTCTTACCTCTGATTCCCCTTTGAAATTCAAACAACCTCTCAATTCATCTAAAATTGCAAATATTAGATCTAACCAATTTACTTGTACCTCAAACTTAACATCTTAATCTTTTCATATTTCCTAACACCCAAACAGAATCACAGAATTGTAATGACACAGAAGGAGGCCATTCAGCCCATTGTGTCTACAATGGTTCTCCAAATGAGCATTAAAACCTAGTGCCATTGCCCTGCCTTTTCCTTGTATGCATGGACATTGTTTTGATTCAAATAATCATCTAATGCCCCCTTAGATGCCTGACTCCTATTAACTCTGTCTAGCTTAATTTAATCACATTCACAGGCACAGACACCCAGCCAGAATAACACAATATCTCCCTAAAATATTAAAAAAACTAACACCCACTCTCACACTCTCTGAGCCAAGAGCAAAGTGGAATAGGGTGAATAGGATTAGATCAATAAATGCTTGGTGTGGGTGAAATTGGTTTCAATTCATGGGGCACTGACATCAGTACTGGAGAAAGTGGGAGCTATGCCAGTGCGACGATCTTCACCTCAACCACGCTGGGACCAGTGTTCTGGTGAGTTGTTTAACTAGGGCGGTAGAGAGGGTCTAAAACTAAATATTGGGGGTGAGGGATCAAGTTTGGGAAAACATGATGAGAAATAGTAAATGTAAGAAGTCACTTGTAGTAGTGGTTTTTAGGCCCCCTAGCAGTAACCACACTGTAGGATGGGGTATACAGAAAGAAATAATGGGAGCTTATGAGAAAGTTACGATGATTATCATGCATGATTTTAATCTACGTGCAGACTGGACAAATCAGGTTGATAAAGATTGCCTGGATGATGAGTTCATGCTGTGTTTTCAGAACAATTTCTGAGAGCAGCATGTTCTAGAGCCAACCAAAGAGCAGGTTCTACTAGATGTGTTAATGCACAATGATACAGGATGAATTAATGACCTGGGTAGCAGTGATCATGATATGATTGAATTTCACATTCAGTTTCAGGGAGAGAGAGGAGTGGATTTAAGATTGGTATTTTAATCTTTAATAAGGACAATTATGTGGGCACAAAGATGGAGCTAGCTAACCTGAACCGGGAAATTCGATTATGGGATAGGTCAGTAGAGATGCAGTGGCAGACATTTAAGGAGATATTTCAGAATACTCAGAAAAGAATACGTTCCAATGGAAAAAGGACACACTGTTCGTGGCTAACTCAGGAAGTTAAAGATGGTGTCAAATTGAAAGAAAAGGCGTATAAATTCTACAAAGATGAATGGCAGGTCAGAAGATTGGACAGAATATAAAGAACAGTAAAAAATGACTAAGAAATTAATAAGGAGGGAATAATTAGAGTAGAAGAGAAAGCTAACTAGAAAGACAGATAGTAAGAATTTCTACAGCTATTTAAAAAGAACAAGAGTAAGTAGAGTGAGTGTTGGTCCTCCAGAGTCTGAGACTGGGGAATTAACAATGGAAAGTAAGGAAATGGTGGATGAATTGAACAGGTATATTGTGCCTGTCTTCACTGTAGAGGATACAAATAACATTCCAGAAATAATTGTGAAGCAGGAGGTGAAAGAGAAGGAGGAATTTAAAACCATTTTCATCACCAGGGAAAGGATACTGACAAAAGTATTAGAACTAAAAGCTGACAAGTCCCCAGGTCCTGATGGACTTCATCCAAAAGAAGTGGTTGCTGAGATAGTAACTGCACTGATTTTAATTTTCCAAAATTCCCTGGATTTTGGAAAGCTCCCATCAGATTGAAAAATAGTGAATGTATCTCCTCTATTCCAGAAAGGAGGGAGACAAAATCAGGAAACTGCAGGCCAGTTAGCTTAATACCTGTCATAGGGAAAATGCTGGAATTTATTATTAAGGAGGTTATAACGGGGCACTTAGAAAATCTCACCATGGTTTTGTGAAAGGGAAATCACGCCTGACTAATTTATTGGAGTTCTTTGAGGAAGTGACCAGCAATGTGGATAAAGGGGAACCAGTGGATGTGCTGTACTGAGATTCCAGAAGCTTCTGACAAGATGCCACGCTGAAGGTTACTGCGCAAAATAAGCGCGCATGGTGTAGAAAGTAACACATTAGCATGGATAGAGGATTGGTGAGGCAACAAGAAAAAGAGAGGAGGCATAAATGGGTTATTATTGATTTGGCAAAATATGCTGAATGGAGTGCCATAGGAATCAGTGCTGGGGCCTCAACTATTTACAATTTGTATCAATGATTTTGATGTTGGAACCGAATGTATAGTTGTTACATTTTCTAATGGCACAAAGATAGGTGGGAAAGTAACTTGTGCACAGGTTATCAGAAGGCTACAAAGGAGTATTGAGAGGTGAAGTGAGTGGAATATAGTGTGAGAAAATGTGAACTTGTCCACTTTAGCAGAAAGAATAGAAAAACAACATATTATTTAAATGGCGAGAGATTGCAGAACTCTGAGGTACAGAGGGATCTGGATGCCATGGTACATGAATCACATTGGCCAGATTTTCCAGGCCCACCATGGTGGAACCTGCCACAGGAGATTTGGCAGGCCTGCCAAAAGTCTATTGACTTTCGGCAGGACCGGACAATCCTGGCGGCGGGTAGGGCTGGAAAATCCCGCCCATAGTACGCCAATACATCAAGTGATTAAGAAGGCAAATGGAATGTTGTTTATTGTAAGGGGAATGGAATATAAAAGAACATAAGAAATAGGAGCCAGAGTAGGCTATTTGGCCCCTCAAACCTGCCCGCCATTAAATAAGTTCATGGCTGATCTTCCAGGCCTCAACTCCTCTTTCATGCCAGCTTCTCATAGACCTCAACTCCCTGCTATTTCAAAAATCTATCTACCTCCTCTTCAAGTAGGTTCAGTGATCTAGCCTCCACAACTCTTTGGGTAGAGAATTCCAGACATCCACTGCCCCCTTAGAGAAGAAATTGCTTTGCATCTCAGTTTTAAATGTGTCCCCTTATTCTGTAACCATGTCCTCTTGTTTGAGATTCCCCCATTAGCAGAAACATCTTCTCAACATTTACCCTGTCAAGCCCCCTCAGAACCTTGTACATTTCGGTAAGATCACCCCTCATTCCTCTAACAAAGGCCTAAGTCAACCTCTTCATCCCAGGCATCAGTTTAGTTAATCTCTTTTGAGATTATACTGGCCTCCAATGCCAGTATATCCTTTCTTAAATACGGGGACCAAAACTGTACAAAGTACTCTAGGTGCAGCCTCACCAACACCCTGTACAGTTGTAATAAGACTTCCCTATTTTTAAACTCCAACCCCCTAGCAACACAGGCCAAAATTCCATTTACCTTCTTAATTCTTTGCTGTAGGGATATTTTGCTACAGTTGTACAGGCGAGTCCACATCTGAAGTTCAGTTTTGGTCTCCTTATTTAAGAAAGGATATAAATGCATGAGAAACAGTTCAGATTGACACCTGGGGATTGGGGTGGTGGGTATTATGAGGAAAGGCTCGACAGGCTGAGCCTGCATCCATCAGAGTTTAGAAGAATGAGAGGTGATCTTATTGAAACATATAAAGTCCTGAGGGGATTTGACAGGCTGGATGCTGAAAGGATATTGCCCCTTGTGGGACAGTAAGGTAAAATTTTAAATTAAAGTACAATCTTAAAATAAAATTAAGGTCTGTAGTTTCTTTTTAGGTCTCTAGTCTTTATTTTCTCTTTCTTAAAATTAGCTTCTTAGGTATAAGATCGATACTGGTGTAAAAAAATAATTACAATAAAGTGAAAAGCATAGGGATTCTTCAATTTAAAGAGCAGGGATACTAGAGTAATTAATTAATAAAATAAATAAAGTACGATGGCGATGGCAGGATGGGTGATATGTTGTTGCTGCAGCATGTGGGATCTGCTGAACACCAAGATGATCTAGAGTGAACCCATCTATAGTAAGTGTTTGCAGCTCAAGGAACTTCGGATCCAAGTTAAGGAGCTGGAGTCTGGGCTGCAGACATTGAGCCACATCAGGGAGGGGAAAAGTTACCTGAACACTTTGCTCCAGGAGGCGCTCACTGTTATGGAACAGCAGTTGGTAAGGGTTGAGTTGTTTAAATCCCAGAGGGAAACTTGAACAACTGCCATAACCTATATTTTCAATTGGTATGTTTGAGATGCAGCTCTGAATTCAGGAATAAAACCACCAAACCTTGGGGATTTTTATATAAAACTAAATTAAACATTGATTAATTTAACAACAAATTAAACGCATACACATGTCTACAAATTACTAACATAATAACTTTTAAACAAATCCCCAAATGAATCACTCCCAGGTAAATCTTCACCAAGGCAACAGTAAACCACAGACTTTAAACAGACACCAGGCAAAGCACATTTGACCTTACAAATTCAAAATTAGGTTCCTTTCAGTTTGCAAACACAGTTGTTGGCTGACAGGCTGATTAAGTCTTACATGCCTCTGACCTTCACACACAAAACTCATTTCTGTTTATACCTAGCTTCCTCTTTGAATGTATCCTAGGTTTTTAATGTTATATCTTCCAACATTTTCATCCCACTAATTTTATTAATAATATAAACACATGGCTTGGTGTCTCCTAGCTAGGTGCAAGATTTCACCCATTCTTTTGAATGTTTTATTTAAAAATGCAAATTGCACTTTACCTTTTCCTCCTTACATTTACCTAATTAAGATCTCAAAACTACTGTACATCAAAGCACCCAGACTAGCTGTCTTTAATCCAATTAAGACACACCCACAGACTAACACATTGACACACACATAGACATAGACCCTACTACAATTCCAATTTTAAAATAATTTCCAATAACATTATAGGCATTAATATCTCTTCATGACATCCTCCCCATATCGAAAAATGAATTGTCATAATTTTAAAAGACAACTTCATTTTTTAATAACCCACCTCACACTATTGCATTACCAGATGCATGATTTAACACAACAATATATATACACAAGTCCTTGATATCAACAGAAATCACTACAACCCAGCGTCCAGGTTTTGCAAAATGTCCAATTTTCCCTTTAATCTTCAAACCCTTGATAACGCATCTGGGAACAGATTTTCTGTACCAGCAACATGTATAATCCATAGATTAAATGGCTGTAATAATATACTCCACCTGAAAAGCCATGGACTTTTGTCTTGAAATTTGTCCAGAAACTTTAAAGGATTGAGGTCTGTAGAAACAATTGTTTCTAACAAATTATTTGCAATATAAATTCAAATGCTGCAGTGCTAACACCAAACCCATCGTCTCCTTTTCAATTGTCGAATATCTTCTCTGTTGTGCATTTAACTTCCGTGAAAGATACCCCATCATTTTTCAATTCCAGGGTCATCTTCTTGTACCAGTATGGCCTCAATGCCCATATCGCTTGCATCAGTAGTCAACTTAAATTGCTTGGCAATATTGGGTACTGTCATAGTTAATATGGTTTTCAAACTGTCAAATGACTTCTGACACTCCAGTGTCCATTCAAGTTTCTTGGGGAGAATTTTCTCCCTGTCAGGGGGGCTGAGTGGGAGCGGGTGGGCGCGGGCAGCCGCCATTTTACATGGGGAGGCCAATTAAGGCCCGCCCAACGTGACACGCACCCAGAAGCACTGAGCGCTTTCTGTGCGGGCGGGGGGAGTAGGCTGAATTAGGGCCTGCGCTCTTTCTCACGCAGAACTCTCCCTGACGCATAGAGCTGCCTCAGGGAGATTAGTTTCATTATGAAAGATTTAAATAAAGAAAAAAATATTCAGACATGTCCCCTCATGTGACAGTGTCATATGAGCTGGGACATGTCAATGAATTTTAATGAAACCATTTACTTGATTTATAAACCCTTCATGAAACCTCATCCTGCCCGTGGATGAGGTTTCATGATAAATGCGAAGGCCGCCTGGTCTCTTCGCCTACCTGCCAAGCTAAAGGTTGGATGGGCAGCTCAGTTAATTACTTTAATTAGTTTTTAAATGGCCTTAATAGGCCTTTGAGAGTTCGGCGGGCGCGCAGCCAATTCCGGTGTGCCTCCGCCGAACTGAAGATCAGAATGACGTGTGGTGATGTCGGGATGTATACCCGCTGTCTCCGCGCATCATTCTACACATCAGCGAGTGGGGCTTGCCCCTACACATCAACCTGAAGATTCCGGCCCTTTTTTTTCAATAATTCAGTCAGTGGAGCAACCACTTGGCTAAAATTTGGTACAAATTCCCAGTAAAACCAACTCATGCCCAGAAATCTCAAAACTTCTCATTTTGTTGTAGACACTGGGAAATCCACAATAGCCTTGACTTTCGCATCTCTCGGAGCCGCCTTACCATGTCCAATGGTACGGCCTAGATACGTAACTTGCGCTTTTGCAAACTCACTTTTAGCCAAGTTCATCACCAAATTAGCTTCTTGTAGTGGAGTAAATAATACTTCCAGATGTAAATGCTCCTCCCACATCTGACTGAAAGCTCAGATCATCGATATAAACCGCACAATTGCTTAGACCCACAATTACTTTGTTTGTCAGTCTTTGAAATGTCGCAGGTGCATTCTTCACACCAAATGGCATTTGGCATCACAAAAGCCAATATCTCCTTTGCTCTTTCAGATGACAGTACTTGCCACTATCCATTTAGCAAGTCAATCTTAGTGATAAACTTTGATATTTTTTATTTGTTCATGGAATGGGGGCATCTCTGGCGAGGTCAGCATTTATTGCCTATCCCTAATTACCCTTGTTCAGTGGGTGTTTAAGAGTCAATCACATTGCTGTGGGTCTCGAATCAGCAGGGGTAAAGACAGCAGATTCTTTCCCTAAAGAGCATTAGTGAACCAGATGGGCTTTTATGACAAACAGCAATGGTTTCAGTTCCAGATTTTTTATTGAGTCCAAATTTCACCATCTGTTGTGACAGGATTTGTACCCAGGTCCCCAGAGCATTATCCTGTGTCCCTGGATTACTAGCCCAGTGAAAATGCCACTATGCCATCGCCTCCCCACTTCCTCAATGCAATCTTCCAACCATGGTGTAGGACAGGAATCCATTTTTGTCAGCACACTCACCTTTAGATAATCACACACACAGCAGGATTTTCCACACCAGCCCGCTGCTGGAACCTTCCTGTCCCGCTGCAAGTCAATAGACATCTGGCAGGGGCATCACCTCACCTGCGGTGGGTCCTGCCCGCAGCGGGTTGGAAAATCCCTGCCACAGTCTTTGTGTTCCATCCGGTTTCAGTACCAGCACAATAGGCGAAGTCCAGTTACTGCAACTAGACTCAATGATATCATTTTGAAGCATGAAATCAATGTCTTTTTGTACTTGCGATAACTTTGCTGGATTTAATCTATAAGAATGTTGCTTTATTGAAGATGAAACCTGTACAGACACATCATGTATAGCTAAATCTGTCTTAAGACCATAAGATGCAGGAATAGAAGTAGGCCATTCGGCCCACTGAGTCTGCTCCACCATTCAATGAGATCATGGCTGATCTGATAATCCTCAAGTCTACTTTCCTGCCCTTTTCCCCATAACCCTTGATTCCCTTACTGATTAGAAATCTGTCTATCTCAGCCTTGAATATATTTAATGACCCAGCCTCTACAGCCCTCTGCGGTAAAGAATTCCACAGATTGACTAACCTCTGAGAGAAGAAATTCCTCCTCATCTCTGTTCTAAGTGGGCACCGCCTTACTCTGAGATTATGTGCTCTGGTCCTAGAATCTCCCTCAAGGGGAAACAACCTCTCAGCATCTCTACCCTGTCAAAACCCCTAAGAATCTTATATGTTTAAATAAGGTCGCCTCTCATTCTTCTAAACTCCAATGAGTATAGGTAACTCAATATTTTATTTAAATTTTCAAGCACCCCCTCATTATCCAATTTGATTGGAGGAAAATCAACTTCAGAGTCCTGCACTTCTACCTCTTTCTCATCATCCACCATCACTAACACCTCTTTTTGTTCCTCTTCCTTGCTTTTTAAGCAAATTTACATGTCACACCCTCTGCTTCTTTCTACTATATGGAGTATTTATTAAGTAATTTACTTCACTCAATTTCTTTTCAACCCTGTAAGGCCCACTAAATCTTGCATTTAATAAATAACTGATACTGGTAACAGAACTAGTATTTTCTCTCTAGAAACAAAACTGCGAGTTTTAGCTTTCTTATCTGCTTTCACTTTCATCATTTACTGTGACATCTTTAAATGTTCCCAAGCCAACTCACCTGCTCTGTTCAATCTTTCCCTGAAATTTGATACATATTCTAGGAGAATAGTTTCTGAATTTTGATCCATTAATTTCTCATAAATCAACTTCAGTGGTCCCCTTACCTCATGACCATAAACTAGTTCAAATGGGCTAAAACCAATCGATGCTTTAGGAGCATCTCTAATAGCAAATAACAAGAATGGAATTCACCTATTCCAGTCCTGTGGATACGCTGTCATCATGGTTTTTAAAGTTTGATGCCGTCTTTCCAAAGCTCCTTGTGAGTCTGGATGATAAGCTGTTGACTTAAACTGTTTTATCGCCAAACTGTTCATTACTTCCTTAAACAGCTGTGACATGAAATTTGATCCCTCGTCTGATTGCATTTCCTTATGTAAATCATATCTTGTAAAAAATTTAATTAACTCCTCTACAACCTTCTTAGTTGTAACTTTTATTAAAAGTATCACTTCAGGAAACCTGGTAGACACATCCATTATTGTCAGTAAGTACTGGTGTCAACTTTTAGTCTTAGGGAGTGGTCCTACACAATCAATCATGACCCAAGTAAAAGGTTCCTCACATGTTGGTATTAGGATTAAAGGCAATTGCTTAATCACTGCTTGTGGTTTCCCTGTTACCTGACATGTGTGACATGTTCTACAGAAATTTTTGAAACCTGCTCCTCAGAGTTCTCTTGGGTAAATTGTGAACACATTCCCACTTCGTTACCTATCACTGATTCTCCCTGTTTTACTTGTACACAACACATTGGTTTCTCTTGTGCCTGAACCTCAGAACCCATATTACTTTTACTTCCAGAACTTTTCTGCACTCCAAAGACTCCAACAGATTTTCCCTGAAATTTCCAACACACTGACTTTGTGTGCCCCACATTATTACAATGAAAACACCTCAATTTTTGAATTTTACTCCTACCCTCAGCACCTTACATTTTATTCAGAAAACAATGTTCCTGGGAATTTGCAGCCACTCCTTCTCTTCCCTGACTACCTACCTTCCTTCCACCTTCCCAATTTCTATCCTGTCCAATTTGAAAGAGTGATGAGAAAAAGATTTAGCTCTATGACCCAACTCATAATCATCAGCCATCTCTGTTGCTTGTCTTACCATTTGAACTCATCTGTTCCTTCACATGAGTTCTCAATACTAAAGGAATTGAATCTTTAAATTCCTCCAAAAGAATTCCCTCCCTAAGAGCTGCATATGTTGTCTCTATGCCCGTATCCACCAGTCAAAATTACTTCATTTTACTCTGATGTAGATTATGAAAATCAAATTGGCAGAGGTAGCCACGAGCAAGAATTCATAGAGTATATTCAGGACAGTTTCCTAGAACAATATGTTGTGGGTCCATCCAGTGATCAGGCTATTTTGTATCTGCTAATGTGTATTGAGGCAGTTTTAATAAATGATCTGAGTAAAAGAGCCTCTAGGAAACAGTGACCATAATATGGTGGAATTTAGCATTCAGTTTGAGGCCGGGATTTTCAGGCCCCATCGTGGGTGGGACCCTCCACGGGCAAGGTGGCACCCCAGCCAGGAGTCCAATGACTTGCGGCGGGACTGGAAGATCGTGGCGGTGGGCTGGTGTGGAAAACCCCGACTTGAGAGTGAGAAAGTTAGGTTGGAAACAACTGTGCTAAACTTAAATAAGGGTAATTACAATGGAATGAGGGCAGAGTTGGCTGGAGTGGACTGGGAAAGGAGTTTAACAGAAAAGACGGTTGATGAACAATGACAGACGTTTAAGAAAATAGTTCATGACTCACAACAAAGATATATCACAGTGAGGAAGAAGGATTGTAGAAAGGGGATAAACCAACCATGGTTAACCAAGGAGGTTAAGGATAGTATCAAAGCGAAAGAAAAAACATACACTGCGACAAAGATTAGTGGTAAGCCAGAGGATTGGGAAGGTTTTAAAAACCAACAGAAGATGACCAAAAAATAAAGAGGGAGAAAAGAAATCTTGAGGGTAAACTAGCAAGAAATATAAAAACAGACAGTAAGAACTCCTTTGAATGTAGAAAAAGGAAGAGAGAGGCCAAGGTCAATATAGGCCCCTTAGAGAATGAGACTGGGGAAATAATAATAGGGAACCAGGAAATGGCAGAGGAGTTGAATCAATATTTTGCATCAGTCTTCACGATAGAAGACACTAAGAACAAATACCAAAAATACTAAATATTCAAGTAGTAAAAGAGGGAGGGTGGAGGGAGGAAATAAATACAATAACTATCGCTAGAGAAAAAGTATCAGGGAAACTAATGCGGCTAAAGGCTGATAAGTCCCTTTGACCTGATGGGTTGCATCCTAGGATATTAAAGGAAGTAGCTACAGAGATAGTGGATGTGCTGGTAGTAATCTTCCAAGAATCCTTAGATTCTGGAGAAGTCCCAGAGGATTGGAAAAGTGCCAATGTAACACCCTTATTCAAAAAGGGAGATAAAAAAAAACAGGTGACTATAGGCCAGTTAGCTTAACATCTGTCATTGGGAAAATGTTAGAGTCTATTATAAAGATGTAATAATAGAGCATTTAGAAATGCATAATCTAATCAAACAGAGTCAGCATGGCTTCATGAAGGGGAAATCACGCCTGACAAATTTATTAGGATTCTTTGACAAGGTAACAAGCAGGAGATGTAAAAGGGAACCAGTAGATGTAATATATCGGGATTTCCAAAAGGTGTTTGATAAGGTACCGCACTTAAGGCTACTTAATACAATAAGGGCCCATGGCGATGGGGATAGTATATTAGCATGGATAGAGGGTTGGCTAACCAATAGTAGACTGAGAGTTGAAATAAGGGCAGCATTTTCAGGATGGCAAACTAACTAGTGCAGTGCCACAGGGTTCAGTGCTGGGGCCATGATTATTTACAATATATATTAATAACTTGGATGAGTGAAATGTACTTTTTGAAAATGCATTGATGGGATGTGGGCTTCGCTGGCTGGGCCAGCATTAATTGCCCATCCCTAGTTGCCCTCGTGAGCTGCCTTCTTGAACCGCTGCAGTACATGTGGTGTAGGTACATCCACAGTGCTGTTAGGAAGGGAGTTCGAGGATTTTGACCCAGCGACAGTGAAGGAACCGCAATATATTTCCAAGTCAGGATGGTGAGTGACTTGGAGAGGAAGTTCTAGGTGGTGGTGTTCCCATCTATTGGCTGCCCTTGTCCTTCTAGGTGGTAGTGGTCACGGGTTTGGAAGGTGCTGTCTAAGGAGCCTTGGTGAATTCCCGCAGTGCATCTTGTAGATGGTACACTCTGCTGCTACTGTGCATTGGTGGTGGAGGGAGTGAATGTTTGTGAATGTGGTGCCAATCAAGCGGCTGCTTTGTCTTGGATGGTGTCAAACTTCTTGAGTGTTGTGGGCGCTGGACTCATCCAGGCAAGTGGGGAGTACTGCATCATACTCCTGACTTGTGCCTTGAAGATGGTGGAAAGGCTTTGGGGAGTCAGGAGGTGAGTTACTCATCGCACGATTCCTAGCCTCTGACCTGCTCTTGTAGCCACAGTATTTATATGGCTAGTCCAGTTCAGTTGCAATCATCAGCGAACATTACCACTTCTGACCTTATGATGGAAGGAAGGTCATTGATGAAGCAGCTGAAGATGGTTGGGCCGAGGACACTACCCTGAGGAACTCCTGCGGTGATGCCCTGGAACTGAGATGACCGATCTCCAACAACCACAACCATCTTCTTTTGTGTTCGATATGACTCCAAGCAGTGGAGAGTTTTCCCCCTGATTCCCATTGACTCCAGTTTTGCTCGGGCTCCTTGATGCCACACTCGGTTTTGCCTTGATGTCAAGGGCAGTCACTCTCACCTCTCCAATGGAGTTCGGCTCTTTTGTCCAGGTTTGAACCAAGGCTGTAATGAGATCAGGAGCTGAGTGGTCCTGGCAGAATGTAAACTGGGCGTCAGTGAGCAGGTTATTGCTAAGCAAGTGCCAGTTGATTACACTGTTGATGACCCCATCCATCACTTTACTGATGATGGAGAGGAGACTGATGGGGCGGTAATTAGCCATTTTGGATTTGTCCTGCTTTTTGTGTACAGGACATACCTGGGTAATTTTCCACATTGCTGGGTTGATGCCAGTGGTGTAACTACCTTAACAGGTTGGCTAGGGGCATGGCAAGTTCTGGAGCACAAGTCATCAGTACAATTGCCAGAATATTGTCAGGGCCCATAGTCTTTGCAGTATCCAGTGCCTTCAGACGTTTCTTGATATCATGTGGAGTGAATGGAATTGACTGAAGACTGGCATCTGTGATGCTGGGGACCTCCGGCGGAGGCTGAGATGGATCATCCACTCGGCACTTCTGGCTGAAGATTGTTGTGAATGGTTCAGCCTTATCTTTTGCACTGATGTGCTGGGCTCCTCCATCATTGAGGATGGGGATATTTGTGGAGCCTCCTCCTCCGGTGAGTTGTTTAATTTTCCACCACCATTCACGACTGGATGTGGCAGGGCTACAGTGCTTAGATCTGATCCGTTGGTTGTGGGATCGCTTAGCTTTGTCTATCATTTGCTGCTTATGCTGTTTGGCATGCAAGTAGTCCTGTGTTATAGCTTCACCAGCTTGACACCTCATTTTTATATATGCCTGGTGCTGCTCCTGGCATGCCCTCCTGCACTCTTCATTGAACCAGGGTTGATCCCCTGGCTTGATGGTAATGGTAGAGTGGGGGATATGCTGGGCCATGAGGTTACAGATTGTGTTTGAGTACAATTCTGCTGCTGCTGATGGCCCAAAGCGCCTCATGAATGCCCAGTCTTGAGTTGCTAGATCTGTTCGAAATCTATCCCATTTAACACAGTGGTAGTGCCACACAACACGATGGAGGGTATCCTCAATGTGTAGGCGGGGCTTTGTCTCCACAATGACTGTGCGGTGGTCTCTCCTACCGATACTGTCATGGGCAGATGCATTTGTGGCAGGCAGGTTGGTGAGAATGAGGTTAAGTATGATTTTCCCTCTTGTTGATTCTCTCACCACCTGCCGCAGATCCAGTCTAGCAGCTATGTCATTTAGGACTTGGCCAATTCGAATTGTAGTGGTGCTACCGAGCCATTCTTGGTGATGGACATTGAAGTCCCCCACCCAGAGTAAATTCTGCACACTTTCCACCCTCAGTGCTTCCTCCAAGTGGTGTTTAATATAGAGGAGCACTGATTCATCAGCTGAGGGAGGGCGGTACATGGCAGTCAGCAGGAGGTTTCTTGCCCATATTTGGGTTGATGCCATGAGATACCACTGTGGCAGCTGCCACCTCTGCTGGGTCTGTCCTGTCGGTGGGACAGGACACCAGGGATAGTGATGGTGGGGTCTAGGACATTATCTGTAAAGTATGATTCCGTGAGAATGACCATGTCAGGCTGTTACTCCCAATTTTGGTACTAGCCCCCAGATGTTAGTTAGGAGGGCTTTGCAGGGTCGACAGGGCTGTGATTCTCGTTGTCGGTGCCTAGGTCGATGCCGGGTGCCTGTCTGGTTTAATTCCTTTTTTGTGACTTTGTGGCAGTTTGTTACAACTAAATGGCTTGCTGGGCCATTTCAGAGTCAACCACATTGCTGTGGGTCTGGAGTCACGTTTAGGCCAGACCAGGTAAGGACGACAGATTCCTTTCTCTAAAGGACATTACTGAACCAGATGGGTTTATACAACAATTGACAATGGTTTCATTGTCATCATTAGACTTTTTAATTCCAGATTTTTATTGAATTCAAATTCCACCATCTGTCATGGCAAGACTTGAACCCTGATCCCCAGAGCATTACCTTGGGTCTTTGGTTTACTCATCCAGCAACAATATTACTACGCCATCACCTCCCTTGTACTATCACCAAGTTTGTGGCTGGCGCATAAATAGGTGGGAAAGTAAGTGGTGAGGATGACCCAAAGAATATACAGAGGGATATAGACAGGTTAAGTGAGTGGGAAAAAACGTGGCAGATGGAACATAATGTGGGAAATGTGAGGTTATGCTCTTTGGCAGGAAAAATAGAGGAGCTTAATATTTCTTAAATGGAGAAAGACTGAAGAAAGCTGCAGCACAGAGGGATTTGGGGGTCCTCATGCATGAATCCCAAAAAGCTAACATACAAGTTCAACAAGTACTGGGGAAGGCAAATGGAATGTTGGCCTTTATTTCAAAGAGGACTGGAGGCAGACCAGAGAAGCTTCACCAGGTTGATCCCGGGTATGGAGGGATTTTCTTATGAGGAGAGGTTGAGTAGGTTGGGCCTGTACTCATTGGAGTTTAGAAGAATGAGAGGCGACCTTATTGAAACATATAAGATTCTTAGGGGGTTTGACAGGGTGGATGTCGAGAGGCTGTTTCCCCTTGTAGGAGAGTCTAGAGCCAGAGGGCATAATTGCAGAGTGAGGGGCCACCCATTTAAAACAGAGGTGAGGAGGAATTTTTGTGGAATTCTTTACCACCGAGGGCAGTAGAGGTTGGGTCATTAAGAATATTCAATTCTGAGATCAACAGATTTTTCATCAGTAAGAGAATCAAAGATTATGGGGAAAAGGCAGGAAATTAGAGTTGAGGATTGGCAGATCAGCCATGATCTCATTGAAGGGCAGAGCAGACTCAATGGGCTGAAGGCCGGCTTCTGCACTTATGTCTTGTGGGACAGACTAGAACTAGGGGACACAGTTAAAATATTAGGGTCTCCCATTCAAGATCAAGATGAGGAGGAATTATTTTCTCTCAGGGCCATTAGTCTGGAAGTTCTTTTCTCTGGAGAGCAGTGAAGGTAGGGTCATCAAATATTTTTTAAGGCAGAGATAGATAGATTCTTGACTAACAAAGCAATTGAAGGTTATTAGGGGTAGGTGGAATGTGGAGTTGAGGCCACAATCAGATCATCCATGATGCTATTGAATGGAAAAGCAGACTTAACGGGCCGAATATTCTACTCCTGCACCTCATTTGTATGTTCATATGCCCTGGTCTTGGATATCTCCAGGATACCTTCTCGCATATTTTGTTCTGAAAAGGTGGCAGTTACACAAAACTCATGATAGCAGCAAAGCTGAAGTATCTCTGTCCATTTTCATTTATCTTTCCCAGACCATGATGTCCCAAGCAGGAGGGCTGTGCCTCATGATCCACACCCACTCTTGTGTTGAAATCTGCTAGTGGATAAAGATGATGAAGTAGATAACAGTGTCAATCTCCTCATAGATCTAGCCTTTTGCCTCTGTAGTGGAGCACAGTACTGGAGTGTACTCATGAGGGTAACTGGTCCTGTTTAAGTTGAGGGACGGTGAGAACACATTCTAAATTGTTTGTGGGGGGTCTTATTATCAAAAGTAATGGGTTCCTTCCAACGAAGTCTACACCTGCTCATGCATTTCCTCTGAACTATTGTCTTGCCAGATGAACATGTAATGTTTTTATTTCAGTGACCCACTCTTGATGAGCCTGGTTTCTTGTAAGGAAACTATGTTGACGTTCAGCCTATCAACTTCCATGTTGATCACATCTGTCTTGCGCATATTGCCGCCCAGCTGCAAGGTGTCTATCAATCCTTGTCCCCTTGTCCTGATGATCCAGCTTGCCCATCAATGAGTTGGCATCTTCCTGCTTCATCTGTCTACCTGCTGTGACAGACTCCCTCCACTTGTTGAGCAGAGACTTTAAGCTCGAAACACCCATTGAAGCAGATAGACCATGGCAAATCAACACCTAATTACTTGGGGACTGCTTTTACTTGAGGTGGGCGGTATCTGACCAGTTGGACGTGAGGTCCCTGCCACCATCAGAGACAGCCTGTAGGACCCATTCTCTACACCAGTTGAGTTGGGCATAACTGCTTTCTCCCATTAGTGGTAATGCTGTGCCTCAAAATTGAAAAACCTCACCAGGACCCAAGCCTGAACAAAATTTGTGGAGACCCTGGTCTGGTCAATTCTGATTTAGTCTTAAGAAATGAAGCTGGGCAAATGGATGACCATTTTGGAGATAGTGAGCATAATACAGTTGGATTTAGCACCATTATGGAAAAGGAAAAAGATAGAACAGGAGTAAAAGTTCTAAACTGGGGAAAGACACATTTTACAAAGTTGAGAGGTGAGCTGACGAGGGCGGACTGGATACAGTGATTAGAAGGAAAAACTGAGTCAAATCAGTGGGAGGCATTCAAAAGCGAGATTCTACGTGCACATGTCCCCACAAAGAAAAAAGGTGGGACTGCCACATCTACAGTCACCTATTTATCCAGAAGCATACAGGGTAAGATAAAGCAGAAAAAAGAAAGCTTATGACAGTCACAAAAAACTTAATATTGTAGAAAGACTGGAGGAGTGTAGGAAGTACAGGGGTAAAGTAAAAAAGGAAATTAGGAAAGCAAAAAGAGGATATGAAAAGATATTGGCAGGTAAAATCAAAGAAAATGGGGGGGAGGCAGAAAGTAGGAAACTATAGACCCGTTAGTTTAACATCTGTCATTGCGAAATTGTTGGAATCCATTATTGAGGAAGTAGTAATGGGGCATTTGGAAAGTCAAAACACAATCCATCAGATTCAGCATGGTTTTATGAAGAGTAAATTGTGTTTGACTAATTTGTTAGAGTTCTTTGAAGATGTGACAAGCAAAGTGGATAATGGGGATCCTGTAGATGTAGTGTATCTGGACTTCCAGAAGGGCCTTTGATAAGGTGCCGCACAAAAGATTAATACACAAGATAAGATCACACGGAGTTAGGGGTAATATATTAGCTTGGAAAGGGGATTGGCTAACCAACAGAAAGCAGAGAGTCGGGATAAATGGGTCTTTTTCTGGATGGCAAGCTGTAACTAGTGGGGTGCCACAGGGTTCGGTCCTCGGTCCCCAACTATTTACAATCTATATGAATGACTTGGATTCAGGGATAGAAGGTACTATAGCTAAATTTGCAGATGACACCAAAATAGGTGGGAAAATAAGCTGTAATGAAGAAATAAGAAATTTACAAATGGATATGGACAGGTTAGGTGAATGGGCCAAAACGTGGCAGATGGAGTTTAACGTGGATAAGTGTGAAGTTATCCATTTTGGTTGGAATAATAAAAAGGTGACTTATTGTTTAAATGGAGAGAAACTTCAGAATGCTTCAGTGCAGGAGGGACCTGGGTGTCCTCGTGCATGAATCGCTGAAAGCTAGTATGTAGGTACAGCAGGTATTAAGGAAGGCAAATGGAATTTTGGCATTTGGCAAAAGGAATAGAATATAAAAATAGGAAGTGTTGTTGCAACTGTACAAGGCATTGGTGAGACCGCACCTGGAGTACTGTGCACAGTTTTGGTCCCTTTACTTGAGGAAGGATGTAGTTGCACTGGAGGTGGTTCAGAGGAGGTTCACTAGATTGATTCCAGAGATGTGGGGCTTGACTTATGAGGAGAGATTGAGCAGTTTAGGCCTATACTTGCTAGAGTTTAGAAGGATGAGAGAAGATCTAATTGAGGTATATAAGATGCTAAAGGGGATAGACAAAGTAGATGTGGAGCGGATGTTTCCCCTTGTAGGGCATTCTAGAATGAGAGGCCATAGTTTTAGGCTGAGGGATGGTAGATTTAAATTAGAGATGAGGAGGAATTACTTTTCTCAAAGGGTTATGAATCTGTGGAATTCACTACCTCAGAGCGCAGCGGATGCCGGGACGCTGAATAAATTTAAGGAGGAGATAGACAGATTTTTAATTAGTAATGGATGGAAAGGTAATGGGGAGAGGGTGGGAAATTGGAGTTGAGGCCGAAATGAGATCAGCCATGATCGTAATGAATGGCGGGGCAGGCTCGAGGGGCTGAATTGCCTACTCCTGCTCCTAGTTCTTATGTTCTAAAACCCAAAGATGTTTTACCAGTACATTAAGAGTAAGAAGAAAATAAGGAAAAAGTAGGACCTATCAGAGATGTACAAGGCAACTCGTGCATTGGTGCAGAAGATGTAGGCAAGGTTCTTAATGGGTACTTTGTCTTCTCTGTCTTCACAAAGGAGAGGGATGATGCAGACATTCTAGTCAAGGAGGAGGATCTGAAACATTAGATACAAAAGCATAGTGAGAGAGGATGTACTGGAGAGACTGGCATCCTTGAAGGTGGATATATTACCAGGGCCGATGGATTGTATCCCAGGCTGTTAAAGGAAGCCAGGGAGGAAATAGCGGATGCTCTGAGGATCATTTTCCAAACCTCACTAGATACAGGTGAGGCACCAGAAGATTGAAGGCCTGCGAATGTTTTACCATTATTTAAAAAGGGTGCGAGAGATAAGCTAAATAACTATAGGCTGCTCAGCCTGACTTTGGTATTGGGCAAATTGTTAGAATAAATTCTGAGAGACAGGATAATCTGTGACTTAGAAAGGCATGAATTAATCAGAGCTCGTCAGCCTGGTTTTGTTAAGGGAAGTTAATGCAGTCGATGTTGTCTACATGAATTTCAGGAAGGCATTTGACAATGTCCTACATGGCAGACTGGTCAGAAATGTGTAAGTTCATGAGATACGGGGAAATGTGGTGAGTTGGATCCAAAAGTGGCTCAGCAACAGGAAACAAAGGTGATGGTCAATGGATGTTTTTGTAATTGGAAAGCAGTTTCCAGCAGCATTCCACAGGGCCCAGAGTTGGACCCATTGCTGTTTATTCCACATATTAATAATTTGGACTTCAATGTGTGTGGCGTGATTGGGAAATTTGCAGATGAAACCAAAATTGGCTGCACAGTTTATAGTGAGAGGATAGCTGTTGCCTGTTGGTTTGGTTGAGTGGGTGGAAAAGTGGCAAATGGAATTCAATCCGGAGAAGAGTGAGGTAATGCATTTGGGGAGGAAAAACAAAGCAAGGGAATACACAATAAATGGAACCACATTGAGAGAAGTGGAGGAAGTGAGAGACCTTGGAGTGCATGTCCACAGGTCCCTGAAGGTGGTAGGACAGTTGGATAAGGTGGTAAAGAAAACATATGGAATGTTTTCCTTTTTTGGACGAGGTATTGAATACAAAAGCAGGGGTGTAATGATGGAACTGTATAAAATGCTGGTTAAATCACAGCTGGAATTTTGTTTACAGTTCTGGTCACCACATTACAGCAAAGACACAATTGCACTGGAAAGAGTACAGCGGATATTCACAAGAATGTTGCCAAGGCTTTAAAATTGCAGCTATGAGGAAAGATTGGATGGGTTAGGGTTGTTTTCCTTAGAACAGAGGAGGCTGAGGGATGACCAGATTGAGTTGTGCAAGATTATGAGGGGCCTGGATAGAGTAGACGGGAGTGCCCTGTTTCCCCTGGTGGAGAGGTCAGTTACCAGGGGCACAGATTTAAGGTGATTGGTCGGAGGATTACAGGGTACATGAGGAAAACCTTCTTCACCAGAGGGTGGTGTGTGTCTGGAATTCACTGCCTGGTTTGGTGACGGAGGCAGAAACCCTCAGCTCATTTAAAAGTTACCTGGATCTGCACATAAAGTGCTGTAACCTGCAAGGCTACGGACCAGGTGCTGGAAGTGGGATGACAATGGGTGGTTAGTTTCTTTCTTTTTTGGCTGATGCAGGCACAATAGGCTGAATGGCCCCTTTCTGTGCCATAACTTTTCTGTGGTTCTATGGTTCTATGTCACATCAGTGCTGGATCTCTGCAAGGGCAGCTTGGTTAGTCCCATTCTCACGATTTTTCACTGTACTCCTTTTTTTCTTCTTATACAATTGTCCAATTCATCTTTGAAAGCCATGACTTGTTGAACGAATACGTCACATCCGTCTTCACCCAAGAGAATGAGGATGAAGGTATCGAACTCGGGGAGAGAGACTGCGAGGTTCTTGAGCAAATTGATATAGGGAGTGACAAGGTATTGGAGGTGTTGGCAGGCTTAAAAGTGGACAAACCTCCAGGTCCAGATGATTTGTGTCCCAGACTGCTAAGGGAGGCAAGAGAGGAGATCGCAGGGGCTCTGACCCAAATTTTTAATTCCTCTCTGGCCACGGGGGAGGTGCCAGAGGACTGGAGAACAGCTAATTTGGTTCCACTATTTAAGAAGGGTTGTAGAGATAAGCCAGGGAACTACAGACCAGTGAGTCTCACGTCAGTGGTAGGGAAACTATTGGAGAAAATTCTGAAGGAGAGAATATATCTCCACTTGGAGAGGCAAGGTTTGACCAAGGATAGTCATCAAGGCTTTGTCAGAGGGAGGTCATGCTTAACAAATTTGATTGAATTTTTTGAGTAGGTGAACAGGTATATAGATGAAGGGAGTGCAGTTGATGTAGTTTATATGGATTTCAGCAAAGCCTTTGACAAGGTCCCACATGGAAGACTTATAAAGAAGGCAAATGCACAGGGGATACAGGGTAATTTGATAAGGTGGATTCAGAATTGGCTTAGTTGTAGGAGACAGAGGGTGATGACAGAAGGATGCTTTAGTGACTGGAAGCCAGTGTCCAGAGGCCACAGGGATCTGTTCTGGGTCCCCTATTATTTGTTATTTATATAAACGACATAGATGACTATGTGGGGGGTAAGATTAGTAAGTTTGCGGATGACACAAAGATTGGATGGGTGGTTAACAGTGAGATTGAATGTCTTGGCCTATAGGGAGATGTAGACGGGATGGTCAAATGGGCAGATAAGTGGCAGATGGAATTTAACCCTGAAAAGTGTGAGGCGATATACCTTAGGAGTAATTTGACAAGGAAGTATTCAATGAATGGCTTGACACTAGGAAGCTCTGAGGAACAAAGGGACCTTGTTGTGTGTGTCCATAGATCTCTGAAGGCGGAGGGGCATGTTAGTGGGGTGGTGAAAAAGGCATATGGGACACTTGCCTTTATCAATCGAGGCATAGATTACAAAAGTAGGGAGATCATGTTGGAGTTGTATAGAACCTTGGTGAGGCCACAGCTGGAGTACTGTGTGCAGTTCTGGTCACCACATTATAGGAAGGATGTGATTGCACTGGAGGGGGTGCAGAGGAGATTCACCAGGGTGTTGCCTGGGATGAAACATTTAAGTTATGAAAAGAGGTTGGATAGACTTGGGTTGTTTTCGTTGGAGCAGAGAAGTCTGAAGGGCAACCTGGTCGAGGTGTACAAGATTATGAGGGGCATGGACAGGGTGGACAGGGAGCAGCTGTTCTTCTTAGTTGAAGTGTCAGTCATGAGGGGATATAAGTTCAAGGTGAGGGGCAGGAGGTTTAGGGGGGATGTGAGGAAATACATTTTTATCCAGAGGGTGGTGACAGTCTGGAATGCACTGCCTGGGAGGATGATGGAGGTGGGCTGCCTCACAACCTTTAATAAGTACCTGGATGAGCACTTGGCACATCATAACATTCAAGGCTATGGGCCAAGTGCTGGTAAATGGGATTAGGTAATTAGGTCAGGTGTTTCTCACGTGTCGGTGCAGACCCGATGGGCTGAAGGGCCTCTTCTGCACTGTGTGATCCTGTGATTGCATCTACCTCCACCACAATCCCAGGCAGTTTATTCCAGATCATCACCACTTACTGCAGAAAGCTTTCCTCATGTCACCTCTGTGTGTTTGCAAATAACCTTAAATAGGTGTCCTCTGGTTCTCAACCCTTCCACCAATAGGAACAGTTTCTCTCTTTCTACTCTGTCCAGACCCCTCCTGACTTTGAATACTCCTATCAAAACTTCTCGGCTTTTTCTGCAAAAAGTACAGCCTCATCTTCTCCAATTTATCCATCACAACTGAAGTTCCTCACCCTGGAACCATTCTTGTAAATCTTTTGTACAGCACCCAACCTCTTCATATTCTTCTTAAATACTCCAGTTGAGACTGAACCAGCGTTTACTAAAAGATCACCATAACTGCCACGCTTTTGTGCTTTTCCCTCTATTTATAAATCCAAGAATCCTGTATGCCTTATGAATCGCTTTGTCAACTTGCCCTGCCATCTTCAACAATTTGTTTATACAACTTTGATGCCGGTTGAATAAAGTAACCTTGGTTTTTTAATCTTTGTGCAGTCCATGTGCTTAAATCTCACGCTATATTTTAGTGTCAGAATGAGATTCCACCACACAGGCATGGAATCATGGTGGATGAAACAGAAAGGTGCCTGGCTAAGATAGAGCAGATGGTGAAAGAACTAAAATTGGCCCTCTCAGTGAGGGAGGCAGGAATAGCTGCAGCTCTAACAGAGGCACAAGGTTCACAGAATGAAGCTTTTTTAAAATTCATTTATGGGGTGTGGGCATTGCTGGCTAGGCCAGCATTTATTGTCCATCCCTAATTACCCTTGAGAAGGTGGTGGTGAGTTATCTTCTTGAATCGCTGCAGTTCATATGGTGTAGGTACATCCACAGTGCTGTTAGGGAGGGAGTTTCAGAATTTTGACCCAGCGACAGTGAAGGAACGGTGATATATTTCCAAGTCAGGATGGTGAGTGACTTGGAGGAGAAGTTCCAGGCGGTGGTGTTCCCATCTATTTGCTGCCCTTGCCCTTCTAGATGGTAGTGGCTGTGGGTTTGGAAGGTACTGTCTAAAGAGGCTTGGTGAGTTCCTGTAGTGCACCTTGTAGAGCCTGCTGCCACTGTGCGATGGTGGTGGAGGGATTGAATGTTTGTGGATGTGGTGCCAATCAAGCGGGCTGCTTTGTCCTGGATAGTATTAAGCTTCTTGAGTGTTACTGGAGCTCCAATCAACCAGGCAAGTGGAGAGTATTCCATCACACTCCTGACTTGTGCCCTGTCGAGGTTAGAGAGGCACTGGGGAGTCAGGAGATGAGTTACTCGCCATAGGGCACAGATAGGCATGTGGGAGTATGATATGATAGATATGACCGAGAATTGGCTCAAAGAAGGGCAAAAACAGGACTGTCCCAGCAGACCGATCGTGTCAACCTGTTACTGCCCCACGGAACTCATTTCTTGCTATCTTGACTCCATTCTCTCTCCCCTTGTCCAGTTCCTTCCCACCTACATCCGTGATTCCTCTGACACCCTACATCATATCAACAATTTCCAATTTCCTGGCCCCAACCGCCTCCTCTTCGCCATGGACGTCCAATCCCTCTACACCTCCATCCCCCACCGGGATGGTCTCCGCTTCTTCCTCGCACAGAGGCCCGAACAATCCCCATCCACCACTACTCTCCTCTATCTGGCTGAACTTGTTCTCACACTGAACAATTTATCCTTAAACTCCTCTCACTTCCTCCAAATAAAAGGTGTGGCTATGGGTCCCCGCATGGGCCCCAGTTATGCCTGTCTCTTTATGGGGTATGTGGAACATTCCTTGTTCCAGTCCTACTCCGGCCCCCTCCCACAACTCTTTCTCCAGTACATCGATGATTACTTCGGTGCTGCTTCACGCTCTCGTCTGGATCTGGAAAAATTTATTAATTTTGCTTCCAATTTCCACCCCTCCATCATTTTCACATGGTCCATCACTGACACTTCCCTTCCCTTCCCTGACCTCTCTGTCTCAATTTCTGGTGATAGACTGTCCACCAATATCCATTACAAGCCTACCAACTCCCATAGCTACCTCGACTACAGCTCCTCACACCCCGCTTCCTGTAAGGACTCTATCCCATTCGTTCACCTCCGTCGCATCTGTTCTGATGATGCCACTTTCCAAAACAGTTCCTCTGACATGTCTTCCTTCTTCCTAAACCGAGGTTTTCCACCCACGATGGTTGACAGGGCCCTCAACCGTGTCCGGCCCATCTCTCGCGCATCCGCCCTCACTCCTTCCTCTCTCTCCCAGAAACATGATAGGGTCCCCCTTGTCTTCATTTATCACCCCACCAGCCTCTGCATTCAAAAGATCATCCTCCGCCATTTCCGCTAACTCCAACATGATGCCACCACCAAACACATCTTCCCTTCACCACCCCCGGCGACATTCTGCAGGGATCGTTCCCTCCAGGACACCCTGGTCCACTCCTCCATCACCCCTACACCTCAGTCCCCTCCCACGGCACCTTCCCATGCAACCGCAGAAGGTGCAACACTTGCCCCTTTACTTTCTCCCTCTTCGCCGTCCAAGGGCCCAAACACTCTTTTCATGTGAAGCAGCGCTTCACTTGCACTTCCCTCAATTTAGTCTACTGCATTCGCTGCTCCCAATGCGGTTTCCTCTACATTGGAGAGACCAAACGCAGACTGGGTGACCGACTTGTGGAACACCTTCGGTCTGTCCGCAAGCATGACCTAGACCTCCCTGTTGCTTGCCATTTCAACACTCCACCCTGCTCTCATGCCCACATGTCTGTCCTTGGCCTGCTGCATTGTTCCAGTGAAGCTCAACGCAAACTGGAGGGACAGCACCTCATCTTCCGACTAGGCACTTTACAGCCTTCCGGACTGAATATTGAGTTCAACAATTTTAGATCATGAACTCTCTCCTCCATCCCCATCCCCTTTCCAATCCCCCCCTTTTTCCAATAATTTATAAATTTTTAAATATATTTTTCCTTTCCCACCTATTTTTAAATTTATTTCGATCTATCGTTTTATCTCCACCTTTTAGCCCATTTTAATCCCTTCCCCCTACCCCACCCTCGCTAGGGCTATCTGTACCTTGTTTTTCCTGCTTGCTACCCTTAATGTCCCCATTAGCACATTCCTTAGATAATATCACCACCATCAACACCTCTTTGTCCTTTTGTCTATGATATCTTTTGGTTATCTCCACCTATCACTGGTCCTCTATCCAGCTCTACCTGTCCCACCCCCCTCAACCAGCTTATATTTCACCTCATTTCTATATTTCTTTAGTTCTGACGAAGAGTCATTTGGACTCGAAACGTTAACTGTGTTCCTCTTTGCAGATGCTGCCTGCTGAGTTTTTCCAGCTATTTTTGTTTTTGTAAAAGAAGGGCAGGACTGGCACTCAACATTCCTGGTTATAGGGACTTTAGACCAGATAGAGGGAAGAGGAGGGGGGTTCGCAATATTGATCAAGGAATCAATTATAGCAGTGAGGATGGATGATATCTTGGAAGAATCATCAAATGAGGCCATATGGCTAGAAGTGAAAAGCACAATAGGGGCAAACACGCTGTTGGGTATGTATTATAGGCCCCCAAACAGTCAGGGAGAGATAGGGAATCAAATATGTAATCAAATTTCAGGGAAGTGTAAGAATAATAAGGCAATAATAGTATGGAATTTGAACTACCCAAATATTAACTGGGTTAGTTAGGAAGGGAGCAAAATTCTTAAGTAGTATCCAGGAGAACCTTTTTAGCCAGTACGTAGAAAACCCAGCAAGTGGGGGGGCAGTTCTGGATATATTCGGAAATGAGCCCAGGCAGGTGGAAGGCGTATCAGTAGAGGAGCATTTTGAAGATAGTGACCACAACACAGTTAGATTTAGGATAGTTATGGAAAAGGATAAGGTTGGGCTGGGAATAAAAGTTCTAAACTGGGGGAATGTTGATTTTACTAAGATGAGATACGATTTGGCCCAAGTGAACTGGGAGCAGCTACTTGCAGATAAAACTGTGTCAGAGCAGTGGGAGGCATTCAAGGAGGAAATAGGAAGGGTACAGGGCAAATATTTTCCTGTAAAGGCAAAGGGGGCGGTGTCGGGGACAACTTTTTTCACCCAGAGGGTGGTAGGAGTCAGGCACTCACTACCTGAAAGGGTGGCTGAGTCAGAAACTCTCGTAACATTTAAGGAGTATTTAGATAGTCACTTGCATTGCAATATCCTCCGGGGCTAAGAGCCAAGCGCTGGAAAATGGGATTAATGTGGTCAGATCCCTCACTGTCAACATCCTGGGGGTTACCATTGACCAGAAACTGAACTGGACTAGCCATATAAATACTGTGGCTACAACAGCAGGTCAGAGGCTAGGAATCCTGCGACGAGTAACTCACCTCCTGACTCCCCAAAGCCTGTCCACCATCTACAAGGCACAAGTCAGGAGTGTGATGGAATACTCCCCACTTGCCTGGATGAGTGCAGCTCCCACAACACTCAAGAAGCTTGACACTGTCCAGAACAGAGCTGCCCACTTGATTGGGCATCCACAATCAACAAACATTCACATCAACAAACATTCACTCCCTCCACCACTGACACACAGTAGCAGCAGTGTATACCATCTACAAGATGCACTGCAGGAATTCACCAAGGCTGCTTCGACAGCACCTTCCAAACCCATCACCACTATCATCTAGAAGGACAAGGGCAGCAGATAGATGGGAACACCACCAGCTGTAAGTTCCCCTCCAAATCACTCACCATCCTGACTTGGAAATATATCACTGTTCCTTCACTGTCGCTGGGTCAAAATCCTGGAACTCCCTTCCTAACAGCACTGTGGGTGTACCTACACCACATGGACTGCAGCGGTTCAAGAAGGCAGCTCACCACCACCTTCTCAAGGGCAACTAGGGAATGAGCAATAAATGCTGGCCCAGCCAGCGAAGCCCACATCCCGTGAATGAATATTAAAAAAATCTTTGTTGACCAGTGCGGACATATTGGGCTGAATGGCCTCCTTCTATGTTGTAAATGTCTATGAGTATTCCTAGCTTCTGACATGCTCTTGTAGCCACGGTATTGATATGTCTAGTGCAGTTCAGTTTCTGATAAATGGTAACCCCCAGGATGTTGATAGTGGGGGATTCATTAACCACAATGACAATCCTGGCTAGGCCAGAATTTATTGCCCATCCCTAACTGCCCTTGTTCAGGCAGCATTTAAGAGTCAACCACATTGCTGTTGTCTGGAGTCACATGTAGGCCAGACCAGGTAAGGACAGCAGATTTCCTTCCCTATACGATATTAGTGAACCGGGTGGGTTTTTAACACAATCAGCAATGGGTTTTGTGATCATCATCAGACTTTGAATTCCAGATTTGAATTCAAATTTCACCATCTGCCGTGGTAGGATTCAAACCCAGGTCCCCAGAGGATTATCTCTGGTCTCCGGTATACCATTCCAGAGACATTACCACTATACCATCTCCTACCCTGAATGCCATTGAATGTCAAGGGATGGTAGTTAAATTATCTCTTGTTGGAGATGGTCGTTGCCTGACACTTGTGTGGCCTGAATGTTACTCACCACTTGTCGGCCTAAGCCTGGATATTGTCCAGGCCTTGCTGCATTTGGACATGGACTGCTTCAGTATCTGAGGAGTCGCGAATGGTGCTGAACATTGTGCAATCATCAGCGAACATCCCCGCTTCTGACCTTATGATGGAAGGAAGGTCATTGATGAAGCAGCTGAAGATGGTTGGACCGAGGACACTGCCCTGAGGAACTCCTGCAGTGATGTCCTGGAGCTGAGATGACTGACCTCCAACAACCACAACCATCTTCCTTTGTGCTAGGTATGATTGCAACAGAGAGTTTTCCTCCTGATTCCCATTGACTCCAGGTTTCTTTGGGCTCCTTGATTTACATTCATTTAAATGCTGCCTTGATGTCAAGGGCAGTCACTCTCACCTCACCTCTGGAGTTCAGCTCCTTTGTCCGTGTTTGAGCCAAGGCTGTAATGTGGTCAGTAGCTGAGTGGTCCTGGCGGAACCCAAACTGAGCATCATGAACAAACCATTGCTAAGCAAGTGCCGATTGATAGCAATGCTGATGACCCCTCACACCACGTTACTAACGATGAGTACTCTCCCTCCACCTACTAATGATGGAGCATAGACTGATTGCACGGTAATTGGATGGGTTGTATTTGCCCTGCTTTTTGATTACAGGACATACCTGGATAATTTTCCATGTTGCCGGATAGATGGCTAGGGATGCAGCATTCTTACCTCTTTTTGGCAGTGAGTAAAAGGAATTGGATATTTATCTGAAAAGATCAGATTTGCAGATCTACAGGGAAAAGGCAAGGGTATGGAACTGGCTGAGTTTCTCTTGCAGAGAGCTGGCATGAAATGATGGGTCGAATGGCTTCCTTCAGTGTTATAACCATTTTCCTCGATGATTGTAGTTTTAATGCATAGTTTGGTTGAATTTAGACTTCCATCCATTTCAGACCATTAGTTTCAAGTGAATTCAATCACCTGAGTTACTAACGCTTCTGTCTTTTCCAGTACTACAGACCATTTAATATTCGTGTTGCTCTGATTGGTGTAGAGGTGTGGACCACAAACCAGATCGCAATGGACAGGGGTGCTTCAATAACTTTGCACAGATTTCTCAAGTGGAGGCAGACTAATCTTCTACCACGAATGCACAATGATAACGCCCAGCTCATCACGTGGGTACCTGACGTGCGAATGAATCTCCCATCATAAATTTGGCAACTAACCTTTGATAAAAGAGATAAAAATTAAGAGAAGGAAGAAAAAGTATGTTTATGATTGATGTCAAGTAGAAAATACAATTGAGAAGCAAGCTGGATATAAAAGTTCAGTGGGGAGGTGAAAAAGCAAACCAGAGAAGCAAAGAGGAAGTATGAAAAGATGCTAACGTAAAAGGGAATCCCAAAGTCTTCTATACGCATATAAATAGTATAAGGATGGTAAAGCGAGGAGAAGGGCCGACGAGGGTACAAAAGGGGATTTACACATGGAGACAGGGTGTAACTGAGGAACTAAATTTATTCTGTACGTCTGTCTTTACCAAGGAAGAAGATGCTACCAAAGTCATGTTAAAAGAGAAGGTAACTCAGTCACAAGAAGGGTTTAAAATTTAAAAGGAGGAGGTATTGGAAAGGTTATCCAATAGGCTATCATTAAGTTAAGTTAAAGAAAAGTTAAGGTAAGTAAAGTGAAGTTTCGGCATAGTAGTAAAGCTTGGCCAAGTGAAAAGTCCATCTTGAAACAAGTTGGAAGTCATGGATGCTTCATGTGGCCTAGATGACCACATGTGCAGGAAGTATCAACAGCTGCAGAAACATGGGTTTTGAAACTCAAGCAATGGCTGGAGTCACTGCGGCTCATCCGTAAGTTCTGAGAACTAAGTGGACAGCATATTTGGGGAGGTTGTGAGAATGCAGGCAGAGAGGGAATGGCTGACCATCAACAGTGTAGGAAGATCACGCAGGTAGCACAAGAGACCCCTGAGTACATCTCGCTAGATAACCGGTTTCCTGTTTTGGATACAGGTGAGGGCAATGGTTCCTCAGCGAAGTGAAGCCAGAGCCAAGTCCGTGGCACCACACATGGCTCAGCTGCACAGGAGGGAAGAAAGAAGAATGGAAGATCAATAGTGATAGGAGGAGTAATTTGACAAGGAAGTGTTCAATGAATGGCATGACACTAGGAAGTTCTGAGGAACAAAGGGACCTTGGTGTGTGTGTCCATAAATCTCTGAAGGCGGAGGGGCATGTTAGTGGGGTGGTGAAAAAGGCATATGGGACACTTGCCTTTATCAATTGAGGCATAGATTACAAAAGTAGGGAGGTCATGTTGGAGTTGTATAGAACCTTGGTGAGGCCACAGCTGGAGTACTGTGTGCAGATCTGGTCGCCACATTATAGGAAGGATGTGATTGCACAGGAGGGGGTGTAGAGGAGATTCACCAGGATGTTACCTGGGATGAAACATTTAAGTTATGAAGAGAGGTTGGATAGACTTGGGTTGTTTTCGTTGGAACAGAGAAGACTGAGGGGCGACCTGATCGAGGTGTACAAGATTATGAGGGGCATGGACAGAGTGGATAGGGAGCAGCTGTTCCCCTTAGTTGAAGGGTCAGTTGCAAGGGGAAATAAGTTCAAGGTGAGGGGCAGGAGGTTTAGGGGGGATGTGAGGAAAAACTTTTTTACCCAGAGGGTGGTGACGGTCTGGAATGCGCTGCCTGGGAGGGTGGTGGAGGCGGGTTGCCTCACATCCTTTAAAAAGTACCTGGATGAGCACTTGGCACATCATAACATTCAAGGCTATGGGCCAAGTGCTGGTAAATGGGATTAGGTAAGTAGGTCAGGTGTTTCTCACATGTCGGTGCTGACTCGATGGGCCGAAGGGCCTCTTCTGCACTGTGCGATTCTGTGATTCTGTGACATGTGTGTCATGTTCTACACAATTTGACTACATCCCTATGCAATTGAGGTCAATAAAAATGTTTGTATCTTCGCCTGTGTCTTTCTAATTCCTTAATGTCCCCCATTTGGAATTTCATGAGCTATCCTCAAAATATCATTTCTATACCCAAATGGGATAACAATCTGATGTACTTCCCTCCAGTTTTCATTTGCTGAAACATGATACGGCCTCTATTTTCTCATTAAAATATTACCTTTAAGGGTAATAACATTCTGGAATACATTCTGCCTCTGAGTAAGCTGTCTTGATATAAATGTTGTATTTGTAAATCGTATTCCTGTAACTCCACTAACTGTGTTAAGTTAAACACTTCAGCTGAATTGCCCTTTAGACTTTCTTCTTGAACAATGTTATCAAACACTTTGTCAGCTAATTGGATTTCAACACCTTCTTCCTGTCTTTCAACTGCCTGTCCTTCTTGGTTTTCTTGTTTCAACCTATGAGCCTGTGAGTTGTCTAGGAAAATTTAAAGACATCACAGCAAGTGATGAAAGTGAAAACAGACAGGAAGGCTACAGCTCAGGATTTTGTTGATGGGGAGAAAGTGCTAGTTCTGTTACCAATACTGGGTGACTCATTAAAGGCAGGGTATCTTGGGCCTTACAGGATTGAAAAGAAATTGAGTGAAGTGAATTATTTAATAAATACTCCAGATAGAAGAAAGAAGCAGAGGGTGTGTCATGTAAATATGCTTAAAAAGTACTTTGACAGGGAAGAGGACCAAAAGGAGGTCTTAGTGGTGGTAGAAAAAGAGAAAGTAGAAATGCAGGATTCTGAAATTGATTTTCCTCAAATCAAATTGGATAATGAGGGAGTATTTGAAAATTTAAATGTAATATTGACTTACCTTCCAGGCAACTGTCAAAGTGATTTGGAAAAGCTATTGCAGTCACATAAAGCTGTTTGTAGAAATAAATTGGGGAAGACAGACTTAACTATTCATGATGTGTCTGTAGAAGTTGCATCTTTGGTAAGGTAACATCCTTATAGATTAAATCCAGACACAATCTGGAAACAAACCAGGACACTCTCTCTTTAACATTTCTGTTGTAGACACCTCTACAGGCTGCTCAACTACCATAGGCATCACCTAAGTTTGTGATCCAGCTATATCATTGCCCAGAATGAATTGAACTCCTGCAATGGGCAATTTTTCCACCACTCCAAAAGTCACTTGGCCGGTTTTCCACTTACTCTTTAAATTTACCTTTCACGATGGAATAGGTTTAGTATTTCCTTGAACCTCATTTATTTTCACCTGTTCCTGCAATACTGCCTCTGAACAACAAATGTCACTATCCCACAACATTAAGGATTGACTAGCCCCTGTGTCTCTTAAAATTTTACCATCTTTATCTACTCCACCCTGTACACATGGAAAGACTTTTCCTTCGCACACAAAATCTCTGAACATTTCTGCAACCTGCTCCTCAGAATTTTCTTGGGTAAATTGTGAACACATTCCGACATCCTTACCTACCACTGATTCTTCTGCTTTATCTGTACACAAGCCATTGTTTTTCACTGTGCCTGAACTTCAGGACCTACTCACTCTTACTTCTAGAACCTTATCTACACCCCTACAATTCTAACAGATTTTGCCTGCAATTTCCAGCACACTGAGTTTGTGTGTCCAACTTTATTACAATGAAAGCACCTCAATTTTCGAATGTCATTTCTAGCCCCTGCACTTTCCTTTTTAATCTGAGAGAAAAAAAAAAATTCTTGGGAATTTCCACCTTCTCCGTCTCTTCCCTGACTACCCACCTTCCTTTCACTTTCCCACTTTCTATCCTTCTCCGATTTGAAAGGGTAACAAGAAAATGGTTTAGCTCTATGAACTATCTCATTGTCACCAGCTATCTGCTGCTTGTCTTAATGTTTGAACCCTCTGTTCCTCCACATGAGTTCTCACTACTGAAGGAATTGAATTTTTAAATTTATCCAAAAGAATTACTTCTCTAAGAACTGCAAATGTTGTCTCTATTTTTATTGCCCGTATCCACCAGTGAAAATTACTTTGTTTTACTCTTTCAAACTCAATATAAGTTTGCCCAGGCTGTTTTCTCATATCCCTAAATTTCTGCCTGTATGCCTTAGGGACCAACTCATATGCACTCAAAATAGCCTTTTTTAACCACATCACAATTCACTGATACCTCTTCAGATAGCGAAGCATATACTTCATGTGCCCTACCTACCAACCTGGATTGCAATAACAATGTCCAGCTTTCCTGTGGCCATTTCATCTGTTCAGCTATCTTCTCAAATGAAATAGAAATGCTTCAACATCTTTTTCCTCAAACGTTGGATGAGCTTGCATAAATTTAAACATCTCCCCACTGGGTTTTATGTTAGAGATTTTTTCATCATCAAAACTTCCCTCAGAATCTGGGGTCTATTTTTTGACTTCCAGCCTTTTAAGCCAACATTTTCTGTCTCTTTCCTTATTTCTCTCTTCCATTGCTAACATTTCCATCTGGAGATCAAGTTTTCGGATTTCAATTTCTTTTTGAAATAATCTCTCTTTTTCCCTTTCTTTTTCTGCTGCCTCTAGTTCCAGTTTTTTCATTTCCAATTCTTTTTTCCTTTTCATTTGCCTCCAATTCAAGTTTTCTCAGTTCTTTTGCTTGTTTGAATTCAAGCCTCTTTATTTCTAACTGAAGTCTCAATACCTCCAGCTGTGATGCACTAGTGTCAGGTATCACTTCCAACTTTAAATGCTGTGCTATACCTTCAATTATGTCTGCTTTCTTAGCCCCTGCAGGTAATGCCAATTGTAAGTTATCCACCAATTCCAATAACTTAATTTTAGTTACCTTTTGTAAACGAGCCAAAGTTATAACTTCAACTCCCAGGCAAGTCTGAGTAACTGCCCAAAGCCATCTTGCAGTCTCAGCACTGCAAAAAAACCTCACCCCAACTCCTGAATTCAAAGTGCTTCTCGTACTAGTATCAACTTCAACCCAACCAAGGAATTTCAAATATATCGTGGTTGAGCCACCAACTATGTTATGGCACAGCCAATGGTAAATGTTGAGCTGTTCAAATCCCAAAGGGAAACTTGAAACAACTGCCGCAACTTGTTTTGCAATTTGTATAAATTTTGAGATGCGTGCTCTGAATTCAGTACTAACAAGACCACTAAGTCCTATAGATTTTTACAAAACTGGATTAACCTTTATAATAGAAGAAATATCCATTGTTTCACTATGTCTTTGGACTTTATCTCCTTGATAATAAAACCCACTCATAGCATTAAGTTTTACCAGTAATCTTTGGGAAAAATAAACACCCATTCCCAAACTTCACCTGGCTAGGTGACACATTTCACCCCTCCTTTGAAAACAATCTAGTCAGGTTTTTTTCGAAATACAAATATTCCCTTGACACCTATGTTTCTAAGCTTCTCCATGTTTATCTAATGAACATTTCAAACCGAAACTCTCTTCTTAGATCAAAGCACCCAGATTAGCTGCCTCTAATTCAATTAAATCACATGCACACAAACACATATAGACACATCCCACTATTACACTAGTTTACAATAAATTCCAATAATATTATGAGAATTATTATATCTTCTTGACACCCTGGGATGTTGATAGTGGGGGATTCAGTGATGGTAATGCAATTGAACATCAAGGGGCAATGATTAGATTCTCCCTTGTTGGAGATAATCATTGCCTGGCACTTGTGTGGTGTGAATGTTACTTGTCACTTGTCAGCCCAAGCTAGGATATTGTTCAGGTCTTGTTACATTTGGACATGGACTGCTTCAGTATCTGAGGAGTCACGAATGGTGCTGGACATTGCGCAATCATCAGTGAACATCCCCACATCTGACCTTATGATGGAAGGAAGGTCATTGATGAAGCAGTTGAAGATGGCTGGGCCGAGGACACTACCCTGAGGAACTCCTGCAGTGATGCCCTGGAGCTGAGATGACTGACCTCCAACAACCACAACCATCTTCCTTTGTGCTGGGTATGACTTCAACCAGCGGAGGGTTTTCCCCTGATTCACATTGACTCCAGTTTTGCTAGGGCTCCTTGATGCCACTCGGTCAAATGCTGCCTTGATGTCAAGGGCAGTCACTCTTACCTCATCTCGGGAGTTCAGCTCGTTTGTCCATGTTTGAACCAAGGCTGTAATGAGGTCAGGAGCTGAATGGTCCTGGTGGAACCCAAACTGGGCATCAGTGAGTAGGTTATTGCTAAGCAAGTGCCACTTGATAACACTGTTGATGACCCCTTCCACTACTTTACTGGTGATTGACAGTAGACTGATGGGGCTGTAATTGGCTGGGTTGGAAGAGTCCTGCTTTTTGTGTATAGGACATACCTGGGCAATTTTCCACATTACCGGGTTAGATGCTGGTGTTATAGTTGCACTAGATCAGCTTGGCTAGAGGTGCAGCGAGATCTGGAGCACGTCTTCAGTACAATTGCCGGAATATTGTCAGGGTCCATAGCATTTGAAGTATCTAGTGCCTTCAGCCATTTCTTGAGTGGGAAAATGAGGAGTGAATTGAATTGGCTGAAGACTGACATCTGTGATGTTGGGGACCTCCAGAGAAGGCTGAGATGGATCATTCACTTGGCACTTCTGGATGAAAATTGTAGCAAATGCTTCAGCCTTATATTTTGCACTGATGTGCTGGGCTCCTCCATCATTGAGGATGGGGATATTTGTCGAGCCTCCTCCAGTGAATTGTTTAATTGTCCACCACCATTCATGACTGGATGTAGCAGGACTGCAGAGCTTAGATCTGATCCATTGGTTGTTTGATCACTTAGCCGTGTCTATCACTTGCTGCTTATGCTGTTTGGCATGCAAGTAGTCCTGTGTTATAGCTTCACCAATTTCAAAGCTCATTTTTAGGTATGCCTGGTGCTGCTCCTGGCATGCCCTCCTGCACTCTTCATTGAACCAGGGTTGATCCCCTGGCTTGATGGTAATGGTAGAGTGGGGGATATGCTGGACCATGAGGTTACAGATTGTGATTGAGAACGCCAGCACCTGAGCTGAGAGCACAGCAAGCAGTACAAAAGCTGCCGCCAATTGGTCAGGTGGAGGTGGGTGGGGTTTCGGGTGGCCATGCAGCACACCAATCTCTGGCTATCCAATTGGTGGACAGCACTCTCTGGGATGTGTTAAGGGGCCTTCAGACTTAACTAAGAGAGGTCCTTAGCACACCCATGCTAACTCACGCGTCTCTCTCTTTCATCCTGCAGGAGAAGTAATCAGGGTTATGGAGCCTGGTGCCCTAGCTATACGCCTCCCCATAGGTGCACGAGGGACCCTGGCTGACTCCTTGAGGAGAAGGGGAAGTTGGATTGAGATCAAGTGTGTACCCCTATCGCATACATATTGTTGAAGGCCAACTATGGCATCAGCGATGGAGTTGAGCCCGTGCAGCAGTGCAGGAGCATCATCCTGGAGAAAGGTCTCCATGGTGGCCACCATCCTACCAGTGTTGACCTCAGTGCATTAGCATGCTGGTGCTATTACCTCAGCCTGAAGATGGGCTGACTCTTCCATCGTGCCTTGCAATCTGAGGAGTGCAGTGGACATCCCTTCCAGATGTTCTCGAGCTTGCCTTTGCAGCTCCAGCAACTGTGACATGACCGAGTCCAGAGGCTCGTCATCTGACTCAGATTCAGCAGCGTTCTGGCCTCCAGCAGTCCTCTGAGTCCCGGACACCTGGGAGGTCCCTGCCACCGCCTGCTGTGGATCAGACAGTGCGATGTGTTCACCAGATTGTGATCACGAGGCTATTCTAAAGCTAGGTCCTACCGAGGTATCTGTCTCTGTGCTGATCGAGGGTGTGAGTGAGCGCTGTGATGGGGTTTAAAGGAGTGTGCCTTCAGATTCCTCTTCAGAGGTTTCTTCAAGGCTTGTTTGGAGGCCCTGGGTTATGTATGTGTGCATTGCTGGCCAGGTCAGCAATTATTACCCACCCTTAGGTGCCCCCAGTTCAGAGGGCACTTAAGAATCAACCACATTCCTGTGGGTCTGGAGTCAATGTAGGCCAGACCAGGTAAGGACGGCAGATTCCCTTCCCTAAAGGACATTCACAGATCCCTGTGAATGTGTGATGGGTTTGTGAGTGTGTGAGTTGAGGGTGATGAGAAGAGTGACTGACCCTGGTGGAATGGAGGAGATCATTCATCCTCTTGTGGCACTGGGTGGCTGTCCTCTTTTGATGGACATTGGTACCGCTGCCACCACCTCCCAAGCCTGGTTGGTCAAGCCACTGCTCATCCTGCGGCCAGAACGGGGACAGAGGACATCACAGCGGGCCTTCATGGCATCCAAAAGGCGTTGCAGTGACGTGTCGCTAAACCTGGATGCTGCAGTATTTTTGCCTTTCCTGGGCATCTTCCCTGCAGCAGTTGTGGACTGGAAGCACTGAGATGTGTTCACATGGTTGGACTTTAAATATGGCGCCTGGCGTGATGAAGCGGCGAGGTGTTGGTGTGGTTGGGAAATGAGAGAAACATCATGTTTCCATAACTAATGTGGTGGGTTTGGAATGATACAAAGTGAAAACCCATCATTGCAGCCGGAAGGTAAAACTTTATTTTAACCACCCGCTCCCACACTTTGTACAAATCTGGGACGATTCCGCCCTGTGACTGTACGTGTGACCATTGCATGCCCTGTCATTGCATTGTCAGCAAACAGAGCCTTTCCACATTGCTAGTTAGGTGCCATTGTTGTAGCTGTACTGGAACAGTCTGGCTCAAGCAGCAACTAGTTTTGGAGCACTAAATCATGACTAATGTAGAGGAAGTATAGGTGCGTCAGTGCCATTTATAAAAATTGACTCTTTATCACTTCCATGGGGGAGTGTTAGTTGTCCTTTGATTCTAGAACATTCTTTCCTGTTTATATTGATTTCTCTTTTGCAGAGGTATCACTTTTTCGAAAGGTATTGCAGGCTTGGCAATTATGAATGTTATGTGTACAAAGCAGGATTCTGGAGGAGTAAACTCGGTGAGCAACCATTCTTTCTTCTATTTCCCCATTCCACTTGGACTGTAACTAACACATTACTATTGTTGAGGTAGAATGAACAGAACCTCAAACCACTGATGACTTCAATGCTAAAACTGAGCAAAAAGATTGATGGGAGAATATCTGCTACAGTGAGATGTCCACTCTGAAGGAAATAAGGATGTTTGTTCTATGATTTTGTGCAATGATTTAACAGCTGTTATGATCCACATGGAGATCAACAACCAAAAAGAACCAAATTTAACAAATGACCCCTTAAAAAGAGCAAGATTTCACTTTTATAACTTTTACTTTTACAATCAATCCAAAATCAGCATAAATTAAACATTAATTGTAGTCAATATACAACAAAAATCAATTTCATGACTGGATGACCAGAGATATTCAGGATACGATGAGAAGGAAAAGAGAGGCTTTTAGCAGGTACAAGGGGAGCAAGTCAGCGGAGGCATTAGTGGAGTACAGAAAGTGCAGGGTGGAGATTAAGCATGAAATTAGGAGAGCAAAGAGGGGATATAAGAAAGCTCTGGCTGGTAAAAGTAGGGAAAATCCCAACATATTCTATAAGTATATCAATGGGAAGAGGATAACCAGGGAAAGAGTAGGGCCCATTAGGGACCAAAGGGGAAATCTATGGGTGAAGCCAGAGGACGTTGGTAGAGTGTTGAGTGAATTCTTCACATCCGTCTTCACCCAAGAAAATGAGGGTGAAGGTATCGAACTCGGGGAGAGAGACTGCGAGGTTCTTGAGCAAATTAATATAGGGAGTGACAAGGTATTGGAGGTGTTGGCAGGCTTAAAAGTGGACAAATCTCCAGGTCCGGGTGATTTGTGTCACAGACTGCTGAGGGAGGCAAGGGAGGAGATTGCAGGGGCTCTGACCAAAATTTTTAATTCCTCTCTGGCCACGGGGGAGGTGCCAGAGGACTGGAGAACAGCTAATGTGGTTCCGCTATTTAAGAAGGGTTGTAGAGATAAGACAGGGAACCACAGACCAGTGAGTCTCACGTCAGTTGTATGGAAACTATTGGAGAAAATTCTGAAGGAGAGTATCTATCTCCACTTGGAGAGGCAAGGTTGGATCAGGGATAGTTAGCATGGCTTTGTCAGAGGGAGGTCATGCCTAACAAATTTGATTGAATTTTTTGAGGAGATGACCAGTTGTGTAGATGAGGGTAGTGCAGTTGATGTCGTTTATATGGATTTCAGCAAAGCCTTTGACAAGGCCCCACATGGGAGATTTATAAAGAAGGTAAATGCACATGAGATACAGGGTAATTTGATAATTGGCTTAGTTGTAGGAGGCAGAGGGTGATGACAGAAGGATGCTTCAGTGACTGGAAGCCAGTGTCCAGTGGCGTACCACAGGGATCTGTGCTGGGTCCCCGATTATTCGTCATTTATATAAGCAACATAGATGACGATGTGGGGGGTAGGATTAGTAAGTTTGCGGATGATACAAAGATTGGCTGGGTGGTTAATAGTGAGGTTGAGTGTCTTGGGCTACAGGAAGATACATATGGGTAGGTCAAACGGGCAGATAAGTGGCAGATGGAATTTAACCCTGAAAAGTGTGAGGTGATATACTTTAGCAGGAGTAATTTGACAAGGAAGTATTCAATGAACGGCATGACACTAGGAAGTTCTGAGGAATAAAGGGACCTTGGCGTGTGTGTCCACAGATCTCTGAAGGTGGAGGGGCATGTTAGTGGGTTGGGGAAAAAGGCATATGGGACACTTGCCTTTATCAATTGAGGCATAGATTACAAAAGTAGGGAGGTCATGTCGGAGTTTTATAGAACCTTGGTGAGGCCACAGCTGGAGTACTGTCTGCAGTTCTGGTCACCACATCATAGGAAGGATGTGATTGCACTGGAGGGGGTGCAGAGGAGATTCACCAGGATGTTGCCTGGGATGAAACATTTAAGTTATGAAGAGGGGTTGGATAGACTTGGGTTATTTTCATTGGAGCAGAGAAGACTGAGGGGTGATCTGATTGAGGTGTACAAGATTATGAGGGGCATGGACAGGGTGGATAGGGAGCAGCTGTTCCCCTTAATTGAAGGTTCAGTTACGAGGGGGCATATGTTCAAGGTGAGGGGCAGGTGGTTTAGGGGGGATGTGAGGAAAAACGTTTTTACCCAGAGGGTGGTGACAGTCTGGAATGCACTGCCTGGGAGGGTGGTGGAGGCGGGTTGCCTCACATCGTTTAAAAAATACCTGGATGAGCACTTGGTACGTCATAACATCCAAGGCTATGGGCCAAGTGCTGGTAAATGGGATTAGGTAGGTAGGTCAGGTGTTTCTCATGTGTCGGTGCAGACCTGATTGGCCGAAGGGCCTCTTCTGCTCTGTGATTCTGTGAATAGAATATTAGGCCTCTCGAACTGCTCCACCATTCAATACAATCTGCCTCAACTTCACATTGCTGGCTCTGTCACCTGTTGGAGAGCCAGACTAGCACCTATGCCCTTCAGAACTTAGGCAGCTTGGTCAGTAGTGGTGCTCTGAGCCACATTTGTGATGGGCATTGAATCACCCCACCCAGAGTAAATTCTGTTCCCTTCTCACCCTCAGTGATTCTTCCAACTGGTGATCAGCATGGTTATTGATTCATTGGCTGGGTTGGGGAATCGGTGGGGTGGTGGTGGTCGATGGTAATCATAAGAGCATAAGAAATAGGAGCGGATGTTGGCCATTCAGTCTATCAGGTCTGCTCCTACATTCAATGGGATCATGGCTGATCTGAAAATCCTCAACTCCAAATTTCCTGCCTTCTCCCCATAACCTTTGATTCCCTTACTGATTAAAAATCTGTCTATCTCAGTCTTGAATATACTTAACGACCCAGCCTCTGCAGCCCACTACGGTAGAGAATTCCACAGATTCACTACCATCTGAGAGAAGAAATTCCTCCTCGTCTTACAAAGTGACATGGACAGGTTAGGTGAATGGGCCAAAATTTGGCTGATGGAGTTTAACGTGGATAAGTGTGAGGTTATCCATTTTGGTCGGAAGAATAAAAAGGCGACATCATTTAAATGGAGAGAAACTTCAGAATGCTTCAGTGTCGATGGATCTGGGTGTCCTCGTGCATGAATCACCGAAAGCTAGTATGTAGGTACAGCAGGTAATAAGGAAGGCAAATGGAATTTTGGCATTTATTGCTAAAGGAATAGAGTATAAAAATAGGGAAGTGTTGTTACAACTGTGCAAGGCATTGGTGAGACCCCACCTGGAGTACTGTGCACAGTTTTGGTCCCCTTGCTGGAGGGAGGATGTAGTTGCACTGGAGGTGGTTCAGAGGAGGTTCACTAGATTGATTCTAGAGATGCGGGGCTTGTCTTATGAGGAGAGGTTGAGCAGTTTAGGCATATACTCGCTAGAGTTTAGAAGGATGAGAGGAGATCTAATTGAGGTATATAAGATGCTAAAGGGGAAGACAAAGTAGACGTGGATTGGATGTTTCCCCTTGTGGGGCATTCTAGAATGAGAGGCCATAGTTTTAGGTTAAGGGGTGGTAGATTTAAATCAGAGATGAAGAGGAATTACTTTTCTCAAAGGGTCATGAATGTGTTGAATTCACTACGTCAGATTGCAGTGGATACCGGGACGCTGAATAAATTTAAGGAGGAGATAGACAGATTTTTAATTAGTAATGGGTTCAGAGGTTATGGGGAGAGGGCAAGAAATTGGAGTTGAGGCCGAAATGAGATCAGCCATGATCGTAATGAATGGCGGGGCAGGCTCGAGGGGCTGAATTGCCGACTCCTGCTCCTAGTTCTTATGTTCTTATGTCTCTGTTTTAAATGGGTGCCTCCTTACTCTGAGATTATAGCCTCTGGTCCTAGGCTCTCCTATAAGGGGAAACAATCTCTCAGCGCCTACCCTGTCAAGTTGCCTAAGAATCTTATATGTTTCAATAATGTTGCCTCTCATTCTTCTAAATTCCAATCAGTACAGGCAAAAGCTACTCAACCTCTCCTCATAAGAATCTCCATACCCAGGTTCCTTCTCTGGACTGCCTCCAATGCCAGTATGTCTTTCTTTAGATATGGGGACCAAAACTGTTCACAGTATTCTAGATGTGGTCTAACTAGTGCCTTGTACAGTTTTTGCAGGACTCCCCTATTTTTATGCTCCATTACCCTTGAAATAAAGGCCAACTTTCCATTTGCCTTCCCTATTATCTGCTGAACTTGTCTGTTAGCTTTTTGTGATTCATGCACAAGGGCCCCCAAATCCTACCATGCTGCAGCCTTCTGCAATCTTTCTCCATTTAAATAATATTCAGCTCCTGCATTCTTCCTGCCAAAGTGCATAACCTCACATTTCCCACATTATATTCCATTTGCCAAGTTTTGCCCATTCACTTATACTGTCTACATCCCTCTGTAGACTCCTTGTGTCATCCTCACCACTTGCCTTCCCACCTATTTTTGTGTTACCTACAAACTTGGTGATAGTACATTCACTTCCCTCATCCAAACATTTATATATATTGTAAATAATTGTGGCCCCAGCACTGAACCCTGGCACTCCACTAGTTACAAGTTGCCATCCTGAGAATGTCCCCCTTGTTCAAACCCTCTGTCTTCTATTGATTAGCCAATCCTCTATCCATGCTAATATCCTATCCCCAACACCGTGGGCTCTTATCTTATTAAGTAGCTGATGTGTGGTACCTTATCGAACACCTTTTAGAGCAAATATGTTACACCAACTGGTTCCCCTTTATCTATCGAGCTTGTTACCTCTGCAAAGAATTCTAATAAATTTGTCAGGTGTGATTTCCCCTTCATGAAGCCATGCTGACTGTGCTTGATTAGATTATGCATTTCTAAATGCTCTGTTATTACATCCTTTATAATAGACCCCAACATTTTCCCAGTGACACATGTTAAGCTAACTGGCCTATTGTTACCTGTTTTTGTCTCCCTTTTTGAATAAGGGTGTTACATTGGCAATTTTCCAATCCTCTGGGACTTTTCCCGAATCTGAGGATTCTTGGAAGATTACAACCAGTGCATCCACTATCTCTGTAACTACTTCCTTTAATAATCAACAGGAAGTTTTCTTCTCGTGTTTAACCTGATGCCATGAAACTTCGTGGGGTTCAGAGTCAATGTTGAGGACTCCTAGGGCAACTCCCTCCTGACTGTATACCACTGTTACACCACCTGTGGTGGCCCTGTCTTGCCAGTGGGACAGGACAAGGCCAAGGGATGGTGATGGTTGTGCTTGGGATATTGTCTGCAAGGTATGATTTGGTGACTATGACTATGTCAGGCTGTTGCTTGACCAGTCTGTTGGACACCTCCCCAGGCTTTTGCACAATTCCCCAGAAATTAGTAAGGAGATCTTTGCGGGGTTGACAGGGATGGATTTGGTGTTGTCATTTCCAGTGCCTAGTTAATGCTAGCTTTTAATTCCTGATCATTTCAAGTGATACAGTGTTGTAGTGGTAATGCCTTGGGCTAGTAGTCTATAGGCCCAGGCTAGTGCTCTGGGGACATGGGGACATGGGTCCAAATCCCACCAAGACAGCTGGTGGAATTTAAACTTGATCAAAAAATCTGAAGTATAAAGCTAGTCTCAGTAATGATGACCATGAAAACTATCATCAATTGTTGTAAAAACCCACCTCGTTCACTAATGTCCTTTAGGGAAGGAAATCTGATGTCCTTACTTGGTCTGGCCTACATGTGACTCCAGTCCCACAGCAATGTCATTGAGTGTAAAGTTGGGAGATCAATGAGTGAGGGAACCTTAAGAATTAATCTCCTTCTAAAATTTAGCCTTGTTTCCATTTAGCATTTAACTACAATTTACTGCTTAAGTTAAGTTTAAGTTTCATCCGGTCTGAAGCAGGGATAAACAAGCTCTCCAGCTGTAATTAGTTAATTAGCTATTTACAGGAGAAGACACTGATTGCTGAGTGAGTTTCAGTAATTCTACATTTCACTAGAAACTAGTTCAAAAGTAATGTTGAGTTACGGCGGGGCAGCTCAGCCAAGTGGAAACTCTTTTGAGTTATCAACAGTCACAGATTGCAACTCTTTCAAGTACAATCACAGTTCTTGGTTTCCGGGAGTGGGACATGAAGCCACAACCCTCTGATTCAAAGGCGAGGGTGCTATGAACTGAGCCACAGCTGTGCATCATGTGGTATGTGGGACGTCATGGATGCTTCAAGTGGCCTTGATGAACACATCTGCAGGAAATGTCACCAGCTGCAGACACCTGGGGTTCAGAATTCAAGTGGTGGCTGAAGTCACTGTGGTGCATCATCAATGCTGAGGACAATGTGGATAGCAGGTTCAGAGAGGTGGTCACACAGTATTTAAGAATATGCAGGCAGAAAAGGAATTGAGCACCACCAGAAAGTGTAGGAGGATCAAGCAGATAGCGCAGGAGTCTCCAGAGTTTATCTTGCTCACGAACTGGATTTCCATTTTGGAACAAAAACAAAAATACCTGGAAAAACTCAGCAGGTCTGACAGCATCTGCGGAGAGGAACACAGTAAACGTTTCGAGTCCGTATGACTCTTCACCAGAACATTTTGGATGCTGTTAAGGATGGTAATTCCTCAGTGGTGTGTGAGAAGAGCCACGGCATCACGTGTCTCAGCTGCACGGGTGGGAAGGAAGAAGAGTGGAAGAGAAATAGTGGCAGGGGATTTGATACTAAGGGGAACAGACTGGTGTTTCTGTGGCAGTAGACGTGACTCCAGGATGGTATATTGTCTCCCTGGTTCCAGGGTCAATGATGTCACTGAAAGGCTGCAGGACATTTGGCTGGGGGAGGGTGAACAGCCAGAGGTTGTGGTTCATTGTTACAAAAGACATAGGAAGAAACAGAAATTATGTTCTGAAAGCAGGTTTTAGGGAGCAAGTGGGGAGTATTTCATCACACTCCTGACTTGTACCTTTTAGATGGTGGTCAGGCTTTGAAGAGTCAGGAGGTGAGTTACTTGCTGCAGAATTCCTAGCCTCTGACCTGCTCTTGTAGCTACAGTATTTATATGGCAGGTTCAGTTCAGTTTCTGATCAATTGTAACTCCCAGGATGTTGATAGTGGAGGACTCCCCAAAGCCTGTCCACCATCTACAAGGCACAAGTCAGGAGTGTGATGGAACACTCTCCACTTGCCTGGATGAGTGCAGCTCCAAAAACACTCAAGAAACTTGACACCATCCAGGACAAAGCAGCCCACTTGATTGGCACCCATTCCACAAACATTCACTCCCTCCGCAACTGATACACAGTAGCAGCAGTGTGTACCATCTACATGGTGCACTGCAGAAACTCACCAAGGCTCCTTAGGCAGCACCTTCAAAATGCACGACCACTACCATCTAGAAGGACAAGGGCAGCAGATCCTGGGGAACACCATCACCTGGAAGCTCACCTCCAAGCCACTCACCACCCTGGCTTGGAAATACAGCGCCGTTCCTTCACTGTCGCTGGGTCAAAATCCTGGAACACCCTCCTTAACAGCACTATGGGTGTAACTACCCTAGGTGGACTGCAGCGGTTCAAGAAGGCAGCTCACCACCACCTTCTCAAGGGCAATTAGTGATGGGCAATAAATTCTGACTTAGCCAGCGATGCTCACATCTTGTAAATATGGAGGAGGATCCATAAATAACCCCATCCTCAATGATGGAGGAGCCCAGCACATCAGTGCAAAAGATAAGGCTGAAGCATTTGCTACAGTCTTCAGCCAGAAACGTCGAGTGGATGATCCATCTCGGCCTCCTCCAGAGGTTCCCAGCATCTCAGATGCCAGTCTTTAGCCAATTCAATTCACTCCACGTGATATCAAGAAGTGGCTGAAGGCACTGGACACTGCAAAGACTATGGGCCCTGACAATATTCTGGCAATAGTACTGAAGACTTATATTCCAGAACTTTCTGCACCCCTAGCCAAGCTATTCTAGTACAGCTACAACACTGGCATCCACCTGGCTATGTGCAAAGTTGCACAGGTATGTCCTATGCAAAAAAGCAGGACAAATCCAACCCGACCAAGTACCTCCCCATCAGTCTACTCTCTAAAACCAGTAAAGTAATGGAAGGGGCCATCAACAGTGCTATCAAGTGGCACTTGCTTAGCAATAACCTGCTCACTGATGCCCAGTTTGGGTCCCACCAGGGCCACTCAGCTCCTGACCTCATTACAGCCTTGGTTCAAACATGGACAAAAGAGCTGAATCCCTGAGGTGAGGTGAGAGTGACTGCCCTTGACATCAAGGCCGCATTTGACCGAGTGTGGCATCAAGGAGCCCTAGCAAAACTGGAGTCAATGGGAATCAGGGGGAAAAATCTCTACTGGGTGGAATCACCCCCAGCACAAAGGAAGATGGTTGTGGTTGCTGGAGGTCAGTCATCTCAGCTCCAGGACATCACTGAAGGAGTTCCTCAGGGTAGTGTCCTAGGCCCAACCATCTTCAGCTGCTTCAATGACCTTCCTTCCATCATAAGGTCAGAAGTGGAGATGTTTGCCGATAATTGCACAATGTTCAGCACCATTCGTGACTCCTCAGGCATTGAAGCATGTCCAAATGCAGCAAGACCTGGACAATATGCAGGCTTGGGCTGACAAATGGCAAGTAACATTCGCGCCACACAAGTGTCAGGCAATGACCATCTCCAACAAGAGAGAATCCAACCATCGCCCCTTGATATTCAAAGGCACTACCATCACTGAATTCTCCAAATATCAACATCCTGGGGGTTACCATTGACCAGAAACTGAACTGGACTAGCCATATAAATATTGTGGCTACAAGAGCGGGTCAGAGGCTAGGAATCCTGCGATGAGTAACTCACCTCCTGACTCCCCAAAGCTTGTCCACCATCTACAAGGCACAAGTCAGGTGTGTGATAGAATACTCCCAACTTGCCTGGACAAATAAAGCTCCCACAACACCCAAGAAGCTTGACATCATCCAGGACAAAGCAGCCACTTGACTGGCACCACATCCACAAACATTCATTCCCTCCACCACCGACGCACAGTAACAGCAGTGTGTACTATCTACAAGATGCACTGCAGGAATTCACCAAGGTTCCTTCGACAGCACCTTCCAAACTCACAACCACTATCATCTAGAAGGACAAGTGCAGCAGATAGATTATAGGTTCCACCAATTATAGGTTCCCCTCCGAGTCACTCACCTGACTTGGAAATACATCACCGTTCCTTCACTGTCACTGGGTCAAAAGCCTGGAACTCCCTGCCCAGTAGCACTGTGGATGTACCAACTTCACATGGACTGCAGCGCTTCAAGAAGGCAGCTCACCATCACCTTCTCAAGGGCAACTAGGGAAGGGCAATAAATGCTGGTCCAGCCAGTGAAGCCCATATCCTGTGAATGAATTTTTAAAAATGATTTTTTTTTTAAAATCAATGATGGTAATGCCATTGAATGCCAAAGGACAATGGTTATATTCTCTCTTTTTGAGATGTTCATTGCCTGGCACCTGTTTGGCACGAATGTTACTTGCCACCTGCCAACCCAAGCCAGGATATTGTCCAGACCTTGCTGCATTTGGACATGGACTGCTCAGTATCTGGGGAGTCTCAAATGGCGCTGGATTTTAGCAAGGCTTTTGAAAAGGTCCCACATGAAAGATTGGTTAAAAAAACAAAAGCCTATGGGATCTGGGGAATGTAGCAAACTGGATAAAACATTAGCTCAGTGGCAGGAGACAAAGAGTAATTGTTGATCGATGTTTTGGCGTCTAGAAGTCTGTTCCCACTCTTCACACTCAATAATAGGTCCCCTGTTGTTTGTGGTATATATTAATGATTTGGATGTAAATGTGAGGGCACTGATCAGGAAGTTTGCAGATGACACAATAATTGGCCGCATGGCTGATACCGAGGTGGATAGCTATAGACTGCAGGAAGGCAACAATGTCACGTGAGCAGAAAAGTGGCAAATGGAATTCAACCCAGAGAATTGTGAGGTGATGCATTTGGGGAGGTCAAACAAGGCAAACACAATAAATGGGAGAATACTGAGAGGTGTCATGGAAGTGAGTGATTTTGGAGTGAATGTCCACAGATCCCTGAAGGTAGTAGGACAGGTCAATAAGTTAGTTAAGAAGGCATATGGAACCCTCAATGTTAGAAAATGTGAACTTGTTCACTTTGACAGGAAGAATAGTCTGGTAATACGCTTTTAAGAGAATGTGAGAAGATTGACCATGTGATTGTATTACCCAATTGCTGCATAGCACAGGCTACATTGTTAATCAGTAGTTTAGAATAGGTTCTAGTTGGAGAAACACACATGTGTTTGTGCTCTATTGCTTATGGGAGTAAACAGCATGTGTTCACTTCACAATGGCCTCTTCGTCCACATCGTTTAGTTTACCAACTCACCCCTCAGTAGATAGGCATGCAACTGTATTTACTGAGCAAAGCAATCCAATATTAAGATATGACAAATAGAAAGCCAGTATTCTATTTAAATGGAGAGAGATTGCAGAACTCTCAGGTATAGAGGGATCTGGAAGTCCTGGTACATGAATCTCAAAAGGTTTTCTGCAGGTACAGCAAGTGATTAGGAAGGCAAAATGGAATGTTGGCATTCACTGCAAGAGGAATTGAGTATAAAAGTAGGGAATGTTTTACTGCAGCTATACATGGCTATAGTGAGACCACATCTGGAGTATTGTGTGCAGTTTTGGTCTCCTTATTTGAAAAAAAAGATATAATTGTGTTAGAAGCAGTACAGAGAATGTTCACTTGACTCATTCCTGGGATGAAGGCCTTATCTCATGAAGAATGGTTAAACAGGTTGGGCCTACAGCCATTGGAGTTTCGAAGAATGAGAGGTGATCTTGCTGAAACATATAAAATCCTGAGGGGATTTGAAATGAGAGATCCTGGAGGTTTCCACTTGTGGGAGAGACTAGAACTAGGGGACACAGTTTAAGAATAAGAGATTAAAATCACAGAATCAGAATCACAGAATTGTTACAGTGCAGCATCTGTGCTTGCTCTCTGAATGAACATTTCACCTCATGCCTTTCCTGTGCCTTCACCCTGCAAATTATTCCTTTACAAATAATCATCTGATTCCCTCTTGAACGTCTCTTGAATGCCTCGATTAAACTTGCTTCCACCATTTCTCTACCATTTAAGACAGAGATGAGGAGAATTCTTTTCTCTCAAAGGGTTGTTAGAATGTGGAATTCTCTTCCCCAGAAAGCAGTGGAAGCTGGCTCACGGAATTTATTCAAGATAGAGTTGGACAGAATTTTGATAGACAAGGGAGTCAAGGATTATGGGGGGGCAGACAGCAAAGTGGACTTGAGGCCACAACAAGACCACTCATAATCTTATTGAATGGCAGAGCAGGCTTGAAGGGCTGAATGGCCTATTCCTGCTCCTAAGTCCTACGTTCCTATTAGCCGAGGCCTAGAATCTAAGAGCAGGGAAGTTACCCTGGAGCTATGTGAAACATTAGTTAAGCCACAGCTTGAGTACTGTATGCAATTCTGCTCACCTCATTACAGAAAGGATGTAATAGCACTAGAGAGGATACAGAGGGTCTTAGGAGGATGTTGCCAGGACTGGAAAACTTAAGCTATGAGGAAAGATTGGATAGGCTGGGGAAGATTTTATTGAGATGTGCAAGGTTGTAAGGGACCTGGATAGAGTGGATGGGAAGGGCCTATTTACTTTAGCAGAGAGGTTAGTGACTAGGGGGCATAGATTTAAAGTGATTAGCAGAAGGATTCAAGGGGAAATGTGAAAAATCTTTTTCACCAAGAGGGTGGCAGGGGTCTAGAACTCACTGCCTGAAAGGGTAATACAGGCAGAATACCTCAACTCATTTAAAAAGTGCCTGGATGTGCACCTGGGGTCTCTAACCTGCAGGGCTACAGACCAAATGCTGGAATTCACCAAGCCTCCTTCGACAGCACCTTCCAAGCCCATGACCAATGCCAAGTAGAAGGACAAGGGCAGCAGATAGATGGGAACACCACCACCTGGAATTCCCCTCCAAGTCACTCACCATCCTGACTTGGAAATATAGCACCGTTCCTTCACTGTCGCTGGGTCAAAATCCTGGAACTTCCTCCCTAACAGCACTGTGAGTGTACCTACACCTCATGGACTGCAGCGGTTCAAGAAGGTAGCTCATCACCACCTTCTCAAGGGCAACTAGGCAGTAAATGCTGGCCCAGCCAGCGAAGCCCACATCCTGTGGATGAAAAATAAAAGTCAGATTAGGCTGGGAGGCTCATTGTTTTCAGCCGATCGAGACACAAAGAAGCCAAGTGGCCTCCTTCTGGGGCGTACATTTTCTAGGATTCTCGGATTTATTAATTGAGCTTAAATTCCACCAGCTGTCATGGCGGGATTTTAACCTGCGACCCCAGAGCATTAGAGGAGGGGAAAGGCTGAGAAGAGATCGTGGTGAGGGGCAAGAAGGCAGGTTGCACTGAGGGAGAGAGAGTAAAGATCACAGTGAGGGGCAGAGAGGAAAGATCGTGGCAAGGGAGAGAGAGGAGAGATCGCCTGGGGATTGAGGAGAGATGGACTGGGAATACAAACATACGACCACATAAACATACGAACAAGGAACAGGAGTAGGCCATTTAACCCCTCGAGCCTGCTCCACCATTTAATAAGCTCATGGCTGACCAGATAGTAACCTCAAATCTGCATCGCACCGACTGCCGATAATCTATCACCCTCTTGCTCATCACGCACCATGCGCCTCTGCCTTAAAAATATTCAAAGACTCTGCTTCCACCACCTTTTCAGGAAGAGAGTTCTAAAGACTGACAACCCTCTGAGTGAAAAAATTTCACCTCATCTCTGTTGTAACTGGACGACCCCTTACTTTTAAAGAGTGACCCAAGGTTTTAGATTCTTCCACAAGAGGAAACATCCTCTCCACATCAACCCTGTCAAGACCCTTCAGGATCTTATATGTTTCAATCAAGTCACCTCTTACTCTTCTAAACTCTAGTGGATACAAGCCTAGTCTGTCCAATCTTTCCTCATAAGACAACCCACCCATTCCAGGTATTAGTCTGGTAAACCTTCTCTGAACTGCTTCCAATACATTTACATCCTTCCTTCTGGAAATCTAAGTACTGTACATCCACTGGTTCCCCTTTATCCGCAGCACGCGTTACTTCCTCAAAGAACTCCAATAAGTTGGTTAAACACGATTTCCCTTTCACAAAACCGTGTCAACTCTGCTTAATGATCTTGAACTTATCCAAATGTCCTGCGAAAATTTCTTTATTAATAGCTTCTAATGTTTTCCCAAGACAGATGTTACTCTAACTGAGCTGTCGTTTCCCACTTTCTGTCTCCCTCCCTTTTTGAATAATTCAGTTACAGTTGCTTCCAATCTAATGGGACCTTCCGCGAATCTAGGGAGTTTTGGAAAATTAAAACCAATGCATCAACTATCTCACTTGCAACTTCTTTTAAGACGCTAGGATGAAGTCCATCAGGACTGGATCTCTTGTCAGCCCGCAGCTCCAACAATTTACTCAGTACCACTTCTCTGGTGACTGTAATTTTCCTGTCTTCCTTCCCCACTTCCATTTCCTGGTTTATAGCTGGTTCTGGGATGTTACTCGTATCTTATATAGTGAAAACTGATGTAAAATACCTATTCATTTCATCTGCCATCTCCTTGTTTTCCATTATCAATTCTCCAGACTCACTTTCTATAGGACAAACACTCGCTTTCGTGTGTCCATCCTTTGGACTTTGGCCAGCTCCACTTTAATGCCCTCATAATTGCCCTTATTTAAGTTTAAAAACTTTAAAAAGTCTCCGGCCCACTCCCCTCGCCCTCAAACTGAATGTAAAATTCAATCATATTATGGTTGCTGCTACCTCGGGTGCCTTCACTGTGAGATCATTAATTATTCCCATCTCATTGCACAATAGCAGGCCTAGTATAGCCTGCTCTCTGGTTGGCTCCAGAACATTCTGTTCTAAGAAACTATCCCGAAAACGTTCAATGTACTCCTTATCTAGGCTATCTTTGCCCATCTGACTTTTCCAATCTATAAGTAAATTAAAATCTCCCATGATTATCTCCATGCCTTTCTGACAAACTCCAATTATTTCTTCCTTTATGCTCCATCCTACCCTGTGGTTACTATTTGGAGGCCTGTACACAACTCTCACAAATGACTTCTTGCCTATACCATTTCTCATCTCTACCCAAACGGTTTACACACATCTTGATTTCCTGAACATCGGTCATCCCTCTCTATTGTGCTAATAACATCATTAATTAACAGAGCCATGCCTCCACCTTTTCCTTGCATCCTGTCCATTCTAAATATCCTGTACCCTTCAATGTTCAGGTCAAAATCCTTGTCATCCTGCAACCATGTCTCCGTAATGGCTATCAAATCGTAATTATTTGTTTCTATGTGCGCTCTCAGTTCATCTATTTTGTTTCGAATGCTACGTGCACTCAGATATAAAGCTTCTAGTTATAGTTCTAGACCTAGTTATGCAGCTTGCAGAACACCGGTCACAGTACAGTTCAGGTGTACACCATCCCAACAGTACAGATCCCACTTTCCCCAGTACTGGTGCCAGTGGCCCACGAACCGGAGCCCACTTCCCCCACACCACCTCCCTAATCTGATTTGTCCTATGCCAATTTGCACATGGCTCAGGTAATAAGTTAGAGTTTGAAGAGGGTGTTCCTGGTTCGACTGATGCTCTGAGGCCACTTTTCTTCTAACCCCCTGTCTGCCCAATGTTTTCAATCATATGTGATGATATATATGAGAATGTGTGAAGTGGAATGAGTAAGACCGCCACCTCATGAGCAGTGCGAACATTTTATCTGTCTGAGAACTTGTCTTATTAACAGTGTTAAAAGATGGTATTGAAGCCTCTTCACAGCACCTTCTTTCTGTTCCCCCTTAGGACAACCGGCCGAGCCATTTGGCTGCTTCTGCAACCGTTTCTCATGAGATGGGACACAATTTGGGAATGGCACATGACACAAATTCACGTCAGTGTAACTGTCCAGACCAGCAGGGCTGCATCATGGAAGAAGCACTCGGGTGAGAAACACATTCAAACATTGTGCCTGCAGCTGGAGGATTTCAATCCCATTGCATGGATTCATTAGAGAGAAATGACAAAGGAAATTAGAGGGACAAAAACTGTGTATAGAAATAGAGGAGCAGCTAATAGTAAAGGAAATCCAAAAGTCTTTTAATAAAACATTGGGGTTTATTTTGGTGGAAGGATGGAAATATGCTAACTGAGTGCGGTGATATTTAAACACACAGTTTGAAAATCCGGTTTTAGCCCATAATTTTACACCTAATTGCTGATGACCATAATTTGAATTTGGAGCAGTCGATTTGGGATTCTTGTACCTAATTCCACTGAAAGTGGCACACAGTGCCATGATGCAGAAAGGCTCAAGGACTGATGGAGAGGGGCACAGAGTGAGAGGCAATGCAGTAGTGGAATTCTCATTGGACCAGTAATCCGGAGATCCAGGGAAATGCTCTGGGGACCTGGATTTGAATCTTGCCATGGCAGATGGTGGAATTTGAACCTGCCTGCCACTGATGCATCTGTCCATGACAGTTTTGGTAGGAGTGACCACCACACAGTCATTGTGGAGTCGAAGTCCCGACTACACATTGAGGATACCCTCCATCGTGTTGTGTGGCACTTCCATCGTGCTAAATGGGATAGATTTCAAACAGATCTAGAAACTCAAGACTGGGTATCCATGAGGCACTGTGGGCCATCAGCAGCAGCAGAATTGTACTCGAACACAATCTGTAACCTCATGGCCTGGCATATTCCCCACTCTACTATTACCATCGAGCCAGGGGATCAACCCTGGTTCAGTGAAGAGTGGAAGAGGGCATGCCAGGAGCATATCTAAAAATGAGGTGTCAACCTGGTGAAGATATAACACAGGACCACTTGCGTGTCAAACAGCATAAGCAGCAAGTGATAGACACGGCTGAGTGATCCCACAACCAACGGATCATATCTAAGCTCTGCAGTCCTGCCACATCCAGTCGTGAATGGTGGTGGTAAATAAAATAACTCACTGGAGGAGGAGACACAATAAATATCCCCATCCTCAATGATGGAGGAGCCCAGCACATCAGTGCAAAAGATAAGGCTGAAGCATTTGCAACAATCTTCAGCCAAAAGTGCCGAGTGGATGATCCATCTCGGCCTCCTCCGGAGGTCCCCAGCATCACAGATGCCAGTCATCAGCCAATTCAATTCACGTGATATCAAGAAACGGTTGAAGGCACTGGATATTGCAAAGGCAATGGGACCTGACAATATTCCGGCAATAGTACTGAAGACTTGTGCTCTAGAATTTGCTGCGCCCCTAGCCAAGCTGTTCCAGTACAGCTACAACACTGGCAATATAGAAAATTGCCCAGGTATGTCCTGTACACGAAAAGCAGGACAAATCCAACCTGACCAATTACCGCCCCATCAGCCTACTCTCCATCATCAGTAAAGCAGTGGAAGGAGCCATCAACAGTATCAAGTGGCACTTGCTTAGCTATAACCTGCTTACTGACACCAATTTGGTTTCCACCAGGGCCAATCAGCTCCTGGCCTCATTACAGATGGTTCAAACTTGGACCAAATAGCTGGACTCCCAAGATGAAGTGAGAGTGACTGACCTTGATATCAAAACAGCATTTGGCCAAGTGTGGCATCAAGCAGCCCTCGCAAAACTGGAGTCAATGGGAATGAGGGGGAAAACTCTCCACTGGTTGGCATCATACCTAGCACAAAGGAAGATGGTTGTGGTTGTTGGAGACCAGTACTCTCTGCTCCAGGACATCACTGCAGGAGTTCCTCAGGGTAGTGTCCTCGGCCCAACCATCTTCAGCTGCTTCATCAATGACCTTCATTCCATCATAAGGTCAGAAGTGGGGATGTTCGCTGATGATTGCACAATGTTCAGCAATATTCGCAACTCCTCAGACACAGAAGCAGTCCATGTCCAAATGCAGCAACACCTGGAAAATATGCAGGTTTGGGCTAACAAGTGGCAAGTAACATTCACGCCACACAAGTGTCAGGCGATGACCAACTCCAACAAGAGAGAATTCATCCATCACCCCTTGATGTTCAATGGAATGATCATCACTGAATCCCTCACTATCAACATCTTGGGGGTTACCATTGACCAGAAATTGAACTGGGCTAGCCATATAAATACTGTGGCTACAAGAGCAGGTCAGAGGCTAGGACTCATGCGATGAGTAACTCACCTCCTGACTCCCCAAAGCCTGTCCGCCATCTGCAGGGCACAAGTCAGGAGTGTGATGGAATACTCCCCACTTGCCTGGATGAGTGCAGTTCCCACAAAACTCAAGAAGCTTGACACCATCCAGGCCAAAGCAGCCGCTTGATTGGCACCACATCCACAAACATTAACTCCTTCCACCATCGATGCACAGTAACAGCAGTGTGTACCATCTACAAGATGCACTGCAGGAATTCACCAAGGCTCCTTCGACAGCACCTTCCAAACTCACAACCACTACCATCTAGAAGGACAAGGGCAGCAGATAGATGGGAACACCACCACCTGGAAGTTCCCCTCCAAGTCACTCACAATCCTGACTTGGAAATATATCACTGTTCCTTCACTGTCACTGGGTCAAAATCCTGGAACACCCTCCCTAACAGCACTGTGGGTCTACCTACACCACATGGGCTGCAGCGGTTCAAGAAGGCAGCTCACCACCACCTTCTCAAGCGCAACTAGGCCAATAAATGCTGGCCCAGCCAGCAAAACCGACATCCTGTGGATGAATGAAAAAAGTTTCAGACACGGCACTGGAGATTGTGGTGGAGGAGGTAAACTTTCTTCCACAAAAGGCAGAGCCTTTGAATATGTTTAAGGTGGAGCTGGATAGATTCTTTATCAACCAGGGGGTGAAAAGTTATTGGGGATATGCTGGATTGGGGTTGAGGTTACAGTCAGATCAGCCATGATCTTATTGAATGGTGGGGCAGGCTCGAGGGGCCGAGTGACCAGCCCCTGTTCCTAATTTGTATGTTCCTATGGTACACATTTAATGCTTTAATATCTAATAAGTTGCTCATGGAACTGAACAGAAAAAAAGAAAGACCTGCATTTATACGGACTGCAGGGGTTCAAGAAGGCAGCTCACCACCACATTCTCAAAGGCAGTTAGGATGAATAATAAATGCTGGCTTAGCCAACGACGCCCACATCCCGTGAACGAATATAAAAAGAACAAAACTTTTCATGCTCACTGGACATGTCAAAGCTCTTTACAGCCAATGAAGTGTTTTGAAGTGTAATCTCTCTGCACTGAGGTTAGACACAATTTTCGTGAAGCAGTATATATGGGATCCTTTCACCCACTTTCACTGACAGTGTGGAATTCTACACAGGATTACATTGGTATATGGTACACAAACAGGTCAATCGGCCCAGTCAGTCTACGACAGTGTTTATGCTGCACTCGAGCCTCCTTCCATCTTCCTTCATCTAAATCTACCATTGTAACCCTCTATTGCCTTCTCCCTCATATGACTGTACAACTTCCCCTTAAATGCACCTATACTATACAGGGGGAGGTGGTGGTCATGACACTGGAATGGTAATCCAGCAGTCCAGGTTAATGTTTTGGGGACAGAGATTAAAATCCCACCATGGCATCTGGTAGAACTTGAATTTGATTAGTAAATCTGCAATATAAAGCTAGTCTCAGTAATGGTTGTTGATTGTTGTAAATATCCATCTGGTTCACTGATGCCCTGTAGGGAAGGAAATCTGCCATCCATGCCCAGTCTGGCCTACATGTGACTCCAGACCCAAAACAATGTGGTTGACCCTTAAATACCCTCTGAAATGACCAAGCGAGCCACTCAGTTTCAAGAGCAATTAGGGATGGGTAACAAATGCTGGGGCAGCGAGTTTCACATTCTTACCACTCATTGTGTGAAGAAGTTTCTTCTGAATTTCCTCTTGGATTTCTTCGTGTCCAACGTATGTTAATGGCCTCTACTTATGCTCTTTCTCACAAGAGGAAAAAGCTCTCTGTATCCAGTCCATAAAACCTTTCACAAGTTAAATATAATCACCCGTCAGTTTTCTGTTTTCAAGAGAAAAAGGGACCCAGCCTGTCGATCCTTTCCTGGCATGTATACCCATGTATTTCTGGTATCATTCTTGCAAATCTTCTCTGCACCCTCTCCAGTGCCTCGATAAACTTTCTGTCATGTTTAACAGTTCAATTGTTCTTTTTTTGATTATATTTGACTGTTTACTGATGATCCATGCCAGAGCTGGAAGCCAGAGCATAGACCCTAACCCTAACCCTAACCCTTCGGCCCATCGAGTCTGCACCGACACATGAGAAACACCTGACCTACCTAGCTAATCCCATTTACCAGCACTTGGCCCATAGCCTTGAATGTTCGCATTCCAGACCGTCACCACCCTCTGGGTAAAAGAGTTTTCCTCACATCCCCCCTAAACCTCCTGCCCCTCACCTTGAACTTCTGTTTAAGGTGCTTAATTGGGGGAAGGCTAATTATAACAATATTAGGCAGGAAGTGAGGGATCTAGACTGGAAGCGAATGTTTGAGGGGAAATCAACAACTGACATGTGGGGGGCTTTCAAACGTCAGTTGATAAGAATTCAGGACCGACATGTTCTTGCTAGGATGAAGGATAAGCATGGCAAGTTTCAGGAACCTTGGATAATGAAGGATATTGTGAGATAAGTCAAAAAGAAAAGGGAAACATTCGTAAAGGCTAGAAGGCTGGGAACAGATGAAGCCCGTGGAGAATATAAAAAAAGTAGGAAGAAACTTAAACAAGGAGTCAGGAGGGCTAAAAGGGGTCATGAAAAGTCACTGCCAACCAGAATTAAGGAAAATCCCAAGGCCTTTTATACATATGTAAAAAGAAAGAGCGTAGCCAGGGAAAGGGTAGGCCCACTCAGGGACAGAGGTAGGAATCTGTGTGTGGAGCCAGAAGAAATGGGAGAGATACTAAATGAATACTTCTAATCAGTATTCACCAAAGAGAAGGACTTAGCGGTCAATTTGTCTAGGGAAGAGTGTGTAGATAGCCTGGATCATGTTGAGATCAAAAAAGAGGTGTTAGGCGTCTTGAAGAATATTAAGGTGGATAAGTCCCCAGGGCCAGATGGGATCTACCCCAGAGTACTGAGGGAGGCAAGGGAGGAGATTGCAGGGGCCTTGACAGAAATATTTGTATCCTCACTGGCTACGGGTGAGGTCCCAGAGGACAGGAGAATGGCCATTGTTGTTCCATTGTTTAAGAAGGGTAGCAGGGATAATCCAGGAAATTACAGGCCGGTGAGCCTTACGTCAGTGATAGGGAAATTATTGGAGAAGATTCTTTGTGACAGGATTTACTACCATTTGGAAGCAAATGGGCGTATTAGTGAGAGGCAGCATGGTTTTGTGAAGGGGAGGTCGTGTCTCACTAACTTGATCAAGTTTTTTGACGAAGTGACAAAGATGATCGACGATGAAAGGGTAGTGGATGTTATATACATGGATTTCAGTAAGGCCTTTGACAAGGTCCCTCATGGCAGACTGGTAAAGAAGGTAAAGTCGCACGGGATCAGAGGTGAGCTGGCAAGATGGATACAGAATTGGCTTGGTCATAGAAGACAGAGGGTAGCAGTGGAAGGGTGCTTTTCTGAACGGAGAGCTGTGACTAGTGGCGTTCCGCAGGGATCAGTGCTGGGAGCTTTGCTGTTTGTAGTATACGTAAATGATTTGGAGGAAAATGTAACTGGGCTAATTAGTATGTTTGCAGACGACACTAAGGTTGGAGAAGTTGCAGATAGTGAAGAGGATTTTCAAAGGATACAACGGGATATAGATCGGTTGGAGACTTGGGTGGAGAAATGGCAGATGGAGTTTAATCTGGACAAATGCGAGGTAATGCATTTTGGAAGGTCTAATACAGGCAGGAATTATAAATGGCAGAACCCTTAAGTGCATTGACGGGCAGAGGGATCTGGGTGTACAGGTCCACAGGTCACTGAAAGTGGCAACGCAGGTGGATAAGGTAGTCAGGAAGGCATATGGCATGCTTGCCTTCATTGGCAGGGGTATTGAGTATAAAACCTGGGAAGTCATGCTGCAGCTGTATAGAACCTTGGTTAAGCCACACTTGCAATATTGCGTGCAATTCTGGTTTCCATATTACCAGAAGGATATGGAGGCATTGGAGAGGGTGCAGAGGAGGTTTACCAGGATGCTGCCTGGTCTGGAGGTTATTAGCTATGAGGAGAAGTTGGAGAAACTCGGATTGTTCTCACTAGAGCGACGGAGATTGAGGGGCGACTTGATAGAAGTTTCCAAAATTATGAGTGGCATGGACAGAGTAGATAGTCAGAAGCTTTTTTCCAGGGTGGAAGAGTCAATTACAAGGGGACATAGATTTAAGGTGAGAGGAGAAAACTATAGAGGAGATGCGGGGCAAGTTTTTTACACAGAGGGTAGTGAGTGTCTGGAATTCGCTGCCAGAGGAGGTGGTGGAAGCAGGTATGATAGTGGTGTTTAAGAGGCAGCTTGACAAATACATGAATAGGATGGGAATAGAGAGATACGGACCCCGGAGGTGCAAAATGTTTTAGTTTGACAGGCAATATGATCGGCGCAGGCTTGGAGGGCCGAAGGGCCTGTTCCTGTGCTGTACTTTTCTTTGTTCTTTCTTGTGTCCCCTCGTGACTAACCTTTCAACTAAGGGGAACAGCTGCTCCCTATCCACCCGGTCCATGCCCCTCACAATCTTATACACCTCGATCAGGTCGCCCCTCAGTCTTTTCTGCTCCAACACTAACAACCCAAGTCTATCCAACCTCTCTTCATAACTTAAATGTTTCACCTCAGGCAACATCCTGGTGAATCTCCTCTGCACCCCCTCCAGTGCAATCACATCCTTCCTATAATGTGGCGACCAGAACTGCACACAGTACTCCAGCTGTGGCCTCACCAAGGTTCTAAACAACTCCAACATGACCTCCCTCCTTTTGTAATCTATGCCTCGATTGATAAAGGCAAGCATCTCATATGCCTTTTTCACCACCCCACTAACATGTCTAGAGATCTATGGACACACACGCCAAGGTCCCTTTGTTCCTCAGAACTTCCTAGTGTCATGCCGTTCATTGAATACTTCCTTGTCAAATTACTCCTTCCAAAGTGTATCACCTCACAATTTTCAGGGCTAAATTCCATCTGCCACTTATCTGCCCATTTGACCATCCCGTCCATATCTTCCTGTAGACCAAGACACTCAACCTCACTGTTAACCACCCATCCAATCTTTGTGTCATCCACAAACTGACTAATCCTAACCCCCACATAGTGGGTTTTTCCCTACTTTTACCAGCCAGAGCTTTCTCATATCCCCTCTTTGCTCTCCTGATTGCTTTCTTAAGCTCCACCCTGCACTTTCTGTACTCCACTAATGCCTCTGCTGATTTGCTTCCCTTGTAGCTGCTAAAAGCCTCTCTTTTCCTTCTCATCGTATCCTGAATATCTCTGGTCATCCATGGTTCTCTGTGCTTGTTACTCCTTCCTATCACCCTAGAGGGAACATGTTGAGCCTGTACCCTCCCCATTTCCTTTTTGAACCCCCCCCACTGTTCCTCTGCAGATTTCCCCACAAGTAACTGTTCCCAGTCTGCTTTGGCCAGATCCTGCCTTATTTTACTAAAATCCACTCTCCCTCAATCCAACTTGTCTATTTCTTTGTCCATAACAAACTTAAATTGTACCATGTTGTGGTCGCTATCACTAAACTGCTCCCCCACCACCACCTCAGTCACCTGTCCGGCTTCATTCCCCAGAATTAGGTCCAGCACTGCACCGTCCCTTGTTGAACCCTCTACATATTGACCTAAAAAGTTCTCCTGTTTGAAAAATTTGAAAAAATCAACTCCATCCAAGCCCTTAACACTATGTCTATCCCAATTAATGTTGGGAAAGTTGAAAGCACCTAATATAATTACTCTATTGTTATTGTTTTTACACACCTCCACAAATTGTGCACATATTTGCTTCTCAATTTCCTGCTGGCTATCCGGGGGTCTATAATAAACACCTAACAATGTGGCTGCCCCTTTTTTATTCCTAAGCTCTACCCACAAAGCTTCATTTGATGCCCCCTCTAAGATATCATCTCTCCTTACTGCAGTAACTGACTCCTTAACTAATAATGCAATTCCTCCTCCTCTTTTACCCCCTCCCCTGTCTCGCCTGAAGATTCTATATCCCGGAATGTTGAGCTGCCAATTCTGCCCCTCCCTCAACCACGTCTCAGTGATGGCTACTGTATCACAATTCCACATGTCAATTCTCACCCTTAACCTTTTACCTGTAATATTCCTGGCATTAGAGGCCATCCAGCCTTGCCTTACTCCCTTATAGCTTAATGTAGCTGTACTCCATCTGACTTGATTGTTTTACTGTATTATGATGTGTCCCTATTCTGCTAACTTTCTGTGTCCCCTCCCCCTGCCTAATTAGTTTAAACTCCTCCCAACAGCACTAGCAAACCCACCCACAAGGATGTTAGTCCCGCTCTGGTTCAGATGTAGACCGTCCCGCTTGTACAGGTCCCACCTACCCCAGAAACGGTCCCAGTGATCCAGGAATCTAAAACCCTCCCTCCTGCACCAACTCTTAAGCCATGTATTCATCTGCGCTATTCTCCTATTTCTGTGCTCACTAGCACATGGCACTGGGAGTAATCCAGAGATTACAACCCGAGAGTTCCTGCTTTTTAGTCTACTGCCTAACTCCCTGAATTCTTGATGCAAGACCTCATTCCTCTTTCTACCTATGTCATTGGTATCAACATGTACCATGACCTCTGCCTTATCACCCTCCCCCTTCAGGATGCCCTGCAGCTGTTCAGTGACATCCCGGACCCTGGCACCAGGGAGGCAACTCACCATCCTGGAGTCACGTTGACAGCCACAGTAGTGCCTATCTCTTCCCCTGACTATAGAATCCCCTATTACTATTGCTCTTCCTCTCTTCCTCCCCTCCTGTACAGACAGGCTGCTTGTGATGCCAGAAGCTTGGCTCTGTCTGCACTCCCTGGTGGAACCAGCGCCCTCATCAGCCTCCAAAATGGAATACCGATTTGCGAGCGGGACCCCAGGGGACTCCTGAACTACGTGCCTGTTTCTCTTGGACTGCCTGGTGGTCACTCATTCCCTTCCTTCCTCAAGTCCCTTCAGCTGTGGTGTGACCACCTCTCTAAACGTGCTATCCACGATGCTCTCAGACTTGCGAATGCGCCACAGTGTCCCCAGCCGCCATTCCAGCTCTGAAACCCGAGATTTCCAGGAGCTGCAGTTGGACAGAAGTCCTAAATGGCCTGCCCCGTATCCTGAGACTGCATGCAGTACTCCAGGTGTGGTCCCACCAAGGCCCTGTATAACTGCAGTAAGACATCCCTACTTCTGAACTCAAATCCTCTTGCAATGAAGGCCAACATACCATTTGCCTTTCCAATTGCTTGCTGTACCTGCCTGTTTACTTTCATTGACTGGTGTACGACGACACCCAGATCCCTTTGTACATCCACATTTCCCAATATATCACCATTTAAATAATACTCTGCCTTTCTGTTTTTCACACTGAAGCACATAACTTCACAACTTGTCTAAATTGCCCTGAAGCCTCCTTGCATCCTCCTCACAACCCTGCCCAGTTTTGTGTCATCAGCAAATTTGGAAATTTGGTACCCCCATCCAAGTCATTTATATATACATCGTGAATAGCTGGTCCATCAGGCCATTTGGTCCATCGAGTCATTCAATTAAATCATGGTTAATCTGATTGTGGCGTCAACTCCACTTCTCTGTCTGTCCCCATGACATAAGAACATAACAAATAGGAGCAGGAGTATACCACATGGCCCATTGAGTCTGCTCTGCCGTTCAGTGTGATCATGGCTGATTTTGCACTTCAACACCGTTTTCCTGCCTGCTCCCAAAATGTTTTGATTTCCTCAGAGACCAAAAATCTATCCATCCCGGCCTTAAATGTATTCAACGATGGAGCATCCACAACTCTTTGGGGTAGAGAATTCCAAACATTCACAACCCTTTTAGTGAAGAAAGCTTTCCTCATCTCAGTCCTAAATGATTGGCCCCTTATCCTGAGTCTGTGCTTCTGTATTTTAGACTCCCCACCCCATTGAATCTCTCAACATCAACCCTATCAAGCCCCTTCAGAATTTTATACATTTCAAGGAGGTCGCCTCTCATTCTTCTAATGATAGCTGTAAATGTGGAAATGGAAGGGAGGTACAATCATGGTACAAATTAAGCTTGTTATAGACAAGGAAATAGACAAGTTGCAAAAAAATGTTTTGGACTGGGGAGAGTGGATTTTAGTAAAATAAGGCAGGATCTGACCAAGGTAGACTGGGAACAGTTACTTGTGGGGAAATCTACACAGGAGCAGTGGGAGGCGTTCAAAAAGGAAATGGGAAGGGTACAGGCTCAACATGTTCCCTCTAGGGTGATAGGAAGGAGTAACAAGCCTAGAGAACCATTAATGACCTGAGATATTCAGGTTACGATGAGAAGGAAAAGAGAGGCTTTTAGCAGGTACAAGGGAAGCAAATCAGCGGAGGCATTAGTGGAGTACAGACAGTGCAGGGTGGAGCTTAAGAAAGCAATTAGGAGAATAAAGAGGGAATATGAGAAAGCTCTGGCTGGTAAAAGTAGGGAAAATCCGAAGATATTCTATAAGTATATCAATGGGAAGTGGGAAAGAGTAGGGCACATAAGGGACCAAGGGGATAACCTATGGGGTGGAGCCAGAGGACATCGCTAGAGTGTTGAATGATTACTTCACGTCCGTCTTCATCTAAGAGAATGAGGATGAAGGTATGGAACTCGGGGACAGAGACTGCGAGGTTCTTGAGCAAATTGATATAGGGAGTGACAAGGTATTGGAGGTATTGGCAGGCTTAAAAGTGGACAAAACTCCAGGTCCTGATATGTGTCCCAGACTGCTGAGGGAGGCAAGGGAAGAGATCGGAGGGGCTCTGACCCAAATTTTTAATTCTTCTCTGGCCACGGGGGAGGTGCCAGAGGACTGGAGAACAACTAATGTGGTTCCGCTATTTAAGAAGAGTTGTAGAGAGAAACCAGGGATCCACAGGCCAGTGAGCCTCACGTCAGTGGTAGGGAACTATTGGAGAAAGCTCTGAAGAAGAGTATCGATCTCCACTCGGAGAGGCAAAGTTTGATCAGGGATAGTCAGCATAGCTTTGTCAGAGGGAGGTCATGCCTAACAAATTTGATTGAATTTTTTGAAGAGGTGACTAGGTGCGTAGATGAGGGTAGTGCAGTTGATGTAGGTTATATGGATTTCAGCAAAGCCTTTAACAAGGTCCCACATGGGAGACTTATAAAGAAGGCAAATCCACATGGGATACAGGGTAATTTGATAAGGTGGAATCAAAATTGGCTTAGTTGTAGGAGGCAGAGGGTGATGACAGAAGGATGTTTTAGTGACTGGAAGCCAGTGTCCAGTGGAGTATCACAGGGATCTGTGCTCGGTTTCCTATTATTTGTCATTTATATAAATGACATAGATGACTATGTGGGGGGGTAGGATTGTAAGTTTGCGGATGACACAAAGATTGGCCGGGTGGTTAACAGTGAGGTTGAGTGTTTTGGGCTACACGAAGATATAGATGTGATTGTCATATGGGCAGATAAGTGGCAGATGGAATTTAACCCTGAAAAGTGAGTGGTGATACACTTTGGAAGGAGTAATTTGACAAGGAATTATTCAATGAACGGCATGGCACTAGGAAGTTCTGAGGAAGAAAGGGACCTTGGCGTGTGTGTGTTCATAGATCTCTGAAGGTGGAGCGGCATGTTAGTGGGGAGGTGAAAAAGGCATATGGGACACTTGCCTTTATCAATCGAGGCATAGATTACAAAAGTAGGGAGGTCATGTTGGAATTGTATAGACCTTGGTGAGGCCACAGCTGGAGTACTGTGTGCAGTTCTGGTCGCCTCATTATAGGAAGGATGTGATTGCATTGGAGGGGGTGCAGAGGAGATTCACCAGGATGTTGCCTGGGATGAAACATTTAAGTTATGAAGAGAGGTTGGATAGATTTGGGTTGTTTTTGTTGGAGCAGAGAATACTGAGGAGGCATAAGATCAAGGTGAGGGGCAGGAGGTTTAGGGGGGATGTGAGGAAAACCGTTTTTACCCAGAGGGTGGTGACGGTCTGGAATGCGCTGCCGGGGAGGGTGGTGGAGGTGGGTTGCCTCACATCCTTTCAAAAGTACCTGGATGAGCACTTGGCACATCATAACATTCAAGGCTATGGGCCAAGTGCAGGTAAATGGGATTATGTAGGTAGGTCAGGTGTTTCTCACTTGTCGGTGCAGACTCGATGGGCCGAATGGCCTCTTCTGCACTGTGATCCAGGTACTTTTTAAAAGAGTTTAAAGTTTCTGCCTCTACCACCAACTTGGGCAGCAAATTCCAGACAACCACTACCCTCTGCGTAAAAAATTTCTTCCTCATATCCCCCCTACACCTTCTGCCAGTTATCTTGAATCTATGCCCCCTGGTTCTAGAATTCTCCATCAAGGGAAACAATTTTATCCTGTCCACTCTATTCCCCTCATAATTTTGTACACCTCAACCAAGTCACCTCTCAGTCGCCTTTGTTCTGAGGAAATAATCCCAACCTATGCAATCTCTCCTCGTAGCTACACTTTTCTAACCCTGGCAACATTCTTGTAAACTTCCTCTGCACTCTCTCCAGAGCTATTACGTCCTTCCTGTAATGTGGTGACCGGAACTGCACACAATACTCCAGTTGTGGCCTCACCAGTGTTTTATACAATTCCGACATTATATCCTTACTTTTATATTCTATACTTCTGCCAGTGAAGGAGAGCATTCCATATGCCTTCTTTACAACCTTGTCTACTTGAGCTGCTGCCTTCAGGGACCTGTGTGCTTGTACGCCAAGATCTCTCACTTCATCTACCCCTCTTAGTATATTCCCATTTATTTTGTAATCCCTGTAACTGTTTGACCTCCCTAAATGTATGACCTCACACTTCTCTATGTTAAAATCCATCTGCCACTTTACCGCCCACTCCACCAACCCATCTATATCGTTTTGGAGATTATGGCTATCCTCTGCACTATCCACTACTCGGCCAATCTTTGTGTCATCTGCAAATTTCCCAATCATGCCCCCCACATTCACATCCAAATCATTAATATATAACACAAACAGCAAGGGTCCCAACACCGAGCCCTGTGGAACACCACTTGAGGCAACTTTCCATTCATAAGGGCATCCATCGACCATTACCCTTTGTTTCCTGTTACAAACCCAACCTTTTATCCAGTTTGCCACATTACCCTGAATTTTACTTTCCTGACCAATCTGCCATGTGGGACCTTGTCAAATGCCTTGCTAAAGTCCATGTACACAACATCCACTGGACTACCTTCATCAACCCTTCTTGTCGCTTCTTCAAAGAATTCAATCAAATTTGTGAGCCAAGACCTTCCTTTAACAAATCCATGCTGACCATCCCTGACTAGTCCATGCCTTTCCACATGACAGTTAATCCTATCTCTCAGCATTGATTCTACTAATTTGCTCACCATCGATGTAAGTCTAACTGGCCTATAATTGTTTGGCATTTCCTTTGATCCCTTTTTAAACATTGGAACTACGTTTGCATTTCTCCAGTCCTCCGGTACCTCCCCTGTATCTAGTGAAGATTGGAAAATCATCCTTAGAGCATCTGCTATCTCCTCCCTGACTTCCTTCAGCAGCCTCGGAAACAATCCATCTGGCCCTGATGACTTATCAACTTTTAAGGATTTCAACCCTTCGAGTACTTCCTCTCTCTTTATGACTATCCCATCCAATATCTCGCAGTGTTCCTCCTGGACTACTATATCTACATCCTCCCTTTCCTTTGCAAACCCGGAGACAAAATATTCATTCAAAATTCCTTCCCACAGCCTCTGCATCTCCACACAAGTTTCCATCTTTATCTCTGATAAGTTCCACTTTTTCCTTAACTAACCTTTTAGCATTAATGTGCAACATCTGCAATAAGTGGCAGTATGGGCCATGGTGTCATACCTGATGAACAACAACACAGCTTATCATAAAGAGGAGACATACACAAGAGATGTAAAATGGGTGGTATTTTACTTGCATTGATGAAAAGTATATAACATGTGCCACTGTCATGCTCCTAATATTTCTTCATTTTACTAACCCTACTGCTACGTCTTGGTGCATCCCCGATATCCACAGCAAGGATGGAGGCAGCCTGCTGACTGCTATGCCCCTGTTGTCTGTGATGACTTTGGTGGGCGTCCTCTAGAAGGCCGACTTGGATGGCCTTGGCCTACTTTGGATCTCCTGCTGTGGTGCAGGTTCACCCTTCTTGGTCTGTGGAGCTGGAGGTGACGGGTTCACAGGAAGAGGGAACTGGGAATGGCACGACACTCCCAGAGTCACCAGGGTGGAAGGCCCCAGAGTGCTCTGGTGCTGGTCCCCCTCCCTATGGCTGCCCGAGGGCCCTTGCCTGACTCCTTTAGGATAAGGGTAAACTGTAGTGAGATTGAGTTGCCCTGCACCCACCTCTTGCATAGTCACTAATGGATGCCACCAATGCCTACATTGATAAAGTGCAGCTCCAAGTGCTGTGCAGGACCTATGTCCTGGACCATGGGCTCCATGGCAGCCACCATCCTACCAGTGTTGACCTTGGTGAGTTGGCATGCTGGTGCTATAACCTCAGACTGAACATGACAGACTCCTCCATTGTATGATGCAATCTGTGGAAAGCAGCAGACGACCTTTCCTCAATCCCCTGACTTTCACTGAAGCTCCACCAACTGAGTTAGAACCGAGTTCTGAGGCTTATCATCAGCTCAGACCCAGCAGAATCCTGGACTCCAGCACTCCTCTGAATGCTGACTACCTCAGATGTCCCTGCCTCTGACTGCTGTGGACCAGATTGTGTGTTGTGCTCATTGGATTGTAGCCCCAAAGCTTCTCTAGAAATCGGTCCTGCCAAAGTATCGGTCTCTGCACTGGTGGAGGGTGTGGGTGAGCGCCATGATGGGTCTTCAATCGTGCTCTCCTCTGCTTCCTCTTCCGAGGTGTTGTCAGGGCTGGATATCAAGACCTGGTTGGTGGATGCCCTTGGGTAATTTCCAGAGGTGCCTATGAAAGAAAGTAGAGATTACTTAAGTATGGCAAGAGACTGGAAGCTGGCAGACTGTACTCAGTTTGGTTGTCTGAGGGATGAGCTAGTACAGGGCCCTCACTTGGGTCTGTGCTGCCCATCTCACCGTCATCACATGCATGGTCCCTATCCTCTCCGGCCAGCACGTTGGCACACTCCTCATATGGGGTGAAGGCCGTAATTTCGGCCACTCCATCTCGGGTCTGGGACCTCTCCCTCATATCCTGTGCAAGCTTTTCCTGCATGAAGAAAAAGGGAGAGAGTGTGAGCAGGATATATGCCAAGGCAGCTGATAAGGATGTCTGCTGTGCGTGGGTGGTGAGGACGTGACGTATACAAGGAATGAGCCCAGATCGAGATGTGAAGGTGTGAGAGTGAAAGAGTGGTGATATGCCTTCAGCTGGCAATGTGTGAGATCCCTGTGGAGTGTTTTCCTGCTAATGCCTGACGTGCTTGTAAATGAGATTCATCCTCTTCCTGCGCTGTATTACACGCCTTTGCTGCATTGCGTTTGTGCTGACCGCTGAAGACACCGCCTCCCAAGCTGGAGAGGTGACATTGGTGGATGTCTTGTGGCCATCACTGGGGTACAGGACATTCCTGGCGGGCCTCAGTGTCCAGCAGGTGGCCCAGCGAAGTGCTACTGAATCTGGGAGTTGCAATCTTCTTTGCTCCCAGTGGGAAAAACACTACTTTTCCCGACCACCATCGCACAGAAGGCAAAATCCCACTCTATGTCTTTTATCATCCAGGGAGCTCTGGATTTGCATGACTCCCTTTCCCTCTTGTGGGAATATTTTTTTTTTCATTCCCGGGATGTGATCTTCACTGGCTGGGCCCAGCATTTATTGCCCATCCCTAATAGCCCTTGAGAAGGTGGTGGTGAGCTGCCTTCTTGAACCGCTGCAGTCCATGTGGTGTAGGTACACCCACAGTGCTTTTTCCTGGACAGTGTCAAGCTTCTTGAGTGTTGTGGGAGCTGCACTCATCCAGGCAAGTGGGGAGTATTCCATCACACTCCTGACTTGTGCTTTGTAGATGGTGGACAGGCTTTGGGGAGTCAGGAGGTGAGTTACTCGTCGCAGGATTCCCAGCCTCTGACCTGCTCTTGTAGCCACAGTATTTATATGGCTAGTCCAGTTCAGTTTCTGGTCAATGGTAACCCCCAGGATATTGATAGTGGGGGATTCAGTGATGGTAATGCCATTGAAAATCAAGGGGCGATGGTTGGATTCTCTCTTGGAGATGGTCATTGCCTGACACTTGAGTGCTGCGAATGTTATTTGCCACTTGTCAGCCCAAACCTGGAAATTGTCAGGTCTTGCTGCATTTGGACATGGACTGCTTCAGTATCTGAGGAATTGTGAATGGTGCTGAACATTGTGCAATCATCAGTGAACATCCCCACTTCTTAACCTTATGACGGAAGGAAGATCATTGATGATGATTGGGCCGAGGACACTACCCTGAGGAACTCCTGCGGTGATGTCCTGGAACTGAGATGACTGACCTCCAACCATCTTCCTTTGTGCTGGGTATGAATCCAACCAGTGGTGAGTTTTCCCTTGATTCCCATTGACTCCAGTTTTGCTAGGGCTCCTTGATGCCACACTCGGTCAAATGCAGCCTTGATGTCAAGGGCAGTCACTCTCACCTCGTGAGTTCAGCTCTTTTGTCCGTGTTTGAACCAAGGCTGCAATGAGGTCAGGAGCCAAGTGACCCTGGTGGAACCCAAACTGGCATCAGTGATCAGGTTATTTCTAAGCAAGTGCTGTCTGATAGCACTGTTGATGACCCCTTCCATTACTTTACTGATGATCGAGAATGGACTGATTGGGCGGCAATTGGTTGGATTGGATTTGTCCTGCTTTTTGTGTGCAGGACATGCCTGAGCAATTTTCCATATAGCTGGGTAGATGCCAGTGTTGTAGCTGTACTGGAACAGCTTGGCTAGGGGTGCGGCAAGTTCTGGAGCACAAGTCTTCAGTACTATTGCCGGAATATTGTTAGGGCCCATAGTCTTTGCAGTATCCAGTGCCTTCAGTCCTTTCTTGATATCACGTGGAGTGAATCGAATTGGCTGAGATCATCCACTCAGCACTCTTCTGGCTGAAGATTGTTGTGAATGCTTCAGCCTTATCTTTTGCGCTGCTGTGCTGGGCTCCCCCATCATTGAGGATGGGGATATTTGTGGAGCCTCCTCCTCCAGTAATTTCTTTAATTGTCCACCACCTTTCTCCTGGGATGTGGCAGGACTGCAGAGCTTAGATGTGATCTGTTGGTTGTAGGATCGCTTAGCTCTGTCCATCACTTGCTGCTTATGCTGTTTGGCACAGACGTAGTCCTGTGTTATAAGTTCACAAGGTTGACACCTCATTTTTTAGGTATGCCTGATGCTGCTGCTGGCATGCCCTCCTGCACTCTTCATTGAACCAGAATTTATCCTCTGGCTTGATGGTAACGGTAGAGTGGGGGATATGCCGGGCCATGAGGTTACAGATTGTGTTCGAGTACAATTCTGCTGCTGCTGATGGCCCACAGCACCTCATGGATGCCCAGTCTTGAGTTACTTGATCTGTTCAAATCTATCCCATATAGCACGCTGGTAGTGCCACACAACACGATAGAGGGTATCCTCAATGTGAAGGCGGGACTTCGTCTCCACAATGACTGTGCGGTGGTCTCTCCTACCAATACTGTCATGGACAGATGCATCTGCGACAGGCAGGTTGGTGCAGATGTGGTCAAGTATGTTTTTCCCTCACCACTTGCCGCAAACTCAATCTAGCAGCTATGTCCTTTAGGACTCGGCCAGCTCGGTCAATAGTGATGCTACTGAGCCACTCTTGGTGATGGACATTGAAGTCCTGCACCAAGACTACATTCTGTACCCTTGCCACCCTCAGTGCTTCCTCCAGTGATGTGCAACATAGAGGAGAACTGATTCATCAGCTGAGGGAGGGCGGTACATGGTAATCAGCAGGAGGTTTCCTTGCCCATGTTTTACCTGATGACATGGGACTTCATGGGGTCCGGAGTTGATGTTGAGGACTCCCAGGGCAACTCCCTCCTGACTGTATACCACTGTGCCGCCACCTCTGCTGGGTCTCTCCTGCCAGTGGGACAGGACATACCCAGGGATGGTGATGGTGGAGTCTGGGACATTATCTGTAAGGTATGATTCCATGAGGATGATTATGTCAGGCTGTTGCTTGACTAGTCTGTGAGACAGCTCTCCCAATTTTGGCACCAGCCCCCAGATGTTAGTAAGGAGGACTTCAGGGTCAACAGGGCTGCAATTGCCATCGTCTTTTCTGATGCCTAGGTCGATGCCGGGTGGTCCGTCCGTTTTCATTCCTTTTTTGTGACTTTGTAGCAGTTTTTTACAACTGAGTAGTTTGCTCGGCCATTTCAGATGCAAGGTATAGGCCAGACCAGACAAGGACAACAGATTTCCTTCCCTCAAGGAAACCAGATGGGTTTTTACAACAAATGACAATGGCTCCATGGTCATTAGACTTTTAATTCCAGATTTTTTATTGAATTCAAATTCCACCATCTGCTGTGGTGGGATTCAAACCCGGGTCCCCAGACCCTTACCCTGGGTCTCCAGACCCTTACCCTGGGTGTCTGGATTACTAGTCCAGCAACAATACCACTACACCATTGCCTCCCCACATATCTCGTTTGTACCCAAATAATCTTCTGTATAAGGGCCCCCCCCCCCCCCCCTCCATTGTTCATTTATTGTTTTATCTAGGTGTTTCTCTGGTGTTTCATACAATCACAGAATGGTTACAGTACAGAAGGAAGCCATTCAACCAGTCATGTTTGTGCTGACTCTCTGCTAGAGCCAATTACCTGTTCCCACTGCCACACCTTTTCCTCGTAGCCTGCCATTTCTTTCTCAGGTCTCTGCTGTCCTGTTTTCTCCTTGCCCCTTTGACACTTGTATATTTTTATCTTCAGTTTCGTTTTGCCAACAACCTTCAGTCGTTGCAGCCGACAGGACTTGGTGAACGGCGTCGAATATGGAGTAGCTGAGTGTCTTTCCAATCTTCCAAATCTTGACAAGTTGATTGGGGGCGTGGAGTGTGGAAACCAGTATGTGGAGAGAGGCGAGCAGTGTGACTGCGGCAAACCTGCGGTAAGGAGGAATCAAACGTGCCTGGTAATCAGGGTTCACTGTCAGGGCCTATTGAATATTGTGATGGGCACTTTTTTTCTGTGCATCAGGGGCTTTGTGTAAATTTAGGATTGGATTCAAACTGAATTCTAATTCCCAACTGGGATCATTTGGTTTGGATTTGACAAGGCATCTTTCTTTTACGAACACAAGACTTAAAAACAGAAAGAACTGTTTATTTCATGGTTTTCATATACATGCAAATCTTTGCAGCTGATAAAGTACTTGGGAATTGTAGCCAATGTTGAAGGAAATATAGCAGCACTTTGTTCACAGCAGAGCCTATAAATAGTAAACTGATAAAAATCAGATACCGTTTTTAGTGATGTTTGATGAGGAATAAATATTAGTCAGGACACTGGGGGAAACATGCAAACATAAAAATTAGGAGCAGGAGAAGGCAACTCGGCCCCTCAAGCCTACGCTGCCATTCAATATCATGGCTGATCTCATTGTAACCTTGACTCCACATTCCCGATAACTTTTCACCCCCCTTGCTTCAAGAATCTATCTAGCTCTGCCTTAAAAATATTCAAAGATTCTGCTTCCACCGTCTTTTGAGGAAAGGTTCCAAAGACTCACAATCCCAGAAAAAAATTCTCCTTATCTGTTTTAAATGGGTGACCCCTTATTTTTAAACAGTGATTCTCCCACAACAGGAAACATCCTCTCCACATCCACCCTGTCAAGGCCCCTCAGGATCTTAAAGATTTCAATCAAGTCACCTCTTACTCTTCTACTCTACAATGGATACAAGCCTAGCCTATCCAACCTTTCCTCATAAGACAAACCACCCATTCCAGATAGTCTAGTAAACCTTCTCTGAACTGCTTCCAACACATTTACATCCTTCCTTAAATTAGTAGACCAATACTGTACACAGTACTCGAGATGTGGTCTCGCCAGTGTCCTGTATAACTGAAGCATAACCTCCCTACTTTTATATTCAATTCCCCTCGCAATAAACAGTTAGCTTTCTGAATTACTTGCTGTACCTGCATACTAGCCTTTTGCAATTCATGCACTAAGACACCCAGATCCCTTCACATCTCAGAGCTCTGCAATCTCTCACTATTTAGATAATATGCTTTTTTTAACTTTTCCCTGACAAATGGACAATTTCACATTTTCCCGCATTATACTCCATTTGCCAGGTCTTTGCTCACTCACTTAACCTATCGATATTCCTCTGTAGCCTCTTTAAGTCCTCTTCATGACTTATTTTCCTTCCTATGTTATGTCATCAGCAAATTTAGCAACCATACCTTCAGTCCCTTCATCCAGCTCATTCATATAATTGTAAAAAATTAAGGCCCCAGCACTGATCCCTGAGGCACACCACTCATTACATCTGGTCAATCAGAAAATGACCCTTTTATGCGAACTCTGTTTCCTGTTAGCCAGGCAATCTATCCATGCCAATATGTTACCCCCTACACCATAAACCTTTGTTTTCCACAATAACCTTTGATGTGGCACCTTATCAAATATCAAATACCTTCTGAAAATCTAAATGCAGTACATCCACCGGTTCCCCTTCATCCACAGCACATGTTGCTTCAAAGAACTCCAATAAATTGTTTAAACATGGTTTTCCTTTCACAAAACCATGCTGACTGCCTGATTACCTTGAATTTTTCTAAGTGCCCTGCTGTAATGTCTTCAGTAATAGTTTTTGACATTTTTCCTTTGACAGATGTTAAGCGAACAAGCCTGTTATTTCCTGCTTTCTGTTTCCTCCTCTTTTTGAAAATGGAGTTGAATTCTCTATTTCCCAACCTAATGGGAGCTTAATCTAGGGAATTTTGAAAAATTAAAACCAACACAACTATCTCACGTGCCACTTCTTTTAAGATTCTAGGATAAAATCCATCAGGACCTGGGCACTTGTCAGCCCGGAGCTCCAACAATTTACTAAGTACCATTTCCCTGTGATTTTAATTTTCTTGAGTTCTTCCTTCAATTCTAATTCCTGATTCACAGCTATTTCTTGGATGCCAATTGTCCTCTACAATGAAAGCTGATGCAAAATACCTGTTCAATTCATCTGTCATCTTTTTTTCCATTATAAATTCTCCTGACTCACTTCCTACAGGACCAACGTTCACTTTTGAAAATAGCTATAGAAACAGATACAACTTGTCTTTAAATGTCTAAAACAAAAACTGAATTACCTGGAAAAACTCAGCAGGTCTGGCAGCATCGGCGGAGAAGAAACGAGTCGACGTTTCGAGTCCTCATGACCCTTCAACAGAACTGAGTATAGTTAGGAGAGGGTTGAAATATAAGGTGGTTTAAGGTGGGGGGCGGGGGGAGAGACGTTGAGGGTGGGGTGGTTGTAGGGACAAGCAAGCAGTGATAGGAGCAGATAATCAAAAGATGTCACAGACAAAAGGATCAAAGAGGTGTTGAAGGTGGTGATATTATCTAAGAAAATGTGCTAATTAAGGATGGATGGCAGGACACTCAAGGTACAGCTCTAGTGGGGCTGGGGTGGAAAGACTGACAAGGTATTAGTTGTAGATTTAAAAATAATGGAAATAGGTGGGAAAAGAAAAATCTATATAAATTATTGAAAAAAACAAAAGGGAGGGGGAAGAAACAGGGTGGGGATGGGGGGAGGGAGTTTAAGATCTAAAGTTGTTGAATCCAATATTCAGCCCGGAAGGCTGTAAAGTGCCTAGTCGGAAGATGAGGTGCTGTTCCTCCAGTTTGCGTTGGGCTTCACTGGAACAATGCAGCAAGCCAAGGACAGACAGGCAAGAGAGCAGGGTGGAGTGTTAAAATGGCAAGCGACAGGGAGGTTTGGGTCTTTCTTGCGGACAGACCGCAGGTGTTCTACAAAGCGGTCACCCAGTTTGCGTTTGGTCTCTCCAATGTAGAGGAGACCGCATTGGGAGCAACGAATGCAGTAGACTAAGTTAGGGGAAATGCAAGTGAAATGCTGCTTCACTTGAAAGGAATGTTTGGGCCCTTGGACAGTGAGGAGAGAGGAAGTGAAGGGGCAGGTGTTGCATCTTCTGTGTGGGCATGGGGAGGTGCCATAGGTGGGGGTTGAGGAGTAGTGGGTGATGGAGGAGTGGACCAGGGTGTCCCGGAGGGAACGATCCCTACGGAATGCCGCCGGGGGGGTGAAGGGAAGATGTGTTTGGTGGTGGCATCATGGTGGAGTTGGCGGAAATGGCGGAGGATGATCCTTTGAATGCGGAGGCTGGTGGGGTGATAAGTGAGGTCAAGGGGGACCCTATCATGTTTCTGGGAAGCTTTCTTTTGTACTGTATTATTCCCTCCTTATTCATTTTTTAGTGATTCTTTGCTGTCTTTCATTTTCTGTCCAATCTTCTGTCCTGCCACCCATCTTTGCACAATGATATGCTTTTTCTTTAAGTTTGATACTGTCTTTAACTTTAGTTAACCATGGATTAGGGGTCCTCCCCTTTTTCTCTCTCATTGGAATGTATCTATTCTTTGTATTCTGAAATATCCCCTTAAATATCTGTCACTGTATCTCCCTTGACCTATGCATTAACCTAATTTGCCAATTCATTTTAGCTAGCTCTATTTTCATGCCCTCATAATTCCCCTTATCTAAGTTTGAAATACTAGTCTTTGAACCACTCTTCTCTCCTACACACTGAAGACAAAATTCAATTATACTATGATTGCTGCTACTGACAGGCACCTTCACTATGAGGTCATTAATTAATCCTGTCTCATTGCACAATACCAGATCAAGTATAGCCGACTCTCCGGTTGCCCCCGAAATGTGCTCTAAGAAACAATCCTGAAAATAAGGGGGAGGTGATGGTAAAGTGGAATTGCCACTGGACTAGTAAACTAGAGATGTAGGGCCATGCCATGGAAGATGGTAGAATTTGAATTCAATAAAAATCTGGAATTAAAAGTCTAATGATGAAACCATTGTCAATTGTTGCAAAGACCCACCTGGTTCACTAATGCCCTTTAGGGAAGGAAATCTTACCTGGTCTGGCCTACATGCAACTCCAGACCCACAGAAATATGGCTGACTCTGAAACTCAGTTGTATCAACCACTACAAAGTCACAAGAAAGAAATGAAACTGGACAGTCAACCTAGGCACAGGAAAAGACAATGAAAAACTCAACCCTGCAAAGTCCTCCTTGCTAACATCTGGGGGCTAGTGCCAAAATTGGGGAAAGTTGTCTCACAGACTAGTCACGCAACAGCCTGATATTATTATATTTTTAATTCATTCACAAGATGTGGGCTTTGTTGGAAGAGTGCAGAAGGGCATACCAGGAGCAGCACCAGGCATACCCAAAAATGAGGTGTCAATCAGGTGAGGCTATAGCACAGGACTACTTGCGTGCCAAACAGCATAAGCAGCAAGTGATAGGCAGAGCTGAGTGATCTCACAACCAATGGATCAGATCTACTCTCTGCAGTCCTGCCACATCCAGTCGTGAATGGTGGTGGATAATTAAACAACTCACTGGAGGAGGAGGCTCCACAAATGTCCCCAGCTTCAATGATGGAGGAGCCCAGCACATCAGTGCAACAGATAAGGCTGAAGCATTCACAACAATTTTCAGCCAGAAGTGCCGAGTGGATGATCCATCTCGGCCTCCTCCGGAGGTCCCCAGCATCACAGATACCAGTCTTCAGCCAATTCGATTCACTTCACGTGATATCAAGAAATGGATGAAGGCATGAGATAGCCTTTGCACTATGGGCCCACACAATATTCCGGCAATAGTACTGAAGACCTGAGCTCCAGAACTGCCACACCCCTAGCCAAGCTGTTCCAGTACAGCTACAACACTGGCATCTGCCCAGCTATTTGGAAAATTGCCCAGGGATGTCCTGTACACAAAATGCAGGACCAATCCAACCCAGCCGATTACCGGCCCCTCAGTCTACCCTCAACCATCAGTAAAGCGCTGGAAGGGGTCATCGACAGTGCTTTCAAGCACTTAACAATAACCTGCTCACTAACGCTCAGTTTGGGTTTGGCCAGGACCACTCAGCTCCTTACGTCATTACAGCCTTGGTTCAAACATGGACAAAAGAGCTGAACTCCCAAGGTGAGGTTAGAGTGTCTGCCCTTGACATCAAGGCTGAGTGCGGCATCAAAAAGCCCGAGCAAAACTGGAGTCAATGGGAATCGGGGGAAACTCTCCACTAGTTGGATTCATACCCAGCACAAAGGAAGATGGTTGTGGTTGTTAGAGGTCAGTCATTTCAGTTCCAGGACATCACTGCAGGAGTTCCTTAGGGTAGTGTCCTCAGCCCAACCATCTTCAGCTGCTTCAATGACCTTCCTTCCATCATAAGGTCAGAAGGGGGGATGTTCGCTGATGATTGCACAATGTTCAGCACCATTCGCGACTCCTTAGGTACTGAAGCAGTCCATGTCCAAATGCAGCAAGACCTGGACAATATTCGTACTTGGGCTGACAAGTGGCAAGTAACATTAACTACCACCTTCTTAAGGGCAACTAGGGAGGGGCAATAAATGCTGGCCCAGCCAGTGAATCCCACATCCCGTGAATGAATAGAATAAAATATTCCTCATCTAGGCTAATTTTGCCCATCTAATTTTTCCAGTCTATATGAAGTTTAAAATGCCCCATGATTATCACCGTATCATTCTGACAAGCTCACGTTATTTCTTCCTTTATACCCCAGCCCCTCATGTGGGTACTGTTAGAGGGCTTGTACACCACTCCTACAAGGGAATTTTCACCTTTACCATTTCTCATCTCTACCCAAACCGCTTTTACATCCTGGTTTCCTGAACTTTGGTCACCCATCTCTAATGTGCTAATACCATCATTAATTAACAGAGCCAGCCGTCCACCTTTTCCTAACTTCCTGTCCTTCCTAAAAGTCACATACCCTTCAGCCATGTCCCTGTAATGGTGATCACACTTATTTCTATTGCGCTATCAGTTCATCTGTTTTGTTTTGAATGCCATGTGCATTCTGATACAGAGCCTTTAGTTTTGACATTTAAATTTTGTAACCTTTCACCTTACCTGCTGACTTATTCTTAGGTTTGTGCTCTGTCCCTTCCTGTCATGGCCTGGTTTCCTTTCCAATATGAATACCTTTCTCTTGCATTGTATCTATGCTTTGATTTACCAAATCTTCCCAAATTTGATCCATTGCCCCTAAAACTATTAGTCTCTACTTCCCTAGTTATGCATCTCGCTAGAACACTGTCCCAGCACAGTTCAGATGTAGATCGACCCAATGGTGCAGCTCCCACTTTCCGCAGTATTGGTGCCAATGCCCCACAAACCGGAACCCACTTCTCCCACACCAGTCTTTGAGCCGTGCATTTATCTCTCTCATTTTATTTGCCCTATACCAATTTGCATGCAGCTCTGATAATAGAAATTATTACCTTTGAGGTTTTTCTTTTTCATTTAGTGCCTAGCTCCTCATACCCTCAATGCAAAACCTTTTTCCTAGTCTTACCTATGTCGTTGGTACCAATATGGAACGTAACCACTGGATCCTTCCCCTCCCACTGCATGTTCCTCTTCAGCCTTGAGTAAATATCACAAACCCTGCCACTGGCAACACAGCTGTCTGGACTCAATCTCTCGGCTACAGAGAACAGCATCTATTCCGCTAACTATGCTGTCTCCTATCATTGCCACTTTCCTCTTCGTTCTCCCACTTGAATGTCATCCTTCATCATGGTGCCATGGTCAATCCGCTCATCCACCTTGCAGTCCTTCTCACCCACACAGGTAGCAAGCACTTCACACCTGTTGGACAAAGTCAAGGGCTGAAGCTCCTCCATCTCTACATGCTGATTCCCCTTACCTGCCTGACTTGCAAACATCCTCCTGTCCCTGACCATTGACCAACACCAAAGCTCTGCCTAACCTAAGGGACGAGATTGCCTCCTGGAACAAAGTGTCCAGGCACCGCTCCCCTTCTCTAATCTCCTGCAATGTCTGCAACTTAGACTCCACCTCAGCAACTCAGATCTGGAGTTGCTAAGCTGCAGACTTTCTGCATATATGGTTGTCCAAAATTGCAGTGCATTTCATGGGGTCATACCTAGCACAAAGGAAGATGGTTGTGGTTGTGGCTGGAGGTCAATCTCAGTTCCAGGACATCACCGCAGGAGTTCTTCATGGTAGTATCCTAGGCCCAAACATCTTTAGCTGCTTCAATGGTATTCCTTCCATCATAAGGTCAGAAGTGGGGATGTTCGCTGATGATTGCACAATGTTCAGCACCATTCGCGACTCCTCAGATATTGAAGCAGTCCATGTCCAAATGCAGCAAGACCTAGACAATATCCAAAGTTGGACTGACAAGTGACAAGTAACGTTCATGCCACATAAGTGCCAGGCAATGACCATCTCCAACAAGAGAGAATCTAACCATCGTCCCTTGACATTCAATGGCATTTTGATCGCTGAATCCACCATTATCAACATCCTGGGGGTTACTATTGACCAGAAACTGAGCTGGACTAGCCGCATAAATGCTGTGGCTACAGGAGCATTGTCAGAGGCTAGGAATTTTGTGGCGAGTAACTCACCTTCTGACTCCCAAAGTCTGTCCACCATCTTCAAGGAGTGTGATAGAATATTCCCCACTTGTCTGGATGAGTGCAGCTCCCACAACACTCAAGAAGCTTGACACCATCCAGGACAAAGCAGCCACCTTGATTGGCACCCCTTCCACAAACATTCGCTCCCCCCTTCATCTCTGAAGAACAGAGACAGTGTTTACCATCTACAAGATGCACTGCAGAAACTCACCAAGGCTCTTTACGCAGCACCTTCCAAACCCATAACCGCTAACATCTAGAAGGACAAGGGGCAGCCGACACATGGGAACACCACCATCTGGAAGATCCTCTCCAAGCCACTCACCATCCTGAATTGGAAATATATCGCTGTTCCTTCACTGTCGCTGGGTCAAAATCCCTAACAGCACTGTGGATGTACCTACACCACATGGACTGCAGTGGTTCAAGAAGGCAGCTCACCACCACCAAGGGCAACTAGGGATGGGCAATAAATGCTGGCCCAGCCAGCGAAGCCCACATTCCGTGAATTAATAAAAAAAGGATTCCCACATGATGCAGTCACGGCACAGCACAAACCTTGCCATTTCTATCCAACTTTATTTATTTACTTAGTAAATTAGTTAATAATTTTCACAGATTCCCAACTCCTCACTCAATTTATGTCTCACTCTGGTGTAGTCTGATGTCCGCTCACCCCTTCCTGCTTGCAGGTTTAAAACCTCTACTTTGATAGAGACTCTGATGACTCACTAGTCAACTCAGCTTTTTGCTACAGCAATTCACACCTATTGGGGTCAACTACATCAGCTCATTGACAGATCTTGAAAAAAGAAATATGTTGCCAAAGCTTTTTGTCTTGCACTCATCAGGACAAATGCAACAATTCCAGATTGGCCGGGTAGTTAGCAGTGAAGTTGTGTGCCTTGGGCTACAGGAAGATATAGACGGGATGGTCAAATGGGCAGATAAGTGGCAGATGGAATTTAACACTGAAAAGTGTGAGGTGATACATTTGGAAGGAGTACTTGACAAGGAAGTATTCAATGAACAGCATGACACTAGGAAGTTCTGAGGAACAAAGGGACCTTGGTGTGTGTGTCCATAAATCTCTGAAGGCGGAGGGGCATGTTAGTGGGGTGGTGAAACAGGCATATGGGGCACTTGCTTTTATCAATCGAGGCATAGATTACAAAAGTAGGTCATGTTGGAGTTGTATAGAACCTTGGTGAGGCCACAGCTGGAGTACTGTGTGCAGTTCTGGTAACCACATAGGAAGGATGTGATTGCACTGGAGAGGGTGCAGAGGAGATTCACCAGGATGTTGGCAGGTATGAAACATTTAAGTTATGAAGAGAGGTTGGATAGACTTGGGTTGTTTTTGTTGGAGCAGAGAAGGCTGAGGGGCAACCTGATCGAGGTGTACAAGATTATGAGGGGCATGGACAGGGTTTATATGGAGAAGCTGTCCCCCTTAGTTGAAGGGCATAGGTTCAACGTGAGGGTCAGGAGGTTTAGGGGGAATGTGAGGAAAAGCTTTTTTACCCAGAAGGTGGTGACGATCTGGAATGTGCTGCCTGGGAGGGTGGTGGAGGCGGGTTGCCTCACATCCTTTAAAAATTACCTGGATGAGCACTTGGCACCTCATAACATTCAAGGCTATGAGCCAAGTGCTGGTAAATGGAGTTAGGTAGGTAGGTCAGGTGTTTCTCTCGTGTCGGTGCAGACTTGATGGGCTGAAGGGCCTCTTCTGCACTGTGATTCTGATTGTGTGATGCCTTGAAATTTCAAACAGTCACAGCAGTTTATACTAAATTAAAAAATGGTGCTGATTGGTTGGTAAGTCGGTTCTGATTGGCCGAGACATTGCCATGGAGGAAGCAACAGTGAACTATTGGCTCCCCAAGCTCTTGGGAGATCCAAAAAAGGTGCAAGGCTTGAATATTCTTTTGTTTGCAGAGAACAGGTCCCTGCATTTGAATGTATGTTGCTTCTATCAAGTGTAAATGAACCAGTTTACAAGCTCAACTGATTATCTTAAACTGTTTGTTGTATCATAGCACACTCAGGGTTGTTCAGTAAGTCTTGGCCAATCACAGAATTACATGTAACACTGTTTTGGATTTTGCAAGTGCAGGCTGGTTGAGTACAATCTGTAGTCTGGCTATTTCAGACAATCGAAGGGACATGCTGCTTCATTTGATCAACCAATCACTGCGATATTCAGCCTACATAACTGGCATCACACGGGCACTGAAATTCATACACAACATGCTCAATTGTGTGGTAGGCAGATGTCCTGGACTGATGGCCGTGTCCTGGTAGTGGAAATTGCATCAATTGGCTTCTTTAACCTGTTGGTCAATTTTTGACAGTGCTAATTCGCAATTGGGCCAAAGACTGCCACTTTCAGACCTGAAAAGTTCCCAGTCTATCTAAAATTACCCAGAAAGGCAAAGTATCTCAATTTAGCACACCTCCCATACTGGAGCACCTTTCAGATTTTTGCTGAAATCCCACAATGGAACTTGAATGCATGATATTCTGAAACAGAGGCGTGATCAATTTAAATATTATGCTTTGAATCCACTGAAACTCCTTTTACAATGTTGAGATGTCACCCCTGTAAACCAGTATTTTCTGTGTTTGTTTTACCCTCAGGAATGTTCGGATCCCTGCTGTGAACCATTGACCTGTAAACTCAAATCTGGTGCAAGATGCTCGTCAATTGGTGCCTGCTGTAAGAATTGCCAAGTAAGATCTCATTGCACCATTCTGTGCCATACCACTTTGTGCCATACAGGACAGGTTGAGAGAGTGGTTAATAAAGCATACAGCATCCAAGGCTTTATTAATAGGGCATAGAGTACAAAAGCAAGGAAGTTATGTTAAACTTGTATAGAACACTGTTTTGGCCTCAACTGGAGTTCTGGGAGCCACAATTTAGGAAAGATGCGAAGGCATTAGAGAGAGTGCCAAAAACATTCATGAGAATGCTTCCAGGAATGAGGAACTTCAGTCATGAAGGTAGATTGGAGAAGACAGATTTTTGACAGAAAAGGGAGTCAAGGTTTGGGGGGCTGGGGGCAGAGAAGAAAGTCGAGTTGAGACCACAGTGAGGTCAACCATGATCTTATTGAATGGCTGAGCAGGCTTGGAGGACTCCTAAATCCTGTAGAATATATTTCTACATTCCTATGTAGAGCTGGGACTGTTTTGCTTGGAGAAGAAAGCTGAGCGGAGATTTGATCGAGCTATACAAAATCATGAGGGGTCTGGATAGAGTCCATAGGGGAAAATTGTTCCATTGGTGGAAGGATTGAGAACAAAGGGGCGTAGATTTAAGATAATTGGCAAAAGAAACAATGGCCACATGAGGGAAAACTTTTTGCACACAGCAAGTGGTTATGAACTAGAATACACTGCCTGAGAGGTTCAATCGAGGGATTGAAGAGGGAAATGGATTATTATCTAAAAAGGAAGAATGTGCAGGGCTACAAACAGATGGTGGGAAAGTGGCATTAAGTAAATTGATCCTTCAGAAAGCCACCATGTGCCAAATGATCTTATTACTGTAACCATTCTGTGATTCTGGATTTTGAGGGACTGGATGATATCAGAGCTTAAACACTCGTCTTCATATATGGGCTTGGATTCCAGCTCACATTTAGGGTGAGAGTTTCTTTTCACAGCTGACGGTAAGCATCCAATTCTCCTTAAATTGATCTAAAGTGACATTCTTGGGGCAGAGTATTTAAGTTGGAGTGCGGGTGCACGCCCAACCCGATCGGATGCGAAATTGCACGAGATAATGTCAGGCGAGTGTCCGCCGTCATTCCACACTTGGGCGATATTTCAGTCAGTGGGCGTGCCTGTGTGTCGGAAGTGCACCCGCCAACAATTGAAAAGACAATTAAAGGCGTTAAAGTTCCAATTGTCCCCGATTTTTCGTGGTCTGTCCAACCTTCTGGTTGGTGGGTGGGCGAATCTACCAGGCGGACTTTGCATGTTTGATGAAACCTCATCCAAGGTTTCTGTCATTAAATGAAATCTTTATTTCATTTATCTATTTAAAATCTTTATTTCATTGTTTTGAACTCTTCAGCTCCCTGAGGAAGCTCTCTGCCTTCATAGAAACATCGAAACTAGGAACAGAAGGAGGCCATTCAGCCCTTCGAACCTGCTCCGCCATTCATTATGATCAAGGCTGATCATCCAACTCAATAGCCTGTTCCCGTTTTCTCCCCTTTTCCTTGATCCCTTTCGCCCCAAGAGCTATATCTAACTCCTTCTTGAAAGCATACAATGTTTTGGTCTCAACTACTTTCTGTGGTAGCGAATTCCACAGGCTCACCACTCTCTGGGTGAAGAAATTTCTCCTCATCTCAGTCCTAAATGGTCTACCCCATATCCTTAGACTATCACCCCTGGTTCTGGACTCCCCCACCATCGGGAACATCCTTCCTGCATCTACCCTGTCTAGTCCTGATAGAATTTTATAGGTTTCTATGAGATCCCCCCTCATTCTTCTGAACTCCAGCGAGTATAATCCTAACTGACTCCATCTCTCCTCATATGTCAGTACCGCCATCCCAGGAATCAGTCTAGTAAACCTTCGCAGCACTCCCTCTATAGTAAGAACATCTTTCCTCAGATATGGAGACCAAAACTGCACACAATATTCCAAGTGTGGTCTCACCAAGGCCCTGTATAATTGCAGCAAGACATCCCTGTTCCTGTACACGAATCCTCTGGCTATGAAGGCCAACATACCATTTGCCTTCTTTACCGCCTACTGCACCTGCATGCTTACCTTCAGCGACTGGTGTACAAGGACACCCAGGTCTCGTTGCACATTCCCCTCTCTCAATTTTTACCCATTCAGATAATAATCTGCCTTCCTGTTTTTGCTACCAAAATGGATAACCTCACATTTATTCACACTATACTGCATCTACCATGCATTTGCCCACTCACTCAGCTTGTACAAATCACACTCCAGCATCTCTACATCCTCCTCACAGCTCACCCTCCCGATCAGCTTTATGTCATCTGCAAATTTGAAGATATTACATTTAGTTCCCTCATTTAAATTATTAATATATATTGTGAATAGTTGGGGTCCCAGCACCGATCCCTGCAATATCCCAATAGTCACTGTCTGGCATTCGGAAAAAGACCCATTTATTCCTACTGTTTGTTTCCTGTCTGCCAACCAGTTTTCTATCCATCTCAATACACTACCCCCAATCCCATGTGCTTTAATTTTACACGCTAATCTCTTATGTGGGACTTTGTCGAAAGTTGCTATAAATATCTATGCTGTTACTCTCACATTCTCTCACTGTAAGTGGCCCAGCCGTTTCTCTCACACTCTCTTCACAGAATCACAGTGCAGAAGAGGCCCTTCGGCCCATCGAGTCGCACTGACACGTGAGAAACACCTGACCTACCTACCTAATCCCATTTACCAGCACTTGGCCCATAGCCTTGAATGTTATGATGTGCCAAGTGCTCATCCAGATACTTTTTAAAGGATGTGAGGCAACCCGCCTCCACCACCCTCCCAGGCAGTTCATTCCAGACCGTCACCACCCTCTGGGTAAAAAAGCTTTTCCTCACATTTCCACTAAACCTCCTACCCCTCACCTTGAACTTAAGCCCCCTTGTGACTGACCCTTCAACTAAGGGGAACAGCTGCTCCCTATCCACCCTGTCCATGCCCCTCATAATCTTGTACACCTCGATCAGGTCGCCCCTCAGTCTTCACTGCTCCAACAAAAACAACCCAAGTCTATCCAACCTCTCTTCATAACTTAAATGTTTCATACCAGGCAACATCCTGGTGAATCTCCTCTGCACCCCCTCCAGTGCAATCACATCCTTCCTATAATGTGGTGACCAGAACTGCACACAGTACTCCAGCTGTGGCCTCACCAAGGTTCTATACAACACCACATGACCGCCCTACTTTTGTAATCTATGCCTCGATTGATAAAGGCAAGTGTCCCATATGCCTTTTTCACCACCCCACTAACATGCCCCTCCACCTTCAGAGATCTATGGACACACATGCCAAGGTCCCTTTGTTCCTCAGAACTTCCTCGTGCCATGCCGTTCATTGAATACTTCCTTGTCAAATTACTCTTTCCAAAGTGTATCACCTCACACTTTTCAGGGTTAAATTCCATCTGCCACTTATCTGCCCATTTGACCATCCCGTCTATATATTCCTGTAGCCCAAGACACTCAACCTCACTGTTAACCACCCAGCCAATCTTTGTGTCATCCGCAAATTTACTAATCCTAATCCCCACATAGTCATCTATGTCTTGCTGTAAATTAACAAGCTGCTTTTCCCCACACTCTCTCGCTGTAAATGACCACGCTGTTTCACTTGTGCTCTCTCGCTGTAAATGGCCCCACAATTTCTCTTCACACTCTCACTGTTATTGGCCCCAGTGTTTCTCTGCCACTCCCTTGCTGTAAATGATCATGCTGTTTCTCTCACACAGTCTCGCTGTAAATGACCACGCTGTTTCTCTCACACAGTCCCGCTGTAAAGGGCACAAGTGTTTCTCTCACACTCTCGCTGTAAATGGTCCTACTCTTTCTTTTAGACTAGCTCCCTGTAAATGATCATGCTATTTCTCTCTCACTCTCTTGCTATAAATGCCCCCACTGTTTCTCTCTCACTCTCTTGCTATAAATGCCCCCACTGTTTTTCTCTCACTCTCTTGCTATAAATGCCCCCACTGTTTCTCTCTCACTCTCTTGCTATAAATGCCCCCACTGTTTTTCTCTCACTCTCTTGCTATAAATGCCCCCACTGTTTCTCTTTCAGTCTCTTGCTGTAAATGCCCCCACTGTTTCTCTCACAGTCTCTTGATGTAAATTGCACCACTGTTTCTCTCATGCTCTCTCATCTTAAATGGCCCTGCTGTTTCCCTCACAGTCTCTCCCTGTAAATGGCCCTGCTGTTTCCCTCACAGTCTCTCCCTGTAAATGGCCCGGCTGTTTCTCTCACTCTCTCGCTGTAAATGGCTTCACTGCTTCTCCCACACTCCCTCTTGCTGTAAATGACCACACTGTTTCCCTTAAACTCTCGCTGTAAATGGCCCTGCTGTTTCTTTCACACTCTCTTGCTGTAAATGGCAGTGGTGTTTCTCTCACACGCTTTCACTGTTAATGGCCACGCTGTCTCTCTCATACTCTCTCATTGTAAATGACCACACTGTTTCTCTCACACTCTCTCACTGTAAATGACCACACTGTCTCTCTCACACTCTCTCACTGTAAATGACCATGCTGTTTCTCTCACACTCTCTCATGTAAAAGACCACACTGTCTCTCTCACACTCTCTCACTGTAAATGACCATGCTGTTTCTCTCACACTCTCTCATGTAAAAGACCACACTGTTTCTCTCACACTCTCTCACTGTTAATGGCCACACTGTTTCTGTCTCACTCTCTCACTGTAAATGACCACACTGTTTCTCTCACACTCTCTCCCTGTAAATGACCACGCTGTTTCTCTCACACTCTCTCATGTAAATGACCACGCTGTTTCTCTCACACTCTCTCATGTAAATGACCACACTGTTTCTCTTACACTCTCTCACTGTAAATGACCACACTGTTTCTCTCACACTCTCTCACTGTAAATGACCACACCGTTTCTCTCACACTCTCTCACTGTAAATGACCACACTGTTTCTCTCACACTCTCTCACTGTAAATGACCACACTGTTTCTCTCTCACTCTCTCACTGTAAATGACCACACTGTTTCTCTCACACTCTCTCACTGTAAATGACCACACTGTCTCTCTCACACTCTCTCACTGTAAATGACCATGCTGTTTTTCTTAAACTCTCTCATTGTAAATGGCCCTACTGTCTCTCTCACACTCTCTCACTGTAAATGACCACGCTGTTTCTCTCACACTCTCTCATGTAAATGACCACGCTGTTTCTCTCACACTCTCTCACTGTAAATGACCACACTGTTTCTCTCACACTCTCTCACTGTAAATGACCACACTGTTTCTCTCACACTCTCTCACTGTAAATGACCACACTGTTTCTCTCTCACTCTCTCACTGTAAATGACCACGCTGTTTCTCTCTCACTCTCTCACTGTAAATGACCACGCTGTTTCTCTCTCACTCTCTCCCTGTAAATGACCACGCTGTTTCTCTCTCACTCTCTCCCTGTAAATGACCACACTGTTTCTCTCACACTCTCTCACTGTAAATGGCCCGGCTGTTTCTCTCACACTCTCACTGTAAATGGCCCGGCTGTTTCTCTCACACTCTCTCACTGTAAATGACCACACTGTTTCTCTCACACTCTCTCACTGTAAATGGCCCGGCTGTTTCTCTCTCACTCTCTCCCTGTAAATGATCATGCTATTTCTCTTTCAGTCTCTTGCTGTAAATGCCTCCACTGTTTCTCTCACACTCTCTTGCTGTAAATGCCCCCACTGTTTCTCTCACACTCTCTTGCTTTAAATGCCCCCACGGTTTCTCTCACGCTCTCTCATCTTAAATTGTCCTGCTGTTTCCCTCACAGTCTCTCCCTGTAAATGACAACACTGTTTATCTCTCACTCACTCACTGTAAATGACCACACTGGTTGTCTCACACTCTCTCACTTCAAATGGCTCCACTGTTTCTCCCACACTCTCTCTTGCTGTAAATGACCACGCTGTTTCTCTCACACTCTCTCACTGTAAATGACCACACTGTTTCTCTCACACTCTCTCACTGTAAATGACCACACTGTTTCTCTCACACTCTCTCACTGTAAATGACCACACTGTTTCTCTCTCACTCTCTCACTGTAAATGACCACGCTGTTTCTCTCTCACTCTCTCACTGTAAATGACCACGCTGTTTCTCTCTCACTCTCTCCCTGTAAATGACCACGCTGTTTCTCTCTCACTCTCTCCCTGTAAATGACCACACTGTTTCTCTCACACTCTCTCACTGTAAATGGCCCGGCTGTTTCTCTCACACTCTCACTGTAAATGGCCCGGCTGTTTCTCTCACACTCTCTCACTGTAAATGACCACACTGTTTCTCTCACACTCTCTCACTGTAAATGGCCCGGCTGTTTCTCTCTCACTCTCTCCCTGTAAATGATCATGCTATTTCTCTTTCAGTCTCTTGCTGTAAATGCCTCCACTGTTTCTCTCACACTCTCTTGCTGTAAATGCCCCCACTGTTTCTCTCACACTCTCTTGCTTTAAATGCCCCCACGGTTTCTCTCACGCTCTCTCATCTTAAATTGTCCTGCTGTTTCCCTCACAGTCTCTCCCTGTAAATGACAACACTGTTTATCTCTCACTCACTCACTGTAAATGACCACACTGGTTGTCTCACACTCTCTCACTTCAAATGGCTCCACTGTTTCTCCCACACTCTCTCTTGCTGTAAATGACCACGCTGTTTCCCTTAATCTCTCTTGCTGTAAATGGCACTGGTGTTTCTCTCGCACTCTCTCACTGTAAATGGCCCCGCTGTTTCTCTCACACTCTCTCATTGTAAATGACTAAGCTGTTCTCTTACACTCCCTCGCTGTAAATGGCACTGTTTCTCTCACACTCTCTCACTGTAAATTACCACACTGTTACTCTCACACTGCCTCGCTGTAAATGACCACGCTGTTTCTCTCACACTCTCTCACTATAAATTACCACACTGTTACTCTCACACTGCCTCGCTGTAAATGACCACGCTGTTTCTCTCACACTCTCTCACTGTAAATGCCCCCACTGTTTCTCTCACATTGCCTCACTGTAAATGGCCCACTGTTTCTCTCACACTGTAAATGGCCACACTGTTTCTCTCACACTCTCTCTCTCTTAATAGCCCCGCTGTTTCTCCCATGTTCTCTTGCTGTAAATGACCATACTGTTTCTCTTACACTCCCTCGCTGTAAATGGCCCCGCAATTTCTCTTCGCTCACTTGCTGTTATTGGCTCCGCTGTTTTACTCAAACTCTCTCATCCTAAATGTCCCTGATGTTTCTCTCACACTTTCTCACTGTAAAGGGCACCGGTGTTTGACTCAAACTCTCTCCCTGTAAATGACCATGCAATTTCTCTTACACTCTCACCCTATAGATGGCCCTGCTGTTTCTCTCACTTCCTTCCTGTAAATGACCATGCTGTTTCTCTCACGCTCTCTCCCTGTAAATGACTACGCTGTTTCTCTCACACTCTCTCCCTGTAAATGACCACGCTGTTTCTCTCACACTCTATCCCTGTAAATGACCACGCTGTTTCTCTCACACTCTATCCCTGTAAATTACCATGCTGCTGCTCTCACACTCTATCCCTGTAAATGACCATGCTGCTTCTCTCACACTCTATCCCTGTAAATGACCATGCTGTTTCTCTCACACTCTATCCCTGTAAATGACCATGCTGTTTCTCTCACACTCTATCCCTGTAAATGACCATGCTGTTTCTCTCACACTCTATCCCTGTAAATGACCATGCTGCTTCTCTCACACTCTATCCCTGTAAATGACCATGCTGTTTCTCTCACACTCTATCCCTGTAAATGACCATGCTGTTTCTCTCACACTCTATCCCTGTAAATGACCATGCTGTTTCTCTCACACTCTATCCCTGTAAATGACCATGCTGTTTCTCTCACACTCTATCCCTGTAAATGACCATGCTGCTTCTCTCACACTCTATCCCTGTAAATGACCACGCTGTTTCTCTCACACTCCATCCCTGTAAATGACCATGCTGCTGCTCTCACACTCTATCCCTGTAAATGACCATGCTGCTTCTCTCACACTCTATCCCTGTAAATGACCATGCTGTTTCTCTCACACTCTATCCCTGTAAATGACCATGCTGTTTCTCTCACACTCTATCCCTGTAAATGACCATGCTGTTTCTCTCACACTCTATCCGTGTAAATGACCATGCTGCTGCTCTCACACTCTATCCCTGTAAATGACCATGCTGTTTCTCTCACACTCTATCCCTGTAAATGACCATGCTGTTTCTCTCACACTCTATCCCTGTAAATGACCATGCTGTTTCTCTCACACTCTATCCCTGTAAATGACCACGCTGTTTCTCTCACACTCTATCCCTGTAAATGACCATGCTGCTGCTCTCACACTCTATCCCTGTAAATGACCACGCTGTTTCTCTCACACTCTCTCCCTGTAAATGACCACGCTGTTTCTCTCACACTCTCTCCCTGTAAATGATCATGCTATTTCTCTCTCAGTCTCTCACTGTAAATGCCCCCACTGTTTCTCTCACACTCTCTCATCTTAAATGGCCCTGCTGTTTCCCTCACAGTCTCTCCCTGTAAATGACAACACTGTTTCTCTCTCACTCACTCACTGTAAATGACCACACTGGTTGTCTCACACTCTCTCACTTTAAATGGCTCCACTGTTTCTCTCACACTCTCTCCCTGTAAATGACCACACTGTTTCTCTCACACTCTATCCCTGTAAATTACCATGCTGCTGCTCTCACACTCTATCCCTGTAAATGACCATGCTGCTTCTCTCACACTCTATCCCTGTAAATGACCATGCTGTTTCTCTCACACTCTATCCCTGTAAATGACCATGCTGTTTCTCTCACACTCTATCCCTGTAAATGACCATGCTGTTTCTCTCACACTCTATCCCTGTAAATGACCATGCTCCTGCTCTCACACTCTATCCCTGTAAATGACCATGCTGTTTCTCTCACACTCTATCCCTGTAAATGACCATGCTGCTGCTCTCACACTCTATCCCTGTAAATGACCATGCTGTTTCTCTCACACTCTATCCCTGTAAATGACCATGCTGTTTCTCTCACACTCTATCCCTGTAAATGACCATGCTGCTGCTCTCACACTCTATCCCTGTAAATGACCACGCTGTTTCTCTCACACTCTCTCCCTGTAAATGACCACGCTGTTTCTCTCACACTCTATCCCTGTAAATGACCATGCTGTTTCTCTCACACTCTATCCCTGTAAATGACCATGCTGTTTCTCTCACACTCTATCCCTGTAAATGACCATGCTGCTGCTCTCACACTCTATCCCTGTAAATGACCACGCTGTTTCTCTCACACTCTCTCCCTGTAAATGACCACGCTGTTTCTCTCACACTCTCTCCCTGTAAATGACCACGCTGTTTCTCTCACACTCTCTCCCTGTAAATGACCACGCTGTTTCTCTCACACTCTCTCCCTGTAAATGATCATGCTATTTCTCTCTCAGTCTCTCACTGTAAATGCCCCCACTGTTTCTCTCACACTCTCTCATCTTAAATGGTCCTGCTGTTTCCCTCACAGTCTCTCCCTGTAAATGACAACACTGTTTCTCTCTCACTCACTCACTGTAAATGACCACACTGGTTGTCTCACACTCTCTCACTTTAAATGGCTCCACTGTTTCTCTCACACTCTCTCCCTGTAAATGACCACACTGTTTCTCTCACACTCTCTCCCTGTAAATGACCACACTGTTTCTCTCACACTCTCTCCCTGTAAATGACCACACTGTTTCTCTCACACTCTCTCGCTGCAAATGACCACACTGCTTCCCTCACACTCACTTATGGTAAATGACCATGCTATTTCTCTCACACTCTCTCCCTGTAAATGGACCCACTGTTTCTCTCACACTGTCTTGACATAAGTTACACTACTGTTTCTCTCACACTCTCTCACTTAAATGGCCCAGCTGATTCTCTCACATTCTCTCCCTGTAAATAGCCCCACTGTTTCTCTCACACGCAATCATTTTCAATGGCCCGGCTGTTTCTCTCACACCCTCTACCTGTAAATGGCCCCGCTGTTTCTCTCTCACTCTCTCACTGTAAATGGCCCCGCTGTTTCTCTCTCACTCTCTCACTGTAAATGGCCCCGCTGTTTCTCTCACACCCTTTCCCTGTAAATAGCCACGCTGTTTCTCTCACACCCTCTCTTTGTAAAGGTCACCAGTGTTTCTCTCAGACTCCATCACTGTAAATGGCCCCACTGTTTCTCTCTCACTCTCTCACTGTAAATGACCACGTTATTCTTCTCACACTCTCTTACTTTTACAGGTCCCGCTGTTTCTCTCACACACTATCCCTGTAAGTGACCATGCTGTTTCTCTCACACTCTCTCACTGTAAGTGACCACGCTGTTTCTCTCACACTCTCTCACTGTAAGTGACCACGCTGTTTCTCTCACACTCTCTCACTGTAAGTGACCACGCTGTTTCTCTCATGCTCTCACCCTGCAAATGGCTCCGCTGATTCTTTCACACTCTCACCCTGCAGATGTCCCTGCCGTTTCTCTCAAACTCTCTTGCTGTAAATGACCACGTTGTTTCGTTTACACTCTCTCGCTGCAAATGTTCCTGCTGTTGCTCTCACTCTCTCCCGCTGTAAATGAACCTGATGTTTCCTCTCACCCTCTTACTTTATGTGGCCCAGCTGTTTTTCTCACACTCTCACCATGTAATTAACCATGCTGTTTCTCTCTCACTCTCTCCCTGTAAATGACCACGTTATTTCCCTCTCACTCTCTCCCTGTAAATGACCACGTTATTTCCCTCTCACTCTCTCCCTGTGAATGACCACGTTATTTCCCTCTCACTCTCTCCCTGTAAATGACCACGTTATTTCCCTCTCACACTCTCCCTGTAAATGACTCTGCTGGTCCTCTCGTAGTTTCTTGCTTAAATGGCCCGGCTGTTTCTCTCACACTCTCTCTCTGTAAATGTCCATGCTGATACTCTCACTCTCTCGCTGTAAACAACCACACTGTTTCACTCACACTCTCTCTCTGTAAATGTCCATACTGATACTCTCACTCTCTCGCTGTAAACGACCACGCTGTTTCTCTCACACTCTCTCTCTGTAAATGTCCATACTGATACTCTCACTCTCTCGCTGTAAACGACCACGGTGTTTCACTCATACTCTCTCGCTGTAAACGACCACGCTGTTTCACTCACACACTCTTGCTGTAAACGACCACGCTGTTTCACTCACACTCTCTCGCTGTAAACGACCACGCTGTTTCACTCACACTCTCTCGCTGTAAACGACCACGCTGTTTCACTCACACTCTCTCACTGTAAACGACCATGCTGTTTCACTCACACACTCTTGCTGTAAACGACCACACTGTTTCACTCACACTCTCTCGCTGTAAACGCCCACGCTGTTTCTCTCACACTCTCTCGCTGTAAATGACCACGCTGTTTCACTCACACTCTCTCACTCTAATTGGACCCACAGTTTCTCTTCACTCTCTCGCTGTTATTGACCCCACTGTTTCTCTACCACTCTGTTGCTGTAAATGACCATGCTGTTTCACTCACACACTCGCGCTGCAAGTGACCACACTGTTTCTCTCACACTCTCTCGCTGTAAGTGACCACGCTGTTTCACTCACACTCTCTCGCTGTAAACGACCACGCTGTTTCACTCACACTCTTTCGCTGTAAACGACCACGCTGTTTCACTCACACTCTCTCGCTGTAAACGACCACGCTGTTTCTCCCACACACTCTCTCTGTAAATGTCCATACTGATACTCTCACTCTCTCGCTGTAAACGACCACGCTGTTTCACTCACACTCTCTCGCTGTAAATGTCCATACTAATACTCTCACTCTCTCGCTGTAAACGACCACGCTGTTTCACTCACACTCTCTCTCTGTAAATGTCCATACTGATACTCTCACTCTCTCGCTGTAAGCGACCACGCTGTTTCACTCACACTCTCTCTCTGTAAACGACCACACGGTTTCTCTCACACTCTCTCACTGTAAATGACCACACTGTTTCTCTCACGCTCTCTCACTGTAAATGACCACACTGTTTCTCTCACACTCTCTTGCCGTAAATGGCCCCGCTGTTTCTTTCAGACTCTCTCACTGTAAATGACCGCACTGTTTCTCTCTCACTCTCTCACTGTAAATTGTGCCACATTTGGCTACATGCTGCATTGATGTCAACGGCACCAACTCTCATCTGAAATCTGGGGTTCAATTCTCCTATCCATATTTGAACCAGGGCTGTAATGAGGTCAGATGATGAGTGACCCTGGCAGAATCATAAGACCATAAGACATAGGAGCAGAAAATTAGGCCATTCGGCCCATCGAATCTGCTCCGCCATTCAATCATGGTTGATAAGTTTCTCAATCCCATTCTCCCGCCTTCTCCCTGTAACCTTTGATCCCCTTACCAATCAAGAACCTATCTATCTCGCTCTTAAATACACTCAATGACCTGGCCTCCACAGCCTTCTGTGGCAATGAATTCCATAGATTCACCACTCTCTGGCTAAAGAAGTTTCTCCTCATCTCTGTTCTAAAAGGTCTTCCCTTTACTCTGAGGCTATGCCCTCGGGTCCTAGTCCCTCCTACTAATGGAAACATCTTCCTCACGTCCACTCTATCCAGGCCTTTCAGTATTCTGTAAATTTCAATCAGATCCCCCCTCATCCTTCAAAAATCCATCGAGTAGTGACCCAGAGTCCTCAAACGTTCCTCATATGTTAAGCCTTTCATTCCTGGGATCGTTCTCGTGAACCTCCTCTGGACCCTCTCCAGGGCCAGCACATCCTTCCTGAGATACAGGGCCCAAAATTGCTCACAATATTCTAAATGTGGTCTGACCAGAGCCTTATAAAGAGAATCCTGGACTAGGACTCCCAAGGCCCTTTGCACTCCAGATTTCTGAATTCTCTCCCCATTTAGAAAATAGTCTATGTCTCTATTCTTCCTACCAAAGTGCATGACCTCACACTTCCCCACATTGTATTCTATCTGCCACTTCTTTGCCCATTGTCCTAACCTGTCCAAATCTTTCTGCAGCCTCCCCGCCTCCTCAATACTACCTGTCCCTCCACCTACCTTTGTATCATCTGCAAACTTAGCCAGGATGCCCTCAGTTCCTTCATCTAGATCATTAATGTATAAAGTGAAAGGTTGTGGTCCCAAAGCTGATCCCTGCGGAACTCCACTAGTCACCGGCCGCCATCTTGAGAAGGACCCCCTTATCCCACTCTCTGCCTCCCGCCAGACAGCCAATCTTCTATCCATGCTAGTACCTTGCCTCTAACACCATGGGCTCTTATCTTACTGAGCAGCCTCCTGTGCGGCACCTTGTCAAAGGCCTTCTGGAAGTCCAAGTAGATAACATCCATTGGCTCTCCTTTGTCTAACCTACTCATTACCTCCTCAAAGAATTCTAACAGATTTGTCAGGCATGACCTCCCCTTGATGAAACCATGCTGACTTTGCCCTATTTTACCATGCACTTCCAAGTATTCTGAAATCTCATCCTTAATAATGGACTCTAAAATCTTAACAACGACTGAGGTCAGGCTAATCGGCCTGTAATTTACCATCTTTTGCCTCACTCCATTCTTAAACAGGGGGGTTACATTAGCGATTTTCCAGTCCTCTGGGACCCTCCCTGACTCCAGTGATTCCTGAAAGATCGCCACTAACGCCTCGACTATCTCTTCAGCTATCTCCTTCAGAACTCTGGGGTGTAATCCATCTGGTCCATGTGATTTATCCACCTTCAGACCTTTCAGTTTTCCTAGCACCTTCTCCTTGGTGATGGCCACCATACTCACCTCTGCTCCCCGACTCTCTTGTGCTTTGGGGATGTCACTCGTGTCTTCCACTGTGAAGACTGACGCAAAGTACCTATTCAGTTCCTTCGCCATTTCTTTGTTCCCCACTACTACTTCTCCAGCATCATTTTCCAGCAGCCCAATGTCCACTTTTGCCTTTCTCTTACCCTTTATCTATCTAAAAAAACTCTTGCAATCTTCTTTTATATTACTGGCTAGTTTGCCCTCATATTTTATCTTCTCCCTCCTTATTTCTTTTTTAGTTGTCCTCTGTTGGTCTTTGTAGGCTTCCCAATCCCCTGGTTTCCCACTGAGCTTCGCCGCAGTGTATGCTTCCTTTTTAGCTTTTATGCTGTCCCTGACTTCCCTTGTCAGCCATGGTTGCCTCGTCCTCCCTTTAGTATGCTTCTTCTTCCTAGGGATGAATTTTTGCTGTGTCTCCCAAATTACTCCCAGAAACTCCTGCCATTGCTGTTCCACTGTCTTTCCTGCTAGGCTCATCTCCCAGTCAATTCTGGCCAGCTCCTCCCTCATGCCTCTGTAGTTGCCTTTATTCAACTGTAATACCGTTACATCTGATTCCAGCTTTTTCCTCTCAAATTGCAGGGTAAATCCAAACTGAGCATCAGTGCGCAGGTTATTGCTGAGCAAGTGCTGCTGGATATCACTGTTCATGACACCTTCCATCTCTTTGCTGAAGATTGAGAGTAGACTGATGGGGTGATAATTGATTGGGTTTCTCCTGCCTTTTATGGACAGAACATACTTGGGCAATTTTCCACTGTAGATCCCAGTGTTGTAGCTGTACTGGAACAGCTTGGCTAGGGGTTGCAACAAGTTCTGGAACACAAATCTTCAGTACTATTGCTGGAATATTGTCAGGTCCCACAGCCTTTGAGGTATCCAGTGCCTTCAGCCATTTCTTGATATCACGTGGAGTGAATCAAATTGGCTGAAGACTGGCATCTGTGATGCTGGGGACATCCAGAGGAGGCCGAGGTGGACCACCCGCTCGGCACTTCTGGCTGAAGATTGTAGCGAATGCTTCAGCCTTATCTTTTACACTGATGTGCTGGGCTCCCCCATCATTGTTTGGGGATATTTGTGGAGCTTCCTCCTTCAGTGTGTTGTTTAATTATCCACCACCATTCATAATTGGATGTGGCAAAACTGCAGAGCTTAGATCTGATCCATTGGCTGTGCAATCACTTTGCTCTGTCTATCACTTGCTGCTTACGCTGTTTGGCACACAAGTAGTCCTGTGTTATAGCATCACCAGCTTGACACCTCATTTTTAAGTGTGCCTGGGGCTGCTCATGGGATGCTCTCCTGCACTCTTCATTGAACCAGTGCTGACCCCCTGGCCTGCTGGTAATGGTAGAGTGGGGCCTGTGACTGGCCATGTGGTTACAGATTGTATTTGAGTACAATTCTGCTGCTGCTGATAGCCCACATCACCTCTGGTTGCCCAGTCTTGAGCTGCTAGATCTGTTCGAAACCTATCTCATTTAGCATGGAGGTAGAGCATTGCAACACAAGGTGAAGACGGGACTTTGTCTCCAGTCGGACTGTGTGGAGTTACTCCTCCCGAAACTGCTGCTGCGGCAGGCAGGTTGATGAGTATGAGGTCAAGTATGTTTTTTCCCTCATGTTGGTTCCCTCGCTACAAGACGCAGGCAGCTGGTCCCTGACAATATTCTGGCGATAGTACTGAAGAGTTGTGCTCCAGAACTTGCCATGCACCTAGCCAAGCTGAACCAGTACAGCTACAACACTGGCATCTACCCGGCTATGTGGAAAATTACCCAGGGATGTCATATACACAAACAGCAGGGCAAATCCAACTAGGCCAATTACCGCCCCATCAGTCTCCTCTCCATCATCAGTAAAGTAATGGAAGGAGTCATCAACAGTATCAAGTGGCACTTGCTTAGCTATAACCTGCTCACTGACACCCAGTTTGGGTTCTGCCAGGGTCACTCAGCTTCTGACCTCATTACACCCTTGGTTCAAACATGGACAAAAGAGCTGAACTCTCAAAGTGAGGTGAGAGTGACTGCCGTTGACATCAAGGTAGCATTTCACCGAGTGTGGCATCAAGGGGCCCTAGCAAAACAGGAGTTAATGGGAATCAGGGGGAAAACTCCCCACTGGTTGGACCCAGCACAAAGGAAGATGGTTGCGGTTGTTGGAGATCAATCATCTCAGCTCCAGGACATCACTGCAGGAGTTCCTCAGGGTAGTGTCCTCGGCCCAACCATCTTCAGCTGCTTCGTCAATTACATTCGGTCCATCATAAGGTCAGAAGTGGGGATGTGCAATCATCAGTGAACAATGTTCAACACCATTCGTGACTCCTTAGATAATGAAGCAGTCCATGACTAAATGCAGCAAGACCTGGACAATATCTAGACTTGGGCTGACAAGTGACAACTAACATTCACACCACACAAGTGGCAGGCAATGACCATCTCCAACAAGAGAGAATCTAACCATTGTCCCTTGATGTTCAATGGCATTACTTTTGCTGAGTCCCCAACTATCAACATCCTGGGGGTCCTCACTGGCCAGGAGTTGAACTGAATGAACCATATCAATACTGTGGCTACAAGAGCAGATAAGAGGCTAGGAATCCTGCGATGAGTAACTCACCCCCTGACTCCCCAAACCCTGTCCACAATCTACAAGGCACGATTCAGGAGTGTGATGGAATACTCCCCACTTGCCTGGATGAGTGCAACTCCAACAACATTCAAGAAGCTGGCCACCATCCAGGACAAAGCAGGCCACTTGATTGGCACCACATCCACAAACAGTCACTCCCTCCACTATCGATGCACAGTAGCAGCAGTGTGTACCATCTACAAGATGCACTGTAGGAATTCACTAAGGCTCCTTCGACAGCATCTTCCAAACCCACAACCACTACCATCTAGAAGGACAAGGGCAACAGATAGATGGGAACACCACCACCCGGAAGTTCCCCTCCAAGTCATTCACCATCCTGACTTGGAAATATATCACCGTTCTTTCACTGTCGCTGGGTCAAAATCCTGGAACTTCCTCCCTAACAGCACTGTGGGTGTACCTATACCACATGGACTGCAGCGGTTCAAAAAAGGAGCTCACCACCACCTTCTCAAGGGAAATTAGGGATGGGCAATAAATGCTGGACCAGCCAGCGAAGCCCACATTTCCCTGAATTAATAAAAAAAAGAACCAGTCCAGCAGCTGTGTCGTTTAGGACATGGCCAACTCGGTGAATGGTGTTGCTCCCAAGACACTCATGGTGATAGACTTGAAGTCCCCCAACCAGAGTACACCTTGTGCCCTTGCTTCCCTCAATGCATCCTCCAAGTGGTTTTCAACACGTTTCAGACCCCCGTTACTGTCCAGCCCCGCTGACTCTCCAGAGCACCACCTGCCGACTGTCTGAATTGCCCCACTGACTGTCTGACACCGATCGCCCCCAACCCTGACTAGCCGACAGCACCACTCCCCACTAGCTGACTGGCAAAGCCCCGCCAACCCCGACGGGCCAGCGCTCTCCACCCAACTTAACAGCCCTAATTGCCAGACACCCGACTGACCGACCCTCTCTTCAGTGACTGACCCCCACCACTGCCCAGACGCCCCGCAAGTGTCCAATACTCCCGAATTCCCAACCCAAGTCCCCAAGTGGCTTAGTTGTAGGAGACAGAGGGTGATGACAGAAGGATGCTTTAGTGACTGGAAGCCAGTGTCCAGTGGCGTACCACAGAGATCTGTGCTGGGTCCCCTATTATTTGTCATTTATATAAACGACATAGATGACAATGTGGGGGGTAGGATTAGTAAGTTTGTGGATGACACAAAGATTGGCCGGGTGGTTAACAGTGAGGTTGAGCGTCTTGGGCTACAGGAAGATACAGGTGGGATGGTCAAATGGGTAGATAAGTGGCAGATGGAATTTAACCCTGAAAAGTGTGAAGTGATACACTTTGGAAGGAGTAATTTGACAAGGAAGTATTCAATGAACGGCATGGCACTAGGAAGTTCTGAGGAACAAAGGGACCTTGGCGTGTGTGTCCATAGATCTCTGAAGGCAGGGGGGCATGTTAGTGGGGTGGTGAAAAAGGCATATGGATCACTTGCCTTTATCAATGGAGGTGTAGATTTCAAAAGTAGGGAGGTCATGTTGGAGTTGTATAGAACCTTGGTGAGGCCACAGCTGGAGTACTGTGTGTAGTTCTGGTCGCCACATTATAGGAAGGATGTGATTGCATTGGAGGGGGTGCAGAGGAGATTCACCAGGATGTTGCCTGGGATGAAACATTTAATTTATGAAGAGAGGTTGGATAGTGCAGAAGAGGCCCTTCGGCCCATCAAATCTGCACCGACACGTGAGAAACACATGACCTACCTACCTAATCCCATTTACCAGCACTTGGCCCATAACCTTGAAAGTTATGACGTACCAAGTGCTCATCCAGGTACTTTTTAAAGGATATGAGGCAACCCGCCTCCACCACCCTCCCAGGTAGTGCATTCAAGACTGCCATCACTCTCTGGGTAAAAACGATTTTCCTCACATTCCCCCTAAACCTCCTGCCCCTCACCTTGAACTTATGTCCCCTCGTGACTGACCCTTCAACTAAGAGGAACAGCTGCTCCCTAACCACCCTGTCCATGCCCCTCATAATCTTATACACCTCGATCAGGTCGCCCCTCAGTCTGCTCTGCTCAAACAAAAACAACCCAAGTCTATCCAACCGCTCTTCATAACTTTTGTGTTCCATCGCAGGCAACATCCTGGTGAATCTCCTCTGCTCCCCCTCTAGTGCAACCATATCCTTCCTATAATGTGGCGACCAGAACTGCACACAGTACTCCAGCTGTGGCCTCACCAAGGTTCTATACAACTCCAACATGACCCCCTACTTTTGTAATCTATGCCTCGATTGAAAAAGGCAAATGTCCCATATGTCTTTTTCACCACCCCACTAACATACCCCTTCACCTTCAGAGATCTATGGACACACACGCCAAGGTCCCTTTGTTCCTCAGAACTTCCTAGTGCCTTGCTGTTCATTGAATACTTCCTTGTCAAATTACTCCTTCCAAAGTGTATCACTTCACACTTTTCAGGGTTAAATTCCATCTGCTACTTATCTGCCCATTTGACCATCCCGTCTATATCTTCCTGTAGCCCAAGACACTCAACCTCACTGTTAACCAACCGGCCAATCTTTGTGTCATCTGCAAACTTACTAATCCTACCCCCAACTTAGTCATCTATGTCGTTTATATAAATGACAAATAATAGGGGACCGAGCACAGATCCATGTGGTACGCCACTGGACACTGGCATCCAGTCACTAAAGTATCCTTCTGTCATCACCCTCTGCTTCCTACAACTAAGCCAATTTTGAATCCACCTTATCAAATTACCCTGTATCTCATGTGCATTTGCCTTCTTTATAAGTCTCCCATGTGGGAACTTGTCAAAGGCTTTGCCGAAATCCATATAAACTACATCAACTACACAACCCTCATCTACACACCTGGTCACCTCCTCAAGAAATTCAATCAAATTTGTTAGGCCTGACCTCCCTCTGACAAAGCCATGCTGACTATCCCTGATCAAACCTTGCCTCTCCAAGTGGAGATAGATACTCTCCTTCAGAACTTTCTCCAATAGTTTCCATACCACTGATGTGAGACTCACTGGCCTGTAGTTCCCTGGCTTATCTCTACAACCCTTCTTAAATAGCGGAACCACATTAGCTGTTCTCCAGTCCTCTGGCACCTCCCCCGTGGCTAGAGAGGAATTAAAAATTTGGGTCAGAGCCCCTGTGATCTCCTTCCTTGCCTCCCTCAGCAGTCTGGGACATAAATCATCCGGACCAGGAGATTTGTCCACTTTTAAGCCTACCAATACCTCCAATACCTTGTCACTCCCTATATCAATTCGTTTAAGAACCTCGCAGTCTCCCTCCCTGAGTTCCATACCTTCATCCTCATTCTCTTGGGTGAAGATGGATGTGAAATATTCATTTAACACTCTAGCGATGTCCTCTGGCTCCACCCATAGATTGCCCCCTTGGTCCCTTATGGGCCCTACTCTTTCCCTGGTTATCCTCTTCCCACTGATATATTTATAGATCATTTTGGGATTTTCCCTACTTTTACCAGCCAGAGCTTTCTCATATCCCCTCTTTACTCTCCTAATTGCTTTCTTAAGCTCCACCCTGCACTGTCGGTACTCCACTAGACTTGGGTTGTTTCGTTGGAGCAGAGAAGACTGAGGGGCGACCTGATCGAGGTGTACAAGATTATGAGGGGCATGGACAGGGTGGATAGGCAGCAGCTGTTCCCTCTAGTTGAAGGGTCAGTCATGAGGGGACACAAGTTCAAGGTGAGGGGCAGGAGGTTTAGGGGGGATGTCAGGAAAAACGTTTTTATCCAGAGGGCGGTGACGGTCTGGAATGTGCTGCCTTGGAGGGTGGTGGAAGCGGGTTGCCTCACATCCCTTAAAAAGTACCTGGATGAGCACTTGGCACGTCATAACATTCAAGGTTACGGGCCAAGTGCTGGTAAGTAAGATTAGGTAGGTAGGTCAGGTGTTTCTCACATGTCGGTGCAGACTCGATGGGCCAAAGGGCCTCTTCTGCACTGTGTGATTCTGTGACTCTGACTGCCTGACCCCACTGAGTGCCCGGCTCCTGCTCCCCGAGTGCCTTACCCCCCACCAAGTGCCTGACCGCCCCCAACCGCCAAATTCTACCAAGTAACCTTGCAAACCTACCTTCTCCCTGGCCTGAAAGTTACTGGACCTTTAAACCGACCTGATTTACCCCAGCTGGTGCCTTAACAAAGGGGGCGTTGCCTCCCTGCATAGAAATCTGAAGCCTGCGACACAAGGCGCTGGGAACACGCCACCCAGCACAGAGCTCAGCCGGCCTGAGTCCGAAGGTTGGGCGAGAACGGATTGGAATGATTTCAAGGGAAGGAAGTAGGACGCAGTGGCAATCCAACACAGACGTTCAGACCCATATGCTTTTATGACACTTTTGTAAAGAGTGTGCAGGCACAGTGGGGCGCTGATGTTTGAGAGTGGGTCTCACTGGCCTGCAGAAAGCAGGCATGGATTCAATAGGCCAAATGTCCTCCTTCTGAAGTACAAGGACTCTATGACACTCTATAACAAACGCAATTATCCAGGAATAAATAAATTTAATTTCAATTCATTCCTACCTCTTCCAGAAAAAATGGCCAATTCAAATATCAGCGTATTTGATTGCTTCCTTTTGTTCTGCAGTTCCTTCCAGAAGGTGCCTTTTGTAGGCCGTTGAGCGGAGAATGTGACTTGCCGGAGTTCTGTACAGGCATCTCCTCAGCCTGTCCCCAGAATATGTATCTGAAAGACGGCCACACATGCAACAATGGAACGTTATACTGCAGCCGTGGAATCTGTCAGTCTGTGGATAAACAGTGTGAGGAAATTTGGGGTGCCAGTGAGTACAAGCTACCAGAATGTTTCATATTGTTGCAATACAATTACACTCTCACACAGAAAAGCTTTAAAAAGTGTATGTGCCTCTTTATTCTGTGTGGGCCTTGTCAACATATGTTGCCCATCCCTAATTGCCCTTGAACTGAGTGGCTTGCTCGGTCATTTCAGAGGGCAGTTAAGAGGCAATTGCTGTAGGTCTGGAGTCACATTAGGCCAGACCACATAAGGACAGTAGATTTCTTTCGCTCAGGACATTAGGGTGTTTACAATAATCAATGTTTGTTATTGTGGTCACCATAACTGAGACTAGCTTTATATTCATGATTTATTAATTGAATTGAAATGTCACCAGCTGCCGTGATGGGATTTGAATCCATGTCCCCAGAGCATTAGCCTGGAGCCTCTAGGTTCACAGTCCAGTGTCATTACCACTGCACCACCCTAAATATATGATTGGATGGATGTCCTGAGCCTCAAAGCATCCACATCATCCTCTGAGTCCATGGTCCTGACCATAGAGTCTGAAGGACAGTGAGAGCATGAGACTTACAACATCAGAAGCAGTCCATGTCCAAATGCAGCAAGACCTGGACAATATCCAGGCTTGGGCTGACATGTGGCAAGTAACATTTGCGCCACACAAGTACCAGGCAATGACCATCTCCAACAAGGGAGAATCCAACCATTGCCTCCTGACATTCAATGACATTACCATTGCTGAATTCCCCCACTGTCTACATCCTGGGGGTTACCATTAACCAGAAACTGGACTAGCCATATAGATTATGTGGCTACAAGAGCAGTTCAGAGGCTAGGAATCCTACGGTGAGTAACTCAACTCCTGACTCCCCAAAGCCTGCCCACCATCTACAAGGCACAAGTCAGGAGTGTGATAGAATACTCCCCACTTGCCTGGATGAGTGCAGCTCCAACACTCAAGAAGCTTGACACCATTCAGGACAAAGCTGCCCATTTGATTGGCACCCCTTCCACAAACATTCACTCCCTCCATCACCGACGCACAGTAGCAGCAGTGCGTACCATCTACGAGATACACTGCAGAAGCTCAACAAGGCTCCTTAAACAGCGTCTTCCAAACTCATGACCACTACCATCTAGAAGGACAAGGGCAGCAGATAGATGGGAACACCACCACCTGGAAGTACCCCTCCAAGTCACTCACCATCCTGACTTGGAAATATATCGCCGTTCCTTCACTGTCGTTGAGTCCAAATGCTGGAACTCCCTCCCTAACAGCACTGTGGGTGTACCAATACCACATGGACTGCAGCTGTTCAAGATGGCAGCTCACCATGACCCTCTCAAGGACAATTAGGGATGGGCAATAAATGTTGATCCAGTTGCTCCCTCATGCCGCTCTCTCTCACTTCACTGTCACTGTGTCAAGACTGGCACGTACCTGCTCATAAAAGGCAGCTGGAGAAAAATCAAAGTACATACAACTGGCACAAGCCAGGAAGGGGAATGGAACATAATAAGATAATGGTTCTTTGAGCCTTCTTTAACATTCAATAAGAACATGGATGATCTTCTATCCCTACCTCACCTTCCCTTATTATCCTACCCATGCTTAATTATTTGAATATCGAAAAAAAATTTGATTTATGCCTTGAATATACTTGATGACTGAGCACCTACAGTCCACTGGGTTAGAGAATTCCAAAGGTTCACAGTCCTCCAAGTGAAGCAACTTCTCCTCATGCCAGTGGCTGACCTCATATTCCGAAACCATTATTCTAAACACTCCATCCAGGAGAAATAGCCTCCACTATCTAGCCTATACAATAACAACAGGCTAATTATATTAGGTGATTTCAACTTTCCCAACATTAATTGGGATAGACATAGTGTTAAGGGCTTGGATGGGGTGGATTTCCTGAAATGTGTACAGGAGAACTTTTCAGGTCAATATGTAGAGGGTCCAACAAGGGACAGCGCAGTGCTGGACCTAATTCTGGGGAATGAAGGCAGGCAGGTGGCTGAGGTGGTGGTGGGTGAGCATTTTAGTGATAGCGACCACAACATGGTACAGTTTAAGTTTGTTATGGACAAAGAAATAGACAAGTTGCAAAAAAATGTTTTGTATTGGGGGAGAGTAGATTTTAGTAAAATAAGGTAGGCCCTGGCCAAGGTAGACTGGGAACAGCTACTTGTGGGGAAATCTACAGAGGAGCAGAGGGGGACATTCAAAAAGGAAATGGGGAGGGTACAGGCTCAACATGTTCCCTCTAGGGTGATAGGAAGGAGTAACAAGCCCAGAGAACCATGGATGACCAGAAATGTTCAGGATATGATGAGAAGGAAAAGAGAGGCTTTTAGCAGGTACAAGAGAAACAAATCAGCAGAGGCATTAGTGGATTACAGACAGTGCAGGGTGGAGCTTAAGAAAGCAATTAGGAGAGCAAAGAGGGGATATGAGAAAGCTCTGGCTTGTAAAAGTAAGGAAAATCCCAAGATGTTCTATAAGTATATCAATGGGAAGAGGATAACCAGGGAAAGAGTAGGGCCCATAGGGGACCAAGGGAGCAATCTATGGGTGGAACGAGAGGACATCGCTAGAGTGTTGAATGAATACTTCACGTCCGTCTTCACCCAAGAGAATGAGGATGAAGGTATGGAACTCAGGGAGAGAGACTGCGAGGTTCTTAAGCAAATTGGTATAGGGAGTGACAAGGTATTGGAGGTATTGGCAGGCTTAAAAGTGGACAAATCTCCAGGTCCAGATGATTTGTGTCCCAGACTGTTGAGGGAGGCGAGGGAGGAGATCGCAGAGGCTCTGACCCAAATTTTTAATTCCTCTCTGGCCACGGGAGAGGTGCCAGAGGGCTGGAGAACAGCTAATGCAGTTCCGCTATTTAAGAAGGGTTGTGGAGATAAGCCAGGGAACTACAGACCAGTGAGTCTCACGACAGTGGTAGGGAAACTATTGGAGAAAATTCTGAAGGAGAGAATCTATCTCTACTTGGAGAGGCAAGGTTTGATCAGTGATAGTCAGCATGGCTTTGTCAGAGGGAGGTCATGCCTAACAAATTTGATTGAATTTTGAGGAGGTGACCAGGTGTGTAGATGAGGGTAGTGCAGTTGATGTAGTTTATAAGGATTTCAGTAAAGCCTTTGACAAGGTCCCACATGGAAGACTTACAAAGAAGGCAAATGCAAATGGGATACAGGGTAATTTGACAAGGTGGATTCAAAATTGGCTTAGTTGTAGGAGACAGAGGGTAATGACAGAAGGATGCTTTAGTGACTGGAAGCCAGTGTCCAGTGGGGTACCACAGGGTTCTGTGCTCGGTCCCCTATTATTTGTCATTTATATAAACAACATAGATGACTTTGTGGGGGGAGGATTAGTAAGTTTGCGGTTAACAGTGAGGTTGAGTGTCTTGGGCTACAGGAAGATATAGACGGGATGGTCAAGTGGGCAGATAAGTGGCAGATGGAATTTAACCCTGAAAAGTGTGAGGTGATACACTTTGGAAGGAGTAATTTGACAAGGAAGTATTCAATGAATGGCATGACACTAGGCAGTTCTGAGGAACAAAGAGACCTTGGTGTGTGTGTCCAGAGATCTCTGAACGCGGAAGGACATGTTAGTGGGGTAGTGAAAAAGGCATATGGGACACTTGCCTTTATCAATCAAGGCATAGATTACAAAAGTAAGGGGGTCATGTTGGAGTTGTATAGAACCTTGGTGAGGCCACAGCTGGAGTACTGTGTGCAGTTCTGGTCACCACATTATAGGAAGGATGTGATTGCACTGGAGGGGGTGCAGAGGAGATTCACCAGGATGTTGCCTGGGATGAAACATTTAAGTTATGAAGAGAGGTTGGATAGACTTGGGTTGTTTTCATTGGAGCAGAGAAGACTGAGGCGTGTCCTGATCGAGATGTACAAGATTATGAGGGGCATGGACAGGGTGGATAGGGAGCAGCTGTTTCCCTTAGTTGAAGGGTCAGTCATGAGGGGACATAAGTTCAAGGTGAGGGGCAGGAGGTTTAGGGGGGATGTGAGGACAAACATTTTTACCCAGAGGGTAGTGACGGTCGGGAATGCATTGTCTGGGAGGGTGGTAGAGGCGGGTTGCCTCACATCCTTTAAAAAGTACCCGGATGAGCACTTGGCACGTCATAACATTCAAGGCTATGGGTCAAGTGCTGGTAAATGGGATTAGGTAGGTAGGTCAGGTGTTTCTCACGTGTCGGTGCAGACTCGATGGGCCGAAGGGCTTCTTCTGCACTGTGATTCTGCGATTCTATCAAGCCCCTTTAGGATTATATATTTTCTGATGAAATTAAATTTTGTTCTTCTAAACTCCAGACAGTATAGTCTCAATTTACCCTACCATTTACTTATAGGACAATAATCTGATCCTAGGGCTCAATCTAATATATCAATGTTGTACTCCATGCATGTTAAGTATATTCGTCTTTAGGTAAGGAATGGAAAACTGCATTTGGTACTCCAGGTATAGTTTCATTAAAGCCATACAATTGCAGTATGTCTTCCTCACTCAAGCCCCCTGCAAATAGGCCAACATATCATTTGCCTTCCTGATTGATACAGTTGAATATATTATATTCCTTGTATGAAGGAATATAAAATAAAGGATACAATTCCCTAGGAGGTGCAGCAGCAGAGGAATCTGGGGGTATAAGTGCACAGCTTTTTGAAGGTGTCAGGGGAGGCTAAGAATAAATAAAGCCATAAAAAATAGGAGGAGGAGTAGGTTATTTCGCCCATCGAGCGTGCTCTGCAATTCAGTAAGTTCATGGCTGATCTGATTGTAGCCTGAACACCACTTTCCTGTCTGTCCCCCATAACCCTTCACTCCCATGTAGATCAAAAATCTGTCTCACTCAGCCTTGAATATATTCAAAGACCCAGCCTCTACTGCTACTGGGGAAGAGAATTCCAAAAATTAACAACCCTCAGTAAATAAATTCTTGCTCATCTCTGTCTTAAATGAGAGAACCTTTAAGTTTAAACTGTGTTCCCTGGTTCTAGATATCCCATAAGAGGAAACAAAATCTCAGCATCTAGCCTGAGAAGCCCCTCCATTGCCAATTTTTCTGTCATGTGCAAACTTCTTGATCATTCCCCCATGCTGGGTGTGGGAGCGGAGCTGACCTGGGGGAGACAGTCGGGAGCTGAGCAGCACCTATAAATATGGACTGGGGATTGCAGAGCGGTCTACCTTGCTAGGAGTGGGAGTGGGAGTGGAAGTGGGAGCGGAGCAGAGCAGAGCAGCGGCTGTGTCACTGCTTCAGCTGCTGTGAGTCTGCAGTCCGGGAAAAAGAAAAAAAAGCAACTGTGAGGTCACAGGAAGCTGATAAGTCAATTGGCCGGTAAGTGCTCAGTCTAAGGGACAGTGTGTGAGAAAGCAGCTTACGACAGGTGAGTTAAGGTAGATCTATAAATAAAAAGAACTAAAACTTTAAAATAATGAACCAAAATTCAAAAGCTTTAAAATTAAATAAAACAATAAAGATTAAAAAAGCAATAAAATTAAAGTAATTTAAACAAACATCTAAAACACACACCTTGTAGTTAAGAAGCATATAACCTTTAGTTGTTAGTGGTACTAGCATTCAATAAACACAGTAAGTTGGAGCATACATAGGAAAAAAGTAATTAAAGTAAATTAACTTAATAACATAAGTTAGAATGGTGGGACAGGTGTGATGTTGCAGCTGTGGAATGTGGGCCCTTTTGGACGCCAAGGCGATCTATGACAAACACGTCTGCAGGAAGTGTAAGCAGCTAGAGGAATCCTGGATCGAGATTATTGATCTGGAAGCCTAAATGCAGGCACTGAGCAACATAAGGGAGGGGGAGAAACACCTGGATACTTTGTTCCAGAAGACAGCCACACCTCTTAGAAGAGGGTCATCTGTTTTGGTCAGCAATGAGGGGCAGGAGGACATGACTGTCAGTGAGGCAGGTAATGGGACCGAGCAGACAGTAGTGGAGGAGCCTCAAGCTTTGCAATTGTCAAACAGGTTTGAGGTGCTCAAAACCTGTGCGGATGAAAACAAAGTCTGCAAGGTGGATGAGCTGACTGGCCATGGCTCTGTGGTACAAGACGCTGTTCAAACAGGGGGAGAAAAAGGAATGTGGTGGTAGTATGAGACAGTATAGTGAGGGGGATTGACACTATTCTCTGTGGCAAAGAGCGAGAATCCAGATGGCTATGTTGCCTGCCCGGTGCGAGGGATCGGGACATTTGCTCAGGGCTGGTGAGGAACTTGCAGTGGGAGGGGGAGGATCCAGTTGTCGTTGTCCATGTAGGTGCCAATTAAATAGGTAGAACTAGGAAAGAAGTTCTGCAAAGTCAGTATGTGGAACTAGGTACCAAATTAAGAAGCTAAACCTCAAAAGTAATAATCTCTGGATTATTACCTGAGCCACGTGCAAATTGGCATAGGGAAAATAAGATTAGGGAGACGAATGAGTGACTCAAAGACTGGTGTGGGAGAATTGTGCTCTGTTTTGTGTGGCACAGGTATTAGTACCGGGGAAAGTAGGGGCTGCACTGTTGGGACGGTTTACACCTGAACCGTGCTGGGATGAGTATCCTAACAAATTGCATAACTAGGGAAGTAAAGAGGGCTTTAAACTAAACAAGAGAGGTAAGGGATCCAGCTTGGGTAGAGGTAGCATTTCAAGGTGTCGAGTCAAGACAGGAGAGCAAGATAGCAATATCAAAAATGAGGCAGAGAATGGCAGGAAAGGACGGAGAGAAAAAAATCTAAGAATACATCAACAGTCAAGACTAGATGTTACAAAGGTAACAAAAAGACAAAACTGAAGGCTCTCTACCTGAATGCACATAGCATTCATATCAAAGCAAATGAATAATTGGCCCACATTGAAGTAAATCAATATGATCTGATAGCAATTACGGAGACACGGCTACAGGACAACAAAGATTGGGTCCTTAATATTGAAGGGTACGTGACAATCAAGAAAAATAAGAAGCTAGGTAAAGGTGGAGGGGTAGCACCATTAATCAAAGAGGGCATTGGTGCAATAGTTAGAGATGACCTTGGTTCAGGAGGTCAGGATGTCGAATCAGTTTGGGTGGAGATGAGGAATAATAGGGGGGAAAGGTCATTAGGGACTGGTCTACAGGCCCTCTAACAGTAGCCACAGTGTTAGACAAAGTATTCAAGAGAAAATATTGTGTGCTTGTGACAAAGAGATAGCAATAATCATGGGTGATTTTAATCTATCCATAAACTGAAAAAATCAGATTGGCAGTAGTGGCCTGGATGAGGAGTTCTTAGAATGCTTTTGAGATAGTTTCTTAGAGCAGCATGTTCTGGAACCAACCAGAGAGCAGGTTATATTAGACTTAGTACTGTGTAACATGACAGGGTTAATTAATGACCTCAGAGTAAAGGCACCCCTAGGTAGCAGCGACCACAACATGATTGAATTTTACATCCAATTTGAAAGGGAGAACAGCAGGTCTAAGATTAGTATCTAAAACTTAAATAAGGGCAACTTTGTGGGGATGAAAGCTGAGGTAGCTGAAGTGAACTGGGAAACGAGGCTAGATAATAGATCAATAGAGAAGCAGTGGCAGACATTTGAGGAGATATTTCAGAGTATTCAGAATAAGTACATTCCTATTATAAAGAAAAATTCTAAGGGGAGGACTCACCATCCGTGTTTAACTAAAGATGTTAAGGAAAGCATCAAACTTAAGGAAAAAGCATGCAACTTTGCAAAGATGAGTGGCAGGACAGATGATTGGACAGAATATAAAGAACAGCAGAGAAAGAAAAAAAGAATAAAAAGAGTATGAAAGGAAGCTAGCTAGAAATGTAAAAACAGATAGCAAGAGTTTCTGCAGGTATTTAAAAAGGAAAAGAGTAAGTGAAGTGAGTGTTGTTCCTCAAAAGAATGACAGTGGGGAGTTAATAGCAGATAATAAGGAAATGGCGGAAGAGATGAACAAATATTTTGCTTCTGTAGAGGATACAAAAAACATTCCAGTAATATCTGCAAATCAGGAGGTGAATGGGAGAAAGGAACTTGGTGCAATTGAAACCAGTGGGCAAATGGTACTGAGCAAATTGATGGAGCTGCGGGCTGGCAAGTCTCCAGGTCCCAATGGACTACATCCTAGGGTCTTAAAAGTGGTGACTAATGAGGTAATTGAAATGCTGGTGTTAATTTTCCAAAATTTGCTAGATTCTGGAGAGGTTCCATCAGATTGGAAAGTAGCAAATATAACCCCTCTATTCCAGAAGGGAGGGCGGCAGAAAACAGGAAACTATAGGTTAGTTAGCTTGACGTCTGTCATGGGGAAGTTATTAGAATCGATCATTAAAGAGGTTATAGCTGGGCACTTAGAAGAGCAAAGGCAATAGGGAAGAGTCAGCATGGTTTTATGAAAGGAAAATCATGTTTAATCAATTTATTGGAGTTTTCTGAAGGAGTGACATGCGCAGTGGATAAAGGGGAGCCTGTAGACGTACTGTACTTGGATTTCCAGAAGGCATTTGATAAGGTACCACATCAAAGATTATTACGGAAAATAAAAGTGCATGGTATTGTGGGTAACATATTAGCATGGATAGAAGATTGGCTGGCTGGTACAAAGCAGAGAGTATGTATAAAGGGGTCCTTTTTCTGATTGGCAGGATGTGACGAATGATAGGGGTCTGTACTGGGACCTCAACTTTTTACAATTTACATCAATGACTAAGGTATGGGGAGTGAAGACATGCTAGCCAAATTTGCAGATGAGACAAAGATAGGTAGGAAAGTATGTTGTGAAGAGGACATGAGGAGTTTGCAGATGGATATAAATAGGTTGAGTGAGTGGGCAAAGATTTGGCAAATGGAGTTTAATGTGGAGAATTGTGAAATTGTTCACTTGGCAGGAAGAACAAAAAAGCATTATATTACTTAAATGGAGAACAGCCGCATAATTCTGAGGTGCAGAGGGATCTAGGTGTTCTAGTACATGAGTACTAGAACACCTAGTTAGTATGCAGGTACAGCAAGTAATTAAGAAGGCTAGTGGAATGCTTTATTTCAAGGGGGATTTAACATAAAAGTAAGGATGTTATGCTTCAGTTATACAGGGCATTGGTGAGACCACACCTCGAATACTGTGTGCAGCTTTGGTCTCCTTATTTAAGGAAGGATGTAAATGCATTGGAGACGGTTCAAAGGAGGTTTACTAGATTGATACCTGGAATGAGTGGGTTGTCTGATGAGGAAAGGTTGGACAGACTGGGCTTGTTTCCACTGGAGTTTAGAAGAGTGAGGGGTGATTTGATTGAAGTGTATAAGATCCTGAACAGCCTTGACAAGGTGAACGTGGAAAGGATGTTTCCTCTTGTGGGTGAGTCCAGAACTAGGGGGAAGTGTTTTAAAATTAAGGGTCACCCTTTTAGGACAGAGATGAGGAGAATTTTTTTCTCTCAGAGGGTTGTGCGACTTTGGAACTCTCTGCCTCAGAAGGTGGTGGAGGTGGGGCCATTGAATAATTTTAAGGCGGAGGTAGATAGATTCTTGTTAGGCAAGAGAATCAAAGGTTATCGGGGTTAGAGGGGAATGTGGAAATTGAAACACAAGAAGATCAGTCATGACCTTATTGAATGGCTCGAGGGGCCGAATGGCCTACTCCTGTTCATATTCCTTGCTTTCTTATGTTTTCATTATGGCCAAAACTTTTGGGAAAAATCATCATAATAACCTTGCCTTATTTATCTTGCCAGCTGTAAACATTTTCCCTGTCCCTTTGAAAATCAAACACTTATCCACTTATCTAGAAATGCAAATTTCATTCATAACATCTCTGCTGGGACCTCACCCTCTCACTCATCTCCATTTCAAATGCCCTTTTTGCACCTCATTTCTTTGAAAATGTAAATCTTGCAGTCTAATTAAATTACACACACAGACACACACACACATATAAAACATGGGGGGAATTTTCATGTCAAGGTGTGGGAGTGGGGGGCCTACACAGTGATGTGTAAAATGACGTGTGGTGATGTCGGCTGTGCGTCCCCATGTCACCGCACATCATTCAGATCTTTAGTTCGGTCGGCTCGCCGGAGGCGGTTGCACACCTGCCAAACTGTCAAAGGTCTGTTAAGGCCATTAAAAAGTCAATTAAACTAATTATCAATGCCGTCCGTTCAACCTTAAGGTTGGCGGCAGGCAAAGAGCCCAAGCGGCCTTCACATTTTTCAGGAAACCTCATCCACGGGTGGAATGAGGTTTTCTGAACGTTTAATAAAATCTATAAATAATTTATTCACATTTCATAAACATGGCCCAGCTCATGTGACACTGTCACATGAGGGGACATGGCTAAATAATTTTTACCTTTCTTTATTTAAATATTTCAACATGAACTTAATCTCCCTGAGCAGCTCCGTGCCTCAGGGAGATTTCTGCATGAGTGAAAGAGCACAGGCTCCGACTCTCCCTCCTCACCCCCGCCCACACAGGCAGCGCTGAGCGCTACCAACCGTGTGTCACATTGGGCGGGCCTTAATTGGCCCGCCCACGTAAAATGGCGGCACGAAACCGATCGTGGGCGGCGATCAGCTCCCAGCCCACCTGCGCCTGCTCCCAACCGACCCACCCGACAGAGAGAAAATTCTCCGCATAAATACCCCACAATAATATTAGGAAAAATATGACAGTCCCCAACACTATCCAATTCCTCATCATACAAACATACATACAAATATATGAACATACCAATTAGGATCAGGAGTAGGCCACTCGGCCCTTAAAGCCTGCTCCACCGTTCAACAAGATCATGGCTGATCTGATTGTAACCTCTTAACGATCCCCGATAATCATTCACCCCCTTATTTATCTATTTACCTCTGCCTTAAAAAATATTCAAAGGCCCTGAGTCCACTGCCTTTTGAGGAAGAGAGTTCCAAAGACTCACTACTCCCTGAGTGAAAAAAATATTCCTCACCTCTGTCTTAAATGGGCAGCCCCTTATTTTTAAACAGTGACCCCTAGTTCTAGATTCTCCCACAAGACAAAACATCTTCTCCACATCCACCATCTCAAACCCCTCAGAATCTTAAAGGTTTCAATCAAATCACCTCTTACACTTCTAAACTCCAGCGGATACAAGCCTAACCTGTCCAACTTTTCTACATAAGAGAACCCGCCCATTCCTAGTATTGTTTAGTAAACCTTCTCTGAATTGTATTCAATGTATTTACATCCTTCCTTAAATAAGTAGACTAATACTGTGCACAATACTCCGGGTGTGGCCTCACCAGTGTCCTATATAAGTGAAGCATAACCTCCCTACTTTTGTATTCAATTCCCCTTGGAGAGGAGAAGTCTGAGCTTAGCTTTCCAAATTACTTGCTGCACCTGCATACTAGCCTTTTGAAATTCATGCACTTGGACATCCAGATCCGCTGCATCTCAGAGCTCTGCAATCTCCCACCATTTAGATTCTATGCTTCTTTTGTATTCTTCCAGCCAAAATGAACAATTTCACATTTTTCCACATTATACTCCATTTGCTAGATCTTTACCCAATCTCTTGACCTATCTACTTTTCTTTGTAGGCTCTTTATGTCTTCTTCACAACTTATTTTCCTGCCTATCTTTGAGTCATTTAGAAACCAGACCATAGGTCCCTTCATCCAATTCATTGATATAAATTGTAAAATGTTGAGGCCCCAGCACTGATCCCTGTGGCACACCACTTGTGACATCCTGCCAACCAGAAAATCACGGAATTATTACGATGTAGAAGGAGGCCATTCAGCCCACCATGTCTGTGCCGGCTCTCTGAGCATTTCAACTTAGTGCCAAATCTCCTGCCTTTTCTCCGTAACCCTGCACATTGTTTCTATTTAGATAATCATCCAATGCCCTCTTGAATGCCTCAGTTGAACCTACTTCCACTACACTTCCAAGCAGTGCATTCCAAATCCTAACTACTCCCTTTGTGAAAAAGTTTTCTCTCACCTTGCATTTGCTTCTTTTGCAAAACACTTTAAAACTGTGGTTTTCGATCCATTTATGAGCGGGAACAGTTTCTCCCTATCTACTCTGTCCAGGCTCCTCATTATTTTAAAAACTTCTGTCAAGTCTCCTCTCAGGCTTCTCCTCTCCAAGGAAAACAGCCCCAACTTCTCCAATCTTTCCTCATAACTGAAGAGTCTCATCCCTGGAACCATTCTCATAAACCTCTTCTGCACTCTCTCTAATGCGTTCACATCCTTCCAATAGCGTAGCGCCCAGAACTGCACTCTAGCTGAGGTCTAATCAGTGTCTAACAGAAGTTCACCATAAACTGCCTGTTCTTGTACTCTAAACCCCTATTAATGAAGCCTAGAATACTCTATGGTTTAGAATCCATTCTCTCTACCTGCCCTGCCACCTTTAATGAATTATGTACATATACACCCAGGTCTCTCTACTCCTGCACACCCTTTAGAATAGTATCCTTTATTTTATACTGTCTCTCTATATTCTTTGTACCAAAGTGTATCACCCCACACTTCTCGGTATTGAACTTCATCTGCCACCTATCTGCCCACTCCACCAATGTGACAATGTCCTTTTGAAGTTCTACACTGTCCTTCTCACAGTTTACAATTCTCCCAAGTTTTGTGTTGTCCACAAACTTTGAAATTGTCCCCTGCACACCAAGATCTAAATTATCTATTTATATCAGGAAGAGCAAGGGTCCCAATAGCAACCCCTGGGAACTCCACTACAAACCTTCTTCCATCCCAAAAAATACCCATTGACCATTACTCTCTGTTTCTCATCCCTCAATCAATTTTGCATCCACGTTATTACTGCCCCTTTTATTCCATGACCTATAACTTTCCTTACAAGTTTGTTGTGTGGCACTGTATTAATGACTTTGAGAAGTCCATGTACACCACATCAATGGCCGTTAAGAAAGTAATTCATGTCATTAGCAATGCTGCCCATCCAACCTTAAGGTTGGCGGGCAGGCGAAAAGCCCAAGCAGCCTTCGCGTTTTAGGAAACCTCATCCACAAGCGGGATGAGGTTTCCTAAAGCTTTTATTAAATAAATATATAAATTTTCATACATATAAAAACATGTCCCACCTCATGTGACACAGTCACATGAGATGGGACATGTTTAATAAATTTTTAAACCTATTATTTAATTTTTTGAACATCGATTCAATCTCCCTGAGACAGCATGTGCGAAATAGTGCTAGCTCCGACTCTCCCTCCTCCCTCCCGCCTGCACAGATAGCACTGAGTGTTACTGGTCATGTCTTACACTGGTCGGGCCTCAAATGGCTGTAAAATTCAGGCCTAGAAGTTTCCCCACTGCCGAAGTTAAACTGACTGGTCTGTATTTGCTGGGCTTATCCTTACAACCTTTTTTGAACAATTCTCCAGTCCTCTGGCACCTCCCCCAAATCCAGGAAACATTGAAAGATTATTGCCTGTGCCTCTGCAATTTCCACTCTCACTTCCTTCAATATTCTTGGATGCATCACATCTGGTCCCTGTGCCTTAACAACTTTAAGTATTGACAACTTATCGAATGCCTCCTCCTTATCAATTTTAAACCTTTCTAGCGACTGAGTTTCCATGGCCTGGGCAGCTTCTCCCTCGTAGGTAAAGGCAGATGCAAAGTATTCATTTAACACCTCAGCCATGCCTCTTGCCTCTAAGTGTAAATACCCTTTTTGGTCCCTAATCGGCCCTACTCCTCCTTTTACCACCCTTTTACTATTGAAGTGCTTATAGAATATCTTGGGATTTTCTTTTATGTTAGCCACCAGTCTTTTTTCATAATCTCTCTTTGCTTCTCGTATTTGCTTTTTCACATCCCTTCTGAACCTTCTGTATTCAGCTTGGTTCTCAATTGTATTTGCTACCTGACACCTGTCGTAAGCACACTTTTTCTTCTTTAATTTAATTTCAATCTCCATTGTCATCCAGGGAGCTCTGGATTTGTTTGTCCTACCTTTCCTTTTGAGGGAACATACCTTGAATGTGCCCAAAGCATCTCCTCTTTGAAGGTAGCTGATTGTTCAGCTACTGTTTTTCCCGCCAACCTTTTGTTCCAGTCTATCCGGCCCAGCTCCGTTCTTGCCCCATTGAAGCCCGCTCTCCACCAGTCGATTATTCTTACTCTGGATTGACCAATGTCCTTTTCCACTGTCATCCTAAACCTTATGACACAATGATCACTGTCCCCTAAATGTCCCCTACTGTCACTTGATCTACTTGGCCCACCTCAATCCCAAGTACCAGGTCTAGCAGTGCCTCCTTTCTTGTTGGACTGGACACATACTACTGTAGAAAATTCTCCTGAACACAATCTAGGAATGCTTGTCCCTCACTGCCACTACCACTATCCATCCCAGTGTACATATGGGTAATTAAAGTCCCCATTATAACTACACTATGGTGTTTACACCTCTCTGTATTTTCCTTGCAGATTTGTTCCTCTATATCCTTCCCACTAGCTGCTGGTCTAAACATTACACCGAGCAATGTAATTGTACCCTTCTTATTCCTTAGTTGTAGCCAAATCGGTTCTGTCCTTGAATCCTCCGACACATCCTCTTTCTCCAGTACTTCAATACTCTCCTTAACCAAAAACGACACCCCTCCTCCTTTTTCCCCTTTCCTACCTTTTCTGAACACTTTGTAACCAGGAATATTTAACACCCAGATCAGCCCCTCCTTAAGTCAGATTTCCATTATTGCCATCATAATCCCACAAGGAAAACTGGGCCTGTAACTCCCCAATTTTATTAACTATACTCTGTGCATTCACATATGTGCAGTGTAACCCTGATTTAAAAACATAGAAACTAGGAGCGGGAGTGGGCCATTCAGCCCTTCAAGCCTCTGCCATTCAATATGATCATGGCTGATGCTCTATCTCAACGCCATATTCCTGCTTTTTATCCATACTCCTTGACGTCCCTAATACCCAAAAAACTATCAATTTCTTTCTTGAATATACTCAGTGACCCAGCCTCCACAGCCTTCTGTGGTAGAGAATTCCACAGGTTGACCACCCTCTGAGTGAAGAAAGTTTTCCTCATCTCAGTCCTAAATGGCCTGCCCCATATCCTGAGACTGTGGCCCCTGGTTCTAGACGCCCCAACCCAGCGAAACATCCTCTCTGCATCTAGTCTGTCTAGCCCTGTTAGAATTTTATACATTTCAATCAGAACCCCTCTCATTCTTCTAAACCCTAGTGAATACAGGCCCAGTCAAACCAATTTCTCCTCATACGACAGTCCTGCCATCCCCGGTATCAGTCTGGTGAACCTTCGCTGCACTCCCTCTATGGCAAGAATATCCTTTCTTAGGTAGGGAGACCTAAACTGCATGCAATACTCCAGGTGTGGTCTCACCAAGGCCCTGCAGTAAGAGATCCTTACTTCTGAACTCAAATCTTCTTACAATGAAGGCCAACATACCATTTACCTTTCCAATTGCTTGCTGCACCTGCCTATTTACTTTCATTGACTGGTGTACAACGACACCCATATCCCTTTGTACATCCATATTTCCCAATATATCACCATTTAAATAATACTCTGCCTTTCTGCTTTTCTCACCAAAGCATATAACTTCACATTTATCCATGTTATACTGCATCAGCCATGTGTTTGCCCACATACATAACTTGTCTAAATCGCCCAGAAGTCTCCTTCCATTCTCCTCACAACTCACAACCCTGCCCAGTTTTGTGTCATCAGCAAACTTAGAAATATTGCATTTGGTTTCCTCATCCAAGTCATTTATATATATCATGAATAATTGGGCCCAAGCATTGATCCCTGCGGTACACCACTAGCCACCGCCTGTCATCCGGTTTGTCAATTAATTCTCAATCCATGCCAGTATATTACCTCTGATCCCATGTGCTTTAATTTTGCTCACTAGCCTCTTATGTGGGACCTTATCAAAAGCCTTCTTGAAATCCAAATACACCACATCCACTGGCTCTCCTTTATCTATTCTACTAGTTACATCCTCAAAAAAACTCCAATAGATTAGTTAAGCATGATTTCCCTTTCACAAACCCATTTGTCTAATCCCATTAATGCTTTCCAAGTGTTCTGTTACCACAGATTTTATAATAGACTCCAGCATTTTGCCCGCCACTGATGTTGGGTTAACTCTCTGTAATTCTTTGTTTTTTCTCTCTCTCCTTTTTTAAATAGTGGAGTTACATTTGCCACCCTCCAATCTGTGGGAGCTGCTCCAGAGTCTATAGAATTTTGGAAGATGACCACCAATGCATCCAATATTTCCAGGGCTACTTCCTTTTGTAGCCTGGGATGTAGATTATCAGGCCCTGGGGATTTTTCAGCCTTTAACCCCATTAATTTCTCTGGCACCATTTTTTAAACTAATACTGATTTTCTTCAATTCCTCCCTCTCACTAGACCCTTGGTTCCCTAACCTTTCTGGGAAATTATTTGTGTCCTCTTTGGTGAACCGAAATATGTGTTCAACTCCTCTGCCATTTCTTTGTTCCCCATTATAATTTCCTCCGTTTCTAACTGTAAGGGACCTATATTTGTCTTTGCTAATCTTTTTCTCTTCACATACTTAGAGAAGCTTTTATAGTCAATTTTTATGTTCCCTGCAAGTTTACTCTCATACTCTATTTTCCCCTTAGATCAATCTTTTTGTCCACTTTTGCTGAATTCTAAACTGCTCCCAATCCTCAGGCTTGCTGCTTTTTCCGGCAATTTTATATGTCTCCTCTTTGGATCTAATATTATCCCTAATTTCTTTTGTAATACCTGGTTGAGCCACCGTTCCTGTTTTATTTTTGTACCAGACAGGAATGAATAATTGTTGTAATTCAAGCATACGTTACTTAAATATTAGCCATTGCCTATCCACCGTCAACCTTTTTAGTAAGGTTCCCCAATCCATCATTGCCAACTTGCGTCTCATACCCTCGTAGTTCCCTTTATTTAGATTCAGGACCCTAGTTTCGGATTCAACTTCTTCACTCTCCATCTTAATGAACAATTCTATCATTTTATGGTCGCTCTTCACCAAGGGACCCTGCACAACAAGATTGTTAATTAATCCTTTTTCATTGCACAATACCCAGTTTAGGATAGCCTGCTCTCCAGTTGGTTCTCAACGTATTGGTCTAAAAAACCATCATGTACACACTCCAGGAAATCCTCCTCCACAGTATTATCGCTAATTTGGTTTGTCCAATCTATTTTTGATTAAAGTCACCCATGATTACAGTTGTACCATTCTTGCATGTGTCTCTAATTTCCTGCTTAATGCCTTCCCTTATATCTCCGTTACTGTTTGAGGATGGCAGATTACTGTTTGGGGAACTATAGGCAACCCCCATCAACGTTTTCTGCCCCTTGGTGTTTCTTATCTCCACCCAAACAGATTCCACATCATGATTTTCTGAGCCAATATCCTTCCTCACTATTGCATTGATTTCCTCCTTTACTAACAGTGCTACCCAACCTCCTATTCCTACTTGACTGTCCTTCCTAAATACTGAATACCCCTGGATATTCAGCTCCATCCTTCGTCACCCTGCAGTCATGTTTCTGTAATTGCAACTATATCATAACCATTTATATCTATTTGTGCTGTTAATTCATCTACCTCATTGCAAATGCTCCGTACATTAAGATACAATGCCTTTAGACTTGTCTTTTTAACCTTGTTAGTCATTTTTTTTTTCATTCTTGGGATGTGGACATCACTGGCTAGTGACCAGCATTTATTGCCCATCCCTAATTGCCCTTGTTCAGAGGGCATTTAAGAGCCAACCAAATTTGCTGTGGGTCTGGAGTCACATGTAAGCCAGACCAGGTAAGGACTGCAGATTTCCTTCCCTAAAGGACATTAGTGAACCAGATGGGTTTTTACAACAATCAGCAATGGTTTCACGGCCATCATTAGACTTTTAATTCCAGATTTTTATTCAATTCAAAATGCGCCATCTGCCGTGGCGGGATTCAAACCCGGGTCACCAGACCCTTAGCCTGGGTCCCCAGACCCTTACCCTGGGTCCTCAGACCGTTACCCTGCCTCCCAAGACCCTTACCCTTACCTTTTACACTATGACCCCACTTGTTTCTCACCCTTGTTTTTTCTGCCTTCCACTTTTGCTTCTTTCTTTTCTGTCTTTTGTTTCTATCCTTGTTTCCCCCTCCTCTGTCTCCCTGCTCAGGTTCCCATCCCCCTGCTATTCTAGTTTAAACCCGCCCTGACCACACTAGCAAACACCCCCCCCCGAGGGCATTGGTCTCGGTCCTGCCCAGATGCAACCCGTCCTGTTTGTATTGGTCCCATCTTCACCAGAACCGGTCCCAATGTCCCGGGAATCTGAATCTCTCCCCTCTACACCATTTCTTCAGCGACATATTCATCCGATATATCCTATTATTTCTACTCTCGCTAGCATGTGGCCCTGGTAGTAATCCTGAGATTACTACCTTTGAGGTCATGCTTTTGAATTTATGTCCTAACTCCCTATATTCAGCTTGTAGGACCTCATTCCTTTGTTTAACCTACATTGTTGGTACCAATATGTACCATGACCACAGGCTGTTCACCCTCCCCCTTCAGAATGCCCTGCAGCCTCTCCGATTCATCCTTGACCCTGGCACCAGGGAGGCAACATACCATCCTGGAGTCTCTTTTGCAGCCGCAGAAATGCCTGTCTGTTCCCCTTACTATTGGATCCCCTATCACTATAGCCCTGCCACTCTTCTTCCTCCCCTCTTGTATAGCAGAGCCACCCGTGGTGCCATGGACTTGGTTCCTGCTGCTTTCCCCTGAGAAGCCGTCTCCCCCAACAGTATCCAAAACGGTATATCTGTTAGAGAGGGGGACAGCCACAGGGGACTCCTGCTTTCCTCTACTCTGCCTGGTGGTCACCCATCCTCTTTCTGCCTGTTCAGTCTTTACCTGCGGTGTGACCACCTCACTGAATGTGCTGTCCATGACAATCTCAGCATCACGGATGCTCCACAGTGAATCCTCCCACAGCTCCAGCTCTGAAATGCAGTTAGCCAGTAGCTGCAGCTGGACACACTTCCTGCACACATGGTTACTAGGGACATTGGAAGTGTCCATGACTTCCCACATAGCTCAGGAGGAGCATATCACGGGTGTGATCTTTGCTGCCATGACTTCCGTATAGATTAAGCTAGTTAGCTACTCCCTTTAAAGAATACTCACTATGCTAAGGGCCTTATTCCACTCCAAACATTCCCAATACAGTCCAAAGTCCTCACCTTATTTTGTTTAAACTAATGTACTGCAGCAGTTTAATTAATAGAAAATTAGAAGTAGAAGTACTCACCTGACCCTACCTACTAATCAGCTGCCTCCCCTGCATCGCATCACTTCCTGAATCGCGACATCACTTCAAACTCCACTGCCTGAAGGTCCTGAGGGTCTGCCTCTCCTCTCCGGGCTCAGCCTCTGTTTGTCGCGCCCTTTTATACCACTCTTGCTGACCCCTCCTTTCTGGTCTAAAACTCATCATCTTCCAACCCTAACAGCAACTTTTAGTTAATTGCTAAATTAAAGAAAGACCAGACTTTAGATAAAATTTAACCCTTAATTTAACCCTTAAACTCCCTCAGTCACCAATCTACAACTGAAGCTCTCTATTGCAGCCAAACACAGCTCTCCAATGCATTACTTGTTCCCTTACTCTGACTCCATCTATTAACTTACTATTCTCTATTTAAGTGCTATCTGCCTCTCCCAACATTCCCTGCACCCTGGTATTACTTTCTAACATTCTCTCCTGGTTCCCACACCCCTGCTGAGTTAGTTTAAACCCTCCCCAACAGCAATGGCAAAATGACCTGCAAGGAACTCAGTCCCTGCTCTGTTCAGATGCACCCCCTCTGGATTGTACAGGTGCCACCTCCCCCAGAGCCAGTCCCAGTATCCCAGGAATCTAAACCCCTCCCTCCTGCACAATCTTTCCAGCCACACATTCATCCATTTACTATCTTCCCATTCCAGTACTCACTGGCATGTGGCACTGGGAGTAATCTGGAGATTACTACTTTAGAGGTCCTGTTTGCTAATTTTCTACCTAGCTCCCTAAATTCCAATTGCAGGACCACACCCCCCTTCCTACCTATGTTGTTAGTACCAATGTGGATCATGACCTCCGGCTGTTCACCCTCCCCCACAAGAATGCCCTGCAGCTGCTCTGTGACATCCTTGACCCTGGCACCAGGGAGGCAACAAACCATCCTGGAGTCACGTTGACAGCCGCAAAAACGCCTGTCTGCTCCCCTAACAAGAGAATCCCCATCTGTACTGCCCTTCCGCTCTTCTTCCTCCCCTCTTGTACTGCTGGGCCACCCATAGTGCCACGGGCTTGGCTCTTGCTGCACTCCTCCAAGGATCCATCGCCCTCACCGATATCCAGAATGGTAAGTGGGCCTGGGGGCTCCTGCACTACCTGCTTGTTTCTTTTGGACTGCCTGGTGGTTGGCCATTCCCTACCTGCCTGCTTTCCCCTAACTCATGGTGTGACCATCTCTCTAAATGTGTTATCCACGTAGTTCACTGCCTCACGGATGCACCTCGGTGACTCCAGCCGCTGCTCAAGCTCTGAAACGCGGAGCTGAAGCTTGTGCAGCTGGTGACACTTCCTGTACATGGGCTTGTCTGGGTCACGAGAAGTGTCCACGTCTCCCCACATGCCGCAGGATGGGCATTCCTCTTGGCTGAGCTGTCCTGCCGTGGCTTATCCTTAGACTTTTAATTCGCTTAAACTTTTAAATCCTACTTAATAAACTTTACCAGAAAGTACAGTTCCTACTTTATTTTAAACCTTAGGAATAGAATAAACCTTAACCACTTACCAGGTACTCACCAAATAGCTAGCTCCCCCATCAACCAATCAAATTGCTCCTTCCCTATGATGTAACAATGTGCTTTTTTTTCACTCTCCTGGTTCCATCAGCTGACAGGTCCGTCTCTCCGACCACTCTTCTTGCAGGTGAATGATGTGGGCCCCACTCCCCGGCCTTTGTTTATTCTCTCCCCGCTCCGTGTATCTCCCACAGATCCGTCTCTCTGACCACTCTTCTCGCAGGTGAATGATGTGGGCCGCACTCCCCGGGTTGTGTTTATTCTCTCCCTGCTCCGTGTATCTCCCACAGGTCCGTCTCTCCGACCGCTCTTCTCGCAGGTGAATGATGTGGGCCGCACTCCCCGGGCTGTGTTTATTCTCTTCCTGCTCCGTGTATCTCCCACAGGTCTGTCTCTCTGACCACTCTTCTCGCAGGTGAATGATGTGGGCCGTACTCCCCGGGCTGTGTTTATTCTCTCCCCGCTCCGTGTATCTCCCACAGGTCCGTCTCTCCGACCACTCTTCTCGCAGGTGAATGATGTGGGCCGCACTCCCCGGGCTGTGTTTATTCTCTCCCCGCTCCATGTATCTCCCACAGGTCCGTCTCTCTGACCACTCTTCTCGCAGGTGAATGATGTGGGCCGTACTCCCCGGGCTGTGTTTATTCTCTCCCCGCTCCATGTATCTCCCACAGGTCCCTCTCTCCGACCACTCTTCTCGCAGGTGGTGAAAAAGACCAATTTTTTGCCTACTCTCTGTTTCCTGTTATCTCGCCAATCCTCTATCCATGCCAATTGTTGCCCCCTCCACTGTGAGGTTTTATTTTCCGCAATAACATTTGATGTGGCACCTTATCAAATGCCTTCTGTAAATCTAAGTACAGTACATCCACTGGTTCCCCTTCATCCACTGTACATATAATTCCTTAAAAGAACTTCAGTAAGTTGGTTAAACATGATTTTCCTTTCACAAAACCAAGTTGACTCTGCCTGATTACCTTGAATTTTTCTAAGTGCCCTGTTATATCATCTTTAATAATAGCTTCTAACAGTTTCCCTATGACAGATGTTAAGCTAACTGGCCTGTGGTTTCCTGCTTTCAGTCTCCCTCCATTTTTGAATAGAAGAGTTAGATTTGTTATTTTGCAATCTGCAATCTAATGGAACATTCTAGATTTTAGGGAATTTTGGAAAATTAAAACCAATGCATCAACTATCTCACTAACCATTTCTTTTCAGACCCTGGGATGAGGTCCATCCAGATCCAGGGATTTGTCAACTTTGACTTGCAGCTCCAACAATTTTCTAAGTACCACTTCCTGATTTGCAGCTATTTCTGGCATGTTACTTGTATCCTCTATAGTGAAGTCCGATGCAAAATACCTGTTCAATTCATCTGCCATCTCCTTATTTTCCATTATTAATTCCTCAGATTCGCTTTCTATGGGACCAATGTTCACTTTGTTAACTCTTTGCCTCCCCTACCTCAACTCTCCTGCTTTTGTTACCTTATTTCAACACACGGCTGGTCAGCCTCTCACATTCCCCCCTCCATAAACTCCAGATCATCCAAAGCTCTGCTGCTCACCTCCTAATTCACATCAATTGCTGTTCACCCGTTACCCCTGCGCTTGCTGGCCTATATTGGCTCTTGGTTAAACAACACCTCATTTTTAAACTACTCATCATCGTTTTCAAGACCTCCATGGCCTTGACACTCACCACCTCTGCAATCTCCTCCAGCCCTACAATCCTCTGAGATATCTGGATTCCTCAAAATCCAACCTCTCGAACATCTTTGGTTTTAATTGGTCCACTATTGGTGGCCATGCATTCAGCTGCCTCGACCCTAAGCTCTGGAATTCCCTTCACATTCCTCTCCATCTCATTACCTCACCTTCCTACTTTAAGACACTCTTCAAACCTGACCTCACAACCAAGCTTTTAGACGCCTACCCGATGTGGCTCGGTGTCATATTTTATTTTATAATAAGCGAAGGTTATAATATGTGAAACACCTTGGTAAATGTGCTATAAAAATGCAAGTTGTTGTTATTGTTCTCATGATCAATCTTTTCTTCTTTCTATTTCAGGCTTTCTGTTTCTCTGTAACCCAAATTCTCACGTAATCCATTCCCTGCTGACAGGGGGACAGGCTGGAGAGGAGGCGCATATGACATGGATCAATTAGGAGTTATGATTCTGTAGAATTTTAGTAATACTCCCACTTTCTCTCTGATAGATTCAAGGTCTGCTGTAGATATTTGTTATACAGCTACAAACGATAAAGGAAATGAATTTGGGCACTGTGGCAAGGATCAAAATGGTCAATACATAAAGTGCCTTCCTCAGTAAGTTTTGTTGAAAAATCCAGCTTGTTTAGTATTGCCAGCACTAATGCAGGCATTTTATACTGAGTGTAAGTGAAAAGATTGTGTTGTTTTATTTAATTAAGAATTAATAATCGTGTAATGGAGTTTCATAGAGAAATCAGAGATATTTGGCCACAACATCAAAGCAAATTGAACATAAAACATGAGGTCTTCACTAATGGCTCATTGATAATGTTGACTTAACATAGCTGTTCTTATGGATGTCTGGGAAATCGTATTCATCTGTGTGTATCTAATTGTCTGTGTGAGTGTGTATGTTTGCATGATTGTCTCTTCGTGTCTGCTTGATTGTATGGGTATGTTCATATGTATTCGTTCACTCGATATGAGCTTCACTGACAAGGCCAACATTTATTGCCCAACACTAATTGCCTTTTGAGAAGGTGGTGGTGAGCTGCCTTCTTGAACTACTGCAGTCCATGTGGTGTAGGCACAACCACAGTGCTGTTAGGGAGGGAGTTCCAGGATTTTGACCCAGTAAGTATGAAAGAATGGTGAAATAATTCCAGTCAGGATAGGGTGTGCCTTAACTGGCATTTGCAGGCAGTAGTATTGCTATGTGTCTGCTGCCCTTGTCCTCTTAGGGTGATAGAGATTGTGGGTTTTGATGGTGCTGTGGTGCATCTTATAGATGCTGATACTATGTGCTGGTGATGAAGGGAGTGAACGTTTAAGGGGGTAGTTGGGATGCAAATCAACTGGGCTGATTTATCCTGGATGGTGTCAAGCTTCTTGAGTGCTGTTAGAGCTGCACTCATCCAGGCAATTGGCAGTATTCCATCACACTCCTGATGTGTGCCTTGTAGATGGTAGACAGGCTTTGGGGAGATAGAAGGAAGGTCATTGAAGAAGCAGCTGAATATGGTTGAGTCTCAGACATTAACTTGAAGACCTCCCCTAGTGATGTCCTCAGATTGAGATGAGTGACTGGCAACAATGCCAGCCATCTTCCTATGTGCCAAGTATGACTTCAACCCTTGGAGAGTTTTCCCCCTAATTCCCTCTGACTTCAATTTTGTTAGGTCTCCATGATGTCACACTCGGTCTAATAGTGCCTTGATGTCAAGGATAGTCACTCTCACCTCACATTATCTTTCTTGTCCATGTTAGACTAAGGTTGTAATGAAGACTGGAACAGAGTAATCATGGCTGATCCCAAACTGGGCATTGTTGAGTCAGTGACACTTGATAACACTGTCAATGACACCATCCATCACTTTGCAGATGATTAGGAGTAGACTGATGAATTTCACAACAACCAACAGAAAGAACCAAAGGATTAGATTTTACTTGAGATTTTCACTGAAACAAACTGAAATCAACATAGCTCAAACATAAAGGATGGACAACTAATATATCAAATGAAAGAAAAGGTACATTTATACTAACTAGCTAAAGCAACTGAAATATGTCTTTCCAAACCCTTTTGCTGTACGCTAGGTTTCTAACAGGTACAGTCCCAAAGTCACCCCCAGCTCTCCAGCAGAGGTTCACTTCTCCCCACCACGCCAGGTTAAAACGTTCAGTATCCTTTGACAATCGTTTTGACGATTGCCCTAGTTTTCCTGATATGATGATCTTGAGCGAGGCACACCTTGACAACTCTCTGTTCCTTAAACCTTCAGGAGCCTGTATGTTCTGTTCCCTTTCTTTGGAACAGAAACTGAACTCTTAAAAGCATCCTACTTGGTCATTAACACAAAACAGCTCTTCCTGCTACTCCACAGCAGTAGTATCTTTGTTCCTGTGTCTCAGCTGCAGCTCTCCTTTTTCTCTGAGATACTGTGAAAGATATTAAAACTGTCACTTGACACCTCAGTGGGTTTCTGTTTGAGTTTATTTCTGCATGCCAACCAGATCACATGGCATTTCTCTGAACTAGCTATTTAAAAGGGACATTTTAAAACATAATCATCTTGTAAAGTTCATCCCTATGGCGGAGATGATTATCTAAATCATAGGGCCGATAGAGCCCATAGCATCGTGTATTATTGGCAACATTATGGATATTGGGAAGTTCCTGCCTTATGCTCCTTCTGAACTCCCAGCTTATTCTCATCCTGCTATCTGACATGAAGAGAAAGCTGATGAATGCTATGACCACAGACCTTCTGCCTTCTGTAGTATACAGATGAGATATGCTAATATATAACATAGATGATGATGTATCCCTAACATCAGTCAATCATGTGTTAGACTCTCAAGAGAGAGAGGTTGGAACACCATGCCTAGGAGCAACATGCCTGCTCTGTAACTTTTTTAGATGTAGTACTAATAAGCAAGTGTTAAGCAAGCACCAAAGTATGACTGCAGTCTGTCCAGTAACCATGTACCACACCTAGAGCCAACAGATATGAAGGACTATCTTACAACACCTTTCACTTTGTTTCTATCTCTGCCCCACCCTTTTCCTCGCACCAATCTTCCCCTTCTGATTTCTTACTTTGAGATACCTCAAAACTGTTGCCTTCCCAGCCACAGCAGCTCAGTAAGGATGGAAGAGTGCAACAGCACAGAACTGATGAAGAAGCCCCATCCCTTGATCTAACACTTGCAGTCACAGGCTCAGATACTGACACTACACATAGCTTGTAGAATACTCTAGAATTGGGATCAGCAGGAGATGAGTCATTTAGGCATGAGTGGGGTGCAGCCAGGTCAGGGTGAAAGAATGATTTTGCTGCTCCACAGAGAGTGTGATCACATCCTGCTGCACAGGACTCACACGAGGATGAATGGGGCAGCAGACAGGAGAATGCAAATGGGCATGGAGACTGAGATGCTGGGTGCATTGGCTGGCATGCCAGACAGGCTGGTGCTGTCAAGGAACATGGAAGATTCTGGCTCCAAGTTGGCAAGGGCTATCACACAGATCATACCCTCTCTGCCATTCTCCTATCATATTACAGATCCAGGGGCACCGTCACTTCTGTCCCAATATCTGTTGAAAGCTTTTTATGGATTGGTCATCAAATCCTCTGCCCTCCCTTCAAGGTTGTAATAACAATCACAATTGCTATTCTTGTGAATCGGCCCTGATGAGTGTAAGACAAAAAACTTCAACAGCACGTCTCTTTTTTCAGTAATCACACTCCAGAAAATCCAGGAACTCACCACTAACACACCTCCAAAATCACAACAGTAGTTCTAGAGGCTTTTGAATAGCAGTAATGATCTCACATGTAATTTTGGGTGTCTTGCCCTTTAAATAACTCGAGTGCTAAGCCCTTCTTGTAGCTCAGTGCTTGCTGTTTGCAGAGTGACATGTAAATGTGTGGCCTGTATCACGTGTTCCAGATTAGGTATCCTGGTTTGCAGTCAGTTGGGTTGTGTGATGTCAGGATCGCGTTCCTTTACATGCTTCTGGTGCATGCTGGGGATGCCTGTGCTGGCACCCTCCCCAGGAGGTCCGGCGAATGGGACACATCAAAAGCTAACCATGTAGAAATATGATATTGTGGTGATCACAGAGACCTGACTTAAGGAATTGCAGGACTGAGAATTAAATATCCCTGGATGCAAGGTCTTCAAGAAAGATAAGAAAAGCAGCAAAGTATGAGGGATTAAGGAGAGCATTGCAGAGCTGCAGAGAAACAATGTCCTAGAAGGGTCAAAAATAGAATCTATTTGGCTAGTGCTAATGAACAAAAAAGATGCAATTACATTGCTTGGTGTAATCCATAGGTCGCCAACTAGTGAGAAAGATATAGAGCAATAAATTTACAAGAAATGACATCAAAGTGCAAGAATTATAGAATAATACTGAAAAGCAACACATGTTGCTGAAATAAAAGCAAAAAACTGCGGATGCAGGAAATCCAAAACAAAAACAAAAATACCTGGAAAAACTCAGCAGGTCTGGCAGCATCTGCGGAGAGGAACACAATTAACGTTTCGAGTCTGAATGACCCTTCAACAGAACTAAGTAAAAATAGAAGAGAGGTGGTTTAAGGGGGGGGTGGGACAATTAGTGCTGGATAGAGGGCCAGTGATAGGTGGAGATAACCAAAAGATATCACAGACAAAGGGACAGTGAGGTGTTGAAGGTGGTGATATTATCTAAGGAATGTGCTAATTAAGGGTAGAAAGCACGATGAGCAAGGTACAGATAGACCTAGTGGGGGTGGGGTGGGATGAAGGAATCAAAAAAGGCTAAAAGGTAGAGAAGCTCAACGCAAACTGGAGGAACAGCACCTCATCTTCCGACTAGGCACTTTACACCCTTCCAGACTGAATATTGAGTTCAACAATTTTAGATCATGAACTCTCTCCTCCATCCCCACCCTCTTTCCGATCCCCCCACTTTTTTTTCCAATAATTTATATAGATTTTTCTTTTCCCACCTATTTCCATTATTTTTAAATGTATTTCCATCCATTGTTTTATCTCTATCTTTTAGCCTTTTTCGATTCCTTCCCCCCACCCCACCCCCACTAGGTCTATCTGTACCTTGCTTGTCCTGCTTTCTACCCTTAATTAGCACATTCCTTAGATAATATCACCACCTTCAACACCTCTTTGTCCTTTTGTCCGTGACATCTTTTGGTTATCTCCACCTATCACTGGCCCTCTATCCAGCTCTACCTGTCCCATCCCCCTTAAACCAGCTTATATTTCACCTCTCTTCTATTTTTACTTAGTTCTGTTGAAGGGTCATTCAGACTCGAAACGTTAACTGTGTTCCTCTCCGCAGATGCTGCCAGACCTGCTGAGTTTTTCCAGGTATTTTTGTTTTTGTTTTACATGTTGCTGAAGGTTTTCATCTTGCACTTATTAGGACAAACACAGGAATGACAAATTTAAATGATCAGAACAAGGATGTTCCCAGCATCACAGATGCCAGTCTTCAGGCAAATCAATTCACTCCAAGCGATACCAAGAACAGCTGAAGGCACTGGACACTGCAAAGGTTATGGGCCCTGACCATATTTCAACAAAAGTACTAAACACTTGTGCCAAGCTGTTCCAGTACAGCTACAACACTGGCATCCACCCGGCTATGTGGAAAATTGCCCAGATATGTCCTGTACACAAAAAGCAGGACAAATCCAAACTGGCCAATTACCGCCCTATCAGTTAATTCTCCGTCATCAGGAAAGTAATGAAAGGTCTCATCAACAGTGCTATCAAGCGGCACTTGCTTAGAAATAACCTGCACACTGATGCTCAGTTTGGGTTCCGCGAGGGCCACTCAGCTTCTGACCTCATTGCAGTTTTGTTTTAAACATGGACAAAAGAACTGACCAGAAACTGAACTGGACTAGTCATATAAATACTGTGGCTACAAGAGCAGATCAGAGGCTAGGAATCATGCGATCAGTAACTCGCCCCCCAACTCTCCAAAGCCTGTCCACCATCTACAAGGCACAAGTCAGGAGTGTGATGGAATAATCCCCACTTGCGTGGATGAGTGCAGCTCCCACAACACTCAAGATGCTTGACACCGTCCAGGACAAAGCAGCCGCTTGATCGGCACCACATCCACAAACATTTACTCCCTCCACCACCGACGCACAGTAGTAGCAGTGTGTGTACCATCTACAAGATGCACAGCAGGAATTCACCAAGGCTGCTTATGCAGCAACTTCCAAACTCACGACCACTACCATCGAGAAGGACAAAAGCAGCAGAAGATGGGAACACCACCACCTGGAAGTTCCCCTCCAAGTCACTCACCATCCTGACCTGGAAATATATCCCCGTTCCTTCACTGTCGCTGGGTCAAAATCCTGGAACACACTCCCTAACAGCACTGTGGGTGTACCTACACCACATGGACTGCAGCGGTTCTCAAGGGCAACTAGGGATTGGGCAATAAGTGCTGGCTCATCCAGCGAAACCCACATCCCGTGAGTGAATAAAAGAAAACGTTAGTCCCCTCAATCTCCTTCGCTCCAATGAGAACAACCTCAGTTTTATCCAAACTAATCTTGTAACTAAAATCGAACATCCCAAGAATCATTCTGGTAAATCTCTTCTTCACCCTCTCAAGGATCCTCAAAACCTTTTAAACTCTCAGTGCCTGTGGGATAAACATCTCCTAGAACATTCAATCCAGGAAACCACCATTCCTCCCGATTCTCTACAGTGACCCTCAGGAAAAAGAAGTTTGATCTGAAGCAGCTGGAAGCACTTCCGACACTAATAGTCCCATAAGACACATGACGTGTTCTGAAATAACACAGGACTAGGAAATTGCAAGTGACAGGTCTCATCTATCCATCCATCATCAAAAAGATCTCTAGCTTTTAGAAGCTGGTTAGCACATTATATAAACCATTAGTTTTTATTAATGTCTCCAGATCTGCTTTGTGCTAATAATCTCATTTTTAATAATTTAAAGTAATTTAATATTATACATACCCCACTTGTGCTTAAGATGCTTGAGATTTTTTAAACTTGTTCCCAGATATTCATGTTTACTGCCGCTGCCTCCTGCTGACTGCCACAGGCTCAAACTCACTGCCTCGAGCTGACTGCTACAGGCTCAAGCTCACTGCCTCCTGCTGACTGCCACACGCTCAAACTCACTGCCTCCTGCTGACTGCTACACGCTCAAACTCACTGCCTCCTGCTGACTGCTACAAGCTCAAACTCACTGCCTCCTGCTGAATGCCACATGCTCAAACTCACTGCCTCCTGCTGAATGCTACACGCTCAAACTCACTGTCTCCTGCTGACTGCTACAAGCTCAAACTCACTGCCTCCTGCTGACTGCTACACGCTAAAACTCACTGCCTCCTGCTGACTGCTACACACTCAAACTCACTGCCTCCTGCTGACTGCTACACACTCAAACTCACTGCCTCCTGCTGACTGCTACACACTAAAACTCACTGCCTCCTGCTGACTGCTACACACTCAAACTCACTGCCTCCTGCTGAACGCCACACGCTCAAACTCACTGCCTCCTACTGACTGCTACACACTCAAACTCAATGCCACCTGCTGACTGCTACACACTCAAACTCACTGCCTCCTGCTGACTGCTAAACACTCAAACTCACTGCCTCCTGCTGAACGCCACACGCTCAAACTCACTGCTTCCTACTGACTGCTACACACTCAAACTCACTGCCACCTGCTGACTGCCACACGCTCAAACTCACGGCCTCCTGCTGAATGCTACAAGCTCAAAGTCACTGCCTCCTGCTGACTGCTACACGCTCAAACTCACGGCCTCCTGCTGACTGCCACACGCTCAAACTCACTGCCTCCTGCTGACTGCTACACGATCAAACTCACTGCCTCCTGCTGACTGCTACACGATCAAACTCACTACCTCCTGCTGACTGCTACACGATAAAACTCACTGCCTCCTGCTGAATGCCACACGCTGAAACTCTCAGCCTCCTGCTGACTGCTACAAGCTCAAACTCACTGCCTCCAGCAGACTGCTACACGCTCAAACTCTCTGCCTCCTCCTGACTGCCACACGCTCAAACTCACTGCCTCCTGCTGACTGCTACACGCTCAAACTCACTGCCTCCTGCTGAATGCCACACGCTAAAAACTCACTGCCTCCTGCTGAATGCTACACGCTCAAACTCACTGCCTCCTGCTGACTGCTACATGCTCAAACTCACTGCCTCCTGCTGACTGCTACACGCTCAAACTCACTGCCTCCTGCTGACTGCTACACGCTCAAACTCACTGTCTCCTGCTGAATGCCACACGCTCAAACTCACTGCCTCCCGCTGAATGCTACACGCTCAAACTCACTGCCACCTGCTGACTGCCACACGCTCAAACTCACTGTCTCCTGCTGAATGCCACACGCTAAAAACTCACTGCCTCCTGCTGACTGCTAAACGCTCAAACTCACTGCCTTCTGCTGAATACCACACGCTCAAACTCACTGCCTCTGGCTGAATGCCACACGCTCAAACTCACTGCCTCCTGCTGACTGCTACACGCTCAAACTCACTGCCTCCTGCTGAATGCCACACGCTCAAACTCACTGCCTCCTGCTGAATGCCACACGCTCAAACTCACTGCCTCCTGCTGACTGCCACACGCTCAAACTCACGGCCTCCTGCTGAATGCTACACGCTCAAACTCACTGCCTCCTGCTGACTGCTACACGCTCAAACTCACTGCCTCCTGCTGAATGCCACACGCTCAAACTCACTGCCTCCTGCTGACTGCTACACGCTCAAACTCACTGCCTCCTGCTGAATGCCACACGCTCAAACTCACTGCCTCCTGCTGACTGCTACACGTTCAAACTCACGGCCTCCTGCTGAATGCTACACGCTCAAACTCACTGCCTCCTGCTGACTGCTACACGCTCAAACTCACTGCCTCCAGCTGAATGCTACACGCTCAAACTCACTGCCTCCTGCTGACTGCCACACGCTCAAACTCACGGCCTCCTGCTGAATGCTACAAGGTCAAAGTCACTGCCTCCTGCTGAATGCTACACGCTCAAACTCACTGCCTCCTGCTGAATGCTACACGCTCAAACTCACTGCCTCCTGCTGACTGCTACACGCTCAAACTCACTGCCTCCTGCTGAATGCCACACGCTCAAACTCACTGCCTCCTGCTGAATGCTACACGCTCAAACTCACTGCCTCCTGCTGACTGCCACACGCTCAAACTCACTGCCTCCTGCTGAATGCTACACGCTCAAACTCACTGCCTCCTGCTGACTGCTACACACTCAAACTCACTGCTTCCTGCTGAATGCCACACGCTCAAACTCACTGCTTCCTGCTGAATGCCACACGCTCAAACTCACTGCCTCCTGCTGACTGCTACACGCTCAAACTCACTGCTTCCTGCTGAATGCCACACGCTCAAACTCACTGCCTCCTGCTGAATGCCACACGCTGAAACTCACTGCCTCCTGCTGAATGCTACACACTCAAACTCACTGCCTCCTGCTGACTGCTACACGCTCAAACTCACTGCCTCCTGCTGACTGCCACACGCTCAAACTCACTGCCTCCTGCTGAATGTTACACGCTCAAACTCTCTGCCTCCTGCTGACTGCTACACATTCAAACTCACTGCCTCCTGCTGAATGTTACACGCTCAAACTCACTGCCTCCTGCTGACTGCTACACACTCAAACTCACTGCCTCCTGCTGACTGCTACACATTCAAACTCACTGCCTCCTGCTGAATGTTACACGCTCAAACTCACTGCCTCCTGCTGACTGCTACACACTCAAACTCACTGCCTCCGGCTGACTGCTACACACTCAAACTCACTGCCTCCTGCTGACTGCTACACACTCAAACTCACTGCCTCCTGCTGAACGCCACACGCTCAAACTCACTGCCTCCTACTGACTGCTACACACTCAAACTCACTGCCTCCTGCTGACTGCTACACACTCAAACTCACTGCCTCCTGCTGACTGCTACACACTCAAACTCACTGCCTCCTGCTGAACGCCACACGCTCAAACTCACTGCCTCCTACTGACTGCTACACACTCAAACTCACTGCCTCCTGCTGACTGCTACACGCTCAAACTCACTGCCACCTGCTGACTGCCACACGCTCAAACTCACTGCCTCCTGCTGACTGCCACAAGCTCAAAGTCACTGCCTCCTGCTGACTGCTACAAGCTCAAAGTCACTGCCTCCTGCTGACTGCTACACGCTCAAACTCACTGCCTCCTGCTGACTGCTACACGATCAAACTCACTGCCTCCTGCTGAATGCCACACGCTGAAACTCTCAGCCTCCTGCTGACTGCTACAAGCTCAAACTCACTGCCTCCAGCAGACTGCTACATGCTCAAACTCACTGCCCCCTGCTAAATGCCACACGCTCAAACTCTCTGCCTCCTCCTGACTGCCACACGCTCAAACTCACTGCCTCCTGCTGAATGCTACACGCTCAAACTCACTGCCTCCTCCTGAATGCTACACGCTCAAACTCACTGCCTCCTGCTGACTGCTAAACGCACAAACTCACTGCCTCCTGCTGACTGCTACACGCTCAAACTCACTGCCTCCCGCTGACTGCTAGACGCTCAAACTCACTGGCTCCAGATAAATGCTACACGCTCAAACTGACTACCTCCTGCTGACTGCTAGAAGCTCAAACTCACTGCCCCCTGCTAAATGCCACACGCTCAAACTCACTGCCCCCTGCTAAATGCTACACGCTCAAACTCACTGCCTCCTGCTGAATACTACACGCTCAAGCTCACTGCATCCTGCTGACTGCTAAACGCTCAAACTCACATCCTCATGCTGAATGCTACACGCTCAAACTCACTGCCTCCTGCTGACTGCTACACACTCAAACTCACTGCTTCCTACTGACTGCTACACGCTCAAACTCACTGTCTCCTGCTGAATGCTACACGCTCAAACTCACTGCTTCCGGCTGAATGTTACACGCTCAAACTCACTGCCACCTGCTGACTGCCACACGCTCAAACTCACTGCCTCCTGCTGACTGCCACACGCTCAAACTCACGGCCTCCTGCTGAATGCTACACGCTCAAGCTCACTGCCACCTGCTGAATGCTACACGCTCAAACTCACTGCCTCCTGCTGACTGCCACACGCTCAAACTCACTGCCTCCTGCTGAATGCTACACGCTCAAACTCACTGCCTCCTGCTGACTGCCACACGCTCAAACTCACTGCCTCCTGCTGAATGCTACACGCTCAAACTCACTGCCTCCTGCTGACTGCCACACGCTCAAACTCACTGCCTCCTGCTGAATGCTACACGCTCAAAATCACTGCCACCTGCTGAATGCTACACGCTCAAACTCACTGCCTCCTGCTGATCGCTACACGCTCAAACTCACTGCCTCCTGGTGAATGCCACACACTCAAACTCACTACCTCCTGCTGAATGCTACACGCTCAAACTCACTGCCTCCTGCAGAATGCTACACGCTCAAACTCACTGCCTCCTGCTGACTGCTACACGCTCAAACTCACTGCCTCCTGCTGACTGCTACACGCTCAAACTCACTGCCTCCTGCTGACTGCTAGACGATCAAACTCACTGCCTCCTGCTGACTGCCACACGATCAAACTCACTGCCTCCTGCTGACTGCTACACGATCAAACTCACTGCCTCCTCCTGAATGCTACACACTCAAACTCACTGCCTCCTCCTGAATGCTAAACGCTCAAACTCACATCCTCGTGCTGACTGCTACACACTCAAACTCACTTCCTCCTGCTGAATGCTACACGCTCAAACTCACTTCCTCCTGCTGACTGCTACACGCTCAAACTCACTGCCTCCTGCTGAATGCCACACGCTCAAACTCACTGCCTCCTGCTGACTGCCACACGCTCAAACTCACTGCCTCCTGCTGAATGCTACACGCTCAAACTCACTGCCTCCTGCTGAATGCTACACGCTCAAACTCACTGCCTCCTGCTGACTGCTACACACTCAAACTCACTGCCTCCTGCTGAATGCCACACGCTCAAACTCACTGCCTCCTGCTGACTGCTACACGCTCAAACTCTCTGCCTCCTGCTGACTGCTACACGCTCAAACTCACTGCCTCCAGCTGAATGCTACACGCTCAAACTCACTGCCTCCAGCTGAATGCTACACGCTCAAACTCACTGCCTCCAGCTGAATGCTACACGCTCAAACTCACTGCCTCCTGCTGACTGCTACACGCTCAAACTCACTGCCTCCTGCTGACTGCTACACGCTCAAACTCACTGCCTCCTGCTGACTGCCACACGCTCAAACTCACTGCCTCCTGCTGACTGCCACACGCTCAAACTCACTGCCTCCTGCTGACTGCTACACGCTCAAACTCACTGCCTCCTGCTGACTGCTACACGCTCAAACTCTCTGCCACCTGCTGAATGCCACACGCTCAAACTCACTGCCTCCTGCTGAATGCTACACACTCAAACTCACTGCCTCCTGCTGACTGCTACACACTCAAACTCACTGCCTCCTGCTGAATGCTACACGCTCAAACTCACTGCCTCCTGCTGACTGCTACACACTCAAACTCACTGCCTCCTGCTGACTGCTACACACTCAAACTCACTGCCTCCTGCTGAATGCTACACGCTCAAACTCACTGCCTCCTGGTGAATGCCACACGCTCAAACTCACTGCCTCCTGGTGAATGCTACACGCTGAAACTCACTGCCACCTGCTGACTGCTACACGCTCAAACTCACTGCCTCCTGGTGAATGCCACACGCTCAAACTCACTGCCTCCTGGTGAATGCCACACGCTCAAACTCTCTGCCACCTGCTGAATGCCACACGCTCAAACTCACTGCCTCCTGGTGAATGCCACACACTCAAACTCACTGCCTCCTGCTGACTGCAACACGCTCAAACTCACTGCCTCCTGCTGAATGCTACACGCTCAAACTCACTGCCTCCTGGTGAATGCCACACGCTCAAACTCACTGCCTCCTGCTGAATGCTACACGCTCAAACTCACTGCCTCCTGGTGAATGCCACACACTCAAACTCACTGCCTCCTGCTGACTGCAACACGCTCAAACTCACTGCCTCCTGCTGACTGCAACACGCTCAAACTCACTGCCTCCTGCTGACTGGAACAAGCTAAAACTCACTGCCTCCTGCTGAATGCTACACGCTCAAACTCACTGCCTCCTGCTGACTGCTACACGCTCAAACTCACTGCCTCCTGCTGACTGCTACACGCTCAAACTCACTGCCTCCTGCTGAATGCTACACACTCAAACTCACTGCCTCCTGCTGACTGCTACACGCTCAAACTCACTGCCTCCTGCTGACTGCTACACGCTCAAACTCACTGCCTCCTGCTGAATGCTACACGCTCAAACTCACTGCCTCCTGCTGACTGCTACACGCTCAAACTCACTGCCTCCTGCTGACTGCTACACGCTCAAACTCACTGACTCCTGCTGAATCCGCACGCTCAAACTCACTGCCTCCTGCTGACTGCTACACGATCAAACTCACTGCCTCCTGCTAACTGCTACACGCTCAAACTCATTGCCTCCTGCTGACTGCCACACGCTCAAACTCACTGCCTCCTGCTGACTGCTACACGATCAAACTCACTGCCTCCTGCTGACTGCTACACGCTCAAACTCACTGTCTCCAGCTGAATGCCACACGCTCAAATTCACTGCCACCAGCTGAATGCTACACGCTGAAATTCTCAGCCTCCTGCTGAATGCTACACGCTCAAACTCACTGCCTCCTGCTGACTGCTACACGCTCAAACTCTCTGCCTCCTCCTGAATGCTACACGCTCAAACTCACTGCCTCCTGCTGACTGCTAAACGCACAAACTCACTGCCTCCTGCTGAATGCTACACGCTCAAACTCACTGCCTCCCGCTGACTGCTACATGCTCAAACTCACTGCCTTCTGCTGACTGCTACAGGCTCAAACTCACTGCCTTCTGCTGAATACCACACGATCAAACTCACTGCCTCCCGCTGACTGCTAGACGCTCAAACTCACTGGCTCCAGATGAATGCTACACGCTCAAACTGACTACCTCCTGCTGACTGCTAGACGCTCAAACTCACTGCCTCCTGCTGAATGCCACAAGCTGAAACTCTCAGCCTCCTGCTGACTGCTACACGCTCAAACTCACTGCCTCCAGCAACTGCTACATGCTCAAACTCACTGCCCCCTGCTAAATGCTACAAGCTCAAACTCACTGCCTCCTGCTGACTGCTACACGCTCAAACTCACTGCTTCCGGCTGACTGCTACACGCTCAAACTCACTGCCTCCTGCTGACTGCTACACGCTCAAATTCACTGCCTTCTGCTGAACGCCACACGCTCAAACTCACTGCCTCCTACTGAATGCCACACGCTCAAACTCACTGCCTCCTGCTGACTGCCACACACTCAAACTCACTGCCTCCTGCTGAATGTTACACGCTCAAAGTCACTGCCTCCTGCTGACTGCTACACGCTCAAACTCACTGCCACCTGCTGAATGCTACACGCTCAAACTCACTGCCTCCTGCTGAATGCTACACGCTCAAACTCACTGCCTCCTGCTGAATGCCACACGCTCAAACTCACTGCCTCCTGCTGAATGCTACACGCTCAAACTCACTGCCACCTGCTGAATGCTACACGCTCAAACTCACTGCCTCCTGCTGAATGCTACACGCTCAAACTCACTGCCACCTGCTGAATGCTACACGCTCAAACTCACTGCCTCCTGCTGAATGCTACACGCTCAAACTCACTGCCACCTGCTGAATGCTACACGCTCAAACTCACTGCCTCCTGCTGAATGCTACACGCTCAAACTCACTGCCTCCTGCTGAATGCTACACGCTCAAACTCACTGCCTCCTGCTGACTGCTACACGCTCAAACTCACTGCCTCCTGATGAATGCCACACGCTCAAACTCACTGCCTCCTGCTGACTGCTACACGCTCAAACTCACTGCCTCCTGATGAATGCCACACGCTCAAACTCACTGCCTCCTGCAGAATGCTACACGGTCAAACTCATTGCCTCCTGCTGACTGCCACACGCTCAAACTCACTGCCTCCTGCTGACTGCTAGACGATCAAACTCACTGCCTCCTGCTGACTGCCACACGATCAAACTCACTGCCTCCTGCTGACTGCTACACGATCAAACTCACTGCCTCCTCCTGAATGCTACACGCTCAAACTCACTGCCTCCTGCTGAATGCTACACGCTCAAACTCACTGCCTCCTGCTGACTGCTACACGCTCAAACTCACTGCCTCCTGCTGAATGCTACACGCTGAAACTCTCAGCCTCCTGCTGACTGCTACACGCTCAAACTCACTGCCCCCTGCTAAATGCCACACGCTCAAACTCACTGCCTCCTGCTGAATGCTACACGCTCAAACTCACTGCCTCCTGCTGAATGCTAAACGCTCAAACTCACATCCTCGTGCTGACTGCTACACACTCAAACTCACTTCCTCCTGCTGAATGCTACACGCTCAAACTCACTTCCTCCTGCTGACTGCTAAACGCTCAAACTCACTGCCTCCTGCTGAATGCCACACGCTCAAACTCACTGCCTCCTGCTGACTGCCACACGCTCAAACTCACTGCCTCCTGCTGAATGCTACACGCTCAAACTCACTGCCTCCTGCTGAATGCTACACGCTCAAACTCACTGCCTCCTGCTGACTGCTACACACTCAAACTCACTGCCTCCTGCTGAATGCCACACGCTCAAACTCACTGCCTCCTGCTGACTGCTACACGCTCAAACTCTCTGCCTCCTGCTGAATGCTACACGCTCAAACTCACGGCCTCCTGCTGACTGCTACACGCTCAAACTCTCTGCCTCCTGCTGAATGCTACACGCTCAAACTCACTGCCACCTGCTGACTGCCACACGCTCAAACTCACTGCCTCCAGCTGAATGCTACACGCTCAAACTCACTGCCTCCAGCTGAATGCTACACGCTCAAACTCACTGCCTCCAGCTGAATGCTACACGCTCAAACTCACTGCCTCCTGCTGACTGCTACACGCTCAAACTCACTGCCTCCTGCTGACTGCTACACGCTCAAACTCACTGCCTCCTGCTGACTGCCACACGCTCAAACTCACTGCCTCCTGCTGACTGCTACACGCTCAAACTCACTGCCTCCTGCTGACTGCTACACGCTCAAACTCACTGCCTCCTGCTGACTGCTACACGCTCAAACTCTCTGCCACCTGCTGAATGCCACACGCTCAAACTCACTGCCTCCTGCTGAATGCTACACACTCAAACTCACTGCCTCCTGCTGACTGCTACACACTCAAACTCACTGCCTCCTGCTGAATGCTACACGCTCAAACTCACTGCCTCCTGCTGACTGCTACACACTCAAACTCACTGCCTCCTGCTGACTGCTACACACTCAAACTCACTGCCTCCTGCTGAATGCTACACGCTCAAACTCACTGCCTCCTGGTGAATGCCACACGCTCAAACTCACTGCCTCCTGGTGAATGCTACACGCTGAAACTCACTGCCACCTGCTGACTGCTACACGCTCAAACTCACTGCCTCCTGGTGAATGCCACACGCTCAAACTCACTGCCTCCTGGTGAATGCCACACGCTCAAACTCTCTGCCACCTGCTGAATGCCACACGCTCAAACTCACTGCCTCCTGCTGAATGCTACACGCTCAAACTCACTGCCTCCTGGTGAATGCCACACACTCAAACTCACTGCCTCCTGCTGACTGCAACACGCTCAAACTCACTGCCTCCTGCTGACTGCAACACGCTCAAACTCACTGCCTCCTGCTGACTGGAACAAGCTAAAACTCACTGCCTCCTGCTGAATGCTACACGCTCAAACTCACTGCCTCCTGCTGACTGCTACACGCTCAAACTCACTGCCTCCTGCTGACTGCTACACGCTCAAACTCACTGCCTCCTGCTGAATGCTACACACTCAAACTCACTGCCTCCTGCTGACTGCTACACGCTCAAACTCACTGCCTCCTGCTGACTGCTACACGCTCAAACTCACTGCCTCCTGCTGAATGCTACACGCTCAAACTCACTGCCTCCTGCTGACTGCTACACGCTCAAACTCACTGCCTCCTGCTGACTGCTACACGCTCAAACTCACTGACTCCTGCTGAATCCGCACGCTCAAACTCACTGCCTCCTGCTGACTGCTACACGATCAAACTCACTGCCTCCTGCTAACTGCTACACGCTCAAACTCATTGCCTCCTGCTGACTGCCACACGCTCAAACTCACTGCCTCCTGCTGACTGCTACACGATCAAACTCACTGCCTCCTGCTGACTGCTACACGCTCAAACTCACTGTCTCCAGCTGAATGCCACACGCTCAAATTCACTGCCACCAGCTGAATGCTACACGCTGAAATTCTCAGCCTCCTGCTGAATGCTACACGCTCAAACTCACTGCCTCCTGCTGACTGCTACACGCTCAAACTCTCTGCCTCCTCCTGAATGCTACACGCTCAAACTCACTGCCTCCTGCTGACTGCTAAACGCACAAACTCACTGCCTCCTGCTGAATGCTACACGCTCAAACTCACTGCCTCCCGCTGACTGCTACATGCTCAAACTCACTGCCTTCTGCTGACTGCTACAGGCTCAAACTCACTGCCTTCTGCTGAATACCACACGATCAAACTCACTGCCTCCCGCTGACTGCTAGACGCTCAAACTCACTGGCTCCAGATGAATGCTACACGCTCAAACTGACTACCTCCTGCTGACTGCTAGACGCTCAAACTCACTGCCTCCTGCTGAATGCCACAAGCTGAAACTCTCAGCCTCCTGCTGACTGCTACACGCTCAAACTCACTGCCTCCAGCAACTGCTACATGCTCAAACTCACTGCCCCCTGCTAAATGCTACAAGCTCAAACTCACTGCCTCCTGCTGACTGCTACACGCTCAAACCCACTTCCTCCTGCTGACTGCTACACGCTCAAACTCACTGCTTCCGGCTGACTGCTACACGCTCAAACTCACTGCCTCCTGCTGACTGCTACACGCTCAAATTCACTGCCTTCTGCTGAACGCCACACGCTCAAACTCACTGCCTCCTACTGAATGCCACACGCTCAAACTCACTGCCTCCTGCTGACTGCCACACACTCAAACTCACTGCCTCCTGCTGAATGTTACACGCTCAAAGTCACTGCCTCCTGCTGACTGCTACACGCTCAACCTCACTGCCTCCTGCTGAATGCCACACGCTCAAACTCACTGACTCCTGCTGAATCCACACGCTGAAACTCACTGCCTCCTCCTGACTGCTAAACGCAAACTCACTGCCTCCTGCTGAATGCTACACGCTCAAACTCTCTGCCACTTGCTGACTGCTACACGCTCAAACTCTCTGCCTCCTCCTGAATGCTACACGCTCAAACTCACTGCCTCCTGCTGACTGCTACACGCTCAAACTCACTGCCTCCTGCTGAATGCTACACGCTCAAACTCACTGTCACCTGCTGAATGCCACACACTCAAACTCACTGCCTCCTGCTGAATGCTACACGCTCAAACTCACTGCCTCCCGCTGACTGCTACATGCTCAAACTCACTGCCTTCTGCTGAATACCACACGCTCAAACTGACTACCTCCTGCTGACTGCTAGACGCTCAAACTCACTGCCTCCTGCTGAATGCCACAAGCTGAAACTCTCAGCCTCCTGCTGACTGCTACACGCTCAAACTCACTGCCTCCAGCAACTGCTACATGCTCAAACTCACTGCCTCCTGCTGAATGCCACACGCTCAAACTCACTGCCCCCTGGTAAATGCTACAAGCTCAAGCTCACTGCCTCCTGCTGAATACTACACGCTCAAGCTCACTGCCTCCTGCTGACTGCTAAACGCTCAAACTCACATCCTCGTGCTGACTGCTACACGCTCAAACCCACTTCCTCCTGCTGAATGCTACACGCTCAAACTCACTGCTTCCGGCTGACTGCTACACGCTCAAACTCACTGCCTCCTGCTGACTGCTACACGCTCAAACTCACTGCTTCCGGCTGACTGCTACACGCTCAAACTCACTGCCTTCTGCTGAACGCCACACGCTCAAACTCACTGCCTCCTGCTGAATGCTACACGCTCAAACTCACTGCCTTCTGCTGAACGCCACACGCTCAAACTCACTGCCTCCTGCTGACTGCTACACGCTCAAACTCACTGCCTCCTGCTGACTGCTACACGCTCAAACTCACTGTCTCCTGCTGACTGCTACACGCTGAAACTCACTGCCTCCTGCTGACTGCTACACGCTCAAACTCACTGCCTCCTGCTGAATGCTACACGCTCAAACTCACTGCCTCCTGCTGAATGCTACACGCTCAAACTCACTGCCTCCTGCTGACTGCTACACACTCAAACTCACTGCCTCCTGCTGACTGCTACACGCTCAAACTCTCTGCCACCTGCTGAATGCTATACGCTCAAACTCACTGCCTCCTGCTGACTGAAACGCGCTCAAACTCACTGCTTCCTGCTGAATGCTACACGCTCAAACTCACTGCCTCCTGCTGAATGCTACACATCAAACTCACTGCCTCCTGCTGACTGCTACACGCTCAAACTCACTGCCTCCTGGTGAATGCCACACACTCAAACTCACTGCCTCCTGCTGACTGCTACACGCTCAAACTCACTGCCTCCTGCTGACTGCTACACGCTCAAACTCACTGCCTCCTGCTGACTGCTACACATTCAAACTCACTGCCTCCTGCAGAATGCTACACGCTCAAACTCACTGCCTCCTGGTGAATGCCACACACTCAAACTCACTGCCTCCTGCTGACTGGAACAAGCTAAAACTCACTACCTCCAGCTCAATGATATACGCTCAAACTCATTGCCTCCTGCTGACTGCTACACGATCAAACTCACTGCCTCCTGCTGACTGCTACACGCTCAAACTCACTGCCTCCTGCTGAATGCTACATGCTCAAACTCACTGCCTCCTGCTGAATGCTACACGCTCAAACTCACTGCCTCTTGCTGAATGCTACACGCTCAAACTCACATCCTCCTGCTGACTGCTACACGCTCAAACTCACATCCTCCTGCTGAATGCTACACGCTCAAACTCACTTCCTCCTGCTGAATGCTACACACTCAAACTCACTGCCTCCTGCTGAATGCTACACACTCAAACTCACTGCCTCCTGCTGAATGCCACACGCTCAAACTCACTGCCTCCTGCTGACTGCCACACGCTCAAACTCACTGCTTCCTGCTAAATGCTACACGCTCAAACTCACTGCCTCCTGCTGACTGCTAAACGCTCAAACTCACTGCCTCTTGCTGAATGCTACACGCTCAAACTCACATCCTCCTGCTGAATGCCACACGCTAAAAACTCACTGCCTCCCGCTGACTGCTACACGCTCAAACTCACTGCCTCCTGCTGAATGCCACACGCTAAAAACTCACTGCCTCCTGCTGACTGCTAAACGCTCAAACTCACTGCCTCCTGCTGAATACCACACGCTCAAACTCACTGCCTCTGGCTGAATGCTACACGCTCAAACTCACTGCCTCCTGCTGAATGCCACACGCTCAAACTCACTGCCTCCTGCTGAATGCCACACGCTCAAACTCACTGCCTCCTGCTGACTGCTACACGCTCAAACTCACTGCCACCTGCCGAATGCCACACGCTCAAACTCACTGCCTCCTGCTGACTGCTACACGCTCAAACTCACTGCCTCCTGCTGACTGCCACACGCTCAAACTCACTGCCTCCTGCTGACTGCCACACGCTCAAACTCACGGCCTCCTGCTGAATGCTACAAGGTCAAAGTCACTGCCTCCTGCTGACTGCTACACGCTCAAACTCACAGCTTCCAGCTGAATGCTACACGCTCAAACTCACGGCCTCCTGCTGAATGCTACAAGCTCAAAGTCACTGCCTCCTGCTGACTGCTACACGCTCAAACTCACTGCCTCCTGCTGAATGCCACACGCTCAAACTCACGGCCTCCTGCTGAATGCCACACGCTCAAACTCACTGCCTCCTGCTGACTGCTACACGCTCAAACTCACTGCATCCTGCTGAATGCTACACGCTCAAACTCACTGCCTCCTGCTGAATGCCACACGCTCAAACTCACTGCTTCCTGCTGAATGCTACACGCTCAAACTCACTGCCTCCTGCTGACTGCTACACGCTCAAACTCCCTGCCTCCTGCTGAATGCCACACGCTCAAACTCACTGCCTCCTGCTGACTGCTACACGCTCAAACTCCCTGCCTCCTGCTGAATGCTACACGCTCAAACTCACTGCCTCCTGCTGACTGCTACACACTCAAACTCACTGCCTCCTGCTGAATGCTACACACTCAAACTCACTGCCTCCTGCTGAATGCTACACACTCAAACTCACTGCCTCCTGCTGACTGCTACACACTCAAACTCACTGCCTCCTGCTGAATGCTACACACTCAAACTCACTGCCTCCTGCTGAATGCTACACACTCAAACTCACTGCCTCCTGCTGACTGCTACACACTCAAACTCACTGCCTCCTGCTGAATGCTACACACTCAAACTCACTGCCTCCTGCTGAATGCTACACACTCAAACTCACTGCCTCCTGCTGACTGCTACACACTCAAACTCACTGCCTCCTGCTGAATGCTACACGCTCAAACTCACTGCCTCCTGCTGACTGCTACACGCTCAAACTCACTGCCTCCTGCTGAATGCCACATGCTCAAACTCACTGCCTCCTGCTGACTGCCACACGCTCAAACTCACGGCCTCCTGCTGAATGCTACAAGGTCAAAGTCACTGCCTCCTGCTGAATGCTACACGCTCAAACTCACTGCCTCCTGCTGACTGCTACACGCTCAAACTCACTGCCTCCTGCTGACTGCTACACGCTCAAACTCACTGCCTCCTGCTGACTGCTACACGCTCAAACTCACTGCCTCCTGCTGAATGCTACACGCTCAAACTCACTGCCTCCTGCTGACTGCTACACGCTCAAACTCACTGCCTCCTGCTGACTGCTACACGCTCAAACTCACTGCCTCCTGCTGACTGCTACACGCTCAAACTCACTGCCTCCTGCTGAATGCTACACGCTCAAACTCACTGCCTCCTGCTGACTGCTACACACTCAAACTCACTGCCTCCTGCTGAATGCTACACGCTCAAACTCACTGCCTCCTGCTGACTGCTACACGCTCAAACTCACTGCTTCCTGCTGAATGCTACACGCTCAAACTCACTGCTTCCTGCTGAATGCTACACGCTCAAACTCACTGCCTCCTGCTGACTGCTACACGCTCAAACTCACTGCCTCCTGCTGAATGCTACACGCTCAAACTCACTGCCTCCTGCTGAATGCTACACGCTCAAACTCACTGCCTCCTGCTGAATGCTACACGCTCAAACTCACTGCCTCCTGCTGACTGCTACACGCTCAAACTCACTGCTTCCTGCTGAATGCTACACGCTCAAACTCACTGCCTCCTGCTGACTGCTACACGCTCAAACTCACTGCCTCCTGCTGAATGTTACACGCTCAAACTCACTGCCTCCAGCTGAATGCCACACGCTCAAATTCACTGCCTGCTGCTGAATGCTACACGCTCAAACTCACTGCCTCCAGCTGAATGCCACACGCTCAAACTCACAGCCTGCTGCTGAATGCTACACGCTCAAACTCTCTGCCACCTGCTGACTGCTACACGCTCAAACTCTCTGCCTCCTCCTGAATGCTACACGCTCAAACTCACTGCCTCCCGCTGACTGCTACATGCTCAAACTCACTGCCTTCTGCTGAATACCACACGCTCAAACTCACTGCCTCCCGCTGACTGCTAGACGCTCAAACTCACTGGCTCCAGATGAATGCTACACGCTCAAACTGACTAACTCCTGCTGACTGCTAGACGCTCAAACTCACTGCCTCCTGCTGAATGCCACAAGCTGAAACTCTCAGCCTCCTGCTGACTGCTACACGCTCAAACTCACTGCCTCCAGCAACTGCTACATGCTCAAACTCACTGCCTCCTGCTAAATGCCACACGCTCAAACTCACTGCCCCCTGCTAAATGCTACACGCTCAAACTCACTGCCTCCTGCTGACTGCTAAACGCTCAAACCCACTTCCTCCTGCTGACTGCTACACGCTCAAACTCACTGCTTCCGGCTGACTGCTACACGCTCAAACTCACTGCCTCCTGCTGACTGCTACACGCTCAAATTCACTGCCTTCTGCTGAACGCCACACGCTCAAACTCACTGCCTCCTGCTGACTGCCACACACTCAAACTCACTGCCTCCTGCTGAATGTTACACGCTCAAACTCACTGCCTCCTGCTGAATGCTACACGCTCAAACTCACGGCCTCCTGCTGAATGCTACAAGCTCAAAGTCACTGCCTCCTGCTGACTGCTACACGCTCAAACTCACTGCCTCCTGCTGAATCCACACGCTCAAACTCACAGCTTCCAGCTGAATGCTACACGCTCAAACTCACGGCCTCCTGCTGAATGCTACAAGCTCAAAGTCACTGCCTCCTGCTGACTGCTACACGCTCAAACTCACTGCCTCCTGCTGAATGCCACACGCTCAAACTCACTGCCTCCTGCTGAATGCCACACGCTCAATCTCACTGCCTCCTCCTGACTGCTACACGCTCAAACTCACTGCCTCCTGCTCAATGCTATACGCTCAAAATCACTGCCTCCTGCTGACTGCCACACGCTCAAACTCACTGCCTCCTGCTGAATGCTACACGCTCAAACTCACTGCCTCCTGCTGACTGCTACACGCTCAAACTCTCTGCCACCTGCTGAATGCTATACGCTCAAACTCACTGCCTCCTGCAGACTGAAACGCGCTCAAACTCACTGCTTCCTGCTGAATGCTACACGCTCAAACTCACTGCCTCCTGCTGAATGCTACACATCAAACTCACTGCCTCCTGCTGACTGCTACACATTCAAACTCACTGCCTCCTGGTGAATGCCACACACTCAAACTCACTGCCTCCTGCTGACTGCTACACGCTCAAACTCACTGCCTCCTGCTGACTGGAACAAGCTAAAACTCACTACCTCCAGCTCAATGATATACGCTCAAACTCATTGCCTCCTGCTGACTGCTACACGCTCAAACTCACTGCCTCCTGCTGACTGCTACACGCTCAAACTCACTTCCTCCTGCTGAATGCTACACGCTCAAACTCACTGCCTCCTGCTGAATGCCGCACGCTCAAACTCACTGCTTCCTGCTGAATGCTACACGCTCAAACTCACTGCCTCCTGCTGACTGCTAAACGCTCAAACTCACTGCCTCTTGCTGAATGCTACACGCTCAAACTCACATCCTCCTGCTGAATGCCACACGCTCAAACTCACTGCCTCCTGCTGAATGCTACACGCTCAAACTCACTGCTTCCTGCTGAATGCTACACGCTCAAACTCACTGCCTCCTGCTGACTGCTACACACTCAAACTCACTGCCTCCTGCTGACTGCTACACACTCAAACTCACTGCTTCCTGCTGAATGCTACACGCTCAAACTCACTGCCTCCTGCTGACTGCTAAACGCTCAAACTCACTGCCTCTTGCTGAATGCTACACGCTCAAACTCACTGCCTCCTGCTGACTGCTACAAGCTCAAACTCACTGCCTCCTGCTAAATGCTACACGCTCAAACTCACTGCCTCCTGTTGACAACTACACGCTAAAAACTCACTGCCTCCTGCTGAATGCTACACGCTCAAACTCACTGCCTCCTGCTGACTGCTACACGCTCAAACTCACTGTCTCCTGCTGAATGCCACACGCTAAAACTCACAGCCTCCTGCTGACTGCTACACGCTCAAACTCACTGTCTCCTGCTGAATGCTACACGCTCAAACTCACTGCCTCCTGTTGACTACTACACGCTCAAACTCACTGCCTCCTGCTGACTGCTACACGCTCAAACTCACTGCCTCCTGCTGACTGCTAGACGCTCAAACTCACTGCCTCCTGCTGAATGCTACACGCTCAAACTCACTGCCTCCTGCTGACTGCTACACGCTCAAACTCACTGCCTCCTGCTGAATGCTACACGCTCAAACTCACTGCCTCCTGCTGACTGCTACACGCTCAAACTCACTGTCTCCTGCTGAATGCCAGACGCTAAAACTCCCTGCCTCCTGCTGAATGCCACACGCTCAAACTCACTGCTTCCTGCTGACTGCTACACGCTCAAACTCACAGCCTCCTGCTGAATGCTACACGCTCAAACTCACTGCCTCCTGCTGACTGCTACACGCTAAAAACTCACTGCCTCCTGCTGAATGCCACACGCTAAAAACTCACTGCCTCCTGCTGACTGCTACACGCTCAAACTCACTGCTTCCGGCTGACTGCTACACGCTCAAACTCTCTGCCTCCTGCTGACTGCTACACACTCAAACTCACTGCCTCCTGCTGACTGCTACACACTCAAACTCACTGCCTCCTGCTGAATGCTACACGCTCAAACTCTCTGCCTCCTGCTGACTGCTACACACTCAAACTCACTGCCTCCTGCTGACTGCTACACACTCAAACTCACTGCCTCCTGCTGAATGTTACACGCTCAAACTCACTGCCTCCTGCTGACTGCTACACACTCAAACTCACTGCCTCCGGCTGACTGCTACACACTCAAACTCACTGCCTCCTGCTGACTGCTACACACTCAAACTCACTGCCTCCTGCTGAACGCCACACGCTCAAACTCACTGCCTCCTACTGACTGCTACACACTCAAACTCACTGCCTCCTGCTGACTGCTACACACTCAAACTCACTGCCTCCTGCTGACTGCTACACACTCAAACTCACTGCCTCCTGCTGAACGCCACACGCTCAAACTCACTGCCTCCTACTGACTGCTACACGCTCAAACTCACTGCCACCTGCTGACTGCCACACGCTCAAACTCACTGCCACCTGCTGACTGCCACAAGCTCAAAGTCACTGCCTCCTGCTGACTGCTACAAGCTCAAAGTCACTGCCTCCTGCTGACTGCTACACGCTCAAACTCACGGCCTCCTGCTGACTGCCACACGCTCAAACTCACTGCCTCCTGCTGACTGCCACACGCTCAAACTCACTGCCTCCTGCTGACTGCTACACGATCAAACTCACTGCCTCCTGCTGACTGCTACACGATCAAACTCACTGCCTCCTGCTGACTGCTACACGATCAAACTCACTGCCTCCTGCTGAATGCCACACGCTGAAACTCTCAGCCTCCTGCTGACTGCTACAAGCTCAAACTCACTGCCTCCAGCAGACTGCTACATGCTCAAACTCACTGCCCCCTGCTAAATGCCACACGCTCAAACTCTCTGCCTCCTCCTGACTGCCACACGCTCAAACTCACTGCCTCCTGCTGAATGCTACACGCTCAAACTCACTGCCTCCTGCTGACTGCTACACGCTCAAACTCACTGCCTCCTCCTGAATGCTACACGCTCAAACTCGCTGCCTCCTGCTGACTGCTACACGCTCAAACTCACTGCCTCCTGCTGAATGCCACACGCTAAAAACTCACTGCCTCCCGCTGACTGCTAAACGCACAAACTCACTGCCTCCTGCTGACTGCTACACGCTCAAACTCACTGCCTCCCGCTGACTGCTAGACGCTCAAACTCACTGGCTCCAGATAAATGCTACACGCTCAAACTGACTACCTCCTGCTGACTGCTAGACGCTCAAACTCACTGCCCCCTGCTAAATGCCACACGCTCAAACTCACTGCCCCCTGCTAAATGCTACACGCTCAAACTCACTGCCTCCTGCTGAATACTACACGGTCAAGCTCACTGCATCCTGCTGACTGCTAAACGCTCAAACTCACATCCTCATGCTGACTGCTACACGCTCAAACTCACTGCCTCCTGCTGACTGCTACACACTCAAACTCACTGCTTCCTACTGACTGCTACACGCTCAAACTCACTGTCTCCTGCTGAATGCTACACGCTCAAACTCTCTGCCTCCAGCTGAATGCCTCACGCTCAAACTCACTGCTTCCGGCTGAATGTTACACGCTCAAACTCACTGCCTCCTGCTGAATGCCACACGCTCAAACTCACGGCCTCCTGCTGAATGCTACACGCTCAAGCTCACTGCCACCTGCTGAATGCTACACGCTCAAACTCACTACCTCCTGCTGAATGCAACACGCTCAAACTCACTGCCTCCTGCTGAATGCTACACGCTCAAACTCACGGCCTCCTGCTGAATGCTACACGCTCAAGCTCACTGCCACCTGCTGAATGCTACACGCTCAAACTCACTGCCTCCTGCTGACTGCTACACGCTCAAACTCACTGCCTCCTGCTGAATGCTACACGCTCAAACTCACTGCCTCCTGCTGACTGCCACACGCTCAAACTCACTGCCTCCTGCTGAATGCTACACGCTCAAACTCACTGCCTCCTGCTGAATGCTACACGCTCAAACTCACTGCCTCCTGCTGAATGCCACACGCTCAAACTCACTGCCTCCTGCTGAATGCTACACGCTCAAACTCACTGCCTCCTGCTGAATGCTACACGCTCAAACTCACTGCCTCCTGCTGAATGCTACACGCTCAAACTCACTGCCTCCTGCTGAATGCTACACGCTCAAACTCACTGCCTCCTGCTGAATGCTACACGCTCAAACTCACTGCCTCCTGCTGAATGCTACACGCTCAAACTCACTGCCTCCTGCTGAATGCTACACGCTCAAACTCACTGCCTCCTGCTGACTGCTACACGCTCAAACTCACTTCCTCCTGCTGAATGCTACACGCTCAAACTCACTTCCTCCTGCTGAATGCTACACGCTCAAACTCACTGCCTCCTGCTGAATGCTACACGCTCAAACTCACATCCTCCTGCTGACTGCTACACGCTCAAACTCACTTCCTCCTGCTGAATGCTACACGCTCAAACTCACTTCCTCCTGCTGAATGCTACACACTCAAACTCACTGCCTCCTGCTAAATGCCACACGCTCAAACTCCCTGCCTCCTGCTGAATGCTACACGCTCAAACTCACTGCCTCATGCTGAATGCTACACGCTCAAACTCACTGCCTCCTGCTGAATGCCACACGCTCAAACTCACTGCTTCCTGCTAAATGCTACACGCTCAAACTCACTGCCTCCTGCTGACTGCTAAACGCTCAAACTCACTGCCTCTTGCTGAATGCTACACGCTCAAACTCACATCCTCCTGCTGACTGCTACACGCTCAAACTCACTGCCTCCTGCTGAATGCCACACGCTAAAAACTCACTGCCTCCTGCTGACTGCTAAACGCTCAAACTCACTGCCTCCTGCTGAATACCACACGCTCAAACTCACTGCCTCTGGCTGAATGCTACACGCTCAAACTCACTGCCTCCTGCTGAATGCCACACGCTCAAACTCACTGCCTCCTGCTGAATGCCACACGCTCAAACTCACTGCCTCCTGCTGACTGCTACACGCTCAAACTCACTGCCTCCTGATGACTGCTACACGCTCAAACTCACTGCCTCCTGCTGAATGCCACACGCTCAAACTCACTGCCTCCTGCTGACTGCTACACGCTCAAACTCACTGCCTCCTGATGACTGCTACACGCTCAAACTCCCTGCCTCCTGCTGAATGCCACACGCTCAAACTCACTGCTTCCTGCTGAATGCCACACGCTCAAACTCACTGCTTCCTGCTGAATGCTACACGCTCAAACTCACTGCCTCCTGCTGACTGCTACACACTCAAACTCACTGCCTCCTGCTGAATGCTACACACTCAAACTCACTGCCTCCTGCTGACTGCTACACACTCAAACTCACTGCCTCCTGCTGAATGCTACACACTCAAACTCACTGCCTCCTGCTGACTGCTACACACTCAAACTCACTGCCTCCTGCTGAATGCTACACACTCAAACTCACTGCCTCCTGCTGAATGCTACACGCTCAAACTCACTGCTTCCTGCTGAATGCTACACGCTCAAACTCACTGCCTCCTGCTGAATGCTACACGCTCAAACTCACTGCCTCCTGCTGACTGCTACACACTCAAACTCACTGCCTCCTGCTGAATGCCACATGCTCAAACTCACTGCCTCCTGCTGACTGCCACACGCTCAAACTCACGGCCTCCTGCTGAATGCTACAAGGTCAAACTCACTGCCTCCTGCTGACTGCCACACGCTCAAACTCACTGCTTCCTGCTGAATGCCACACGCTCAAACTCACTGCCTCCTGCTGAATGCTACACGCTCAAACTCACTGCCTCCTGCTGACTGCTAAACGCTCAAACTCACTGCCTCCTGCTGAATGCTACACGCTCAAACTCACTGCCTCCTGCTGACTGCTACACGCTCAAACTCACTGCCTCCTGCTGACTGCTACACGCTCAAACTCACTGCCTCCGGCTGACTGCTACACGCTCAAACTCACTGCCTCCTGCTGACTGCTACACACTCAAACTCACTGCCTCCTGCTGAATGCTACACGCTCAAACTCACTGCCTCCTGCTGACTGCTACACACTCAAACTCACTGCCTCCTGCTGAATGCCACACACTCAAACTCACTGCCTCCTGCTGAATGCTACACGCTCAAACTCACTGCCTCCTGCTGAATGCCACACGCTCAAACTCCCTGCCTCCTGCTGAATGCTACACGCTCAAACTCCCTGCCTCCTGCTGACTGCTACACGCTCAAACTCCCTGCCTCCTGCTGACTGCTACACACTCAAACTCCCTGCCTCCTGCTGACTGCTACACACTCAAACTCACTGCCTCCTGCTGACTGCTACACGCTCAAACTCCCTGCCTCCTGCTGAATGCTACACGCTCAAACTCCCTGCCTCCTGCTGACTGCTACACACTCAAACTCACTGCCTCCTGCTGACTGCTACACGCTCAAACTCACTGCCTCCTGCTGAATGCTACACACTCAAACTCACTGTCTCCTGCTGACTGCTACACACTCAAACTCACTGCCTCCTGCTGACTGCTACACGCTCAAACTCACTGCCTCCTGCTGACTGCTACACGCTCAAACTCTCTGCCACCTGCTGAATGCTATACGCTCAAACTCACTGCCTCCTGCTGACTGAAACGCGCTCAAACTCACTGCTTCCTGCTGAATGCTACACGCTCAAACTCACTGCCTCCTGCTGACTGCTACACGCTCAAACTCACTGCCTCCTGGTGAATGCCACACACTCAAACTCACTGCCTCCTGCTGACTGCTACACGCTCAAACTCACTGCCTCCTGCTGACTGCTACACGCTCAAACTCACTGCCTCCTGCTGACTGCTACACATTCAAACTCACTGCCTCCTGCAGAATGCTACACGCTCAAACTCACTGCCTCCTGGTGAATGCCACACACTCAAACTCACTGCCTCCTGCTGACTGGAACAAGCTAAAACTCACTACCTCCAGCTCAATGATATACGCTCAAACTCATTGCCTCCTGCTGACTGCTACACGATCAAACTCACTGCCTCCTGCTGACTGCTACACGCTCAAACTCACTGCCTCCTGCTGAATGCTACACGCTCAAACTCACTGCCTCCTGCTGACTGCCACACGCTCAAACTCACTGCCTCCTGCTGACTGCTACACGCTCAAACTCACTGCCTCCTGCTGAATGCTACACGCTCAAACTCACTGCCTCTTGCTGAATGCTACACGCTCAAACTCACATCCTCCTGCTGACTGCTACACGCTCAAACTCACTTCCTCCTGCTGAATGCTACACGCTCAAACTCACTTCCTCCTGCTGAATGCTACACACTCAAACTCACTGCCTCCTGCTAAATGCCACACGCTCAAACTCCCTGCCTCCTGCTGAATGCTACACGCTCAAACTCACTGCCTCATGCTGAATGCTACACGCTCAAACTCACTGCCTCCTGCTGAATGCCACACGCTCAAACTCACTGCTTCCTGCTAAATGCTACACGCTCAAACTCACTGCCTCCTGCTGACTGCTAAACGCTCAAACTCACTGCCTCTTGCTGAATGCTACACGCTCAAACTCACATCCTCCTGCTGACTGCTACACGCTCAAACTCACTGCCTCCTGCTGACTGCTACACGCTCAAACTCACTGCCTCCTGCTGAATGCCACACGCTAAAAACTCACTGCCTCCTGCTGACTGCTAAACGCTCAAACTCACTGCCTCTGGCTGAATGCTACACGCTCAAACTCACTGCCTCCTGCTGAATGCCACACGCTCAAACTCACTGCCTCCTGCTGACTGCTACACGCTCAAACTCACTGCCTCCTGATGACTGCTACACGCTCAAACTCACTGCATCCTGCTGAATGCTACACGCTCAAACTCACTGCCTCCTGCTGACTGCTACACGCTCAAACTCACTGCCTCCTGATGACTGCTACACGCTCAAACTCACTGCATCCTGCTGAATGCTACACGCTCAAACTCACTGCATCCTGCTGAATGCTACACGCTCAAACTCACTGCCTCCTGCTGACTGCTACACGCTCAAACTCCCTGCCTCCTGCTGAATGCCACACGCTCAAACTCACTGCCTCCTGCTGACTGCCACACGCTCAAACTCACGGCCTCCTGCTGAATGCTACAAGGTCAAAGTCACTGCCTCCTGCTGACTGCTACACGCTCAAACTCACTGCTTCCTGCTGAATGCCACACGCTCAAACTCACTGCCTCCTGCTGACTGCCACACGCTCAAACTCACTGCTTCCTGCTGAATGCCACACGCTCAAACTCACTGCCTCCTGCTGAATGCTACACGCTCAAACTCACTGCCTCCTGCTGAATGCTACACACTCAAACTCACTGCCTCCTGCTGACTGCTACACGCTCAAACTCACTGCCTCCTGCTGACTGCTACACGCTCAAACTCACTGCCTCCTGCTGACTGCTACACGCTCAAACTCACTGCCTCCTGCTGACGGCTACACGCTCAAACTCACTGCCTCCCGCTGACTGCTACACGCTCAAACTCACTGCCTCCTGCTGAATGCTACACGCTCAAACTCACTGCCTCCTGCTGACTGCTACACACTCAAACTCACTGCCTCCTGCTGAATGCTACACGCTCAAACTCACTGCCTCCTGCTGACTGCTACACACTCAAACTCACTGCCTCCTGCTGAATGCTACACGCTCAAACTCACTGCCTCCTGCTGACTGCTACACGCTCAAACTCACTGCTTCCTGCTGAATGCTACACGCTCAAACTCACTGCCTCCTGCTGACTGCTACACACTCAAACTCACTGCCTCCTGCTGAATGCTACACGCTCAAACTCACTGCCTCCTGCTGAATGCTACACGCTCAAACTCACTGCCTCCTGCTGAATGCTACACACTCAAACTCACTGCCTCCTGCTGACTGCTACACGCTCAAACTCACTGCCTCCTGCTGAATGTTACACGCTCAAACTCACTGCCTCCAGCTGAATGCCACACGCTCAAATTCACTGCCTGCTGCTGAATGCTACACGCTCAAACTCACTGCCTCCAGCTGAATGCCACACGCTCAAACTCACTGCCTGCTGCTGAATGCTACACGCTCAAACTCTCTGCCACCTGCTGACTGCTACACGCTCAAACTCTCTGCCTCCTCCTGAATGCTACACGCTCAAACTCACTGCCTCCCGCTGACTGCTACATGCTCAAACTCACTGCCTTCTGCTGAATACCACACGCTCAAACTCACTGCCTCCCGCTGACTGCTAGACGCTCAAACTCACTGGCTCCAGATGAATGCTACACGCTCAAACTGACTAACTCCTGCTGACTGCTAGACGCTCAAACTCACTGCCTCCTGCTGAATGCCACAAGCTGAAACTCTCAGCCTCCTGCTGACTGCTACACGCTCAAACTCACTGCCTCCAGCAACTGCTACATGCTCAAACTCACTGCCCCCTGCTAAATGCCACACGCTCAAACTCACTGCCCCCTGCTAAATGCTACACGCTCAAGCTCACTGCCTCCTGCTGACTGCTAAACGCTCAAACCCACTTCCTCCTGCTGACTGCTACACGCTCAAACTCACTGCTTCTGGCTGACTGCTACACGCTCAAACTCACTGCCTCCTGCTGACTGCTACACGCTCAAATTCACTGCCTTCTGCTGAACGCCACACGCTCAAACTCACTGCCTCCTGCTGACTGCTACACGCTCAAACTCACTGCCTCCTGCTGACTGCCACACACTCAAACTCACTGCCTCCTGCTGAATGTTACACGCTCAAACTCACTGCCTCCTGCTGAATGCTACACGCTCAAACTCACGGCCTCCTGCTGAATGCTACAAGCTCAAAGTCACTGCCTCCTGCTGACTGCTACACGCTCAAACTCACGGCCTCCTGCTGAATGCTACAAGCTCAAAGTCACTGCCTCCTGCTGACTGCTACACGCTCAAACTCACTGCCTCCTGCTGAATGCCACACGCTCAAACTCACTGCCTCCTGCTGAATGCCACACGCTCAAACTCACTGCCTCCTCCTGACTGCTACACGCAAACTCACTGCCTCCTCCTGACTGCTACACGCAAACTCACTGCCTCCTGCTCAATGCTATACGCTCAAAATCACTGCCTCCTGCTGACTGCCACACGCTCAAACTCACTGCCTCCTGCTGAATGCTACACGCTCAAACTCACTGCCTCCTGCTGAATGCTACACGCTCAAACTCACTGCCTCCTGCTGACTGCCACACGCTCAAACTCACTGCCTCCTGCTGACTGCTACACGCTCAAACTCACTGCCTCCTGCTGAATGCTACACGCTCAAACTCACTGCCTCCTGCTGACTGCCACACGCTCAAACTCACTGCCTCCTGCTCAATGCTATACGCTCAAAATCACTGCCTCCTGCTGAATGCTACACGCTCAAACTCACTGCCTCCTGCTGAATGCTACACGCTCAAACTCACTGCCTCCTGCTGACTGCTACACGCTCAAACTCACTGCCTCCTGCTGACTGCTACACGCTCAAACTCTCTGCCACCTGCTGAATGCTACACGCTCAAACTCACTGCCTCCTGCTGAATGCTAGACATCAAACTCACTGCCTCCTGCTGACTGCTACACATTCAAACTCACTGCCTCCTGGTGAATGCCACACACTCAAACTCACTGCCTCCTGCTGACTGCTACACGCTCAAACTCACTGCCTCCTGCTGACTGGAACAAGCTAAAACTCACTACCTCCAGCTCAATGATATACGCTCAAACTCATTGCCTCCTGCTGACTGCTACACGATCAAACTCACTGCCTCCTGCTGACTGCTACACGCTCAAACTCACTGCCTCCTGCTGACTGCTACACGCTCAAACTCACTTCCTCCTGCTGAATGCTACACGCTCAAACTCACTTCCTCCTGCTGACTGCTACACGCTCAAACTCACTTCCTCCTGCTGAATGCTACACGCTCAAACTCACTGCCTCCTGCTAAATGCCACACGCTCAAACTCCCTGCCTCCTGCTGACTGCTGCACGCTCAAACTCACTGCCTCCTGCTGAATGCTAAACGCTCAAACTCACTGCCTCCTGCTGACTGCTAAACGCTCAAACTCACTGCCTCTTGCTGAATGCTACACGCTCAAACTCACATCCTCCTGCTGAATGCCACACGCTCAAACTCACTGCTTCCTGCTGAATGCTACACGCTCAAACTCACTGCCTCTTGCTGAATGCTACACGCTCAAACTCACTGCCTCCTGCTGACTGCTAAACGCTCAAACTCACTGCCTCCTGCTGACTGCTAAACGCTCAAACTCACTGCCTCTTGCTGAATGCTACACGCTCAAACTCACTGCCTCCTGCTGACTGCTACAAGCTCAAACTCACTGCCTCCTGCTGAATGCTACACGCTCAAACTCACTGCCTCCTGTTGACTACTACACGCTCAAACTCACTGCCTCCTGCTGACTGCTACACGCTCAAACTCACTGCCTCCTGCTGACTGCTAGACGCTCAAACTCACTGCCTCCTGCTGAATGCTACACGCTCAAACTCACTGCCTCCTGCTGAATGCTACACGCTCAAACTCACTGCCTCCTGCTGACTGCTACACGCTCAAACTCACTGTCTCCTGCTGAATGCCAGACGCTAAAACTCCCTGCCTCCTGCTGAATGCCACACGCTCAAACTCACTGCTTCCTGCTGACTGCTACACGCTCAAACTCACAGCCTCCTGCTGAATGCTACACGCTCAAACTCACTGCCTCCTGCTGACTGCTACACGCTAAAAACTCACTGCCTCCTGCTGAATGCCACACGCTAAAAACTCACTGCCTCCTGCTGACTGCTACACGCTCAAACTCACTGCTTCCGGCTGACTGCTACACGCTCAAACTCTCTGCCTCCTGCTGACTGCTACACACTCAAACTCACTGCCTCCTGCTGACTGCTACACACTCAAACTCACTGCCTCCTGCTGAATGTTACACGCTCAAACTCTCTGCCTCCTGCTGACTGCTACACACTCAAACTCACTGCCTCCTGCTGACTGCTACACACTCAAACTCACTGCCTCCTGCTGAATGTTACACGCTCAAACTCACTGCCTCCTGCTGACTGCTACACACTCAAACTCACTGCCTCCGGCTGACTGCTACACACTCAAACTCACTGCCTCCTGCTGACTGCTACACACTCAAACTCACTGCCTCCTGCTGAACGCCACACGCTCAAACTCACTGCCTCCTACTGACTGCTACACACTCAAACTCACTGCCTCCTGCTGACTGCTACACACTCAAACTCACTGCCTCCTGCTGACTGCTACACACTCAAACTCACTGCCTCCTGCTGAACGCCACACGCTCAAACTCACTGCCTCCTACTGACTGCTACACACTCAAACTCACTGCCTCCTGCTGACTGCTACACGCTCAAACTCACTGCCACCTGCTGACTGCCACACGCTCAAACTCACTGCCTCCTGCTGACTGCTACAAGCTCAAAGTCACTGCCTCCTGCTGACTGCTACACGCTCAAACTCACGGCCTCCTGCTGACTGCCACACGCTCAAACTCACTGCCTCCTGCTGACTGCCACACGCTCAAACTCACTGCCTCCTGCTGACTGCTACACGATCAAACTCACTGCCTCCTGCTGACTGCTACACGATCAAACTCACTGCCTCCTGCTGACTGCTACACGATCAAACTCACTGCCACCTGCTGAATGCCACACGCTGAAACTCTCAGCCTCCTGCTGACTGCTACAAGCTCAAACTCACTGCCTCCAGCAGACTGCTACATGCTCAAACTCACTGCCCCCTGCTAAATGCCACACGCTCAAACTCTCTGCCTCCTCCTGACTGCCACACGCTCAAACTCACTGCCTCCTGCTGAATGCTACACGCTCAAACTCACTGCCTCCTGCTGACTGCTACACGCTCAAACTCACTGCCTCCTCCTGAATGCTACACGCTCAAACTCACTGCCTCCTGCTGACTGCTACACGCTCAAACTCACTGCCTCCTGCTGAATGCCACACGCTAAAAACTCACTGCCTCCTGCTGACTGCTAAACGCACAAACTCACTGCCTCCTGCTGACTGCTACACGCTCAAACTCACTGCCTCCCGCTGACTGCTAGACGCTCAAACTCACTGGCTCCAGATAAATGCTACACGCTCAAACTGACTACCTCCTGCTGACTGCTAGACGCTCAAACTCACTGCCCCCTGCTAAATGCCACACGCTCAAACTCACTGCCCCCTGCTAAATGCTACACGCTCAAACTCACTGCCTCCTGCTGAATACTACACGCTCAAGCTCACTGCATCCTGCTGACTGCTAAACGCTCAAACTCACATCCTCATGCTGACTGCTACACGCTCAAACTCACTGCCTCCTGCTGACTGCTACACACTCAAACTCACTGCTTCCTACTGACTGCTACACGCTCAAACTCACTGTCTCCTGCTGAATGCTACACGCTCAAACTCTCTGCCTCCAGCTGAATGCCTCACGCTCAAACTCACTGCTTCCGGCTGAATGTTACACGCTCAAACTCACTGCCACCTGCTGACTGCCACACGCTCAAACTCACTGCCTCCTGCTGAATGCTACACGCTCAAGCTCACTGCCTCCTGCTGACTGCCACACGCTCAAACTCACTGCCTCCTGGTGACTGCTACACGCTCAAACTCACTGCCTCCTGCTGACTGCCACACGCTCAAACTCACGGCCTCCTGCTGAATGCTACACGCTCAAGCTCACTGCCACCTGCTGAATGCTACACGCTCAAACTCACTGCCTCCTGCTGACTGCCACACGCTCAAACTCACTGCCTCCTGCTGAATGCTACACGCTCAAACTCACTGCCTCCTGCTGACTGCCACACGCTCAAACTCACTGCCTCCTGCTGAATGCTACACGCTCAAACTCACTGCCTCCTGCTGACTGCCACACGCTCAAACTCACTGCCTCCTGCTGAATGCTACACGCTCAAACTCACTGCCTCCTGCAGAATGCTACACGCTAAAACTCACTGCCTCCTGCTGAATGCTACACGCTCAAACTCACTGCCTCCTGCAGAATGCTACACGCTAAAACTCACTGCCTCCTGCTGAATGCTACACGCTCAAACTCACTGCCTCCTGCAGAATGCTTCATGCTCAAACTCACTGCCTCCTGCTGACTGCTACACGCTCAAACTCACTGCCTCCTGCAGAATGCTTCATGCTCAAACTCACTGCCTCCTGCTGACTGCTACACGCTCAAACTCATTGCCTCCCGCTGACTGCTAGACGCTCAAACTCACTGCCTCCTGCTGAATGCTACACGCTCAAACTCACTGCCTCCTGCTGACTGCTACACGCTCAAACTCACTGCCTCCTGCTGACTGCTACACGCTCAAACTCACTGCCTCCTGCTGACTGCTACACGCTCAAACTCACTGCCTCCTGCTGAATGCCACACGCTGAAACTCACTGCCTCCTGCTGACTGCTACACGCTCAAACTCACTGCTTCCTGCTGAATGCTACACGCTCAAACTCACTGCCTCCTGCTGACTGCTACACGCTCAAACTCACTGCCTCCCGCTGACTGCTAGACGCTCAAACTCACTGCCTCCTGCTGAATGCTACACGCTCAAACTCACTGCCTCCTGCTGAATGCCACACGCTCAAACTCACTGCCTCCTGCTGACTGCTACACGCTCAAACTCACTGCCTCCTGCTGACTGCTACACGCTCAAACTCACTGCCTCCTGCTGAATGCCACACGCTCAAACTCACTGCCTCCTGCAGAATGCTACACGGTCAAACTCATTGCCTCCTGCTGACTGCCACACGCTCAAACTCACTGCCTCCTGCTGACTGCTACACGATCAAACTCACTGCCTCCTGCTGACTGCTAGACGATCAAACTCACTGCCTCCTGCTGACTGCTACACGATCAAACTCACTGCCTCCTGCTGACTGCTACACGATCAAACTCACTGCCTCCTGCTGAATGCTACACGCTCAAACTCACTGCCTCCTGCTGACTGCTACACGCTCAAACTCACTGCCTCCTGCTGACTGCTACACGCTCAAACTCACTGCCTCCTGCTGAATGCCACACGCTCAAACTCACTGCCTCCTGCTGACTGCTACACGCACAAACTCACTGCCTCCTGCTGAATGCCACACGATCAAACTCACTGCCTCCTGCTGACTGCTACACGATCAAACTCACTGCCTCCTGCTGAATGCCACACGCTCAAACTCACTGCCTCCTGCTGACTGCTACACGATCAAACTCACTGCCTCCTGCTGAATGCTACACGATCAAACTCACTGCCTCCTGCTGAATGCCACACGCTGAAACTCACTGCCTCCTGCTGACTGCCACACGCTCAAACTCACTGCCTCCTCCTGAATGCTACACGCTCAAACTCACTGCCTCCTGCTGACTGCTACACGCTCAAACTCACTGCCTCCTGCTGAATGCTACACGCTCAAACTCACTGCCTCCTGCTGACTGCTACACGCTCAAACTCACTGCCTCCTGCTGAATGCTACACGCTCAAACTCACTGCCTCCTGCTGACTGCTACACGCTCAAACTCACTGCCTCCTGCTGAATGCTACACACTCAAACTCACTGCCTCCTGCTGAATGCTACACGCTCAAACTCACTGCCTCCTGCTGACTACTACACGCTCAAACTCACTGCCTCCTGCTGACTGCTACACGCTCAAACTCACTGCCTCCTGCTGACTGCCACACACTAAAACTCACAGCCTCATGCTGAATGCTACACACTCAAACTCACTGCCTCCTGCTGACTGCCACACGCTAAAACTCACAGCCTCCTGCTGAATGCTACACGCTCAAACTCACAGCCTCATGCTGAATGCCACACACTCAAACTCACTGCCTCCTGCTGAATGCTACACGCTCAAACTCACTGCCTCCTGCTGAATGCCACACGCTCAAACTCCCTGCCTCCTGCTGAATGCTACACACTCAAACTCACTGCCTCCTGCTGACTGCTACACGCTCAAACTCACTGCCTCCTGCTGAATGCCACACGCTCAAACTCACGGCCTCCTGCTGAATGCTACACGCTCAAACTCACTGCCTCCTGCTGAATGCCACACGCTCAAACTCACGGCCTCCTGCTGACTGCTACACGCTCAAACTCACTGCCTCCTGCTGAATGCTACACGCTCAAACTCACTGCCTCCTGCTGACTGCTACACGCTCAAACTCACTGCCTCCTGCTGACTGCTACACGCTCAAACTCACTGCCTCCTGCTGACTGCTACACGCTCAAACTCACTGCCTCCAGCTGAATGCTACACGCTCAAACTCACTGCCTCCAGCTGAATGCTACACGCTCAAACTCACTGCCTCCAGCTGAATGCTACACGCTCAAACTCACTGCCTCCTGCTGAATGCTACACGCTCAAACTCACTGCCTCCTGCTGAATGTTACACGCTGAAACTCACTGCCTCCTGCTGAATGCTACACGCTCAAACTCACTGCCTCCTGCTGACTGCTACACGCTCAAACTCACTGCCTCCTGCTGAATGCTACACACTCAAACTCACTGCCTCCTGCTGACTGCTACACACTCAAACTCACTGCCTCCTGCTGACTGCTACACACTCAAACTCACTGCCTCCTGCTGACTGCTACACGCTCAAACTCACTGCCTCCTGCTGACTGCTACACGCTCAAACTCTCTGCCACCTGCTGAATGCCACACGCTCAAACTCACTGCCTCCTGCTGAATGCTACACACTCAAACTCACTGCCTCCTGCTGAATGCTACACACTCAAACTCACTGCCTCCTGCTGAATGCTACACGCTCAAACTCACTGCCTCCTGGTGAATGCCACACGCTCAAACTCACTGCCTCCTGGTGAATGCTACACGCTCAAACTCACTGCCACCTGCTGACTGCTACACGCTCAAACTCACTGCCTCCTGGTGAATGCCACACGCTCAAACTCACTGCCTCCTGGTGAATGCCACACGCTCAAACTCTCTGCCACCTGCTGAATGCCACACGCTCAAACTCACTGCCTCCTGCTGAATGCTACACGCTCAAACTCACTGCCTCCTGGTGAATGCCACACACTCAAACTCACTGCCTCCTGCTGACTGCAACACGCTCAAACTCACTGCCTCCTGCTGACTGCAACACGCTCAAACTCACTGCCTCCTGCTGACTGGAACAAGCTAAAACTCACTGCCTCCTGCTCAATGCTACACGCTCAAACTCACTGCCTCCTGCTGACTGCTACACGCTCAAACTCACTGCCTCCTGCTGACTGCTACACGCTCAAACTCACTGCCTCCTGCTGAATGCTACACACTCAAACTCACTGCCTCCTGCTGACTGCTACACGCTCAAACTCACTGCCTCCTGCTGACTGCTACACGCTCAAACTCACTGACTCCTGCTGAATCCACACGCTCAAACTCACTGCCTCCTGCTAACTGCTACACGCTCAAACTCATTGCCTCCTGCTGACTGCCACACGCTCAAACTCACTGCCTCCTGCTGACTGCTACACGATCAAACTCACTGCCTCCTGCTAACTGCTACACGATCAAACTCACTGCCTCCTGCTGACTGCTACACGCTCAAACTCACTGCCTCCTGCTGACTGCTACACGATCAAACTCACTGCCTCCTGCTAACTGCTACACGATCAAACTCACTGCCTCCTGCTGACTGCTACACGCTCAAACTCACTGTCTCCTGCTGAATGCCACACGCTCAAATTCACTGCCTCCTGCTGAATGCTACACGCTCAAACTCACTGCCTCCTGCTGAATGCTACACGCTCAAACTCCCTGCCTCCTGCTGACTGCTACACGCTCAAACTCACTGCCTCCTGCTGAATGCTACACGCTCAAACTCACTGCCTCCCGCTGACTGCTACACGCTCAAACTCACTGCCTCCTGCTGAATACCACACGCTCAAACTCACTGCCTCCCGCTGACTGCTAGACGCTCCAACTCACTGGCTCCAGATGAATGCTACACGCTCAAACTGACTACCTCCTGCTGACTGCTAGACGCTCAAACTCACTGCCTCCTGCTGAATGCCACAAGCTGAAACTCTCAGCCTCCTGCTGACTGCTACACGCTCAAACTCACTGCCTCCAGCAACTGCTACATGCTCAAACTCACTGCCTCCTGCTGAATGCCACACGCTCAAACTCACTGCCTCCCGCTGACTGCTACACGCTCAAACTCACTGCCTCCAGCAACTGCTACATGCTCAAACTCACTGCCTCCTGCTGAATGCCACACGCTCAAACTCACTGCCCCCTGCTAAATGCTACAAGCTCAAGCTCACTGCCTCCTGCTGAATACTACACGCTCAAGCTCACTGCCTCCTGCTGACTGCTAAATGCTCAAACTCACATCCTCGTGCTGACTGCTACACGCTCAAACCCACTTCCTCCTGCTGAATGCTACACGCTCAAACTCACTGCTTCCGGCTGACTGCTACACGCTCAAACTCACTGCCTCCTGCTGACTGCTACACGCTCAAACTCACTGCTTCCGGCTGACTGCTACACACTCAAACTCACTGCCTCCTGCTGAATGCTACACGCTCAAACTCACTGCCTCCTGCTGAATGCTACACACTCAAACTCACTGCCTCCTGCTGAATGTTACACGCTCAAACTCACTGCCTCCTGCTGACTGCTACACGCTCAAACTCACTGCCTCCTGCTGACTGCTACACGCTCAAACTCACTGCCTCCAGCTGAATGCTACACGCTCAAACTCACTGCCTCCAGCTGAATGCTACACGCTCAAACTCACTGCCTCCAGCTGAATGCTACACGCTCAAACTCACTGCCTCCTGCTGACTGCCACACGCTCAAATTCACTGCCTCCTGCTGAATGCTACACGCTCAAACTCACTGCCTCCTGCTGACTGCTACACGCTCAAACTCACTGCCTCCTGCTGACTGCCACACGCTCAAACTCACTGCCTCCTGCTGACTGCTACACGCTCAAACTCACTGCCTCCTGCTGACTGCTACACGCTCAAACTCACTGCCTCCTGCTGACTGCTACACGCTCAAACTCACTGCCTCCTGCTGAATGCTACACGCTCAAACTCACTGCCTCCTACTGACTGCTACACGCTCAAACTCACTGCCTCCTGCTGACTGCTACACGCTCAAACTCACTGCCTCCCGCTGACTGCTACACACTCAAACTCACTGCCTCCCGCTGAATGCTACACGCTCAAACTCACTGCCTCCTGCTGACTGCTACACGCTCAAACTCACTGCCTCCTGCTGACTGCTACACGCTCAAACTCACTGCCTCCCGCTGACTGCTACACACTCAAACTCACTGCCTCCCGCTGAATGCTACACGCTCAAACTCACTGCCTCCTGCTGAATGCTACACGCTCAAACTCACTGCCTCCTGGTGAATGCCACACGCTCAAACTCACTGCCTCCTGGTGAATGCCACACGCTCAAACTCTCTGCCACCTGCTGAATGCCACACGCTCAAACTCACTGCCTCCTGCTGAATGCCACACGCTCAAACTCACTGCCTCCTGCTGAATGCTACACGCTCAAACTCACTGCCTCCCGCTGACTGCTACACACTCAAACTCACTGCCTCCCGCTGACTGCTACACACTCAAACTCACTGCCTCCCGCTGACTGCTACACGCTCAAACTCACTGCCTCCTGCTGAATGCTACACGCTCAAACTCACTGCCTCCTGGTGAATGCCACACACTCAAACTCACTGCCTCCTGCTGACTGCAACACGCTCAAACTCACTGCCTCCTGCTGACTGCAACACGCTCAAACTCACTGCCTCCTGCTGACTGGAACAAGCTAAAACTCACTGCCTCCTGCTGAATGCTACACGCTCAAACTCACTGCCTCCTGCTGACTGCTACACGCTCAAACTCACTGCCTCCTGCTGACTGCTACACGCTCAAACTCACTGCCTCCTGCTGACTGCTACACGCTCAAACTCACTGCCTCCTGCTGAATGCTACACGCTCAAACTCACTGCCTCCTGCTGACTGCTACACGCTCAAACTCACTGCCTCCTGCTGAATGCTACACGCTCAAACTCACTGCCTCCTGCTGACTGCTACACGATCAAACTCACTGCCTCCTGCTAACTGCTACACGCTCAAACTCACTGCCTCCTGCTGACTGCTACACGCTCAAACTCACTGCCTCCTGCTGAATGCTACACGATCAAACTCACTGCCTCCTGCTGACTGCTACACGATCAAACTCACTGCCTCCTGCTGACTGCTACACGCTCAAACTCACTGTCTCCAGCTGAATGCCACACGCTCAAATTCACTGCCTCCTGCTGAATGCTACACGCTGAAATTCTCAGCCTCCTGCTGAATGCTACACGCTCAAACTCACTGCCTCCTGCTGACTGCTACACGCTCAAACTCTCTGCCTCCTCCTGAATGCTACACGCTCAAACTCACTGCCTCCTGCTGACTGCTAAACGCACAAACTCACTGCCTCCTGCTGAATGCTACACGCTCAAACTCACTGCCTCCCGCTGACTGCTACATGCTCAAACTCACTGCCTTCTGCTGACTGCTACAGGCTCAAACTCACTGCCTTCTGCTGAATACCACACGCTCAAACTCACTGCCTCCCGCTGACTGCTAGACGCTCAAACTCACTGGCTCCAGATGAATGCTACACGCTCAAACTCACTGCCTCCTGCTGACTGCTAGACGCTCAAACTCACTGCCTCCTGCTGAATGCCACAAGCTGAAACTCTCAGCCTCCTGCTGACTGCTACACGCTCAAACTCACTGCCTCCAGCAACTGCTACATGCTCAAACTCACTGCCCCCTGCTAAATGCCACACGCTCAAACTCACTGCCCCCTGCTAAATGCTACAAGCTCAAACTCACTGCCTCCTGCTGACTGCTACACGCTCAAACCCACTTCCTCCTGCTGACTGCTACACGCTCAAACTCACTGCTTCCGGCTGACTGCTACACGCTCAAACTCACTGCCTCCTGCTGACTGCTACACGCTCAAATTCACTGCCTTCTGCTGAACGCCACACGCTCAAATTCACTGCCTTCTACTGAATGCCACACGCTCAAACTCACTGCCTCCTACTGAATGCCACACGCTCAAACTCACTGCCTCCTGCTGACTGCCACACACTCAAACTCACTGCCTCCTGCTGAATGTTACACGCTCAAAGTCACTGCCTCCTGCTGACTGCTACACGCTCAACCTCACTGCCTCCTGCTGAATGCCACACGCTCAAACTCACTGACTCCTGCTGAATCCACACGCTGAAACTCACTGCCTCCTCCTGACTGCTACACGCAAACTCACTGCCTCCTGCTGAATGCTACACGCTCAAACTCTCTGCCACTTGCTGACTGCTACACGCTCAAACTCTCTGCCTCCTCCTGAATGCTACACGCTCAAACTCACTGCCTCCTGCTGACTGCTACACGCTCAAACTCACTGCCTCCTGCTGAATGCTACACGCTCAAACTCACTGCCTCCCGCTGACTGCTACATGCTCAAACTCACAGCCTCCTGCTGACTGCTACACGCACAAACTCACTGCCTCCTGCTGAATGCTACACGCTCAAACTCACTGCCTCCCGCTGACTGCTACATGCTCAAACTCACTGCCTTCTGCTGAATACCACACGCTCAAACTCACTGCCTCCCGCTGACTGCTAGACGCTCAAACTCACTGGCTCCAGATGAATGCTACACGCTCAAACTGACTACCTCCTGCTGACTGCTAGACGCTCAAACTCACTGCCTCCTGCTGAATGCCACAAGCTGAAACTCTCAGCCTCCTGCTGACTGCTACACGCTCAAACTCACTGCCTCCAGCAACTGCTACATGCTCAAACTCACTGCCTCCTGCTGAATGCCACACGCTCAAACTCACTGCCCCCTGCTAAATGCTACAAGCTCAAGCTCACTGCCTCCTGCTGAATACTACACGCTCAAGCTCACTGCCTCCTGCTGACTGCTAAATGCTCAAACTCACATCCTCGTGCTGACTGCTACACGCTCAAACCCACTTCCTCCTGCTGACTGCTACACGCTCAAACTCACTGCTTCCGGCTGACTGCTACACGCTCAAACTCACTGCCTCCTGCTGACTGCTACACGCTCAAACTCACTGCCTTCTGCTGAACGCCACACGCTCAAACTCACTGCCTCCTGCTGAATGCTACACGCTCAAACTCACTGCCTTCTGCTGAACGCCACACGCTCAAACTCACTGCCTCCTGCTGACTGCTACACGCTCAAACTCACTGCCTCCTGCTGACTGCTACACGCTCAAACTCACTGCCTCCTGCTGACTGCTACACGCTCAAACTCACTGCCTCCTGCTGACTGCCACACACTCAAACTCACTGCCTCCTGCTGAATGTTACACGCTCAAACTCACTGCCTCCTGCTGACTGCCACACACTCAAACTCACTGCCTCCTGCTGAATGTTACACGCTCAAACTCACTGCCTCCTGCTGACTGCTACACACTCAAACTCACTGCCTCCTGCTGACTGCTACACGCTCAAACTCTCTGCCACCTGCTGAATGCTATACGCTCAAACTCACTGCCTCCTGCTGACTGAAACGCGCTCAAACTCACTGCTTCCTGCTGAATGCTACACGCTCAAACTCACTGCCTCCTGCTGAATGCTACACATCAAACTCACTGCCTCCTGCTGACTGCTACACGCTCAAACTCACTGCCTCCTGCTGAATGCTACACATCAAACTCACTGCCTCCTGCTGAATGCTACACATCAAACTCACTGCCTCCTGCTGACTGCTACACGCTCAAACTCACTGCCTCCTGCTGAATGCTACACACTCAAACTCACTGCCTCCTGCTGACTGCTACACGCTCAAACTCACTGCCTCCTGCTGACTGCTACACGCTCAAACTCACTGCCTCCTGCTGACTGCTACACATTCAAACTCACTGCCTCCTGCTGACTGCTACACGCTCAAACTCTCTGCCTCCTCCTGAATGCTACACGCTCAAACTCACTGCCTCCTGCTGACTGCTAAACGCACAAACTCACTGCCTCCTGCTGAATGCTACACGCTCAAACTCACTGCCTCCCGCTGACTGCTACACGCTCAAACTCACTGCCTTCTGCTGACTGCTACAGGCTCAAACTCACTGCCTTCTGCTGAATACCACACGCTCAAACTCACTGCCTCCCGCTGACTGCTAGACGCTCAAACTCACACCCTCCTGCTAAATGCCACATGCTCAAACTCACTGCCCCCTGCTAAATGCTACACGCTCAAACTCACTGCCTCCTGCTGACTGCTAGACGCTCAAACTCACTGCCTCCTGCTGAATGCCACAAGCTGAAACTCTCAGCCTCCTGCTGACTGCTACACGCTCAAACTCACTGCCTCCAGCAACTGCTACATGCTCAAACTCACTGCCCCCTGCTAAATGCCACACGCTCAAACTCACTGCCCCCTGCTAAATGCTACAAGCTCAAACTCACTGCCTCCTGCTGACTGCTACACGCTCAAACCCACTTCCTCCTGCTGACTGCTACACGCTCAAACTCACTGCTTCCGGCTGACTGCTACACGCTCAAACTCACTGCCTCCTGCTGACTGCTACACGCTCAAATTCACTGCCTTCTGCTGAACGCCACACGCTCAAATTCACTGCCTCCTACTGAATGCCACACGCTCAAACTCACTGCCTCCTGCTGACTGCCACACACTCAAACTCACTGCCTCCTGCTGAATGTTACACGCTCAAAGTCACTGCCTCCTGCTGACTGCTACACGCTCAACCTCACTGCCTCCTGCTGAATGCCACACGCTCAAACTCACTGACTCCTGCTGAATCCACACGCTGAAACTCACTGCCTCCTCCTGACTGCTACACGCAAACTCACTGCCTCCTGCTGAATGCTACACGCTCAAACTCTCTGCCACTTGCTGACTGCTACACGCTCAAACTCTCTGCCTCCTCCTGAATGCTACACGCTCAAACTCACTGCCTCCTGCTGACTGCTACACGCTCAAACTCACTGCCTCCTGCTGAATGCTACACGCTCAAACTCACTGCCTCCCGCTGACTGCTACATGCTCAAACTCACAGCCTCCTGCTGAATGCTACACGCTCAAACTCACTGCCTCCCGCTGACTGCTACATGCTCAAACTCACTGCCTTCTGCTGAATACCACACGCTCAAACTCACTGCCTCCCGCTGACTGCTAGACGCTCAAACTCACTGGCTCCAGATGAATGCTACACGCTCAAACTGACTACCTCCTGCTGACTGCTAGACGCTCAAACTCACTGCCTCCTGCTGAATGCCACAAGCTGAAACTCTCAGCCTCCTGCTGACTGCTACACGCTCAAACTCACTGCCTCCAGCAACTGCTACATGCTCAAACTCACTGCCTCCTGCTGAATGCCACACGCTCAAACTCACTGCCCCCTGCTAAATGCTACAAGCTCAAGCTCACTGCCTCCTGCTGAATACTACACGCTCAAGCTCACTGCCTCCTGCTGACTGCTAAATGCTCAAACTCACATCCTCGTGCTGACTGCTACACGTTCAAACCCACTTCCTCCTGCTGAATGCTACACGCTCAAACTCACTGCTTCCGGCTGACTGCTACACGCTCAAACTCACTGCCTCCTGCTGACTGCTACACGCTCAAACTCACTGCTTCCGGCTGACTGCTACACGCTCAAACTCACTGCCTTCTGCTGAACGCCACACGCTCAAACTCACTGCCTCCTGCTGACTGCTACACGCTCAAACTCACTGCCTCCTGCTGACTGCTACACGCTCAAACTCACTGCCTCCTGCTGACTGCTACACGCTCAAACTCACTGCCTCCTGCTGACTGCTACACGCTCAAACTCACTGCCTCCTGCTGACTGCCACACACTCAAACTCACTGCCTCCTGCTGAATGTTACACGCTCAAACTCACTGCCTCCTGCTGAATGCTACACGCTCAAACTCACTGCCTCCTGCTGAATGCTACACGCTCAAACTCACTGCCTCCTGCTGACTGCTACACGCTCAAACTCACTGCCTCCTGCTGAATGCTACACGCTCAAACTCACTGCCTCCTGCTGACTGCTACACGCTCAAACTCACTGCCTCCTGCTGAATGCTACACGCTCAAACTCACTGCCTCCTGCTGAATCCACACGCTCAAACTCACAGCTTCCAGCTGAATGCCACACGCTCAAACTCACTGCCTCCTGCTGAATGCTACACGCTCAAACTCACTGTCTCCTGCTGACTGCTACACACTCAAACTCACTGCCTCCTCCTGACTGCTACACGCTCAAACTCACTGCCTCCTGCTGAATGCTACACGCTCAAACTCACTGCCTCCTGCTGAATGCTACACGCTCAAACTCACTGCCTCCTCCTGACTGCTACACACTCAAACTCACTGCCTCCTCCTGACTGCTACACGCTCAAACTCACTGCCTCCTGCTGAATGCTACACGCTCAAACTCACTGCCTCCTCCTGACTGCTACACACTCAAACTCACTGCCTCCTGCTGACTGCCACACGCTCAAACTCACTGCCTCCTGCTGACTGTTACACGCTCAAACTCACTGCCTCCTGCTGAATGCTACACGCTCAAACTCACTGCCTCCTGCTGACTGCTACACACTCAAACTCACTGCCTCCTGCTGACTGCTACACGCTCAAACTCTCTGCCACCTGCTGAATGCTATACGCTCAAACTCACTGCCTCCTGCTGACTGAAACGCGCTCAAACTCACTGCTTCCTGCTGAATGCTACACATCAAACTCACTGCCTCCGGCTGACTGCTACACACTCAAACTCACTGCCTCCTGCTGACTGCTACACATTCAAACTCACTGCCTCCTGCAGAATGCTACACGCTCAAACTCACTGCCTCCTGGTGAATGCCACACGCTCAAACTCATTGCCTCCTGCTGACTGCTACACGCTCAAACTCATTGCCTCCTGCTGACTGCTACACGATCAAACTCACTGCCTCCTGCTGAATGCTACACGCTCAAACTCACTGCCTCTTGCTGAATGCTACACGCTCAAACTCACATCCTCCTGCTGACTGCTACACGCTCAAACTCACTTCCTCCTGCTGAATGCTACACACTCAAACTCACTGCCTCCTGCTAAATGCCACACGCTCAAACTCCCTGCCTCCTGCTGAATGCTACACGCTCAAACTCACTGCCTCATGCTGAATGCCACACGCACAAACTCACTGCTTCCTGCTAAATGCTACACGCTCAAACTCACTGCCTCCTGCTGAATGCCACACGCTCAAACTCACTGCTTCCTGCTAAATGCTACACGCTCAAACTCACTGCCTCCTGCTGACTGCTAAACGCTCAAACTCACTGCCTCTTGCTGAATGCTACACGCTCAAACTCACATCCTCCTGCTGACTGCTACACGTTCAAACTCACTGCCTCCTGCTGACTGCTACACGCTCAAACTCACTGCCTCCTGCTGAATGCCACACGCTAAAAACTCACTGCCTCCTGCTGACTGCTAAACGCTCAAACTCACTGCCTCCTGCTGAATACCACACGCTCAAACTCACTGCCTCTGGCTGAATGCTACACGCTCAAACTCACTGCCTCCTGCTGAATGCCACACGCTCAAACTCACTGCCTCCTGCTGAATGCCACACGCTCAAACTCACTGCCTCCTGCTGACTGCTACACGCTCAAACTCACTGCCACCTGCCGAATGCCACACGCTCAAACTCACTGCCTCCTGCTGACTGCTACACGCTCAAACTCACTGCCTCCTGCTGACTGCCACACGCTCAAACTCACGGCCTCCTGCTGAATGCTACAAGGTCAAAGTCACTGCCTCCTGCTGACTGCTACACGTTCAAACTCACTGCCTCCTGCTGAATGCCACACGCTCAAACTCACTGCCTCCTGCTGAATGCTACACGCTCAAACTCACTGCATCCTGCTGAATGCTACACGCTCAAACTCACTGCCTCCTGCTGACTGCTACACGCTCAAACTCCCTGCCTCCTGCTGAATGCCACACGCTCAAACTCACTGCTTCCTGCTGAATGCCACACGCTCAAACTCACTGCTTCCTGCTGAATGCTACACGCTCAAACTCACTGCCTCCTGCTGACTGCTACACACTCAAACTCACTGCCTCCTGCTGAATGCTACACACTCAAACTCACTGCCTCCTGCTGACTGCTACACACTCAAACTCACTGCCTCCTGCTGAATGCTACACACTCAAACTCACTGCCTCCTGCTGACTGCTACACGCTCAAACTCACTGCCTGCTGCTGAATGCCACACGCTCAAACTCACTGCTTCCTGCTGAATGTTACACGCTCAAACTCACTGCTTCCTGCTGAATGCTACACGCTCAAACTCACTGCCTCCTGCTGAATGCTACACGCTCAAACTCACTGCCTCCTGCTGAATGCCACACGCTCAAACTCACTGCCTCCTGCTGACTGCTACACACTCAAACTCACTGCCTCCTGCTGAATGCCACATGCTCAAACTCACTGCCTCCTGCTGACTGCCACACGCTCAAACTCACGGCCTCCTGCTGAATGCTACAAGGTCAAAGTCACTGCCTCCTGCTGACTGCTACACGCTCAAACTCACTGCTTCCTGCTGAATGCCACACGCTCAAACTCACTGCCTCCTGCTGACTGCTACACGCTCAAACTCACTGCTTCCTGCTGACTGCCACACGCTCAAACTCACTGCTTCCTGCTGACTGCTAAACGCTCAAACTCACTGCCTCCTGCTGAATGCTACACGCTCAAACTCACTGCCTCCTGCTGACTGCTAAACGCTCAAACTCACTGCCTCCTGCTGAATGCTACACGCTCAAACTCACTGCCTCCTGCTGACTGCTACACACTCAAACTCACTGCCTCCTGCTGAATGCTACACGCTCAAACTCACTGCCTCCTGCTGACTGCTACACGCTCAAACTCACTGCCTGCTGCTGACTGCTACACGCTCAAACTCACTGCCTCCTGCTGACTGCTACACGCTCAAACTCACTGCCTGCTGCTGACTGCTAAACGCTCAAACTCACTGCCTCCTGCTGAATGCTACACGCTCAAACTCACTGCCTCCTGCTGACTGCTACACGCTCAAACTCACTGCCTCCTGCTGACTGCTACACGCTCAAACTCACTGCCTCCTGCTGAATGCTACACGCTCAAACTCACTGCCTCCTGCTGACTGCCACACGCTCAAACTCACTGCCTCCTGCTGAATGCTACACGCTCAAACTCACTGCCTCCTGCTGACTGCTACACGCTCAAACTCACTGCTTCCTGCTGAATGCTACACGCTCAAACTCACTGCCTCCTGCTGACTGCTACATGCTCAAACTCACTGCCTCCTGCTGAATGTTACACGCTCAAACTCACTGCCTCCTGCTGACTGCTACACGCTCAAACTCACTGCCTCCTGCTGACTGCTACACGCTCAAACTCACTGCTTCCTGCTGAATGCTACACGCTCAAACTCACTGCCTCCTGCTGACTGCTACACGCTCAAACTCACTGCCTCCTGCTGAATGTTACACGCTCAAACTCACTGCCTCCAGCTGAATGCCACACGCTCAAATTCACTGCCTGCTGCTGAATGCTACACGCTCAAACTCACTGCCTCCAGCTGAATGCCACACGCTCAAACTCACTGCCTGCTGCTGAATGCTACACGCTCAAACTCTCTGCCACCTGCTGACTGCTACACGCTCAAACTCTCTGCCTCCTCCTGAATGCTACACGCTCAAACTCACTGCCTCCCGCTGACTGCTACATGCTCAAACTCACTGCCTTCTGCTGAATACCACACGCTCAAACTCACTGCCTCCCGCTGACTGCTAGACGCTCAAACTCACTGGCTCCAGATGAATGCTACACGCTCAAACTGACTAACTCCTGCTGACTGCTAGACGCTCAAACTCACTGCCTCCTGCTGACTGCTAGACGCTCAAACTCACTGCCTCCTGCTGAATGCCACAAGCTGAAACTCTCAGCCTCCTGCTGACTGCTACACGCTCAAACTCACTGCCTCCAGCAACTGCTACATGCTCAAACTCACTGCCCCCTGCTAAGTGCCACACGCTCAAACTCACTGCCCCCTGCTAAATGCTACACGCTCAAGCTCACTGCCTCCTGCTGACTGCTAAACGCTCAAACCCACTTCCTCCTGCTGACTGCTACACGCTCAAACTCACTGCTTCCGGCTGACTGCTACACGCTCAAACTCACTGCCTCCTGCTGACTGCTACACGCTCAAATTCACTGCCTTCTGCTGAACGCCACACGCTCAAACTCACTGCCTCCTGCTGACTGCTACACGCTCAAACTCACTGCCTCCTGCTGAATGCTACACGCTCAAACTCACTGCCTTCTGCTGACTGCCACACACTCAAACTCACTACCTCCTGCTGAATGTTACACGCTCAAACTCACTACCTCCTGCTGAATGTTACACGCTCAAACTCACTGCCTCCTGCTGACTGCCACACACTCAAACTCACTACCTCCTGCTGAATGTTACACGCTCAAACTCACTGCCTCCTGCTGAATGCTACACGCTCAAACTCACGGCCTCCTGCTGAATGCTACAAGCTCAAAGTCACTGCCTCCTGCTGACTGCTACACGCTCAAACTCACTGCCTCCTGCTGAATCCACACGCTCAAACTCACAGCTTCCAGCTGAATGCTACACGCTCAAACTCACGGCCTGCTGCTGAATGCTACAAGCTCAAAGTCACTGCCTCCTGCTGACTGCTACACGCTCAAACTCACTGCCTCCTGCTGAATGCCACACGCTCAAACTCACTGCCTCCTCCTGACTGCTACATGCAAACTCACTGCCTCCTGCTCAATGCTATACGCTCAAAATCACTGCCTCCTGCTGACTGCCACACGCTCAAACTCACTGCCTCCTGCTGAATGCTACACGCTCAAACTCACTGCCTCCTGCTGAATGCTACACGCTCAAACTCACTGCCTCCTGCTGACTGCTACACGCTCAAACTCACTGCCTCCTGCTGACTGCTACACGCTCAAACTCTCTGCCACCTGCTGAATGCTATACGCTCAAACTCACTGCCTCCTGCTGACTGCTAAACGCTCAAACTCACTGCCTCCTGCTGAATGCTACACATCAAACTCACTGCCTCCTGCTGAATGCTACACATTCAAACTCACTGCCTCCTGCTGACTGCTACACGCTCAAACTCACTGCCTCCTGCTGACTGGAACAAGCTAAAACTCACTACCTCCAGCTCAATGATATACGCTCAAACTCATTGCCTCCTGCTGACTGCTACACGATCAAACTCACTGCCTCCTGCTGACTGCTACACGCTCAAACTCACTGCCTCCTGCTGACTGCTACACGCTCAAACTCACTTCCTCCTGCTGAATGCTACACGCTCAAACTCACTTCCTCCTGCTGAATGCTACACGCTCAAACTCACTGCCTCCTGCTAAATGCCACACGCTCAAACTCCCTGCCTCCTGCTGACTGCTGCACGCTCAAACTCACTGCCTCCTGCTGAATGCCGCACGCTCAAACTCACTGCTTCCTGCTGAATGCTACACGCTCAAACTCACTGCCTCCTGCTGACTGCTAAACGCTCAAACTCACTGCCTCTTGCTGAATGCTACACGCTCAAACTCACATCCTCCTGCTGAATGCCACACGCTCAAACTCACTGCTTCCTGCTGAATGCTACACGCTCAAACTCACTGCCTCCTGCTGACTGCTAAACGCTCAAACTCACTGCCTCTTGCTGAATGCTACACGCTCAAACTCACTGCCTCCTGCTGACTGCTACAAGCTCAAACTCACTGCCTCCTGCTAAATGCTACACGCTCAAACTCACTGCCTCCTGTTGACTACTACACGCTCAAACTCACTGCCTCCTGCTGACTGCCACACGCTCAAACTCGCTGCCTCTTGCTGAATGCTACACGCTCAAACTCACTGCCTCCTGTTGACTACTACACGCTCAAACTCACTGCCTCCTGCTGACTGCCACACGCTCAAACTCACTGCCTCTTGCTGAATGCTACACGCTCAAACTCACTGCCTCCTGCTAAATGCTACACGCTCAAACTCACTGCCTCCTGTTGACTACTACACGCTCAAACTCACTGCCTCCTGCTGACTGCTACACGCTCAAACTCACTGTCTCCTGCTGAATGCTACACGCTCAAACTCACTGCCTCCTGTTGACTACTACACGCTCAAACTCACTGCCTCCTGCTGAATGCTACACGCTCAAACTCACTGCCTCCTGCTGAATGCTACACGCTCAAACTCACTGCCTCCTGCTGACTGCTAGACGCTCAAACTCACTGCCTCCTGCTGAATGCTACACGCTCAAACTCACTGCCTCCTGCTGACTGCTAGACGCTCAAACTCACTGCCTCCTGCTGACTGCTACACGCTCAAACTCACTGCCTCCTGCTGAATGCTACACGCTCAAACTCACTGCCTCCTGCTGACTGCTACACGCTCAAACTCACTGTCTCCTGCTGAATGCCAGACGCTAAAACTCCCTGCCTCCTGCTGAATGCCACACGCTCAAACTCACTGCTTCCTGCTGACTGCTACACGCTCAAACTCACAGCCTCCTGCTGAATGCTACACGCTCAAACTCACTGCCTCCTGCTGACTGCTACACGCTAAAAACTCACTGCCTCCTGCTGAATGCCACACGCTAAAAACTCACTGCCTCCTGCTGACTGCTACACGCTCAAACTCACTGCTTCCGGCTGACTGCTACACGCTCAAATTCACTGCCTTCTGCTGAATGCCACACGCTAAAACTCACTGCCTCCAGCTGAATGCTACACGCTCAAACTCACTGCCTCCAGCTGAATGCTACACGCTCAAACTCACTGCCTCCTGCTGATTGCTACACGCTAAAACTCACTGCCTCCAGCTGAATGCTACACACTCAAACTCACTGCCTCCTGCTGAATGCTACACGCTCAAACTCACTGCCACCTGCTGACTGCTACACGCTCAAACTCACTGCCTCCTGCTGAATGCTACACGCTCAAACTCACTGCATCCTGCTGAATGCCACACGCTCAAACTCACTGCCTCCTGCTGACTGCCAAACGCTCAAACTCACTGCCACCTGCTGAATGCTACACGCTCAAACTCACTGCCTCCTGCTGAATGCCACACGCTCAAACTCACTGCCTCCTGCTGAATGCAACACGCTCAAACTCACTGCCTCCTGCTGAATGCTACACGCTCAAACTCACTGCCTCCTGCTAACTGCTACACGCTCAAACTCACTGCCTCCTGCTGAATGCTACACGCTCAAACTCACACCCTCCTGCTAAATGCCACATGCTCAAACTCACTGCCCCCTGCTAAATGCTACACGCTCAAACTCACTGCCTCCTGCTGAATGCTACACGCTCAAACTCACTGCCTCCTGCTAACTGCTACACGCTCAAACTCACTGCCTCCTGCTGAATGCTACACGCTCAAACTCACACCCTCCTGCTAAATGCCACATGCTCAAACTCACTGCCCCCTGCTAAATGCTACACGCTCAAACTCACTGCCTCCTGCTGAATGCTACACGCTCAAACTCACTGCCTCCTGCTGACTGCTACACGCTCAAACTCACTGCCTCCTGCTGACTGCTACACGCTCAAACTCACTGCCTCCTGCTGACTGCTACACGCTCAAACTCACTGCCTCCTGCTGAATGCTACACGCTCAAACTCACTGCCTCCTGCTGAATGCTACACGCTCAAACTCACTGCCTCCCGCTGACTGCTACACGCTCAAACTCACTGCCTCCCGCTGACTGCTACACGCTCAAACTCACTGCCTCCTGCTGACTGCTACACACTCAAACTCACTGCCTCCTGCTGAATGCTACACGCTCAAACTCACTGCCTCCTGCTGACTGCTACACGCTCAAACTCACTGCCTCCTGCTGAATGCTACACGCTCAAACTCACTGCCTCCCGCTGACTGCTACACGCTCAAACTCACTGCCTCCTGCTGAATGCTACACGCTCAAACTCACTGCCTCCTGCTGAATGCTACACGCTCAAACTCACTGCCTCCTACTGACTGCCACACGCTCAAACTCACTGCCTCCTGCTGACTGCTACACGCTCAAACTCACTGCCTCCTGCTGAATGCTACACGCTCAAACTCACTGCCTCCTGCTGAATGCTACACGCTCAAACTCACTGCCTCCTACTGACTGCCACACGCTCAAACTCACTGCCTCCTGCTGAATGCTACACGCTCAAACTCACTGCCTCCTGCTGAATGCTACACGCTCAAACTCACTGCCTACTGCTGAATGCCACACGCTCAAACTCACTGCCTCCTGCTGAATGCTACACACTCAAACTCACTGCCTCCTGCTGAATGCTACACGCTCAAACTCACTGCCTCCTGCTGAATGCTACACGCTCAAACTCACTGCCTCCTGCTGACTGCTAAACGCTCAAACTCACTGCCTCTTGCTGAATGCTACACGCTCAAACTCACTTCCTCCTGCTGAATGCCACACGCTCAAACTCACTGCTTCCTGCTGAATGCTACACGCTCAAACTCACTGCCTCCTGCTGACTGCTAAACGATCAAACTCACTGCCTCTTGCTGAATGCTACACGCTCAAACTCACTGCCTCCTGCTGACTGCTACAAGCTCAAACTCACTGCCTCCTGCTAAATGCTACACGCTCAAACTCACTGCCTCCTGCTGAATGCTACACGCTCAAACTCACTGCCTCCTGCTGAATGCTACACGCTCAAACTCACTGCCTCCTGCTGACTGCTACACGCTCAAACTCACTGCCTCCTGCTGAATGCTACACGCTCAAACTCACTGTCTCCTGCTGAATGCCACACGCTAAAACTCACAGCCTCCTGCTGACTGCTACACGCTCAAACTCACTGTCTCCTGCTGAATGCTACACGCTCAAACTCACTGCCTCCTGTTGACTACTACACGCTCAAACTCACTGCCTCCTGCTGACTGCTACACGCTCAAACTCACTGCCTCCTGCTGACTGCTAGACGCTCAAACTCACTGCCTCCTGCTGAATGCTACACGCTCAAACTCACTGCCTCCTGCTGACTGCTACACGCTCAAACTCACTGCCTCCTGCTGAATGCTACACGCTCAAACTCACTGCCTCCTGCTGACTGCTACACGCTCAAACTCACTGTCTCCTGCTGAATGCCAGACGCTAAAACTCCCTGCCTCCTGCTGACTGCTACACGCTCAAACTCACTGCTTCCTGCTGACTGCTACACGCTCAAACTCACAGCCTCCTGCTGAATGCTACACGCTCAAACTCACTGCCTCCTGCTGACTGCTACACGCTAAAAACTCACTGCCTCCTGCTGAATGCCACACGCTCAAACTCACTGCCTCCTGCTGAATACTACACGCTAAAAACTCACTGCCTCCTGCTGACTGCTACACGCTCAAACTCACTGCCTCCTGCTGAATGCTACACGCTCAAACTCACTGCCTCCTGCTGACTGCTACACGCTAAAAACTCACTGCCTCCTGCTGAATGCCACACGCTAAAAACTCACTGTCTCCTGCTGAATGCCAGACGCTAAAACTCCCTGCCTCCTGCTGACTGCTACACGCTCAAACTCACTGCTTCCTGCTGACTGCTACACGCTCAAACTCACAGCCTCCTGCTGAATGCTACACGCTCAAACTCACTGCCTCCTGCTGACTGCTACACGCTAAAAACTCACTGCCTCCTGCTGAATGCCACACGCTAAAAACTCACTGCCTCCTGCTGACTGCTACACGCTCAAACTCACTGCTTCCGGCTGACTGCTACACGCTCAAACTCACTGCCTCCTGCTGAATGCCACACGCTCAAACTCACTGCCTCCTGCTGACTGCTACACACTCAAACCCACTGCCTCCTGCCGAATGCCACACGCTCAAACTCACTGCCTCCTGCTGACTGCTACACGCTCAAACTCACTGCCTCCTGCTGATTGCTACACGCTCAAACTCACTGCCTCCTGCTGATTGCTACACGCTAAAACTCACTGCCTCCAGCTGAATGCTACACGCTCAAACTCACTGCCACCTGCTGACTGCTACACGCTCAAACTCACTGCCTCCTGCTGAATGCTACACGCTCAAACTCACTGCCTCCTGCTGATTGCTACACGCTAAAACTCACTGCCTCCAGCTGAATGCTACACGCTCAAACTCACTGCCACCTGCTGACTGCTACACGCTCAAACTCACTGCCTCCTGCTGAATGCTACACGCTCAAACTCACTGCATCCTGCTGAATGCCACACGCTCAAACTCACTGCCTCCTGCTGACTGCCAAACGCTCAAACTCACTGCCACCTGCTGACTGCTACACGCTCAAACTCACTGCCTCCTGCTGAATGCTACACGCTCAAACTCACTGCCACCTGCTGACTGCCACACGCTCAAACTCACTGCCTCCTGCTGAATGCTACAAGCTCAAAGTCACTGCCTCCTACTGACTGCTACACGCTCAAACTCACTGCCTCCTGCTGACTGCTACACGCTCAAACTCACTGCCTCCTGCTGACTGCTACACGCTCAAACTCACTGCCTCCTGCTGACTGCTACATGCTCAAACTCACACCCTCCTGCTAAATGCCACATGCTCAAACTCACTGCCCCCTGCTAAATGCCACACGCTCAAACTCACTGCCCCCTGCTAAATGCTACACGCTCAAACTCACTGCCTCCTGCTGAATGCTACACGCTCAAACTCACTGCCTCCTGCTGAATGCTACACGCTCAAACTCACTGCCTCCTGCTGACTGCTACACGCTCAAACTCACTGCCTCCTGCTGACTGCTACACACTCAAACTCACTGCCTCCTGCTGACTGCTACACACTCAAACTCACTGCCTCCTGCTGAATGCTACACGCTCAAACTCACTGCCTCCTGCTGACTGCTACACGCTCAAACTCACTGCCTCCTGCTGAATGCTACACGCAAACTCACTGCCTCCTGCTGAATGCTACACACTCAAACTCACTGCCTACTGCTGAATGCCACACGCTCAAACTCACTGCCTCCTGCTGACTGCTACACGATCAAACTCACTGCCTCCTGCTGACTGCTAGACGATCAAACTCACTGCCTCCTGCTGACTGCTACACGATCAAACTCACTGCCTCCTGCTGACTGCTACACGATCAAACTCACTGCCTCCTGCTGACTGCTAGACGATCAAACTCACTGCCTCCTGCTGACTGCTACACGATCAAACTCACTGCCTCCTGCTGACTGCTACACGATCAAACTCACTGCCTCCTGCTGACTGCTAGACGATCAAACTCACTGCGTCCTGCTGACTGCTACACGCTCAAACTCACTGCCTCCTGCTGAATGCCACACGCTGAAACTCTCAGCCTCCTGCTGACTGCTACACGCTCAAACTCACTGCCTCCAGCTGAATGCCACACGCTCAAATTCACTGCCTGCTGCTGAATGCTACACGCTCAAACTCTCTGCCACCTGCTGAATGCTACACGCTCAAACTCACTGCCTCCAGCTGAATGCCACACGCTCAAATTCACTGCCTGCTGCTGAATGCTACACGCTCAAACTCACTGCCTCCTGCTGACTGCTACACGCTCAAACTCTCTGCCTCCTCCTGAATGCTACACGCTCAAACTCACTGCCTCCTGCTGACTGCTAAACGCACAAACTCACTGCCTCCTGCTGAATGCTACACGCTCAAACTCACTGCCTCCCGCTGACTGCTACATGCTCAAACTCACTGCCTCCTGCTGAATGCTACACGCTCAAACTCACTGCCTCCCGCTGACTGCTAGACGCTCAAACTCACTGGCTCCAGATGAATGCTACACGCTCAAACTGACTACCTCCTGCTGACTGCTAGACGCTCAAACTCACTGCCTCCTGCTGAATGCCACAAGCTGAAACTCTCAGCCTCCTGCTGACTGCTACACGCTCAAACTCACTGCCTCCAGCAACTGCTACATGCTCAAACTCACTGCCCCCTGCTAAATGCCACACGCTCAAACTCACTGCCCCCTGCTAAATGCTACACGCTCAAACTCACTGCCCCCTGCTAAATGCCACACGCTCAAACTCACTGCCTCCTACTGAATGCCACACGCTCAAACTCACTGCCTCCTGCTGACTGCTACATGCTCAAACTCACACCCTCCTGCTAAATGCCACATGCTCAAACTCACTGCCCCCTGCTGAATGCTACACACTCAAACTCACTGCCTCCTGCTGAATGCTACACGCTCAAACTCACTGCCTCCTGCTGACTGCCACACGCTCAAACTCACTGCCTCCTGCTGAATGCTACACGCTCAAACTCACTGCCTCCTACTGACTGCTACACACTCAAACTCACTGCCTCCTGCTGAATGCTACACGCTCAAACTCACTGCCTCCCGCTGACTGCTACACGCTCAAACTCACTGCCTCCTGCTGACTGCTACACACTCAAACTCACTGCCTCCTACTGACTGCTACACGCTCAAACTCACTGCCTCCTGCTGACTGCCACACGCTCAAACTCACTGCCTCCTGCTGACTGCTACACGCTCAAACTCACTGCCTCCTGCTGACTGCTACACGCTCAAACTCACTGTCTCCTGCTGACTGCTACACGCTCAAACTCACTGCCTCCTGCTGACTGCTACACACTCAAACTCACTGCCTCCTACTGACTGCTACACGCTCAAACTCACTGCCTCCTGCTGACTGCTACACGCTCAAACTCACTGCCTCCTGCTGACTGCTACACGCTCAAACTCACTGCCTCCTGCTGAATGCTACACGCTCAAACTCACTGCCCCCTGCTAAATGCCACACGCTCAAACTCACTGCCCCCTGCTAAATGCTACACGCTCAAGCTCACTGCCTCCTGCTGACTGCTAAACGCTCAAACCCACTTCCTCCTGCTGACTGCTACACGCTCAAACTCACTGCTTCCGGCTGACTGCTACACGCTCAAACTCACTGCCTCCTGCTGACTGCTACACGCTCAAATTCACTGCCTTCTGCTGAACGCCACACGCTCAAACTCACTGCCTCCTGCTGACTGCTACACGCTCAAACTCACTGCCTCCTGCTGACTGCCACACACTCAAACTCACTGCCTCCTGCTGAATGTTACACGCTCAAACTCACGGCCTCCTGCTGAATGCTACAAGCTCAAAGTCACTGCCTCCTGCTGACTGCTACACGCTCAAACTCACTGCCTCCTGCTGAATCCACACGCTCAAACTCACAGCTTCCAGCTGAATGCTACACGCTCAAACTCACGGCCTGCTGCTGAATGCTACAAGCTCAAAGTCACTGCCTCCTGCTGACTGCTACACGCTCAAACTCACTGCCTCCTGCTGACTGCTACACGCTCAAACTCACTGCCTCCTGCTGACTGCTACACGCTCAAACTCTCTGCCACCTGCTGAATGCTATACGCTCAAACTCACTGCCTCCTGCTGACTGCCACACGCTCAAACTCACTGCCTCCTGCTGACTGAAACGCGCTCAAACTCACTGCTTCCTGCTGAATGCTACACGCTCAAACTCACTGCCTCCTGCTGAATGCTACACATCAAACTCACTGCCTCCTGCTGAATGCTACACATTCAAACTCACTGCCTCCTGGTGAATGCCACACACTCAAACTCACTGCCTCCTGCTGACTGCTACACGCTCAAACTCACTGCCTCCTGCTGACTGGAACAAGCTAAAACTCACTACCTCCAGCTCAATGATATACGCTCAAACTCATTGCCTCCTGCTGACTGCTACACGCTCAAACTCACTGCCTCCTGCTGACTGCTACACGCTCAAACTCACTTCCTCCTGCTGAATGCTACACGCTCAAACTCACTTCCTCCTGCTGAATGCTACACGCTCAAACTCACTGCCTCCTGCTGACTGCTGCACGCTCAAACTCACTGCCTCCTGCTGAATGCCGCACGCTCAAACTCACTGCTTCCTGCTGAATGCTACACGCTCAAACTCACTGCCTCCTGCTGACTGCTAAACGCTCAAACTCACTGCCTCTTGCTGAATGCTACACGCTCAAACTCACATCCTCCTGCTGAATGCCACACGCTCAAACTCACTGCTTCCTGCTGAATGCTACACGCTCAAACTCACTGCCTCCTGCTGACTGCTAAACGCTCAAACTCACTGCCTCTTGCTGAATGCTACACGCTCAAACTCAATGCCTCCTGCTGACTGCTACAAGCTCAAACTCACTGCCTCCTGCTAAATGCTACACGCTCAAACTCACTGCCTCCTGTTGACTACTACACGCTCAAACTCACTGCCTCCTGCTGAATGCTACACGCTCAAACTCACTGCCTCCTGCTGACTGCTACACGCTCAAACTCACTGTCTCCTGCTGAATGCCACACGCTAAAACTCACAGCCTCCTGCTGACTGCTACACGCTCAAACTCACTGTCTCCTGCTGAATGCTACACGCTCAAACTCACTGCCTCCTGTTGACTACTACACGCTCAAACTCACTGCCTCCTGCTGACTGCTACACGCTCAAACTCACTGTCTCCTGCTGAATGCTACACGCTCAAACTCACTGCCTCCTGCTGACTGCTACACGCTCAAACTCACTGCCTCCTGCTGAATGCTACACGCTCAAACTCACTGCCTCCTGCTGACTGCTACACGCTCAAACTCACTGTCTCCTGCTGAATGCCAGACGCTAAAACTCCCTGCCTCCTGCTGAATGCCACACGCTCAAACTCACTGCTTCCTGCTGACTGCTACACGCTCAAACTCACAGCCTCCTGCTGAATGCTACACGCTCAAACTCACTGCCTCCTGCTGACTGCTACACGCTAAAAACTCACTGCCTCCTGCTGAATGCCACACGCTAAAAACTCACTGCCTCCTGCTGACTGCTACACGCTCAAACTCACTGCCTCCTGCTGAATGCCACACGCTCAAACTCACTGCCTCCTGCTGACTGCTACACACTCAAATTCACTGCCTTCTGCTGAATGCCACACGCTAAAACTCACTGCCTCCAGCTGAATGCTACACGCTCAAACTCACTGCCTCCAGCTGAATGCTACACGCTCAAACTCACTGCCTCCTGCTGATTGCTACACGCTAAAACTCACTGCCTCCAGCTGAATGCTACACACTCAAACTCACTGCCTCCTGCTGAATGCTACACGCTCAAACTCACTGCCTCCTGCTGACTGCTACACACTCAAACTCACTGCCTCCTGCTGAATGCCACACGCTCAAACTCACTGCCTCCTGCTGACTGCTACACGCTCAAACTCTCTGCCTCCTGCTGAATGCTACACGCTCAAACTCACTGCCTCCTGCTGACTGCTACACGCTCAAACTCACTGCCTCCTGCTGAATGCCACACGCTCAAACTCACTGCCTCCTGCTGACTGCTACACGCTCAAACTCTCTGCCTCCTGCTGAATGCTACACGCTCAAACTCACTGCCTCCTGCTGACTGCTACACGCTCAAACTCACTGCCTCCTGCTGACTGCTACACGCTCAAACTCACTGCCTCCTGCTGAATGCTACACGCTCAAACTCACTGCATCCTGCTGAATGCCACACGCTCAAACTCACTGCCTCCTGCTGACTGCCAAACGCTCAAACTCACTGCCACCTGCTGACTGCTAGACGCTCAAACTCACTGCCTCCTGCTGAATGCCACACGCTCAAACTCACTGCCACCTGCTGACTGCTACACGCTCAAACTCACTGCCTCCTGCTGAATGCTACACGCTCAAACTCACTGCATCCTGCTGAATGCCACACGCTCAAACTCACTGCCTCCTGCTGACTGCCAAACGCTCAAACTCACTGCCACCTGCTGAATGCTACACGCTCAAACTCACTGCCTCCTGCTGAATGCCACACGCTCAAACTCACTGCCTCCTGCTGAATGCAACACGCTCAAACTCACTGCCTCCTGCTGAATGCCACACGCTCAAACTCACTGCCTCCTGCTGAATGCCACACGCTCAAACTCACTGCCTCCTGCTGAATGCCACACGCTCAAACTCACTGCCTCCTGCTGAATGCTACAAGCTCAAAGTCACTGCCTCCTACTGACTGCTACACGCTCAAACTCACTGCCTCCTGCTGACTGCTACACGCTCAAACTCACTGCCTCCTGCTGACTGCTACACGCTCAAACTCACTGCCTCCTGCTGACTGCTACACACTCAAACTCACTGCCTCCTGCTAACTGCTACACGCTCAAACTCACTGCCTCCTGCTGACTGCTACACGCTCAAACTCACTGCCTCCTGCTGACTGCTACACACTCAAACTCACTGCCTCCTGCTGAATGCTACACGCTCAAACTCACTGCCTCCTGCTGACTGCTACACGCTCAAACTCACTGCCTCCTGCTGAATGCTACACGCTCAAACTCACTGCCTCCCGCTGACTGCTACACGCTCAAACTCACTGCCTCCTGCTGAATGCTACACGCTCAAACTCACTGCCTCCTGCTGAATGCTACACGCTCAAACTCACTGCCTCCTGCTGAATGCTACACGCTCAAACTCACTGCCTCCTGCTGAATGCTACACGCTCAAACTCACTGCCTCCTACTGACTGCTACACACTCAAACTCACTGCCTCCTGCTGAATGCTACACGCTCAAACTCACTGCCTCCTGCTGACTGCTACACGCTCAAACTCACTGCCTACTGCTGAATGCCACACGCTCAAACTCACTGCCTCCTACTGACTGCTACACACTCAAACTCACTGCCTCCTGCTGAATGCTACACGCTCAAACTCACTGCCTCCTGCTGAATGCTACACGCTCAAACTCACTGCCTACTGCTGAATGCCACACGCTCAAACTCACTTCCTCCTGCTGAATGCTACACGCTCAAACTCCCTGCCTCCTGCTGACTGCTGCACGCTCAAACTCACTGCCTCCTGCTGAATGCTACACGCTCAAACTCACTGCCTCCTGCTGACTGCTAAACGCTCAAACTCACTGCCTCTTGCTGAATGCTACACGCTCAAACTCACATCCTCCTGCTGAATGCCACACGCTCAAACTCACTGCTTCCTGCTGAATGCTACACGCTCAAACTCACTGCCTCCTGCTGAATGCTAAACGATCAAACTCACTGCCTCTTGCTGAATGCTACACGCTCAAACTCACTGCCTCCTGTTGACTACTACACGCTCAAACTCACTGCCTCCTGCTGAATGCTACACGCTCAAACTCACTGCCTCCTGCTGACTGCTACACGCTCAAACTCACTGTCTCCTGCTGAATGCCACACGCTAAAACTCACAGCCTCCTGCTGACTGCTACACGCTCAAACTCACTGTCTCCTGCTGAATGCTACACGCTCAAACTCACTGCCTCCTGTTGACTACTACACGCTCAAACTCACTGCCTCCTGCTGACTGCTACACGCTCAAACTCACTGCCTCCTGCTGACTGCTAGACGCTCAAACTCACTGCCTCCTGCTGAATGCTACACGCTCAAACTCACTGCCTCCTGCTGACTGCTACACGCTCAAACTCACTGCCTCCTGCTGAATGCTACACGCTCAAACTCACTGCCTCCTGCTGACTGCTACACGCTCAAACTCACTGTCTCCTGCTGAATGCCAGACGCTAAAACTCCCTGCCTCCTGCTGAATGCCACACGCTCAAACTCACTGCTTCCTGCTGACTGCTACACGCTCAAACTCACAGCCTCCTGCTGAATGCTACACGCTCAAACTCACTGCCTCCTGTTGACTGCTACACGCTAAAAACTCACTGCCTCCTGCTGAATGCCACACGCTAAAAACTCACTGCCTCCTGCTGACTGCTACACGCTCAAACTCACTGCCTCCTGCTGACTGCTACACGCTCAAACTCACTGCCTCCTGCTGAATGCCACACGCTCAAACTCACTGCCTCCTGCTGACTGCTACACACTCAAACCCACTGCCTCCTGCCGAATGCCACACGCTCAAACTCACTGCCTCCTGCTGACTGCTACACGCTCAAACTCACTGCCTCCTGCTGACTGCTACACGCTCAAACTCACTGCCTCCAGCTGAATGCTACACGCTCAAACTCACTGCCTCCTGCTGATTGCTACACACTCAAACTCACTGCCACCTGCTGACTGCTACACGCTCAAACTCACTGCCTCCTGCTGAATGCTACACGCTCAAACTCACTGCATCCTGCTGACTGCCAAACGCTCAAACTCACTGCCACCTGCTGAATGCTACACGCTCAAACTCACTGCCTCCTGCTGAATGCTACACACTCAAACTCACTGCCTCCTGCTGAATGCCACACGCTCAAACTCACTGCCTCCTGCTGACTGCTACACGCTCAAACTCTCTGCCTCCTGCTGAATGCTACACGCTCAAACTCACGGCCTCCTGCTGACTGCTACACGCTCAAACTCTCTGCCTCCTGCTGAATGCTACACGCTCAAACTCACTGCCACCTGCTGACTGCCACACGCTCAAACTCACTGCCTCCAGCTGAATGCTACACGCTCAAACTCACTGCCTCCAGCTGAATGCTACACGCTCAAACTCACTGCCTCCAGCTGAATGCTACACGCTCAAACTCACTGCCTCCTGCTGACTGCTACACGCTCAAACTCACTGCCTCCTGCTGACTGCTACACGCTCAAACTCACTGCCTCCTGCTGACTGCCACACGCTCAAACTCACTGCCTCCTGCTGACTGCTACACGCTCAAACTCACTGCCTCCTGCTGACTGCTACACGCTCAAACTCTCTGCCACCTGCTGAATGCCACACGCTCAAACTCACTGCCTCCTGCTGAATGCTACACACTCAAACTCACTGCCTCCTGCTGACTGCTACACACTCAAACTCACTGCCTCCTGCTGAATGCTACACGCTCAAACTCACTGCCTCCTGCTGAACGCCACACGCTCAAACTCACTGCCTCCTGCTGACTGCTACACGCTCAAACTCACTGCCTCCTGCTGACTGCTACACGCTCAAACTCTCTGCCACCTGCTGAATGCCACACGCTCAAACTCACTGCCTCCTGCTGAATGCTACACACTCAAACTCACTGCCTCCTGCTGACTGCTACACACTCAAACTCACTGCCTCCTGCTGAATGCTACACGCTCAAACTCACTGCCTCCTGCTGACTGCTACACACTCAAACTCACTGCCTCCTGCTGACTGCTACACACTCAAACTCACTGCCTCCTGCTGAATGCTACACGCTCAAACTCACTGCCTCCTGGTGAATGCCACACGCTCAAACTCACTGCCTCCTGGTGAATGCTACACGCTGAAACTCACTGCCACCTGCTGACTGCTACACGCTCAAACTCACTGCCTCCTGGTGAATGCCACACGCTCAAACTCACTGCCTCCTGGTGAATGCCACACGCTCAAACTCTCTGCCACCTGCTGAATGCCACACGCTCAAACTCACTGCCTCCTGCTGAATGCTACACGCTCAAACTCACTGCCTCCTGGTGAATGCCACACACTCAAACTCACTGCCTCCTGCTGACTGCAACACGCTCAAACTCACTGCCTCCTGCTGACTGCAACACGCTCAAACTCACTGCCTCCTGCTGACTGGAACAAGCTAAAACTCACTGCCTCCTGCTGAATGCTACACGCTCAAACTCACTGCCTCCTGCTGACTGCTACACGCTCAAACTCACTGCCTCCTGCTGACTGCTACACGCTCAAACTCATTGCCTCCTGCTGAATGCTACACACTCAAACTCACTGCCTCCTGCTGACTGCTACACGCTCAAACTCACTGCCTCCTGCTGACTGCTACACGCTCAAACTCACTGCCTCCTGCTGAATGCTACACGCTCAAACTCACTGCCTCCTGCTGACTGCTACACGCTCAAACTCACTGCCTCCTGCTGACTGCTACACGCTCAAACTCACTGACTCCTGCTGAATCCGCACGCTCAAACTCACTGCCTCCTGCTGACTGCTACACGATCAAACTCACTGCCTCCTGCTAACTGCTACACGCTCAAACTCATTGCCTCCTGCTGACTGCCACACGCTCAAACTCACTGCCTCCTGCTGACTGCTACACGATCAAACTCACTGCCTCCTGCTGACTGCTACACGCTCAAACTCACTGTCTCCAGCTGAATGCCACACGCTCAAATTCACTGCCACCAGCTGAATGCTACACGCTGAAATTCTCAGCCTCCTGCTGAATGCTACACGCTCAAACTCACTGCCTCCTGCTGACTGCTACACGCTCAAACTCTCTGCCTCCTCCTGAATGCTACACGCTCAAACTCACTGCCTCCTGCTGACTGCTAAACGCACAAACTCACTGCCTCCTGCTGAATGCTACACGCTCAAACTCACTGCCTCCCGCTGACTGCTACATGCTCAAACTCACTGCCTTCTGCTGACTGCTACAGGCTCAAACTCACTGCCTTCTGCTGAATACCACACGATCAAACTCACTGCCTCCCGCTGACTGCTAGACGCTCAAACTCACTGGCTCCAGATGAATGCTACACGCTCAAACTGACTACCTCCTGCTGACTGCTAGACGCTCAAACTCACTGCCTCCTGCTGAATGCCACAAGCTGAAACTCTCAGCCTCCTGCTGACTGCTACACGCTCAAACTCACTGCCTCCAGCAACTGCTACATGCTCAAACTCACTGCCCCCTGCTAAATGCTACAAGCTCAAACTCACTGCCTCCTGCTGACTGCTACACGCTCAAACCCACTTCCTCCTGCTGACTGCTACACGCTCAAACTCACTGCTTCCGGCTGACTGCTACACGCTCAAACTCACTGCCTCCTGCTGACTGCTACACGCTCAAATTCACTGCCTTCTGCTGAACGCCACACGCTCAAACTCACTGCCTCCTACTGAATGCCACACGCTCAAACTCACTGCCTCCTGCTGACTGCCACACACTCAAACTCACTGCCTCCTGCTGAATGTTACACGCTCAAAGTCACTGCCTCCTGCTGACTGCTACACGCTCAACCTCACTGCCTCCTGCTGAATGCCACACGCTCAAACTCACTGACTCCTGCTGAATCCACACGCTGAAACTCACTGCCTCCTCCTGACTGCTACACGCAAACTCACTGCCTCCTGCTGAATGCTACACGCTCAAACTCTCTGCCACTTGCTGACTGCTACACGCTCAAACTCTCTGCCTCCTCCTGAATGCTACACGCTCAAACTCACTGCCTCCTGCTGACTGCTACACGCTCAAACTCACTGCCTCCTGCTGAATGCTACACGCTCAAACTCACTGTCACCTGCTGAATGCCACACACTCAAACTCACTGCCTCCTGCTGAATGCTACACGCTCAAACTCACTGCCTCCCGCTGACTGCTACATGCTCAAACTCACTGCCTTCTGCTGAATACCACACGCTCAAACTGACTACCTCCTGCTGACTGCTAGACGCTCAAACTCACTGCCTCCTGCTGAATGCCACAAGCTGAAACTCTCAGCCTCCTGCTGACTGCTACACGCTCAAACTCACTGCCTCCAGCAACTGCTACATGCTCAAACTCACTGCCTCCTGCTGAATGCCACACGCTCAAACTCACTGCCCCCTGGTAAATGCTACAAGCTCAAGCTCACTGCCTCCTGCTGAATACTACACGCTCAAGCTCACTGCCTCCTGCTGACTGCTAAACGCTCAAACTCACATCCTCGTGCTGACTGCTACACGCTCAAACCCACTTCCTCCTGCTGAATGCTACACGCTCAAACTCACTGCTTCCGGCTGACTGCTACACGCTCAAACTCACTGCCTCCTGCTGACTGCTACACGCTCAAACTCACTGCTTCCGGCTGACTGCTACACGCTCAAACTCACTGCCTTCTGCTGAACGCCACACGCTCAAACTCACTGCCTCCTGCTGAATGCTACACGCTCAAACTCACTGCCTTCTGCTGAACGCCACACGCTCAAACTCACTGCCTCCTGCTGACTGCTACACGCTCAAACTCACTGCCTCCTGCTGACTGCTACACGCTCAAACTCACTGTCTCCTGCTGACTGCTACACGCTGAAACTCACTGCCTCCTGCTGACTGCTACACGCTCAAACTCACTGCCTCCTGCTGAATGCTACACGCTCAAACTCACTGCCTCCTGCTGAATGCTACACGCTCAAACTCACTGCCTCCTGCTGACTGCTACACACTCAAACTCACTGCCTCCTGCTGACTGCTACACGCTCAAACTCTCTGCCACCTGCTGAATGCTATACGCTCAAACTCACTGCCTCCTGCTGACTGAAACGCGCTCAAACTCACTGCTTCCTGCTGAATGCTACACGCTCAAACTCACTGCCTCCTGCTGAATGCTACACATCAAACTCACTGCCTCCTGCTGACTGCTACACGCTCAAACTCACTGCCTCCTGGTGAATGCCACACACTCAAACTCACTGCCTCCTGCTGACTGCTACACGCTCAAACTCACTGCCTCCTGCTGACTGCTACACGCTCAAACTCACTGCCTCCTGCTGACTGCTACACATTCAAACTCACTGCCTCCTGCAGAATGCTACACGCTCAAACTCACTGCCTCCTGGTGAATGCCACACACTCAAACTCACTGCCTCCTGCTGACTGGAACAAGCTAAAACTCACTACCTCCAGCTCAATGATATACGCTCAAACTCATTGCCTCCTGCTGACTGCTACACGATCAAACTCACTGCCTCCTGCTGACTGCTACACGCTCAAACTCACTGCCTCCTGCTGAATGCTACACGCTCAAACTCACTGCCTCCTGCTGACTGCTACACGCTCAAACTCACTGCCTCCTGCTGAATGCTACATGCTCAAACTCACTGCCTCCTGCTGAATGCTACACGCTCAAACTCACTGCCTCTTGCTGAATGCTACACGCTCAAACTCACATCCTCCTGCTGACTGCTACACGCTCAAACTCACATCCTCCTGCTGAATGCTACACGCTCAAACTCACTTCCTCCTGCTGAATGCTACACACTCAAACTCACTGCCTCCTGCTGAATGCTACACGCTCAAACTCACTGCCTCCTGCTGAATGCCACACGCTCAAACTCACTGCCTCCTGCTGACTGCCACACGCTCAAACTCACTGCTTCCTGCTAAATGCTACACGCTCAAACTCACTGCCTCCTGCTGACTGCTAAACGCTCAAACTCACTGCCTCTTGCTGAATGCTACACGCTCAAACTCACATCCTCCTGCTGAATGCCACACGCTAAAAACTCACTGCCTCCCGCTGACTGCTACACGCTCAAACTCACTGCCTCCTGCTGAATGCCACACGCTAAAAACTCACTGCCTCCTGCTGACTGCTAAACGCTCAAACTCACTGCCTCCTGCTGAATACCACACGCTCAAACTCACTGCCTCTGGCTGAATGCTACACGCTCAAACTCACTGCCTCCTGCTGAATGCCACACGCTCAAACTCACTGCCTCCTGCTGAATGCCACACGCTCAAACTCACTGCCTCCTGCTGACTGCTACACGCTCAAACTCACTGCCACCTGCCGAATGCCACACGCTCAAACTCACTGCCTCCTGCTGACTGCTACACGCTCAAACTCACTGCCTCCTGCTGACTGCCACACGCTCAAACTCACTGCCTCCTGCTGACTGCCACACGCTCAAACTCACGGCCTCCTGCTGAATGCTACAAGGTCAAAGTCACTGCCTCCTGCTGACTGCTACACGCTCAAACTCACAGCTTCCAGCTGAATGCTACACGCTCAAACTCACGGCCTCCTGCTGAATGCTACAAGCTCAAAGTCACTGCCTCCTGCTGACTGCTACACGCTCAAACTCACTGCCTCCTGCTGAATGCCACACGCTCAAACTCACGGCCTCCTGCTGAATGCCACACGCTCAAACTCACTGCCTCCTGCTGACTGCTACACGCTCAAACTCACTGCATCCTGCTGAATGCTACACGCTCAAACTCACTGCCTCCTGCTGACTGCTACACGCTCAAACTCACTGCATCCTGCTGAATGCCACACGCTCAAACTCACTGCTTCCTGCTGAATGCTACACGCTCAAACTCACTGCCTCCTGCTGACTGCTACACGCTCAAACTCCCTGCCTCCTGCTGAATGCCACACGCTCAAACTCACTGCCTCCTGCTGACTGCTACACGCTCAAACTCCCTGCCTCCTGCTGAATGCTACACGCTCAAACTCACTGCCTCCTGCTGACTGCTACACACTCAAACTCACTGCCTCCTGCTGAATGCTACACACTCAAACTCACTGCCTCCTGCTGAATGCTACACACTCAAACTCACTGCCTCCTGCTGAATGCTACACACTCAAACTCACTGCCTCCTGCTGAATGCTACACACTCAAACTCACTGCCTCCTGCTGAATGCTACACACTCAAACTCACTGCCTCCTGCTGACTGCTACACACTCAAACTCACTGCCTCCTGCTGAATGCTACACACTCAAACTCACTGCCTCCTGCTGAATGCTACACGCTCAAACTCACTGCCTCCTGCTGACTGCTACACGCTCAAACTCACTGCCTCCTGCTGAATGCCACATGCTCAAACTCACTGCCTCCTGCTGACTGCCACACGCTCAAACTCACGGCCTCCTGCTGAATGCTACAAGGTCAAAGTCACTGCCTCCTGCTGACTGCCACACGCTCAAACTCACTGCTTCCTGCTGAATGCCACACGCTCAAACTCACTGCCTCCTGCTGAATGCTACACGCTCAAACTCACTGCCTCCTGCTGAATGCTACACGCTCAAACTCACTGCCTCCTGCTGACTGCTACACGCTCAAACTCACTGCCTCCTGCTGACTGCTACACGCTCAAACTCACTGCCTCCTGCTGACTGCTACACGCTCAAACTCACTGCCTCCTGCTGAATGCTACACGCTCAAACTCACTGCCTCCTGCTGACTGCTACACGCTCAAACTCACTGCCTCCTGCTGACTGCTACACGCTCAAACTCACTGCCTCCTGCTGACTGCTACACGCTCAAACTCACTGCCTCCTGCTGAATGCTACACGCTCAAACTCACTGCCTCCTGCTGACTGCTACACACTCAAACTCACTGCCTCCTGCTGAATGCTACACGCTCAAACTCACTGCCTCCTGCTGACTGCTACACGCTCAAACTCACTGCTTCCTGCTGAATGCTACACGCTCAAACTCACTGCTTCCTGCTGAATGCTACACGCTCAAACTCACTGCCTCCTGCTGACTGCTACACGCTCAAACTCACTGCCTCCTGCTGAATGCTACACGCTCAAACTCACTGCCTCCTGCTGAATGCTACACGCTCAAACTCACTGCCTCCTGCTGAATGCTACACGCTCAAACTCACTGCCTCCTGCTGACTGCTACACGCTCAAACTCACTGCTTCCTGCTGAATGCTACACGCTCAAACTCACTGCCTCCTGCTGACTGCTACACGCTCAAACTCACTGCCTCCTGCTGAATGTTACACGCTCAAACTCACTGCCTCCAGCTGAATGCCACACGCTCAAATTCACTGCCTGCTGCTGAATGCTACACGCTCAAACTCACTGCCTCCAGCTGAATGCCACACGCTCAAACTCACAGCCTGCTGCTGAATGCTACACGCTCAAACTCTCTGCCACCTGCTGACTGCTACACGCTCAAACTCTCTGCCTCCTCCTGAATGCTACACGCTCAAACTCACTGCCTCCCGCTGACTGCTACATGCTCAAACTCACTGCCTTCTGCTGAATACCACACGCTCAAACTCACTGCCTCCCGCTGACTGCTAGACGCTCAAACTCACTGGCTCCAGATGAATGCTACACGCTCAAACTGACTAACTCCTGCTGACTGCTAGACGCTCAAACTCACTGCCTCCTGCTGAATGCCACAAGCTGAAACTCTCAGCCTCCTGCTGACTGCTACACGCTCAAACTCACTGCCTCCAGCAACTGCTACATGCTCAAACTCACTGCCCCCTGCTAAATGCCACACGCTCAAACTCACTGCCCCCTGCTAAATGCTACACGCTCAAACTCACTGCCTCCTGCTGACTGCTAAACGCTCAAACCCACTTCCTCCTGCTGACTGCTACACGCTCAAACTCACTGCTTCCGGCTGACTGCTACACGCTCAAACTCACTGCCTCCTGCTGACTGCTACACGCTCAAATTCACTGCCTTCTGCTGAACGCCACACGCTCAAACTCACTGCCTCCTGCTGACTGCCACACACTCAAACTCACTGCCTCCTGCTGAATGTTACACGCTCAAACTCACTGCCTCCTGCTGAATGCTACACGCTCAAACTCACGGCCTCCTGCTGAATGCTACAAGCTCAAAGTCACTGCCTCCTGCTGACTGCTACACGCTCAAACTCACTGCCTCCTGCTGAATCCACACGCTCAAACTCACAGCTTCCAGCTGAATGCTACACGCTCAAACTCACGGACTCCTGCTGAATGCTACAAGCTCAAAGTCACTGCCTCCTGCTGACTGCTACACGCTCAAACTCACTGCCTCCTGCTGAATGCCACACGCTCAAACTCACTGCCTCCTGCTGAATGCCACACGCTCAATCTCACTGCCTCCTCCTGACTGCTACACGCTCAAACTCACTGCCTCCTGCTCAATGCTATACGCTCAAAATCACTGCCTCCTGCTGACTGCCACACGCTCAAACTCACTGCCTCCTGCTGAATGCTACACGCTCAAACTCACTGCCTCCTGCTGACTGCTACACGCTCAAACTCTCTGCCACCTGCTGAATGCTATACGCTCAAACTCACTGCCTCCTGCAGACTGAAACGCGCTCAAACTCACTGCTTCCTGCTGAATGCTACACGCTCAAACTCACTGCCTCCTGCTGAATGCTACACATCAAACTCACTGCCTCCTGCTGACTGCTACACATTCAAACTCACTGCCTCCTGGTGAATGCCACACACTCAAACTCACTGCCTCCTGCTGACTGCTACACGCTCAAACTCACTGCCTCCTGCTGACTGGAACAAGCTAAAACTCACTACCTCCAGCTCAATGATATACGCTCAAACTCATTGCCTCCTGCTGACTGCTACACGCTCAAACTCACTGCCTCCTGCTGACTGCTACACGCTCAAACTCACTTCCTCCTGCTGAATGCTACACGCTCAAACTCACTGCCTCCTGCTGAATGCCGCACGCTCAAACTCACTGCTTCCTGCTGAATGCTACACGCTCAAACTCACTGCCTCCTGCTGACTGCTAAACGCTCAAACTCACTGCCTCTTGCTGAATGCTACACGCTCAAACTCACATCCTCCTGCTGAATGCCACACGCTCAAACTCACTGCCTCCTGCTGAATGCTACACGCTCAAACTCACTGCTTCCTGCTGAATGCTACACGCTCAAACTCACTGCCTCCTGCTGACTGCTACACACTCAAACTCACTGCCTCCTGCTGACTGCTACACACTCAAACTCACTGCTTCCTGCTGAATGCTACACGCTCAAACTCACTGCCTCCTGCTGACTGCTAAACGCTCAAACTCACTGCCTCTTGCTGAATGCTACACGCTCAAACTCACTGCCTCCTGCTGACTGCTACAAGCTCAAACTCACTGCCTCCTGCTAAATGCTACACGCTCAAACTCACTGCCTCCTGTTGACAACTACACGCTAAAAACTCACTGCCTCCTGCTGAATGCTACACGCTCAAACTCACTGCCTCCTGCTGACTGCTACACGCTCAAACTCACTGTCTCCTGCTGAATGCCACACGCTAAAACTCACAGCCTCCTGCTGACTGCTACACGCTCAAACTCACTGTCTCCTGCTGAATGCTACACGCTCAAACTCACTGCCTCCTGTTGACTACTACACGCTCAAACTCACTGCCTCCTGCTGACTGCTACACGCTCAAACTCACTGCCTCCTGCTGACTGCTAGACGCTCAAACTCACTGCCTCCTGCTGAATGCTACACGCTCAAACTCACTGCCTCCTGCTGACTGCTACACGCTCAAACTCACTGCCTCCTGCTGAATGCTACACGCTCAAACTCACTGCCTCCTGCTGACTGCTACACGCTCAAACTCACTGTCTCCTGCTGAATGCCAGACGCTAAAACTCCCTGCCTCCTGCTGAATGCCACACGCTCAAACTCACTGCTTCCTGCTGACTGCTACACGCTCAAACTCACAGCCTCCTGCTGAATGCTACACGCTCAAACTCACTGCCTCCTGCTGACTGCTACACGCTAAAAACTCACTGCCTCCTGCTGAATGCCACACGCTAAAAACTCACTGCCTCCTGCTGACTGCTACACGCTCAAACTCACTGCTTCCGGCTGACTGCTACACGCTCAAACTCTCTGCCTCCTGCTGACTGCTACACACTCAAACTCACTGCCTCCTGCTGACTGCTACACACTCAAACTCACTGCCTCCTGCTGAATGCTACACGCTCAAACTCTCTGCCTCCTGCTGACTGCTACACACTCAAACTCACTGCCTCCTGCTGACTGCTACACACTCAAACTCACTGCCTCCTGCTGAATGTTACACGCTCAAACTCACTGCCTCCTGCTGACTGCTACACACTCAAACTCACTGCCTCCGGCTGACTGCTACACACTCAAACTCACTGCCTCCTGCTGAACGCCACACGCTCAAACTCACTGCCTCCTACTGACTGCTACACACTCAAACTCACTGCCTCCTGCTGACTGCTACACACTCAAACTCACTGCCTCCTGCTGACTGCTACACACTCAAACTCACTGCCTCCTGCTGAACGCCACACGCTCAAACTCACTGCCTCCTACTGACTGCTACACGCTCAAACTCACTGCCACCTGCTGACTGCCACACGCTCAAACTCACTGCCACCTGCTGACTGCCACAAGCTCAAAGTCACTGCCTCCTGCTGACTGCTACAAGCTCAAAGTCACTGCCTCCTGCTGACTGCTACACGCTCAAACTCACGGCCTCCTGCTGACTGCCACACGCTCAAACTCACTGCCTCCTGCTGACTGCCACACGCTCAAACTCACTGCCTCCTGCTGACTGCTACACGATCAAACTCACTGCCTCCTGCTGACTGCTACACGATCAAACTCACTGCCTCCTGCTGACTGCTACACGATCAAACTCACTGCCTCCTGCTGAATGCCACACGCTGAAACTCTCAGCCTCCTGCTGACTGCTACAAGCTCAAACTCACTGCCTCCAGCAGACTGCTACATGCTCAAACTCACTGCCCCCTGCTAAATGCCACACGCTCAAACTCTCTGCCTCCTCCTGACTGCCACACGCTCAAACTCACTGCCTCCTGCTGAATGCTACACGCTCAAACTCACTGCCTCCTGCTGACTGCTACACGCTCAAACTCACTGCCTCCTCCTGAATGCTACACGCTCAAACTCGCTGCCTCCTGCTGACTGCTACACGCTCAAACTCACTGCCTCCTGCTGAATGCCACACGCTAAAAACTCACTGCCTCCCGCTGACTGCTAAACGCACAAACTCACTGCCTCCTGCTGACTGCTACACGCTCAAACTCACTGCCTCCCGCTGACTGCTAGACGCTCAAACTCACTGGCTCCAGATAAATGCTACACGCTCAAACTGACTACCTCCTGCTGACTGCTAGACGCTCAAACTCACTGCCCCCTGCTAAATGCCACACGCTCAAACTCACTGCCCCCTGCTAAATGCTACACGCTCAAACTCACTGCCTCCTGCTGACTGCTAAACGCTCAAACTCACATCCTCATGCTGACTGCTACACGCTCAAACTCACTGCCTCCTGCTGACTGCTACACACTCAAACTCACTGCTTCCTACTGACTGCTACACGCTCAAACTCACTGTCTCCTGCTGAATGCTACACGCTCAAACTCTCTGCCTCCAGCTGAATGCCTCACGCTCAAACTCACTGCTTCCGGCTGAATGTTACACGCTCAAACTCACTGCCTCCTGCTGAATGCCACACGCTCAAACTCACGGCCTCCTGCTGAATGCTACACGCTCAAGCTCACTGCCACCTGCTGAATGCTACACGCTCAAACTCACTACCTCCTGCTGAATGCAACACGCTCAAACTCACTGCCTCCTGCTGAATGCTACACGCTCAAACTCACGGCCTCCTGCTGAATGCTACACGCTCAAGCTCACTGCCACCTGCTGAATGCTACACGCTCAAACTCACTGCCTCCTGCTGACTGCTACACGCTCAAACTCACTGCCTCCTGCTGAATGCTACACGCTCAAACTCACTGCCTCCTGCTGACTGCCACACGCTCAAACTCACTGCCTCCTGCTGAATGCTACACGCTCAAACTCACTGCCTCCTGCTGAATGCTACACGCTCAAACTCACTGCCTCCTGCTGAATGCCACACACTCAAACTCACTGCCTCCTGCTGAATGCTACACGCTCAAACTCACTGCCTCCTGCTGAATGCTACACGCTCAAACTCACTGCCTCCTGCTGAATGCTACACGCTCAAACTCACTGCCTCCTGCTGAATGCTACACGCTCAAACTCACTGCCTCCTGCTGAATGCTACACGCTCAAACTCACTGCCTCCTGCTGAATGCTACACGCTCAAACTCACTGCCTCCTGCTGACTGCTACACGCTCAAACTCACTTCCTCCTGCTGAATGCTACACGCTCAAACTCACTTCCTCCTGCTGAATGCTACACGCTCAAACTCACTGCCTCCTGCTGAATGCTACACGCTCAAACTCACATCCTCCTGCTGACTGCTACACGCTCAAACTCACTTCCTCCTGCTGAATGCTACACGCTCAAACTCACTTCCTCCTGCTGAATGCTACACGCTCAAACTCACATCCTCCTGCTGACTGCTACACGCTCAAACTCACTTCCTCCTGCTGAATGCTACACGCTCAAACTCACTTCCTCCTGCTGAATGCCACACGCTCAAACTCACTGCTTCCTGCTAAATGCTACACGCTCAAACTCACTGCCTCCTGCTGACTGCTAAACGCTCAAACTCACTGCCTCTTGCTGAATGCTACACGCTCAAACTCACATCCTCCTGCTGACTGCTACACGCTCAAACTCACTGCCTCCTGCTGAATGCCACACGCTAAAAACTCACTGCCTCCTGCTGACTGCTAAACGCTCAAACTCACTGCCTCCTGCTGAATACCACACGCTCAAACTCACTGCCTCTGGCTGAATGCTACACGCTCAAACTCACTGCCTCCTGCTGAATGCCACACGCTCAAACTCACTGCCTCCTGCTGAATGCCACACGCTCAAACTCACTGCCTCCTGCTGACTGCTACACGCTCAAACTCACTGCCTCCTGATGACTGCTACACGCTCAAACTCACTGCCTCCTGCTGAATGCCACACGCTCAAACTCACTGCCTCCTGCTGACTGCTACACGCTCAAACTCACTGCCTCCTGATGACTGCTACACGCTCAAACTCCCTGCCTCCTGCTGAATGCCACACGCTCAAACTCACTGCTTCCTGCTGAATGCCACACGCTCAAACTCACTGCTTCCTGCTGAATGCTACACGCTCAAACTCACTGCCTCCTGCTGACTGCTACACACTCAAACTCACTGCCTCCTGCTGAATGCTACACACTCAAACTCACTGCCTCCTGCTGACTGCTACACACTCAAACTCACTGCCTCCTGCTGAATGCTACACACTCAAACTCACTGCCTCCTGCTGACTGCTACACACTCAAACTCACTGCCTCCTGCTGAATGCTACACACTCAAACTCACTGCCTCCTGCTGAATGCTACACGCTCAAACTCACTGCTTCCTGCTGAATGCTACACGCTCAAACTCACTGCCTCCTGCTGAATGCTACACGCTCAAACTCACTGCCTCCTGCTGACTGCTACACACTCAAACTCACTGCCTCCTGCTGAATGCCACATGCTCAAACTCACTGCCTCCTGCTGACTGCCACACGCTCAAACTCACGGCCTCCTGCTGAATGCTACAAGGTCAAACTCACTGCCTCCTGCTGACTGCCACACGCTCAAACTCACTGCTTCCTGCTGAATGCCACACGCTCAAACTCACTGCCTCCTGCTGAATGCTACACGCTCAAACTCACTGCCTCCTGCTGACTGCTAAACGCTCAAACTCACTGCCTCCTGCTGAATGCTACACGCTCAAACTCACTGCCTCCTGCTGACTGCTACACGCTCAAACTCACTGCCTCCTGCTGACTGCTACACGCTCAAACTCACTGCCTCCGGCTGACTGCTACACGCTCAAACTCACTGCCTCCTGCTGACTGCTACACACTCAAACTCACTGCCTCCTGCTGAATGCTACACGCTCAAACTCACTGCCTCCTGCTGACTGCTACACACTCAAACTCACTGCCTCCTGCTGAATGCCACACACTCAAACTCACTGCCTCCTGCTGAATGCTACACGCTCAAACTCACTGCCTCCTGCTGAATGCCACACGCTCAAACTCCCTGCCTCCTGCTGAATGCTACACGCTCAAACTCCCTGCCTCCTGCTGACTGCTACACACTCAAACTCACTGCCTCCTGCTGAATGCTACACGCTCAAACTCACTGCCTCCTGCTGAATGCTACACGCTCAAACTCACTGCCTCCTGCTGACTGCTACACGCTCAAACTCACTGCCTCCTGCTGAATGCTACACACTCAAACTCACTGTCTCCTGCTGACTGCTACACACTCAAACTCACTGCCTCCTGCTGACTGCTACACGCTCAAACTCACTGCCTCCTGCTGACTGCTACACGCTCAAACTCTCTGCCACCTGCTGAATGCTATACGCTCAAACTCACTGCCTCCTGCTGACTGAAACGCGCTCAAACTCACTGCTTCCTGCTGAATGCTACACGCTCAAACTCACTGCCTCCTGCTGACTGCTACACGCTCAAACTCACTGCCTCCTGGTGAATGCCACACACTCAAACTCACTGCCTCCTGCTGACTGCTACACGCTCAAACTCACTGCCTCCTGCTGACTGCTACACGCTCAAACTCACTGCCTCCTGCTGACTGCTACACATTCAAACTCACTGCCTCCTGCAGAATGCTACACGCTCAAACTCACTGCCTCCTGGTGAATGCCACACACTCAAACTCACTGCCTCCTGCTGACTGGAACAAGCTAAAACTCACTACCTCCAGCTCAATGATATACGCTCAAACTCATTGCCTCCTGCTGACTGCTACACGATCAAACTCACTGCCTCCTGCTGACTGCTACACGCTCAAACTCACTGCCTCCTGCTGAATGCTACACGCTCAAACTCACTGCCTCCTGCTGACTGCCACACGCTCAAACTCACTGCCTCCTGCTGACTGCTACACGCTCAAACTCACTGCCTCCTGCTGAATGCTACACGCTCAAACTCACTGCCTCTTGCTGAATGCTACACGCTCAAACTCACATCCTCCTGCTGACTGCTACACGCTCAAACTCACTTCCTCCTGCTGAATGCTACACGCTCAAACTCACTTCCTCCTGCTGAATGCTACACACTCAAACTCACTGCCTCCTGCTAAATGCCACACGCTCAAACTCCCTGCCTCCTGCTGAATGCTACACGCTCAAACTCACTGCCTCATGCTGAATGCTACACGCTCAAACTCACTGCCTCCTGCTGAATGCCACACGCTCAAACTCACTGCTTCCTGCTAAATGCTACACGCTCAAACTCACTGCCTCCTGCTGACTGCTAAACGCTCAAACTCACTGCCTCTTGCTGAATGCTACACGCTCAAACTCACATCCTCCTGCTGACTGCTACACGCTCAAACTCACTGCCTCCTGCTGACTGCTACACGCTCAAACTCACTGCCTCCTGCTGAATGCCACACGCTAAAAACTCACTGCCTCCTGCTGACTGCTAAACGCTCAAACTCACTGCCTCTGGCTGAATGCTACACGCTCAAACTCACTGCCTCCTGCTGAATGCCACACGCTCAAACTCACTGCCTCCTGCTGACTGCTACACGCTCAAACTCACTGCCTCCTGATGACTGCTACACGCTCAAACTCACTGCATCCTGCTGAATGCTACACGCTCAAACTCACTGCCTCCTGCTGACTGCTACACGCTCAAACTCACTGCCTCCTGATGACTGCTACACGCTCAAACTCACTGCATCCTGCTGAATGCTACACGCTCAAACTCACTGCATCCTGCTGAATGCTACACGCTCAAACTCACTGCCTCCTGCTGACTGCTACACGCTCAAACTCCCTGCCTCCTGCTGAATGCCACACGCTCAAACTCACTGCCTCCTGCTGACTGCCACACGCTCAAACTCACGGCCTCCTGCTGAATGCTACAAGGTCAAAGTCACTGCCTCCTGCTGACTGCTACACGCTCAAACTCACTGCTTCCTGCTGAATGCCACACGCTCAAACTCACTGCCTCCTGCTGACTGCCACACGCTCAAACTCACTGCTTCCTGCTGAATGCCACACGCTCAAACTCACTGCCTCCTGCTGAATGCTACACACTCAAACTCACTGCCTCCTGCTGACTGCTACACGCTCAAACTCACTGCCTCCTGCTGACTGCTACACGCTCAAACTCACTGCCTCCTGCTGACTGCTACACGCTCAAACTCACTGCCTCCTGCTGACTGCTACACGCTCAAACTCACTGCCTCCCGCTGACTGCTACACGCTCAAACTCACTGCCTCCTGCTGAATGCTACACGCTCAAACTCACTGCCTCCTGCTGACTGCTACACACTCAAACTCACTGCCTCCTGCTGAATGCTACACGCTCAAACTCACTGCCTCCTGCTGACTGCTACACACTCAAACTCACTGCCTCCTGCTGAATGCTACACGCTCAAACTCACTGCCTCCTGCTGACTGCTACACGCTCAAACTCACTGCTTCCTGCTGAATGCTACACGCTCAAACTCACTGCCTCCTGCTGACTGCTACACACTCAAACTCACTGCCTCCTGCTGAATGCTACACGCTCAAACTCACTGCCTCCTGCTGAATGCTACACGCTCAAACTCACTGCCTCCTGCTGACTGCCACACGCTCAAACTCACTGCCTCCTGCTGAATGCTACACACTCAAATTCACTGTCTCCTGCTGACTGCTACACGCTCAAACTCACTGCTTCCTGCTGAATGCTACACGCTCAAACTCACTGCCTCCTGCTGACTGCTACACGCTCAAACTCACTGCCTCCTGCTGAATGTTACACGCTCAAACTCACTGCCTCCAGCTGAATGCCACACGCTCAAATTCACTGCCTGCTGCTGAATGCTACACGCTCAAACTCACTGCCTGCTGCTGAATGCTACACGCTCAAACTCTCTGCCACCTGCTGACTGCTACACGCTCAAACTCTCTGCCTCCTCCTGAATGCTACACGCTCAAACTCACTGCCTCCCGCTGACTGCTACATGCTCAAACTCACTGCCTTCTGCTGAATACCACACGCTCAAACTCACTGCCTCCCGCTGACTGCTAGACGCTCAAACTCACTGGCTCCAGATGAATGCTACACGCTCAAACTGACTAACTCCTGCTGACTGCTAGACGCTCAAACTCACTGCCTCCTGCTGAATGCCACAAGCTGAAACTCTCAGCCTCCTGCTGACTGCTACACGCTCAAACTCACTGCCTCCAGCAACTGCTACATGCTCAAACTCACTGCCCCCTGCTAAATGCCACACGCTCAAACTCACTGCCCCCTGCTAAATGCTACACGCTCAAGCTCACTGCCTCCTGCTGACTGCTAAACGCTCAAACCCACTTCCTCCTGCTGACTGCTACACGCTCAAACTCACTGCTTCTGGCTGACTGCTACACGCTCAAACTCACTGCCTCCTGCTGACTGCTACACGCTCAAATTCACTGCCTTCTGCTGAACGCCACACGCTCAAACTCACTGCCTCCTGCTGACTGCTACACGCTCAAACTCACTGCCTCCTGCTGACTGCCACACACTCAAACTCACTGCCTCCTGCTGAATGTTACACGCTCAAACTCACTGCCTCCTGCTGAATGCTACACGCTCAAACTCACGGCCTCCTGCTGAATGCTACAAGCTCAAAGTCACTGCCTCCTGCTGACTGCTACACGCTCAAACTCACGGCCTCCTGCTGAATGCTACAAGCTCAAAGTCACTGCCTCCTGCTGACTGCTACACGCTCAAACTCACTGCCTCCTGCTGAATGCCACACGCTCAAACTCACTGCCTCCTGCTGAATGCCACACGCTCAAACTCACTGCCTCCTCCTGACTGCTACACGCAAACTCACTGCCTCCTCCTGACTGCTACACGCAAACTCACTGCCTCCTGCTCAATGCTATACGCTCAAAATCACTGCCTCCTGCTGACTGCCACACGCTCAAACTCACTGCCTCCTGCTGAATGCTACACGCTCAAACTCACTGCCTCCTGCTGACTGCCACACGCTCAAACTCACTGCCTCCTGCTGACTGCTACACGCTCAAACTCACTGCCTCCTGCTGAATGCTACACGCTCAAACTCACTGCCTCCTGCTGACTGCCACACGCTCAAACTCACTGCCTCCTGCTCAATGCTATACGCTCAAAATCACTGCCTCCTGCTGAATGCTACACGCTCAAACTCACTGCCTCCTGCTGAATGCTACACGCTCAAACTCACTGCCTCCTGCTGACTGCTACACGCTCAAACTCACTGCCTCCTGCTGACTGCTACACGCTCAAACTCTCTGCCACCTGCTGAATGCTACACGCTCAAACTCACTGCCTCCTGCTGAATGCTAGACATCAAACTCACTGCCTCCTGCTGACTGCTACACATTCAAACTCACTGCCTCCTGGTGAATGCCACACACTCAAACTCACTGCCTCCTGCTGACTGCTACACGCTCAAACTCACTGCCTCCTGCTGACTGGAACAAGCTAAAACTCACTACCTCCAGCTCAATGATATACGCTCAAACTCATTGCCTCCTGCTGACTGCTACACGATCAAACTCACTGCCTCCTGCTGACTGCTACACGCTCAAACTCACTGCCTCCTGCTGACTGCTACACGCTCAAACTCACTTCCTCCTGCTGAATGCTACACGCTCAAACTCACTTCCTCCTGCTGACTGCTACACGCTCAAACTCACTTCCTCCTGCTGAATGCTACACGCTCAAACTCACTGCCTCCTGCTAAATGCCACACGCTCAAACTCCCTGCCTCCTGCTGACTGCTGCACGCTCAAACTCACTGCCTCCTGCTGAATGCTAAACGCTCAAACTCACTGCCTCCTGCTGACTGCTAAACGCTCAAACTCACTGCCTCTTGCTGAATGCTACACGCTCAAACTCACATCCTCCTGCTGAATGCCACACGCTCAAACTCACTGCTTCCTGCTGAATGCTACACGCTCAAACTCACTGCCTCTTGCTGAATGCTACACGCTCAAACTCACTGCCTCCTGCTGACTGCTAAACGCTCAAACTCACTGCCTCCTGCTGACTGCTAAACGCTCAAACTCACTGCCTCTTGCTGAATGCTACACGCTCAAACTCACTGCCTCCTGCTGACTGCTACAAGCTCAAACTCACTGCCTCCTGCTGAATGCTACACGCTCAAACTCACTGCCTCCTGTTGACTACTACACGCTCAAACTCACTGCCTCCTGCTGACTGCTACACGCTCAAACTCACTGCCTCCTGCTGACTGCTAGACGCTCAAACTCACTGCCTCCTGCTGAATGCTACACGCTCAAACTCACTGCCTCCTGCTGAATGCTACACGCTCAAACTCACTGCCTCCTGCTGACTGCTACACGCTCAAACTCACTGTCTCCTGCTGAATGCCAGACGCTAAAACTCCCTGCCTCCTGCTGAATGCCACACGCTCAAACTCACTGCTTCCTGCTGACTGCTACACGCTCAAACTCACAGCCTCCTGCTGAATGCTACACGCTCAAACTCACTGCCTCCTGCTGACTGCTACACGCTAAAAACTCACTGCCTCCTGCTGAATGCCACACGCTAAAAACTCACTGCCTCCTGCTGACTGCTACACGCTCAAACTCACTGCTTCCGGCTGACTGCTACACGCTCAAACTCTCTGCCTCCTGCTGACTGCTACACACTCAAACTCACTGCCTCCTGCTGACTGCTACACACTCAAACTCACTGCCTCCTGCTGAATGTTACACGCTCAAACTCTCTGCCTCCTGCTGACTGCTACACACTCAAACTCACTGCCTCCTGCTGACTGCTACACACTCAAACTCACTGCCTCCTGCTGAATGTTACACGCTCAAACTCACTGCCTCCTGCTGACTGCTACACACTCAAACTCACTGCCTCCGGCTGACTGCTACACACTCAAACTCACTGCCTCCTGCTGACTGCTACACACTCAAACTCACTGCCTCCTGCTGAACGCCACACGCTCAAACTCACTGCCTCCTACTGACTGCTACACACTCAAACTCACTGCCTCCTGCTGACTGCTACACACTCAAACTCACTGCCTCCTGCTGACTGCTACACACTCAAACTCACTGCCTCCTGCTGAACGCCACACGCTCAAACTCACTGCCTCCTACTGACTGCTACACACTCAAACTCACTGCCTCCTGCTGACTGCTACACGCTCAAACTCACTGCCACCTGCTGACTGCCACACGCTCAAACTCACTGCCACCTGCTGACTGCCACACGCTCAAACTCACTGCCTCCTGCTGACTGCTACAAGCTCAAAGTCACTGCCTCCTGCTGACTGCTACACGCTCAAACTCACGGCCTCCTGCTGACTGCCACACGCTCAAACTCACTGCCTCCTGCTGACTGCCACACGCTCAAACTCACTGCCTCCTGCTGACTGCTACACGATCAAACTCACTGCCTCCTGCTGACTGCTACACGATCAAACTCACTGCCTCCTGCTGACTGCTACACGATCAAACTCACTGCCACCTGCTGAATGCCACACGCTGAAACTCTCAGCCTCCTGCTGACTGCTACAAGCTCAAACTCACTGCCTCCAGCAGACTGCTACATGCTCAAACTCACTGCCCCCTGCTAAATGCCACACGCTCAAACTCTCTGCCTCCTCCTGACTGCCACACGCTCAAACTCACTGCCTCCTGCTGAATGCTACACGCTCAAACTCACTGCCTCCTGCTGACTGCTACACGCTCAAACTCACTGCCTCCTCCTGAATGCTACACGCTCAAACTCACTGCCTCCTGCTGACTGCTACACGCTCAAACTCACTGCCTCCTGCTGAATGCCACACGCTAAAAACTCACTGCCTCCTGCTGACTGCTAAACGCACAAACTCACTGCCTCCTGCTGACTGCTACACGCTCAAACTCACTGCCTCCCGCTGACTGCTAGACGCTCAAACTCACTGGCTCCAGATAAATGCTACACGCTCAAACTGACTACCTCCTGCTGACTGCTAGACGCTCAAACTCACTGCCCCCTGCTAAATGCCACACGCTCAAACTCACTGCCCCCTGCTAAATGCTACACGCTCAAACTCACTGCCTCCTGCTGAATACTACACGCTCAAGCTCACTGCATCCTGCTGACTGCTAAACGCTCAAACTCACATCCTCATGCTGACTGCTACACGCTCAAACTCACTGCCTCCTGCTGACTGCTACACACTCAAACTCACTGCTTCCTACTGACTGCTACACGCTCAAACTCACTGTCTCCTGCTGAATGCTACACGCTCAAACTCTCTGCCTCCAGCTGAATGCCTCACGCTCAAACTCACTGCTTCCGGCTGAATGTTACACGCTCAAACTCACTGCCACCTGCTGACTGCCACACGCTCAAACTCACTGCCTCCTGCTGAATGCTACACGCTCAAGCTCACTGCCTCCTGCTGACTGCCACACGCTCAAACTCACTGCCTCCTGGTGACTGCTACACGCTCAAACTCACTGCCTCCTGCTGACTGCCACACGCTCAAACTCACGGCCTCCTGCTGAATGCTACACGCTCAAGCTCACTGCCACCTGCTGAATGCTACACGCTCAAACTCACTGCCTCCTGCTGACTGCCACACGCTCAAACTCACTGCCTCCTGCTGAATGCTACACGCTCAAACTCACTGCCTCCTGCTGACTGCCACACGCTCAAACTCACTGCCTCCTGCTGAATGCTACACGCTCAAACTCACTGCCTCCTGCTGACTGCCACACGCTCAAACTCACTGCCTCCTGCTGAATGCTACACGCTCAAACTCACTGCCTCCTGCAGAATGCTACACGCTAAAACTCACTGCCTCCTGCTGAATGCTACACGCTCAAACTCACTGCCTCCTGCAGAATGCTTCATGCTCAAACTCACTGCCTCCTGCTGACTGCTACACGCTCAAACTCACTGCCTCCTGCAGAATGCTTCATGCTCAAACTCACTGCCTCCTGCTGACTGCTACACGCTCAAACTCATTGCCTCCCGCTGACTGCTAGACGCTCAAACTCACTGCCTCCTGCTGAATGCTACACGCTCAAACTCACTGCCTCCTGCTGACTGCTACACGCTCAAACTCACTGCCTCCTGCTGACTGCTACACGCTCAAACTCACTGCCTCCTGCTGACTGCTACACGCTCAAACTCACTGCCTCCTGCTGAATGCCACACGCTGAAACTCACTGCCTCCTGCTGACTGCTACACGCTCAAACTCACTGCTTCCTGCTGAATGCTACACGCTCAAACTCACTGCCTCCTGCTGACTGCTACACGCTCAAACTCACTGCCTCCCGCTGACTGCTAGACGCTCAAACTCACTGCCTCCTGCTGAATGCTACACGCTCAAACTCACTGCCTCCTGCTGAATGCCACACGCTCAAACTCACTGCCTCCTGCTGACTGCTACACGCTCAAACTCACTGCCTCCTGCTGACTGCTACACGCTCAAACTCACTGCCTCCTGCTGAATGCCACACGCTCAAACTCACTGCCTCCTGCAGAATGCTACACGGTCAAACTCATTGCCTCCTGCTGACTGCCACACGCTCAAACTCACTGCCTCCTGCTGACTGCTACACGATCAAACTCACTGCCTCCTGCTGACTGCTAGACGATCAAACTCACTGCCTCCTGCTGACTGCTACACGATCAAACTCACTGCCTCCTGCTGACTGCTACACGATCAAACTCACTGCCTCCTGCTGAATGCTACACGCTCAAACTCACTGCCTCCTGCTGACTGCTACACGCTCAAACTCACTGCCTCCTGCTGACTGCTACACGCTCAAACTCACTGCCTCCTGCTGAATGCCACACGCTCAAACTCACTGCCTCCTGCTGACTGCTACACGCACAAACTCACTGCCTCCTGCTGAATGCCACACGATCAAACTCACTGCCTCCTGCTGACTGCTACACGATCAAACTCACTGCCTCCTGCTGAATGCCACACGCTCAAACTCACTGCCTCCTGCTGACTGCTACACGATCAAACTCACTGCCTCCTGCTGAATGCCACACGCTGAAACTCACTGCCTCCTGCTGACTGCCACACGCTCAAACTCACTGCCTCCTCCTGAATGCTACACGCTCAAACTCACTGCCTCCTGCTGACTGCTACACGCTCAAACTCACTGCCTCCTGCTGAATGCTACACGCTCAAACTCACTGCCTCCTGCTGAATGCTAAACGCTCAAACTCACATCCTCGTGCTGACTGCTACACGATCAAACTCACTTCCTCCTGCTGAATGCTACACGCTCAAACTCACTGCCTCCTGCTGACTGCTACACGCTCAAACTCACTGCCTCCTGCTGACTGCTACACGCTCAAACGCACTGCCTCCTGCTGACTGCCACACGCTCAAACTCACTGCCTCCTGCTGAATGCTACACGCTCAAACTCACTGCCTCCTGCTGACTGCTACACGCTCAAACTCACTGCCTCCTGCTGACTGCTACACGCTCAAACTCACTGCCTCCTGCTGACTGCTACACGCTCAAACTCACTGCCTCCTGCTGACTGCCACACACTAAAACTCACAGCCTCATGCTGAATGCTACACACTCAAACTCACTGCCTCCTGCTGACTGCTACACGCTCAAACTCACTGCCTCCTGCTGACTACTACACGCTCAAACTCACTGCCTCCTGCTGACTGCTACACGCTCAAACTCACTGCCTCCTGCTGACTGCCACACACTAAAACTCACAGCCTCATGCTGAATGCTACACACTCAAACTCACTGCCTCCTGCTGACTGCCACACGCTAAAACTCACAGCCTCCTGCTGAATGCTACACGCTCAAACTCACAGCCTCATGCTGAATGCCACACACTCAAACTCACTGCCTCCTGCTGAATGCTACACGCTCAAACTCACTGCCTCCTGCTGAATGCCACACGCTCAAACTCCCTGCCTCCTGCTGAATGCTACACACTCAAACTCATTGCCTCCTGCTGACTGCTACACGCTCAAACTCACTGCCTCCTGCTGAATGCCACACGCTCAAACTCACGGCCTCCTGCTGAATGCTACACGCTCAAACTCACTGCCTCCTGCTGAATGCCACACGCTCAAACTCACGGCCTCCTGCTGACTGCTACACGCTCAAACTCACTGCCTCCTGCTGAATGCTACACGCTCAAACTCACTGCCTCCTGCTGAATGCTACACGCTCAAACTCACTGCCTCCTGCTGACTGCTACACGCTCAAACTCACTGCCTCCTGCTGACTGCTACACGCTCAAACTCACTGCCTCCTGCTGACTGCTACACGCTCAAACTCACTGCCTCCAGCTGAATGCTACACGCTCAAACTCACTGCCTCCAGCTGAATGCTACACGCTCAAACTCACTGCCTCCAGCTGAATGCTACACGCTCAAACTCACTGCCTCCTGCTGAATGCTACACGCTCAAACTCACTGCCTCCTGCTGAATGTTACACGCTGAAACTCACTGCCTCCTGCTGAATGCTACACGCTCAAACTCACTGCCTCCTGCTGACTGCTACACGCTCAAACTCACTGCCTCCTGCTGAATGCTACACACTCAAACTCACTGCCTCCTGCTGACTGCTACACACTCAAACTCACTGCCTCCTGCTGACTGCTACACACTCAAACTCACTGCCTCCTGCTGACTGCTACACGCTCAAACTCACTGCCTCCTGCTGACTGCTACACGCTCAAACTCTCTGCCACCTGCTGAATGCCACACGCTCAAACTCACTGCCTCCTGCTGAATGCTACACACTCAAACTCACTGCCTCCTGCTGAATGCTACACACTCAAACTCACTGCCTCCTGCTGAATGCTACACGCTCAAACTCACTGCCTCCTGGTGAATGCCACACGCTCAAACTCACTGCCTCCTGGTGAATGCTACACGCTCAAACTCACTGCCACCTGCTGACTGCTACACGCTCAAACTCACTGCCTCCTGGTGAATGCCACACGCTCAAACTCACTGCCTCCTGGTGAATGCCACACGCTCAAACTCTCTGCCACCTGCTGAATGCCACACGCTCAAACTCACTGCCTCCTGCTGAATGCTACACGCTCAAACTCACTGCCTCCTGGTGAATGCCACACACTCAAACTCACTGCCTCCTGCTGACTGCAACACGCTCAAACTCACTGCCTCCTGCTGACTGCAACACGCTCAAACTCACTGCCTCCTGCTGACTGGAACAAGCTAAAACTCACTGCCTCCTGCTCAATGCTACACGCTCAAACTCACTGCCTCCTGCTGACTGCTACACGCTCAAACTCACTGCCTCCTGCTGACTGCTACACGCTCAAACTCACTGCCTCCTGCTGAATGCTACACACTCAAACTCACTGCCTCCTGCTGACTGCTACACGCTCAAACTCACTGCCTCCTGCTGACTGCTACACGCTCAAACTCACTGACTCCTGCTGAATCCACACGCTCAAACTCACTGCCTCCTGCTAACTGCTACACGCTCAAACTCATTGCCTCCTGCTGACTGCTACACGATCAAACTCACTGCCTCCTGCTAACTGCTACACGATCAAACTCACTGCCTCCTGCTGACTGCTACACGCTCAAACTCACTGCCTCCTGCTGACTGCTACACGATCAAACTCACTGCCTCCTGCTAACTGCTACACGATCAAACTCACTGCCTCCTGCTGACTGCTACACGCTCAAACTCACTGTCTCCTGCTGAATGCCACACGCTCAAATTCACTGCCTCCTGCTGAATGCTACACGCTCAAACTCACTGCCTCCTGCTGAATGCTACACGCTCAAACTCCCTGCCTCCTGCTGACTGCTACACGCTCAAACTCACTGCCTCCTGCTGAATGCTACACGCTCAAACTCACTGCCTCCCGCTGACTGCTACACGCTCAAACTCACTGCCTCCTGCTGAATACCACACGCTCAAACTCACTGCCTCCCGCTGACTGCTAGACGCTCAAACTCACTGGCTCCAGATGAATGCTACACGCTCAAACTGACTACCTCCTGCTGACTGCTAGACGCTCAAACTCACTGCCTCCTGCTGAATGCCACAAGCTGAAACTCTCAGCCTCCTGCTGACTGCTACACGCTCAAACTCACTGCCTCCAGCAACTGCTACATGCTCAAACTCACTGCCTCCTGCTGAATGCCACACGCTCAAACTCACTGCCTCCCGCTGACTGCTACACGCTCAAACTCACTGCCTCCAGCAACTGCTACATGCTCAAACTCACTGCCTCCTGCTGAATGCCACACGCTCAAACTCACTGCCCCCTGCTAAATGCTACAAGCTCAAGCTCACTGCCTCCTGCTGAATACTACACGCTCAAGCTCACTGCCTCCTGCTGACTGCTACACGCTCAAACCCACTTCCTCCTGCTGAATGCTACACGCTCAAACTCACTGCTTCCGGCTGACTGCTACACGCTCAAACTCACTGCCTCCTGCTGACTGCTACACGCTCAAACTCACTGCTTCCGGCTGACTGCTACACACTCAAACTCACTGCCTCCTGCTGAATGCTACACGCTCAAACTCACTGCCTCCTGCTGAATGCTACACACTCAAACTCACTGCCTCCTGCTGAATGTTACACGCTCAAACTCACTGCCTCCTGCTGACTGCTACACGCTCAAACTCACTGCCTCCTGCTGACTGCTACACGCTCAAACTCACTGCCTCCAGCTGAATGCTACACGCTCAAACTCACTGCCTCCAGCTGAATGCTACACGCTCAAACTCACTGCCTCCAGCTGAATGCTACACGCTCAAACTCACTGCCTCCTGCTGACTGCCACACGCTCAAATTCACTGCCTCCTGCTGAATGCTACACGCTCAAACTCACTGCCTCCTGCTGACTGCTACACGCTCAAACTCACTGCCTCCTGCTGACTGCCACACGCTCAAACTCACTGCCTCCTGCTGACTGCTACACGCTCAAACTCACTGCCTCCTGCTGACTGCTACACGCTCAAACTCACTGCCTCCTGCTGACTGCTACACGCTCAAACTCACTGCCTCCTGCTGAATGCTACACGCTCAAACTCACTGCCTCCTACTGACTGCTACACGCTCAAACTCACTGCCTCCTGCTGACTGCTACACGCTCAAACTCACTGCCTCCCGCTGACTGCTACACACTCAAACTCACTGCCTCCCGCTGAATGCTACACGCTCAAACTCACTGCCTCCTGCTGACTGCTACACGCTCAAACTCACTGCCTCCTGCTGACTGCTACACGCTCAAACTCACTGCCTCCCGCTGACTGCTACACACTCAAACTCACTGCCTCCCGCTGAATGCTACACGCTCAAACTCACTGCCTCCTGCTGAATGCTACACGCTCAAACTCACTGCCTCCTGGTGAATGCCACACGCTCAAACTCACTGCCTCCTGGTGAATGCCACACGCTCAAACTCTCTGCCACCTGCTGAATGCCACACGCTCAAACTCACTGCCTCCTGCTGAATGCCACACGCTCAAACTCACTGCCTCCTGCTGAATGCTACACGCTCAAACTCACTGCCTCCCGCTGACTGCTACACACTCAAACTCACTGCCTCCCGCTGACTGCTACACACTCAAACTCACTGCCTCCCGCTGACTGCTACACGCTCAAACTCACTGCCTCCTGCTGAATGCTACACGCTCAAACTCACTGCCTCCTGGTGAATGCCACACACTCAAACTCACTGCCTCCTGCTGACTGCAACACGCTCAAACTCACTGCCTCCTGCTGACTGCAACACGCTCAAACTCACTGCCTCCTGCTGACTGGAACAAGCTAAAACTCACTGCCTCCTGCTGAATGCTACACGCTCAAACTCACTGCCTCCTGCTGACTGCTACACGCTCAAACTCACTGCCTCCTGCTGACTGCTACACGCTCAAACTCACTGCCTCCTGCTGACTGCTACACGCTCAAACTCACTGCCTCCTGCTGAATGCTACACGCTCAAACTCACTGCCTCCTGCTGACTGCTACACGCTCAAACTCACTGCCTCCTGCTGAATGCTACACGCTCAAACTCACTGCCTCCTGCTGACTGCTACACGATCAAACTCACTGCCTCCTGCTAACTGCTACACGCTCAAACTCACTGCCTCCTGCTGACTGCTACACGCTCAAACTCACTGCCTCCTGCTGAATGCTACACGATCAAACTCACTGCCTCCTGCTGACTGCTACACGCTCAAACTCACTGCCTCCTGCTGAATGCCACACGCTCAAATTCACTGCCTCCTGCTGAATGCTACACGCTGAAATTCTCAGCCTCCTGCTGAATGCTACACGCTCAAACTCACTGCCTCCTGCTGACTGCTACACGCTCAAACTCTCTGCCTCCTCCTGAATGCTACACGCTCAAACTCACTGCCTCCTGCTGACTGCTAAACGCACAAACTCACTGCCTCCTGCTGAATGCTACACGCTCAAACTCACTGCCTCCCGCTGACTGCTACATGCTCAAACTCACTGCCTTCTGCTGACTGCTACAGGCTCAAACTCACTGCCTTCTGCTGAATACCACACGCTCAAACTCACTGCCTCCCGCTGACTGCTAGACGCTCAAACTCACTGGCTCCAGATGAATGCTACACGCTCAAACTCACTGCCTCCTGCTGACTGCTAGACGCTCAAACTCACTGCCTCCTGCTGAATGCCACAAGCTGAAACTCTCAGCCTCCTGCTGACTGCTACACGCTCAAACTCACTGCCTCCAGCAACTGCTACATGCTCAAACTCACTGCCCCCTGCTAAATGCCACACGCTCAAACTCACTGCCCCCTGCTAAATGCTACAAGCTCAAACTCACTGCCTCCTGCTGACTGCTACACGCTCAAACCCACTTCCTCCTGCTGACTGCTACACGCTCAAACTCACTGCTTCCGGCTGACTGCTACACGCTCAAACTCACTGCCTCCTGCTGACTGCTACACGCTCAAATTCACTGCCTTCTGCTGAACGCCACACGCTCAAATTCACTGCCTTCTACTGAATGCCACACGCTCAAACTCACTGCCTCCTACTGAATGCCACACGCTCAAACTCACTGCCTCCTGCTGACTGCCACACACTCAAACTCACTGCCTCCTGCTGAATGTTACACGCTCAAAGTCACTGCCTCCTGCTGACTGCTACACGCTCAACCTCACTGCCTCCTGCTGAATGCCACACGCTCAAACTCACTGACTCCTGCTGAATCCACACGCTGAAACTCACTGCCTCCTCCTGACTGCTACACGCAAACTCACTGCCTCCTGCTGAATGCTACACGCTCAAACTCTCTGCCACTTGCTGACTGCTACACGCTCAAACTCTCTGCCTCCTCCTGAATGCTACACGCTCAAACTCACTGCCTCCTGCTGACTGCTACACGCTCAAACTCACTGCCTCCTGCTGAATGCTACACGCTCAAACTCACTGCCTCCCGCTGACTGCTACATGCTCAAACTCACAGCCTCCTGCTGACTGCTACACGCACAAACTCACTGCCTCCTGCTGAATGCTACACGCTCAAACTCACTGCCTCCCGCTGACTGCTACATGCTCAAACTCACTGCCTTCTGCTGAATACCACACGCTCAAACTCACTGCCTCCCGCTGACTGCTAGACGCTCAAACTCACTGGCTCCAGATGAATGCTACACGCTCAAACTGACTACCTCCTGCTGACTGCTAGACGCTCAAACTCACTGCCTCCTGCTGAATGCCACAAGCTGAAACTCTCAGCCTCCTGCTGACTGCTACACGCTCAAACTCACTGCCTCCAGCAACTGCTACATGCTCAAACTCACTGCCTCCTGCTGAATGCCACACGCTCAAACTCACTGCCCCCTGCTAAATGCTACAAGCTCAAGCTCACTGCCTCCTGCTGAATACTACACGCTCAAGCTCACTGCCTCCTGCTGACTGCTAAATGCTCAAACTCACATCCTCGTGCTGACTGCTACACGCTCAAACCCACTTCCTCCTGCTGACTGCTACACGCTCAAACTCACTGCTTCCGGCTGACTGCTACACGCTCAAACTCACTGCCTCCTGCTGACTGCTACACGCTCAAACTCACTGCCTTCTGCTGAACGCCACACGCTCAAACTCACTGCCTCCTGCTGAATGCTACACGCTCAAACTCACTGCCTTCTGCTGAACGCCACACGCTCAAACTCACTGCCTCCTGCTGACTGCTACACGCTCAAACTCACTGCCTCCTGCTGACTGCTACACGCTCAAACTCACTGCCTCCTGCTGACTGCTACACGCTCAAACTCACTGCCTCCTGCTGACTGCCACACACTCAAACTCACTGCCTCCTGCTGAATGTTACACGCTCAAACTCACTGCCTCCTGCTGACTGCTACACGCTCAAACTCACTGCCTCCTGCTGAATGCTACACGCTCAAACTCACTGCCTCCTGCTGACTGCTACACGCTCAAACTCACTGCCTCCTGCTGAATGCTACACGCTCAAACTCACTGCCTCCTGCTGACTGCTACACACTCAAACTCACTGCCTCCTGCTGACTGCTACACGCTCAAACTCTCTGCCACCTGCTGAATGCTATACGCTCAAACTCACTGCCTCCTGCTGACTGAAACGCGCTCAAACTCACTGCTTCCTGCTGAATGCTACACGCTCAAACTCACTGCCTCCTGCTGAATGCTACACATCAAACTCACTGCCTCCTGCTGACTGCTACACGCTCAAACTCACTGCCTCCTGGTGAATGCCACACACTCAAACTCACTGCCTCCTGCTGACTGCTACACGCTCAAACTCACTGCCTCCTGCTGACTGCTACACGCTCAAACTCACTGCCTCCTGCTGACTGCTACACATTCAAACTCACTGCCTCCTGCTGACTGCTACACGCTCAAACTCTCTGCCTCCTCCTGAATGCTACACGCTCAAACTCACTGCCTCCTGCTGACTGCTAAACGCACAAACTCACTGCCTCCTGCTGAATGCTACACGCTCAAACTCACTGCCTCCCGCTGACTGCTACACGCTCAAACTCACTGCCTTCTGCTGACTGCTACAGGCTCAAACTCACTGCCTTCTGCTGAATACCACACGCTCAAACTCACTGCCTCCCGCTGACTGCTAGACGCTCAAACTCACACCCTCCTGCTAAATGCCACATGCTCAAACTCACTGCCCCCTGCTAAATGCTACACGCTCAAACTCACTGCCTCCTGCTGACTGCTAGACGCTCAAACTCACTGCCTCCTGCTGAATGCCACAAGCTGAAACTCTCAGCCTCCTGCTGACTGCTACACGCTCAAACTCACTGCCTCCAGCAACTGCTACATGCTCAAACTCACTGCCCCCTGCTAAATGCCACACGCTCAAACTCACTGCCCCCTGCTAAATGCTACAAGCTCAAACTCACTGCCTCCTGCTGACTGCTACACGCTCAAACCCACTTCCTCCTGCTGACTGCTACACGCTCAAACTCACTGCTTCCGGCTGACTGCTACACGCTCAAACTCACTGCCTCCTGCTGACTGCTACACGCTCAAATTCACTGCCTTCTGCTGAACGCCACACGCTCAAATTCACTGCCTCCTACTGAATGCCACACGCTCAAACTCACTGCCTCCTGCTGACTGCCACACACTCAAACTCACTGCCTCCTGCTGAATGTTACACGCTCAAAGTCACTGCCTCCTGCTGACTGCTACACGCTCAACCTCACTGCCTCCTGCTGAATGCCACACGCTCAAACTCACTGACTCCTGCTGAATCCACACGCTGAAACTCACTGCCTCCTCCTGACTGCTACACGCAAACTCACTGCCTCCTGCTGAATGCTACACGCTCAAACTCTCTGCCACTTGCTGACTGCTACACGCTCAAACTCTCTGCCTCCTCCTGAATGCTACACGCTCAAACTCACTGCCTCCTGCTGACTGCTACACGCTCAAACTCACTGCCTCCTGCTGAATGCTACACGCTCAAACTCACTGCCTCCCGCTGACTGCTACATGCTCAAACTCACAGCCTCCTGCTGAATGCTACACGCTCAAACTCACTGCCTCCCGCTGACTGCTACATGCTCAAACTCACTGCCTTCTGCTGAATACCACACGCTCAAACTCACTGCCTCCCGCTGACTGCTAGACGCTCAAACTCACTGGCTCCAGATGAATGCTACACGCTCAAACTGACTACCTCCTGCTGACTGCTAGACGCTCAAACTCACTGCCTCCTGCTGAATGCCACAAGCTGAAACTCTCAGCCTCCTGCTGACTGCTACACGCTCAAACTCACTGCCTCCAGCAACTGCTACATGCTCAAACTCACTGCCTCCTGCTGAATGCCACACGCTCAAACTCACTGCCCCCTGCTAAATGCTACAAGCTCAAGCTCACTGCCTCCTGCTGAATACTACACGCTCAAGCTCACTGCCTCCTGCTGACTGCTAAATGCTCAAACTCACATCCTCGTGCTGACTGCTACACGTTCAAACCCACTTCCTCCTGCTGAATGCTACACGCTCAAACTCACTGCTTCCGGCTGACTGCTACACGCTCAAACTCACTGCCTCCTGCTGACTGCTACACGCTCAAACTCACTGCTTCCGGCTGACTGCTACACGCTCAAACTCACTGCCTTCTGCTGAACGCCACACGCTCAAACTCACTGCCTCCTGCTGACTGCTACACGCTCAAACTCACTGCCTCCTGCTGACTGCTACACGCTCAAACTCACTGCCTCCTGCTGACTGCTACACGCTCAAACTCACTGCCTCCTGCTGACTGCTACACGCTCAAACTCACTGCCTCCTGCTGACTGCCACACACTCAAACTCACTGCCTCCTGCTGAATGTTACACGCTCAAACTCACTGCCTCCTGCTGAATGCTACACGCTCAAACTCACTGCCTCCTGCTGAATGCTACACGCTCAAACTCACTGCCTCCTGCTGACTGCTACACGCTCAAACTCACTGCCTCCTGCTGACTGCTACACGCTCAAACTCACTGCCTCCTGCTGAATGCTACACGCTCAAACTCACTGCCTCCTGCTGAATCCACACGCTCAAACTCACAGCTTCCAGCTGAATGCCACACGCTCAAACTCACTGCCTCCTGCTGAATGCTACACGCTCAAACTCACTGTCTCCTGCTGACTGCTACACACTCAAACTCACTGCCTCCTCCTGACTGCTACACGCTCAAACTCACTGCCTCCTGCTGAATGCTACACGCTCAAACTCACTGCCTCCTGCTGAATGCTACACGCTCAAACTCACTGCCTCCTCCTGACTGCTACACACTCAAACTCACTGCCTCCTCCTGACTGCTACACGCTCAAACTCACTGCCTCCTGCTCAATGCTACACGCTCAAACTCACTGCCTCCTGCTGACTGCCACACGCTCAAACTCACTGCCTCCTGCTGACTGTTACACGCTCAAACTCACTGCCTCCTGCTGAATGCTACACGCTCAAACTCACTGCCTCCTGCTGACTGCTACACACTCAAACTCACTGCCTCCTGCTGACTGCTACACGCTCAAACTCTCTGCCACCTGCTGAATGCTATACGCTCAAACTCACTGCCTCCTGCTGACTGAAACGCGCTCAAACTCACTGCTTCCTGCTGAATGCTACACATCAAACTCACTGCCTCCGGCTGACTGCTACACACTCAAACTCACTGCCTCCTGCTGACTGCTACACATTCAAACTCACTGCCTCCTGCAGAATGCTACACGCTCAAACTCACTGCCTCCTGGTGAATGCCACACGCTCAAACTCATTGCCTCCTGCTGACTGCTACACGCTCAAACTCATTGCCTCCTGCTGACTGCTACACGATCAAACTCACTGCCTCCTGCTGAATGCTACACGCTCAAACTCACTGCCTCTTGCTGAATGCTACACGCTCAAACTCACATCCTCCTGCTGACTGCTACACGCTCAAACTCACTTCCTCCTGCTGAATGCTACACACTCAAACTCACTGCCTCCTGCTAAATGCCACACGCTCAAACTCCCTGCCTCCTGCTGAATGCTACACGCTCAAACTCACTGCCTCATGCTGAATGCCACACGCACAAACTCACTGCTTCCTGCTAAATGCTACACGCTCAAACTCACTGCCTCCTGCTGAATGCCACACGCTCAAACTCACTGCTTCCTGCTAAATGCTACACGCTCAAACTCACTGCCTCCTGCTGACTGCTAAACGCTCAAACTCACTGCCTCTTGCTGAATGCTACACGCTCAAACTCACATCCTCCTGCTGACTGCTACACGTTCAAACTCACTGCCTCCTGCTGACTGCTACACGCTCAAACTCACTGCCTCCTGCTGAATGCCACACGCTAAAAACTCACTGCCTCCTGCTGACTGCTAAACGCTCAAACTCACTGCCTCCTGCTGAATACCACACGCTCAAACTCACTGCCTCTGGCTGAATGCTACACGCTCAAACTCACTGCCTCCTGCTGAATGCCACACGCTCAAACTCACTGCCTCCTGCTGAATGCCACACGCTCAAACTCACTGCCTCCTGCTGACTGCTACACGCTCAAACTCACTGCCACCTGCCGAATGCCACACGCTCAAACTCACTGCCTCCTGCTGACTGCTACACGCTCAAACTCACTGCCTCCTGCTGACTGCCACACGCTCAAACTCACGGCCTCCTGCTGAATGCTACAAGGTCAAAGTCACTGCCTCCTGCTGACTGCTACACGTTCAAACTCACTGCCTCCTGCTGAATGCCACACGCTCAAACTCACTGCCTCCTGCTGAATGCTACACGCTCAAACTCACTGCATCCTGCTGAATGCTACACGCTCAAACTCACTGCCTCCTGCTGACTGCTACACGCTCAAACTCCCTGCCTCCTGCTGAATGCCACACGCTCAAACTCACTGCTTCCTGCTGAATGCCACACGCTCAAACTCACTGCTTCCTGCTGAATGCTACACGCTCAAACTCACTGCCTCCTGCTGACTGCTACACACTCAAACTCACTGCCTCCTGCTGAATGCTACACACTCAAACTCACTGCCTCCTGCTGACTGCTACACACTCAAACTCACTGCCTCCTGCTGAATGCTACACACTCAAACTCACTGCCTCCTGCTGACTGCTACACGCTCAAACTCACTGCCTGCTGCTGAATGCCACACGCTCAAACTCACTGCTTCCTGCTGAATGTTACACGCTCAAACTCACTGCTTCCTGCTGAATGCTACACGCTCAAACTCACTGCCTCCTGCTGAATGCTACACGCTCAAACTCACTGCCTCCTGCTGAATGCCACACGCTCAAACTCACTGCCTCCTGCTGACTGCTACACACTCAAACTCACTGCCTCCTGCTGAATGCCACATGCTCAAACTCACTGCCTCCTGCTGACTGCCACACGCTCAAACTCACGGCCTCCTGCTGAATGCTACAAGGTCAAAGTCACTGCCTCCTGCTGACTGCTACACGCTCAAACTCACTGCTTCCTGCTGAATGCCACACGCTCAAACTCACTGCCTCCTGCTGACTGCTACACGCTCAAACTCACTGCTTCCTGCTGACTGCCACACGCTCAAACTCACTGCTTCCTGCTGACTGCTAAACGCTCAAACTCACTGCCTCCTGCTGAATGCTACACGCTCAAACTCACTGCCTCCTGCTGACTGCTAAACGCTCAAACTCACTGCCTCCTGCTGAATGCTACACGCTCAAACTCACTGCCTCCTGCTGACTGCTACACACTCAAACTCACTGCCTCCTGCTGAATGCTACACGCTCAAACTCACTGCCTCCTGCTGACTGCTACACGCTCAAACTCACTGCCTGCTGCTGACTGCTACACGCTCAAACTCACTGCCTCCTGCTGACTGCTACACGCTCAAACTCACTGCCTGCTGCTGACTGCTAAACGCTCAAACTCACTGCCTCCTGCTGAATGCTACACGCTCAAACTCACTGCCTCCTGCTGACTGCTACACGCTCAAACTCACTGCCTCCTGCTGACTGCTACACGCTCAAACTCACTGCCTCCTGCTGAATGCTACACGCTCAAACTCACTGCCTCCTGCTGACTGCTACACGCTCAAACTCACTGCCTCCTGCTGAATGCTACACGCTCAAACTCACTGCCTCCTGCTGACTGCTACACGCTCAAACTCACTGCTTCCTGCTGAATGCTACACGCTCAAACTCACTGCCTCCTGCTGACTGCTACATGCTCAAACTCACTGCCTCCTGCTGAATGTTACACGCTCAAACTCACTGCCTCCTGCTGACTGCTACACGCTCAAACTCACTGCCTCCTGCTGACTGCTACACGCTCAAACTCACTGCTTCCTGCTGAATGCTACACGCTCAAACTCACTGCCTCCTGCTGACTGCTACACGCTCAAACTCACTGCCTCCTGCTGAATGTTACACGCTCAAACTCACTGCCTCCAGCTGAATGCCACACGCTCAAATTCACTGCCTGCTGCTGAATGCTACACGCTCAAACTCACTGCCTCCAGCTGAATGCCACACGCTCAAACTCACTGCCTGCTGCTGAATGCTACACGCTCAAACTCTCTGCCACCTGCTGACTGCTACACGCTCAAACTCTCTGCCTCCTCCTGAATGCTACACGCTCAAACTCACTGCCTCCCGCTGACTGCTACATGCTCAAACTCACTGCCTTCTGCTGAATACCACACGCTCAAACTCACTGCCTCCCGCTGACTGCTAGACGCTCAAACTCACTGGCTCCAGATGAATGCTACACGCTCAAACTGACTAACTCCTGCTGACTGCTAGACGCTCAAACTCACTGCCTCCTGCTGACTGCTAGACGCTCAAACTCACTGCCTCCTGCTGAATGCCACAAGCTGAAACTCTCAGCCTCCTGCTGACTGCTACACGCTCAAACTCACTGCCTCCAGCAACTGCTACATGCTCAAACTCACTGCCCCCTGCTAAGTGCCACACGCTCAAACTCACTGCCCCCTGCTAAATGCTACACGCTCAAGCTCACTGCCTCCTGCTGACTGCTAAACGCTCAAACCCACTTCCTCCTGCTGACTGCTACACGCTCAAACTCACTGCTTCCGGCTGACTGCTACACGCTCAAACTCACTGCCTCCTGCTGACTGCTACACGCTCAAATTCACTGCCTTCTGCTGAACGCCACACGCTCAAACTCACTGCCTCCTGCTGACTGCTACACGCTCAAACTCACTGCCTCCTGCTGACTGCCACACACTCAAACTCACTGCCTCCTGCTGAATGTTACACGCTCAAACTCACTGCCTCCTGCTGAATGCTACACGCTCAAACTCACGGCCTCCTGCTGAATGCTACAAGCTCAAAGTCACTGCCTCCTGCTGACTGCTACACGCTCAAACTCACTGCCTCCTGCTGAATCCACACGCTCAAACTCACAGCTTCCAGCTGAATGCTACACGCTCAAACTCACGGCCTGCTGCTGAATGCTACAAGCTCAAAGTCACTGCCTCCTGCTGACTGCTACACGCTCAAACTCACTGCCTCCTGCTGAATGCCACACGCTCAAACTCACTGCCTCCTCCTGACTGCTACATGCAAACTCACTGCCTCCTGCTCAATGCTATACGCTCAAAATCACTGCCTCCTGCTGACTGCCACACGCTCAAACTCACTGCCTCCTGCTGAATGCTACACGCTCAAACTCACTGCCTCCTGCTGAATGCTACACGCTCAAACTCACTGCCTCCTGCTGACTGCTACACGCTCAAACTCACTGCCTCCTGCTGACTGCTACACGCTCAAACTCTCTGCCACCTGCTGAATGCTATACGCTCAAACTCACTGCCTCCTGCTGACTGCTAAACGCTCAAACTCACTGCCTCCTGCTGAATGCTACACATCAAACTCACTGCCTCCTGCTGAATGCTACACATTCAAACTCACTGCCTCCTGCTGACTGCTACACGCTCAAACTCACTGCCTCCTGCTGACTGGAACAAGCTAAAACTCACTACCTCCAGCTCAATGATATACGCTCAAACTCATTGCCTCCTGCTGACTGCTACACGATCAAACTCACTGCCTCCTGCTGACTGCTACACGCTCAAACTCACTGCCTCCTGCTGACTGCTACACGCTCAAACTCACTTCCTCCTGCTGAATGCTACACGCTCAAACTCACTTCCTCCTGCTGAATGCTACACGCTCAAACTCACTGCCTCCTGCTAAATGCCACACGCTCAAACTCCCTGCCTCCTGCTGACTGCTGCACGCTCAAACTCACTGCCTCCTGCTGAATGCCGCACGCTCAAACTCACTGCTTCCTGCTGAATGCTACACGCTCAAACTCACTGCCTCCTGCTGACTGCTAAACGCTCAAACTCACTGCCTCTTGCTGAATGCTACACGCTCAAACTCACATCCTCCTGCTGAATGCCACACGCTCAAACTCACTGCTTCCTGCTGAATGCTACACGCTCAAACTCACTGCCTCCTGCTGACTGCTAAACGCTCAAACTCACTGCCTCTTGCTGAATGCTACACGCTCAAACTCACTGCCTCCTGCTGACTGCTACAAGCTCAAACTCACTGCCTCCTGCTAAATGCTACACGCTCAAACTCACTGCCTCCTGTTGACTACTACACGCTCAAACTCACTGCCTCCTGCTGACTGCCACACGCTCAAACTCGCTGCCTCTTGCTGAATGCTACACGCTCAAACTCACTGCCTCCTGTTGACTACTACACGCTCAAACTCACTGCCTCCTGCTGACTGCCACACGCTCAAACTCACTGCCTCTTGCTGAATGCTACACGCTCAAACTCACTGCCTCCTGCTAAATGCTACACGCTCAAACTCACTGCCTCCTGTTGACTACTACACGCTCAAACTCACTGCCTCCTGCTGACTGTTACACGCTCAAACTCACTGTCTCCTGCTGAATGCTACACGCTCAAACTCACTGCCTCCTGTTGACTACTACACGCTCAAACTCACTGCCTCCTGCTGAATGCTACACGCTCAAACTCACTGCCTCCTGCTGAATGCTACACGCTCAAACTCACTGCCTCCTGCTGACTGCTAGACGCTCAAACTCACTGCCTCCTGCTGAATGCTACACGCTCAAACTCACTGCCTCCTGCTGACTGCTAGACGCTCAAACTCACTGCCTCCTGCTGACTGCTACACGCTCAAACTCACTGCCTCCTGCTGAATGCTACACGCTCAAACTCACTGCCTCCTGCTGACTGCTACACGCTCAAACTCACTGTCTCCTGCTGAATGCCAGACGCTAAAACTCCCTGCCTCCTGCTGAATGCCACACGCTCAAACTCACTGCTTCCTGCTGACTGCTACACGCTCAAACTCACAGCCTCCTGCTGAATGCTACACGCTCAAACTCACTGCCTCCTGCTGACTGCTACACGCTAAAAACTCACTGCCTCCTGCTGAATGCCACACGCTAAAAACTCACTGCCTCCTGCTGACTGCTACACGCTCAAACTCACTGCTTCCGGCTGACTGCTACACGCTCAAATTCACTGCCTTCTGCTGAATGCCACACGCTAAAACTCACTGCCTCCAGCTGAATGCTACACGCTCAAACTCACTGCCTCCAGCTGAATGCTACACGCTCAAACTCACTGCCTCCTGCTGATTGCTACACGCTAAAACTCACTGCCTCCAGCTGAATGCTACACACTCAAACTCACTGCCTCCTGCTGAATGCTACACGCTCAAACTCACTGCCACCTGCTGACTGCTACACGCTCAAACTCACTGCCTCCTGCTGAATGCTACACGCTCAAACTCACTGCATCCTGCTGAATGCCACACGCTCAAACTCACTGCCTCCTGCTGACTGCCAAACGCTCAAACTCACTGCCACCTGCTGAATGCTACACGCTCAAACTCACTGCCTCCTGCTGAATGCCACACGCTCAAACTCACTGCCTCCTGCTGAATGCAACACGCTCAAACTCACTGCCTCCTGCTGAATGCTACACGCTCAAACTCACTGCCTCCTGCTAACTGCTACACGCTCAAACTCACTGCCTCCTGCTGAATGCTACACGCTCAAACTCACACCCTCCTGCTAAATGCCACATGCTCAAACTCACTGCCCCCTGCTAAATGCTACACGCTCAAACTCACTGCCTCCTGCTGAATGCTACACGCTCAAACTCACTGCCTCCTGCTAACTGCTACACGCTCAAACTCACTGCCTCCTGCTGAATGCTACACGCTCAAACTCACACCCTCCTGCTAAATGCCACATGCTCAAACTCACTGCCCCCTGCTAAATGCTACACGCTCAAACTCACTGCCTCCTGCTGAATGCTACACGCTCAAACTCACTGCCTCCTGCTGACTGCTACACGCTCAAACTCACTGCCTCCTGCTGACTGCTACACGCTCAAACTCACTGCCTCCTGCTGACTGCTACACGCTCAAACTCACTGCCTCCTGCTGAATGCTACACGCTCAAACTCACTGCCTCCTGCTGAATGCTACACGCTCAAACTCACTGCCTCCCGCTGACTGCTACACGCTCAAACTCACTGCCTCCCGCTGACTGCTACACGCTCAAACTCACTGCCTCCTGCTGACTGCTACACACTCAAACTCACTGCCTCCTGCTGACTGCTACACGCTCAAACTCACTGCCTCCTGCTGAATGCTACACGCTCAAACTCACTGCCTCCCGCTGACTGCTACACGCTCAAACTCACTGCCTCCTGCTGAATGCTACACGCTCAAACTCACTGCCTCCTGCTGAATGCTACACGCTCAAACTCACTGCCTCCTACTGACTGCTACACGCTCAAACTCACTGCCTCCTGCTGAATGCTACACGCTCAAACTCACTGCCTACTGCTGAATGCCACACGCTCAAACTCACTGCCTCCTGCTGAATGCTACACACTCAAACTCACTGCCTCCTGCTGAATGCTACACGCTCAAACTCACTGCCTCCTGCTGAATGCTACACGCTCAAACTCACTGCCTCCTGCTGACTGCTAAACGCTCAAACTCACTGCCTCTTGCTGAATGCTACACGCTCAAACTCACTTCCTCCTGCTGAATGCCACACGCTCAAACTCACTGCTTCCTGCTGAATGCTACACGCTCAAACTCACTGCCTCCTGCTGACTGCTAAACGATCAAACTCACTGCCTCTTGCTGAATGCCACACGCTCAAACTCACTGCCTCCTGCTGAATGCTACACGCTCAAACTCACTTCCTCCTGCTGAATGCCACACGCTCAAACTCACTGCTTCCTGCTGAATGCTACACGCTCAAACTCACTGCCTCCTGCTGACTGCTAAACGATCAAACTCACTGCCTCTTGCTGAATGCCACACGCTCAAACTCACTTCCTCCTGCTGAATGCCACACGCTCAAACTCACTGCTTCCTGCTGAATGCTACACGCTCAAACTCACTGCCTCCTGCTGACTGCTACACGCTCAAACTCACTGCCTCCTGCTGACTGCTACAAGCTCAAACTCACTGCCTCCTGCTAAATGCTACACGCTCAAACTCACTGCCTCCTGCTGAATGCTACACGCTCAAACTCACTGCCTCCTGCTGAATGCTACACGCTCAAACTCACTGCCTCCTGCTGACTGCTACACGCTCAAACTCACTGCCTCCTGCTGAATGCTACACGCTCAAACTCACTGTCTCCTGCTGAATGCCACACGCTAAAACTCACAGCCTCCTGCTGACTGCTACACGCTCAAACTCACTGTCTCCTGCTGAATGCTACACGCTCAAACTCACTGCCTCCTGTTGACTACTACACGCTCAAACTCACTGCCTCCTGCTGACTGCTACACGCTCAAACTCACTGCCTCCTGCTGACTGCTAGACGCTCAAACTCACTGCCTCCTGCTGAATGCTACACGCTCAAACTCACTGCCTCCTGCTGACTGCTACACGCTCAAACTCACTGCCTCCTGCTGAATGCTACACGCTCAAACTCACTGCCTCCTGCTGACTGCTACACGCTCAAACTCACTGTCTCCTGCTGAATGCCAGACGCTAAAACTCCCTGCCTCCTGCTGACTGCTACACGCTCAAACTCACTGCTTCCTGCTGACTGCTACACGCTCAAACTCACAGCCTCCTGCTGAATGCTACACGCTCAAACTCACTGCCTCCTGCTGACTGCTACACGCTAAAAACTCACTGCCTCCTGCTGAATGCCACACGCTCAAACTCACTGCCTCCTGCTGAATACTACACGCTAAAAACTCACTGCCTCCTGCTGACTGCTACACGCTCAAACTCACTGCCTCCTGCTGAATGCTACACGCTCAAACTCACTGCCTCCTGCTGAATGCTACACGCTCAAACTCACTGCCTCCTGCTGACTGCTACACGCTAAAAACTCACTGCCTCCTGCTGAATGCCACACGCTAAAAACTCACTGTCTCCTGCTGAATGCCAGACGCTAAAACTCCCTGCCTCCTGCTGACTGCTACACGCTCAAACTCACTGCTTCCTGCTGACTGCTACACGCTCAAACTCACAGCCTCCTGCTGAATGCTACACGCTCAAACTCACTGCCTCCTGCTGACTGCTACACGCTAAAAACTCACTGCCTCCTGCTGAATGCCACACGCTAAAAACTCACTGCCTCCTGCTGACTGCTACACGCTCAAACTCACTGCTTCCGGCTGACTGCTACACGCTCAAACTCACTGCCTCCTGCTGAATGCCACACGCTCAAACTCACTGCCTCCTGCTGACTGCTACACACTCAAACCCACTGCCTCCTGCCGAATGCCACACGCTCAAACTCACTGCCTCCTGCTGACTGCTACACGCTCAAACTCACTGCCTCCTGCTGATTGCTACACGCTAAAACTCACTGCCTCCAGCTGAATGCTACACACTCAAACTCACTGCCTCCAGCTGAATGCTACACGCTCAAACTCACTGCCACCTGCTGACTGCTACACGCTCAAACTCACTGCCTCCTGCTGAATGCTACACGCTCAAACTCACTGCCTCCTGCTGATTGCTACACGCTAAAACTCACTGCCTCCAGCTGAATGCTACACGCTCAAACTCACTGCCACCTGCTGACTGCTACACGCTCAAACTCACTGCCTCCTGCTGAATGCTACACGCTCAAACTCACTGCATCCTGCTGAATGCCACACGCTCAAACTCACTGCCTCCTGCTGACTGCCAAACGCTCAAACTCACTGCCACCTGCTGACTGCTACACGCTCAAACTCACTGCCTCCTGCTGAATGCTACACGCTCAAACTCACTGCCACCTGCTGACTGCCACACGCTCAAACTCACTGCCTCCTGCTGAATGCTACAAGCTCAAAGTCACTGCCTCCTACTGACTGCTACACGCTCAAACTCACTGCCTCCTGCTGACTGCTACACGCTCAAACTCACTGCCTCCTGCTGACTGCTACACGCTCAAACTCACTGCCTCCTGCTGACTGCTACATGCTCAAACTCACACCCTCCTGCTAAATGCCACATGCTCAAACTCACTGCCCCCTGCTGAATGCCACACGCTCAAACTCACTGCCCCCTGCTAAATGCTACACGCTCAAACTCACTGCCTCCTGCTGAATGCTACACGCTCAAACTCACTGCCTCCTGCTGAATGCTACACGCTCAAACTCACTGCCTCCTGCTGACTGCTACACGCTCAAACTCACTGCCTCCTGCTGACTGCTACACACTCAAACTCACTGCCTCCTGCTGACTGCTACACACTCAAACTCACTGCCTCCTGCTGAATGCTACACGCTCAAACTCACTGCCTCCTGCTGACTGCTACACGCTCAAACTCACTGCCTCCTGCTGAATGCTACACGCAAACTCACTGCCTCCTGCTGAATGCTACACACTCAAACTCACTGCCTACTGCTGAATGCCACACGCTCAAACTCACTGCCTCCTGCTGACTGCTACACGATCAAACTCACTGCCTCCTGCTGACTGCTAGACGATCAAACTCACTGCCTCCTGCTGACTGCTACACGATCAAACTCACTGCCTCCTGCTGACTGCTACACGATCAAACTCACTGCCTCCTGCTGACTGCTAGACGATCAAACTCACTGCCTCCTGCTGACTGCTACACGATCAAACTCACTGCCTCCTGCTGACTGCTACACGATCAAACTCACTGCCTCCTGCTGACTGCTAGACGATCAAACTCACTGCGTCCTGCTGACTGCTACACGATCAAACTCACTGCCTCCTGCTGAATGCCACACGCTGAAACTCTCAGCCTCCTGCTGACTGCTACACGCTCAAACTCACTGCCTCCAGCTGAATGCCACACGCTCAAATTCACTGCCTGCTGCTGAATGCTACACGCTCAAACTCTCTGCCACCTGCTGAATGCTACACGCTCAAACTCACTGCCTCCAGCTGAATGCCACACGCTCAAATTCACTGCCTGCTGCTGAATGCTACACGCTCAAACTCACTGCCTCCTGCTGACTGCTACACGCTCAAACTCTCTGCCTCCTCCTGAATGCTACACGCTCAAACTCACTGCCTCCTGCTGACTGCTAAACGCACAAACTCACTGCCTCCTGCTGAATGCTACACGCTCAAACTCACTGCCTCCCGCTGACTGCTACATGCTCAAACTCACTGCCTCCTGCTGAATGCTACACGCTCAAACTCACTGCCTCCCGCTGACTGCTAGACGCTCAAACTCACTGGCTCCAGATGAATGCTACACGCTCAAACTGACTACCTCCTGCTGACTGCTAGACGCTCAAACTCACTGCCTCCTGCTGAATGCCACAAGCTGAAACTCTCAGCCTCCTGCTGACTGCTACACGCTCAAACTCACTGCCTCCAGCAACTGCTACATGCTCAAACTCACTGCCCCCTGCTAAATGCCACACGCTCAAACTCACTGCCCCCTGCTAAATGCTACACGCTCAAACTCACTGCCCCCTGCTAAATGCCACACGCTCAAACTCACTGCCTCCTACTGAATGCCACACGCTCAAACTCACTGCCTCCTGCTGACTGCTACATGCTCAAACTCACACCCTCCTGCTAAATGCCACATGCTCAAACTCACTGCCCCCTGCTGAATGCTACACACTCAAACTCACTGCCTCCTGCTGAATGCTACACGCTCAAACTCACTGCCTCCTGCTGACTGCCACACGCTCAAACTCACTGCCTCCTGCTGAATGCTACACGCTCAAACTCACTGCCTCCTACTGACTGCTACACACTCAAACTCACTGCCTCCTGCTGAATGCTACACGCTCAAACTCACTGCCTCCCGCTGACTGCTACACGCTCAAACTCACTGCCTCCTGCTGACTGCTACACACTCAAACTCACTGCCTCCTACTGACTGCTACACGCTCAAACTCACTGCCTCCTGCTGACTGCCACACGCTCAAACTCACTGCCTCCTGCTGACTGCTACACGCTCAAACTCACTGCCTCCTGCTGACTGCTACACGCTCAAACTCACTGTCTCCTGCTGACTGCTACACGCTCAAACTCACTGCCTCCTGCTGACTGCTACACACTCAAACTCACTGCCTCCTACTGACTGCTACACGCTCAAACTCACTGCCTCCTGCTGACTGCTACACGCTCAAACTCACTGCCTCCTGCTGACTGCTACACGCTCAAACTCACTGCCTCCTGCTGAATGCTACACGCTCAAACTCACTGCCCCCTGCTAAATGCCACACGCTCAAACTCACTGCCCCCTGCTAAATGCTACACGCTCAAGCTCACTGCCTCCTGCTGACTGCTAAACGCTCAAACCCACTTCCTCCTGCTGACTGCTACACGCTCAAACTCACTGCTTCCGGCTGACTGCTACACGCTCAAACTCACTGCCTCCTGCTGACTGCTACACGCTCAAATTCACTGCCTTCTGCTGAACGCCACACGCTCAAACTCACTGCCTCCTGCTGACTGCTACACGCTCAAACTCACTGCCTCCTGCTGACTGCCACACACTCAAACTCACTGCCTCCTGCTGAATGTTACACGCTCAAACTCACGGCCTCCTGCTGAATGCTACAAGCTCAAAGTCACTGCCTCCTGCTGACTGCTACACGCTCAAACTCACTGCCTCCTGCTGAATCCACACGCTCAAACTCACAGCTTCCAGCTGAATGCTACACGCTCAAACTCACGGCCTGCTGCTGAATGCTACAAGCTCAAAGTCACTGCCTCCTGCTGACTGCTACACGCTCAAACTCACTGCCTCCTGCTGACTGCTACACGCTCAAACTCACTGCCTCCTGCTGACTGCAACACGCTCAAACTCTCTGCCACCTGCTGAATGCTATACGCTCAAACTCACTGCCTCCTGCTGACTGCCACACGCTCAAACTCACTGCCTCCTGCTGACTGAAACGCGCTCAAACTCACTGCTTCCTGCTGAATGCTACACGCTCAAACTCACTGCCTCCTGCTGAATGCTACACATCAAACTCACTGCCTCCTGCTGAATGCTACACATTCAAACTCACTGCCTCCTGGTGAATGCCACACACTCAAACTCACTGCCTCCTGCTGACTGCTACACGCTCAAACTCACTGCCTCCTGCTGACTGGAACAAGCTAAAACTCACTACCTCCAGCTCAATGATATACGCTCAAACTCATTGCCTCCTGCTGACTGCTACACGCTCAAACTCACTGCCTCCTGCTGACTGCTACACGCTCAAACTCACTTCCTCCTGCTGAATGCTACACGCTCAAACTCACTTCCTCCTGCTGAATGCTACACGCTCAAACTCACTGCCTCCTGCTGACTGCTGCACGCTCAAACTCACTGCCTCCTGCTGAATGCCGCACGCTCAAACTCACTGCTTCCTGCTGAATGCTACACGCTCAAACTCACTGCCTCCTGCTGACTGCTAAACGCTCAAACTCACTGCCTCTTGCTGAATGCTACACGCTCAAACTCACATCCTCCTGCTGAATGCCACACGCTCAAACTCACTGCTTCCTGCTGAATGCTACACGCTCAAACTCACTGCCTCCTGCTGACTGCTAAACGCTCAAACTCACTGCCTCTTGCTGAATGCTACACGCTCAAACTCAATGCCTCCTGCTGACTGCTACAAGCTCAAACTCACTGCCTCCTGCTAAATGCTACACGCTCAAACTCACTGCCTCCTGTTGACTACTACACGCTCAAACTCACTGCCTCCTGCTGAATGCTACACGCTCAAACTCACTGCCTCCTGCTGACTGCTACACGCTCAAACTCACTGTCTCCTGCTGAATGCCACACGCTAAAACTCACAGCCTCCTGCTGACTGCTACACGCTCAAACTCACTGTCTCCTGCTGAATGCTACACGCTCAAACTCACTGCCTCCTGTTGACTACTACACGCTCAAACTCACTGCCTCCTGCTGACTGCTACACGCTCAAACTCACTGTCTCCTGCTGAATGCTACACGCTCAAACTCACTGCCTCCTGCTGACTGCTACACGCTCAAACTCACTGCCTCCTGCTGAATGCTACACGCTCAAACTCACTGCCTCCTGCTGACTGCTACACGCTCAAACTCACTGTCTCCTGCTGAATGCCAGACGCTAAAACTCCCTGCCTCCTGCTGAATGCCACACGCTCAAACTCACTGCTTCCTGCTGACTGCTACACGCTCAAACTCACAGCCTCCTGCTGAATGCTACACGCTCAAACTCACTGCCTCCTGCTGACTGCTACACGCTAAAAACTCACTGCCTCCTGCTGAATGCCACACGCTAAAAACTCACTGCCTCCTGCTGACTGCTACACGCTCAAACTCACTGCTTCCGGCTGACTGCTACACGCTCAAACTCACTGCCTCCTGCTGAATGCCACACGCTCAAACTCACTGCCTCCTGCTGACTGCTACACACTCAAATTCACTGCCTTCTGCTGAATGCCACACGCTAAAACTCACTGCCTCCAGCTGAATGCTACACGCTCAAACTCACTGCCTCCAGCTGAATGCTACACGCTCAAACTCACTGCCTCCTGCTGATTGCTACACGCTAAAACTCACTGCCTCCAGCTGAATGCTACACACTCAAACTCACTGCCTCCTGCTGAATGCTACACGCTCAAACTCACTGCCTCCTGCTGACTGCTACACACTCAAACTCACTGCCTCCTGCTGAATGCCACACGCTCAAACTCACTGCCTCCTGCTGACTGCTACACGCTCAAACTCTCTGCCTCCTGCTGAATGCTACACGCTCAAACTCACTGCCTCCTGCTGACTGCTACACGCTCAAACTCACTGCCTCCTGCTGAATGCCACACGCTCAAACTCACTGCCTCCTGCTGACTGCTACACGCTCAAACTCTCTGCCTCCTGCTGAATGCTACACGCTCAAACTCACTGCCTCCTGCTGAATGCCACACGCTCAAACTCACTGCCTCCTGCTGACTGCTACACGCTCAAACTCTCTGCCTCCTGCTGAATGCTACACGCTCAAACTCACTGCCTCCTGCTGAATGCTACACGCTCAAACTCACTGCATCCTGCTGAATGCCACACGCTCAAACTCACTGCCTCCTGCTGACTGCCAAACGCTCAAACTCACTGCCACCTGCTGACTGCTAGACGCTCAAACTCACTGCCTCCTGCTGAATGCCACACGCTCAAACTCACTGCCACCTGCTGACTGCTACACGCTCAAACTCACTGCCTCCTGCTGAATGCTACACGCTCAAACTCACTGCATCCTGCTGAATGCCACACGCTCAAACTCACTGCCTCCTGCTGACTGCCAAACGCTCAAACTCACTGCCACCTGCTGACTGCTAGACGCTCAAACTCACTGCCTCCTGCTGAATGCAACACGCTCAAACTCACTGCCTCCTGCTGAATGCCACACGCTCAAACTCACTGCCTCCTGCTGAATGCAACACGCTCAAACTCACTACCTCCTGCTGACTGCTACACGCTCAAACTCACTGCCTCCTGCTGAATGCTACACGCTCAAACTCACTGCCTCCTGCTGAATGCTACACGCTCAAACTCACTGCCTCCTGCTGAATGCTACACGCTCAAACTCACTGCCACCTGCTGACTGCCACACGCTCAAACTCACTGCCTCCTGCTGAATGCTACAAGCTCAAAGTCACTGCCTCCTACTGACTGCTACACGCTCAAACTCACTGCCTCCTGCTGACTGCTACACGCTCAAACTCACTGCCTCCTGCTGACTGCTACACGCTCAAACTCACTGCCTCCTGCTGACTGCTACACACTCAAACTCACTGCCTCCTGCTAACTGCTACACGCTCAAACTCACTGCCTCCTGCTGACTGCTACACGCTCAAACTCACTGCCTCCTGCTGACTGCTACACACTCAAACTCACTGCCTCCTGCTGAATGCTACACGCTCAAACTCACTGCCTCCTGCTGACTGCTACACGCTCAAACTCACTGCCTCCTGCTGACTGCTACACACTCAAACTCACTGCCTCCTGCTGAATGCTACACGCTCAAACTCACTGCCTCCTGCTGACTGCTACACGCTCAAACTCACTGCCTCCTGCTGAATGCTACACGCTCAAACTCACTGCCTCCTGCTGAATGCTACACGCTCAAACTCACTGCCTCCTGCTGAATGCTACACGCTCAAACTCACTGCCTCCTACTGACTGCTACACACTCAAACTCACTGCCTCCTGCTGAATGCTACACGCTCAAACTCACTGCCTCCTGCTGACTGCTACACGCTCAAACTCACTGCCTACTGCTGAATGCCACACGCTCAAACTCACTGCCTCCTACTGACTGCTACACACTCAAACTCACTGCCTCCTGCTGAATGCTACACGCTCAAACTCACTGCCTCCTGCTGAATGCTACACGCTCAAACTCACTGCCTACTGCTGAATGCCACACGCTCAAACTCACTTCCTCCTGCTGAATGCTACACGCTCAAACTCCCTGCCTCCTGCTGACTGCTGCACGCTCAAACTCACTGCCTCCTGCTGAATGCTACACGCTCAAACTCACTGCCTCCTGCTGACTGCTAAACGCTCAAACTCACTGCCTCTTGCTGAATGCTACACGCTCAAACTCACATCCTCCTGCTGAATGCCACACGCTCAAACTCACTGCTTCCTGCTGAATGCTACACGCTCAAACTCACTGCCTCCTGCTGAATGCTAAACGATCAAACTCACTGCCTCTTGCTGAATGCTACACGCTCAAACTCACTGCCTCCTGTTGACTACTACACGCTCAAACTCACTGCCTCCTGCTGAATGCTACACGCTCAAACTCACTGCCTCCTGCTGACTGCTACACGCTCAAACTCACTGTCTCCTGCTGAATGCCACACGCTAAAACTCACAGCCTCCTGCTGACTGCTACACGCTCAAACTCACTGTCTCCTGCTGAATGCTACACGCTCAAACTCACTGCCTCCTGTTGACTACTACACGCTCAAACTCACTGCCTCCTGCTGACTGCTACACGCTCAAACTCACTGCCTCCTGCTGACTGCTAGACGCTCAAACTCACTGCCTCCTGCTGAATGCTACACGCTCAAACTCACTGCCTCCTGCTGACTGCTACACGCTCAAACTCACTGCCTCCTGCTGAATGCTACACGCTCAAACTCACTGCCTCCTGCTGACTGCTACACGCTCAAACTCACTGTCTCCTGCTGAATGCCAGACGCTAAAACTCCCTGCCTCCTGCTGAATGCCACACGCTCAAACTCACTGCTTCCTGCTGACTGCTACACGCTCAAACTCACAGCCTCCTGCTGAATGCTACACGCTCAAACTCACTGCCTCCTGTTGACTGCTACACGCTAAAAACTCACTGCCTCCTGCTGAATGCCACACGCTAAAAACTCACTGCCTCCTGCTGACTGCTACACGCTCAAACTCACTGCCTCCTGCTGACTGCTACACGCTCAAACTCACTGCCTCCTGCTGAATGCCACACGCTCAAACTCACTGCCTCCTGCTGACTGCTACACACTCAAACCCACTGCCTCCTGCCGAATGCCACACGCTCAAACTCACTGCCTCCTGCTGACTGCTACACGCTCAAACTCACTGCCTCCTGCTGATTGCTACACGCTAAAACTCACTGCCTCCAGCTGAATGCTACACGCTCAAACTCACTGCCTCCTGCTGATTGCTACACACTCAAACTCACTGCCACCTGCTGACTGCTACACGCTCAAACTCACTGCCTCCTGCTGAATGCTACACGCTCAAACTCACTGCATCCTGCTGACTGCCAAACGCTCAAACTCACTGCCACCTGCTGACTGCTAGACGCTCAAACTCACTGCCTCCTGCTGAATGCCACACGCTCAAACTCACTGCCTCCTGCTGAATGCAACACGCTCAAACTCACTGCCTCCTGCTGACTGCTACACGCTCAAACTCACTGCCTCCTGCTGAATGCTACACGCTCAAACTCACTGCCACCTGCTGACTGCCACACGCTCAAACTCACTGCCTCCTGCTGAATGCTACACGCTCAAACTCACTGCCTCCTGCTGACTGCCACATGCTCAAACTCACACCCTCCTGCTAAATGCCACATGCTCAAACTCACTGCCCCCTGCTAAATGCTACACGCTCAAACTCACTGCCTCCTGCTGAATGCTACACGCTCAAACTCACTGCCTCCTGCTGAATGCTACACGCTCAAACTCACTGCCTCCTGCTGACTGCTACATGCTCAAACTCACTGCCTCCTGCTGACTGCTACATGCTCAAACTCACACCCTCCTGCTAAATGCCACATGCTCAAACTCACTGCCCCCTGCTAAATGCTACACGCTCAAACTCACTGCCTCCTGCTGAATGCTACACGCTCAAACTCACTGCCTCCTGCTGAATGCTACACGCTCAAACTCACTGCCTCCTGCTGACTGCTACACGCTCAAACTCACTGCCTCCTGCTGACTGCTACACACTCAAACTCACTGCCTCCTGCTGACTGCTACACACTCAAACTCACTGCCTCCTGCTGAATGCTACACGCTCAAACTCACTGCCTCCTGCTGACTGCTACACGCTCAAACTCACTGCCTCCTGCTGAATGCTACACGCTCAAACTCACTGCCTCCCGCTGACTGCTACACGCTCAAACTCACTGCCTCCTGCTGACTGCTACACGCTCAAACTCACTGCCTCCTGCTGACTGCTGCACACTCAAACTCACTGCCTCCTGCTGAATGCTACACGCTCAAACTCACTGCCTCCTGCTGACTGCTACACGCTCAAACTCACTGCCTCCTGCTGAATGCTACACGCTCAAACTCACTGCCTCCTACTGACTGCTACACGCTCAAACTCACTGCCTCCTGCTGAATGCTACACGCTCAAACTCACTGCCTCCTGCTGAATGCTACACGCTCAAACTCACTGCCTCCTACTGACTGCTACACGCTCAAACTCACTGCCTCCTGCTGACTGCTACACGCTCAAACTCACTGCCTCCTGCTGACTGCTACACGCTCAAACTCACTGCCTCCTGCTGACTGCTACACGCTCAAACTCACTGCCTCCTGCTGACTGCTACACACTCAAACTCACTGCCTCCTGCTGAATGCTACACACTCAAACACACTGCCTCCTGCTGAATGCTACACACTCAAACTCACTGCCTACTGCTGAATGCCACACGCTCAAACTCACTGCCCCCTGCTGACTGCTACACGATCAAACTCACTGCCTCCTGCTGACTGCTAGACGATCAAACTCACTGCCTCCTGCTGACTGCTACACGATCAAACTCACTGCCTCCTGCTGACTGCTACACGATCAAACTCACTGCCTCCTGCTGACTGCTAGACGATCAAACTCACTGCCTCCTGCTGACTGCTACACGATCAAACTCACTGCCTCCTGCTGACTGCTACACGATCAAACTCACTGCCTCCTGCTGACTGCTAGACGATCAAACTCACTGCGTCCTGCTGACTGCTACACGATCAAACTCACTGCCTCCTGCTGAATGCCACACGCTGAAACTCTCAGCCTCCTGCTGACTGCTACACGCTCAAACTCACTGCCTCCAGCTGAATGCCACACGCTCAAATTCACTGCCTGCTGCTGAATGCTACACGCTCAAACTCTCTGCCACCTGCTGAATGCTACACGCTCAAACTCACTGCCTCCAGCTGAATGCCACACGCTCAAATTCACTGCCTGCTGCTGAATGCTACACGCTCAAACTCACTGCCTCCTGCTGACTGCTAAACGCACAAACTCACTGCCTCCTGCTGAATGCTACACGCTCAAACTCACTGCCTCCCGCTGACTGCTACATGCTCAAACTCACTGCCTCCTGCTGAATGCTACACGCTCAAACTCACTGCCTCCCGCTGACTGCTAGACGCTCAAACTCACTGGCTCCAGATGAATGCTACACGCTCAAACTGACTACCTCCTGCTGACTGCTAGACGCTCAAACTCACTGCCTCCTGCTGAATGCCACAAGCTGAAACTCTCAGCCTCCTGCTGACTGCCACACGCTCAAACTCACTGCCTCCAGCAACTGCTACATGCTCAAACTCACTGCCCCCTGCTAAATGCCACACGCTCAAACTCACTGCCCCCTGCTAAATGCTACACGCTCAAACTCACTGCCCCCTGCTAAATGCCACACGCTCAAACTCACTGCCCCCTGCTAAATGCTACAAGCTCAAACTCACTGCCTCCTGCTGACTGCTAAACGCTCAAACTCACATCCTCGTGCTGACTGCTACACGCTCAAACTCACTGCCTCCTGCTGACTGCTACACGCTCAAATTCACTGCCTTCTGCTGAACACACACGCTCAAACTCACTGCCTCCTACTGAATGCCACACGCTCAAACTCACTGCCTCCTGCTGACTGCTACATGCTCAAACTCACACCCTCCTGCTAAATGCCACATGCTCAAACTCACTGCCCCCTGCTAAATGCTACACGCTCAAACTCACTGCCTCCTGCTGAATGCTACACGCTCAAACTCACTGCCTCCTGCTGAATGCTACACGCTCAAACTCACTGCCTCCTGCTGACTGCTACACACTCAAACTCACTGCCTCCTGCTGAATGCTACACGCTCAAACTCACTGCCTCCTGCTGACTGCCACACGCTCAAACTCACTGCCTCCTGCTGAATGCTACACGCTCAAACTCACTGCCTCCTACTGACTGCTACACACTCAAACTCACTGCCTCCTGCTGAATGCTACACGCTCAAACTCACTGCCTCCTGCTGAATGCTACACGCTCAAACTCACTGCCTCCTGCTGACTGCTACACACTCAAACTCACTGCCTCCTGCTGAATCCACACACTGAAACTCACTGCCTCCTGCAGAATGCTACACGGTCAAACTCATTGCCTCCTGCTGAATGCTACACGATCAAACTCACTGCCTCCTGCTGACTGCTAGACGATCAAACTCACTGCCTCCTGCTGACTGCTACACGATCAAACTCACTGCCTCCTGCTGACTGCTAGACGATCAAACTCACTGCCTCCTGCTGACTGCTACACGATCAAACTCACTGCCTCCTGCTGACTGCTACACGATCAAACTCACTGCCTCCTGCTGACTGCTAGACGATCAAACTCACTGCCTCCTGCTGACTGCTACACGATCAAACTCACTGCCTCCTGCTGAATGCCACACGCTGAAACTCTCAGCCTCCTGCTGACTGCTACACGCTCAAACTCACTGCCTCCAGCTGAATGCCACACGCTCAAATTCACTGCCTGCTGCTGAATGCTACACGCTCAAACTCTCTGCCACCTGCTGAATGCTACACGCTCAAACTCACTGCCTCCAGCTGAATGCCACACGCTCAAATTCACTGCCTGCTGCTGAATGCTACACGCTCAAACTCACTGCCTCCTGCTGACTGCTACACGCTCAAACTCTCTGCCTCCTCCTGAATGCTACACGCTCAAACTCACTGCCTCCTGCTGACTGCTAAACGCACAAACTCACTGCCTCCTGCTGAATGCTACACGCTCAAACTCACTGCCTCCCGCTGACTGCTACATGCTCAAACTCACTGCCTCCTGCTGAATGCTACACGCTCAAACTCACTGCCTCCCGCTGACTGCTAGACGCTCAAACTCACTGGCTCCAGATGAATGCTACACGCTCAAACTGACTACCTCCTGCTGACTGCTAGACGCTCAAACTCACTGCCTCCTGCTGAATGCCACAAGCTGAAACTCTCAGCCTCCTGCTGACTGCTACACGCTCAAACTCACTGCCTCCAGCAACTGCTACATGCTCAAACTCACTGCCCCCTGCTAAATGCCACACGCTCAAACTCACTGCCCCCTGCTAAATGCTACACGCTCAAACTCACTGCCCCCTGCTAAATGCCACACGCTCAAACTCACTGCCCCCTGCTAAATGCTACAAGCTCAAACTCACTGCCTCCTGCTGACTGCTAAACGCTCAAACTCACTGCCCCCTGCTAAATGCTACAAGCTCAAACTCACTGCCTCCTCCTGAATGCCACACGCTCAAACTCACTGCCTCCTGCTGACTGCTACACACTCAAACTCACTGCCTCCTGCTGAATGCTACACGCTCAAACTCACTGCCTCCTGCTGAATGCTACACGCTCAAACTCACTGCCTCCTGCTGAATGCTACACGCTCAAACTCACTGCCTCCTGCTGACTGCCACACGCTCAAACTCACTGCCTCCTGCTGACTGCTACACACTCAAACTCACTGCCTCCTGCTGAATGCTACACGCTGAAACTCACTGCCTCCTGCTGAATGCCACACGCTGAAACTCACTGCCTCCTGCTCAATGCTACACGCTCAAACTCACTGCCTCCTGCTGACTGCCACACGCTCAAACTCACTGCCTCCTGCTGACTGCTACACGCTCAAACTCACTGCCTCCTGCTGACTGCTACACGCTGAAACTCACTGCCTCCTGCTGAATGCCACACGCTGAAACTCACTGCCTCCTGCTCAATGCTACACGCTCAAACTCACTGCCTCCTGCTGACTGCTACACGCTCAAACTCACTGCCTCCTGCTGACTGCTACACGCTCAAACTCACTGCCCCCTGCTGAATGCTACACGCTCAAACTCACTGCCTCCTGCTGACTGCTACACGCTCAAACTCACTGCCCCCTGCTGAATGCTACACACTCAAACTCACTGCCTCCTGCTGACTGCTACACGCTCAAACTCACTGCTTCCTGCTGACTGCTACACGCTCAAACTCACTGCCTCCTGCTGAATGCTATACGCTCAAACTCACTGCCTCCTGCTGAATGCTACACATTCAAACTCACTGCCTCCTGCTGACTGCTACACGCTCAAACTCACTGCCTCCTGCTGACTGCTACACGCTCAAACTCACTGTCTCCTGCTGAATTCCAGACGCTAAAACTCACAGCCTCATGCTGAATGCCACACACTCAAACTCACTGCTTCCTGCTGAATGCCACACGCTCAAACTCACTGCTTCCTGCTGATTGCTACACGCTCAAACTCACTGCCACCTGCTGACTGCTAGACGCTCAAACTCACTGCCTCCTGCTGACTGCTACACGCTCAAACTCACTGCCTCCTGCTAAATGCCACACGCTCAAACTCACAGCCTCCTGCTGAATGCCACACGCTCAAACTCACTGCCTCCAGCAGACTGCTACATGATCAAACTCACTGCCCCCTGCTAAATGCCACACGCTCAAACTCACTGCCTCCTGCTGAATGCTACACGCTCAAACTCACTGCCTCCTGCTGACTGCTACACGCTCAAACTCACTGCCTCCTGTTGACTGCTACACGCTCAAACTCACTGTCTCCTGCTGAATGCCACACGCTCAAACTCACTGCCTCCTGCTGAATGCCACACGCTCAAACTCACTGTCTCCTGCTGAATGCCACACGCTCAAACTCACTGCCTCCAGCTGACTGCTACACGCTCAAACTCACTGCCTCCTGCTGACTGCTAAACGCTCAAACTCACTGCCTCATGCTCAATGCTACACGCTCAAACTCACTGCCTCCTGCTGACTGCTACACGCTGAAACTCACTGCTTCCAGCTGACTGCTACACGCTGAAACTCACTGCCTCCTGCTGACTGCTACACGCAAACTCACTGCCACCATCTGAATGCTACACGCTCAAACTCACTGCCTCCTGTTGACTACTACAGGCTCAAACTCACTGCCTCCTGCTGACTTATACACGCTCACACTCACTGTCTCCTGCTGAATGCCACACGCTGAAACTCACTGCCTCCTGCTGACTGCTACACGCTCAAACTCACTGCTTCCTGCTGACTGCTACACGCTCAAACTCACTGCCTCCTGCTGACTGCTACACGCAAACTCACTGCCTCCTGCTGAATGCCACACGCTCAAACATCACTGCCTCCTGTTGACTGCTACACGCTCAAACTCACTGCTTCCTGCTGACTGCTACACGCTCAAACTCACTGCCTCCTGCTGAATGCTACACGCTCAAACTCACTGCCTCCTGCTGACTGCTACACGCAAACTCACTGCCTCCTGCTGAATGCCACACGCTCAAACATCACTGCCTCCTGTTGACTGCTACACGCTCAAACTCACTGCCTGCTACTGAATGCCACACGCTAAAACTCACTGCCTCCAGCTGAATGCTACACGCTCAAACATCACTGCCTCCTGTTGACTGCTACACGCTCAAACTCACTGCCTCCTGCTGAATGCTACACGCTCAAACTCACTGCCTCCTGCTGAATGCTACACGCTCAAACTCACTGCCTCCTGCTGACTGCCAAACGCTCAAACTCACTGCCTCCTGCTGACTGCTACACACTCAAACTCACTGCCTCCTGCTGAATGCTATACGCTCAAACTCACTGCCTCCTGCTGACTGCTACACGCTCAAACTCACTGCCTCCTGCTGACTGCCACACGCTCAAACTCACTGCCTCCTGCTGACTGCTACACGCTCAAACTCACTGCCTCCTGCTGACTGCTACACGCTCAAACTCACTGCCTCCTGCTGAATGCGACACGCACAAACTCACTGCCTCCTGGTGAATGCCACACGCTCAAACTCACTGCCTCCTGCTGAATGCCACACGTTCAAACTCCCTGCCTCCAGCTGACTGCTAAATGCTCAATCTCACTGCCTCCAGCTGAATGCTACACGCTCAAACTCCCTGCCTCCTGCTGACTGCTACACGCTCAAACTCACTGCATCGAGCTGACTGCCAAAAGCTCCAACTCACTGCCTCCTGCTGAATGCTAAACGCACAAACTCACTGCCTCCAGCTGACGGCTAAACGCCCAAACTCACTGCCTCCTGCTAACTGCTACACGCTCAAACTCACTGCCTCCTGCTGAATGCCACACGCTCAAACTCACTGCCTCCTGCTGACTGCTACACGTTCAAACTCACTGCCTCCTGCTGAATGCTACACGCTGAAACTCACTGCCTCCTGCTGACTGCTACACGCTCAAACTCACTGCTTCCTGCTGAATGCTACACGCAAAACCTCACTGCCTCCTGCTGAATGCTACACGCGCAAACTCACTGCCTCCAGCAGACTGCTACACGCTCAAACTCACTGCCCCCTGCTGACTGCTGCACGCTCAAACTCACTGCCTCCTGCTGACTGCTACATGCTCAAACTCACTGCCTCCTGCTGACTGCTGCACGCTCAAACTCACTGCCTCCTGCTAAATGCCACACGCTCAAACTCCCTGCCTCCTGCTGACTGCTGCACGCTCAAACTCACTGCCTCCTGCTGACTGCTACACGCTCAAACTCACTGCCTCCTGCTGAATGCTACACGCTCAAACTCACTGCCTCCTGCTGACTGCCACACGCTCAAACTCACTGCCTCCTGCTGACTGCTACACGCTCAAACTCACTGCCTCCTGCTGACTGCTACACGCTCAAACTCACTGCCTCCTGCTGACTGCTACACGCTCAAACTCACTGCCTCCTGCTGAATGCTACACGCTCAAACTCACTGCCTCCTGCTGACTGCCACACGCTCAAACTCACTGCCTCCTGCTGAATGCTACACACGCAAACTCACTGCCTCCTGCTGACTGCTACACGCTCAAACTCACTGCCTCCTGCTGAATGCTAAACGCTCAAACTCACTGCCTCCTGCTGAATGCTACACGCTCAAACTCACATCCTCCTGCTGACTGCCACACGCTCAAACTCGCTGCCTCCTGCTGACTGCTACACACTCAAACTCACTCCCTCCTGCTGACTGCTACACGCTCAAACTCACTGCCTGCTGCTGACTGCTAAACGCTCAAACTCACTGCCTCATGCTGACTGCTACACGCAAACTCACTGCCTCCTGCTGACTGCTACACGCTCAAACTCACTGCCTCCTGCTGACTGCTACACGCTCAAACTCACTGCATCCTGCTGACTGCTACACGCTCAAACTCACTGCCTCGTGCTGAATGCTGCACGCTCAAACTCACTGCCTCCTGCTGACTGCCACACGCTCAAACTCACTGCCTCCTGCTGACTGCTACACGCTCAAACTCCCTTCCTCCTGCTGAATGCTACACGCTCTAACTCACTGCCTCCTGAGGAATGCTACACGCAAAACCTCACTGCCACCTGCTGACTGCTAGACGCTCAAACTCACTGCCTCCTCCTGAATGCTACACGCTCAAACTCACTGCCTCCTGCTGAATGCTACACACTCAAACTCACTGCATCCTGCTGACTGCCAAACGCTCAAACTCACTGCCTCCTTTTGACTGCTACACGCTCAAACTCACTCCCTCCTGCTGACTGCTACAAGCTCAAACTCACTGCCTCCTGCTGACTGCCAAACGCTCAAACTCACTGCCTCCTGCCGAATGCCAAACGCTCAAACTCACTGCCTCCTGCTGACTGCTACACGCTCAAACTCACTGCCTCCTGCTGACTGCTACACGCTCAAACTCACTGCCTCCTGCTGAATGCCACACGCTCAAACTCACTGCCTCCTGCCGAATGCCACACGCTCAAACTCACTGCCTCCTGCTGACTGCCAAACGCTCAAACTCACTGCCTCCTGCCGAATGCCAAACGCTCAAACTCACTGCCTCCTGCTGACTGCTACACGCTCAAACTCACTGCCTCCTGCTGACTGCTACACGCTCAAACTCACTGCCTCCTGCTGAATGCCACACGCTCAAACTCACTGCCTCCTGCTGACTGCCAAACGCTCAAACTCACTGCCACCTGCTGACTGCTACATGCTCAAACTCACTGCCTCCTGCTGAATGCCAGAGGCGCAAACTCACTGCCTCCTGGTCATAGAGTCATAGGGCAGAACTTTATGGCTGACGTGCGGCTGGCAGAGTCCGCATGTCAGCGACAGCGCTTAAAATGTCGTGCGCTGGCGCAGGGCGAGCATCCCGATGTCAGCGCGCAGCATCGTGATATTTAGGTGGTCGGGCGCACTATGAAGTGTGATGTGCACCCGCCATTAATTAAAGGCCTTGTCAAGGCCCTTAACTCGGCAATCGACGCCAATTTTGAGGAGCCCGTGCGATGTTCGCCTTGGCGCATGGGCGCAGCGAGCAGGCAGGTAAGTGATTTTTTTAACAAACCTCATCAACGGGCAGGATATGTGGGCTCAGCGAGGTTGTTAATGTTTTATCTGAAGTATTTATTGCAGAAAGTGTTTTAAACTTGCTTGTGTGATTGTTAGCAGCTCAGATCGATTTCCAGCAGCATTGTCTGTACTTTGAAGCTTCAGCTCACCAGTCACTATTTAAGAAGGGTTGTAGAGATAAGCCAGGGAACCACAGACCAGTGAGTCTCACGTCAGTGGTAGGGAAACTATTGGAGAAATTTCTGAAGGAGAGAATCTATCTCCACTTAGAGAGGCAAGGTTTGATCAGGGATAGTCAGCATGGCTTTGTCAGAGGGAGGTCATGCCTAACAAATTTGATTGAACTTCTTGAGGAGGTGACCAGGTGTGTAGATGAGGGCAGTGCAATTGATGTAGTTTATATGGATTTCAGCAAAGCCTTTGACAAGGTCCCACATGGGAGACTTGTAAAGAAGGCAAGTGCACATGGGATACAGGGTAATTTGATAAGGTGGATTCAAAATTGGCTTAATTGTAGGAGGCAGAGGGTGATGACAGAAGGCTGCTTTAGTGACTGGAAGCCAGTGTCCAGTGGCGTACCACAGGGATCTGTGCTCGGTCCCCTATTATTTGTCATTTATATAAACAACATAGATGACTATGTGGGGGGTAGGATTAGTAAGTTTGCGGATGACACAAAGATTAGCCAGGTGGTTAACAGTGAGGTTGAGTGTCTTGGGCTACAGGAAGATATAGACGGGATGGTCAAATGGGTAGATAAGTGGCAGATGGAATTTAACCCTGAAAAGTGTGAGGTGATACACTTTTGAAGGAGTAATTTGACAAGGAAGTATTCAATGAACGGCATGGCACTAGGAAGTTCTGAGGAACAAAGGGACCTTGGCGTGTGTATCCATAGATCTCTGAAGGCAGAGGGGCATGTTAATGGGGTGGCGAAAAAGGCATATGGGATACTTGCCTTGATCAATGGAGGCATAGATTACACTTTGTGGGTGGACACCCCATGCCAGCGGCTCTGAAGGTCACAGTTGCCTTCCACTTCTATGCATCTGGCTCCTTCCAGGGCTCGGTGGGTGATCTTTGCGGTGTTTTCCAATCAGCTGTCCACACTTGTGTCAAGCAGGCTACAGATGCAGTTCAGACAGGTATTGACCTTCATCCACTTCCGCTGCGACCAGGCAAGTCAGGCACAGCGAGCCAGAGGCTTCACGGCCATTTCTGGCTTCCCCCGCATCCAGGGTGCTATAGACTGTACACATGTGGCCATCAAGGTGCCAGCAGGTGAGCCTGGTGCCTTTGTCAACAGGAAGGGCTTCCACTCCATGAACGTGCAGATAGTGTGTGATCACAGGATGCAGATTCTGCAAGTTTGTGCAAGGTACCCAGGCAGCTCCCACGACGCCTACATCCTCAGACACTCCCAGGTACCGGGGCTCTTCAGTGCTCCGGCTCAGCTGGATGGATGGCTGGTGGGTGACAAGAGTTATCCCCTCAGAAGGTGGCTCATGACCCCTCTCCGCCATCCAAGAACAGAAGCTGAGGAGCGCTACAATCGGAGCCAGGGCACCACAAGGGCTGTGGTGGAGAGAGCCATCAGTCTTCTCAAGATGCGCTTCCGATGCCTGGTCCGCTCAGGGGGCGCACTCCAGTACCCTCCAGATCGCGTCTCAGTGATAGTGGTAGCATGCTGCGCTCTGCACAACTTTGCGCTGGAAAGGGGGGAAGCAGTTGATGATGAAGACCTTGACGCAATGGATGAGGCTGCACATGATGAATCTAGGAGTGGCTCAGAGGATGAGGAAGCACAGGGCAATGATGAGGGGCAGCACGCCGACCTGCTACTACACCAAGGAGGCAGGGACATCCGGGACATTTTAATCCAACGAACCTTCAGCTAGCTCCACACAAATGGACCTGCAGGACCTGCATTGCCTGGCGCTTCCACACGTGGCACTTAGGTGCTACATCTTCCACTTCATCAGCTGCAACTAAGGGCTTAGCACATAAACATCAATGTCCACTCAAACACTCATGATATGTATGTGAAACAGACAAATGCAGCACAAAGGAAACACCCTCAGCCATGGTCAGAAAAGTGGACTTTATTGCCACCAAAATAAACAACAAACGTTGCTCTGACGTACATAATGATATATTCCCTAATCTAGGGCCAACACAAAATCACCAGTGAAATACCCGTGGAGTGCCTAACGTGCCTTAAGCTTACGTTTGCGGGTGCTTTGTCTTGGTGCCGCCCCATCGCTCGGAGTGGCTTGTGAGACAGCCTGCTGATTGTGCTGTCCTGTTGGCCTCGATGACCTTGGCGGACGTCCTCTGGCCCGTGGATCCTGTGCTGGCCCCGCCTGGGAGGGATTGGCCAGTCCCAGAACTAGCACCTCCCCAGCTGTCGCAGCCTCAACGGAAGAAACGTTGACTGGCAGAGGAGCGGAGGAGCTGCTGTCCTCATCCGGAGTGCCCTGAGAGGAGCTCGCAGAGACGACAGGCAGCTGCTGCGCCGATATGAGGTCACATTGAACCTTCCCTGCTCACCGCAGATGGATGGGCACCGAGCTGGGACACTTGGTGCCCAGAACATCTCCCACATTGCGAATGACCACCTGTGGCTGTGAGGGCTTGCAGGTCAGAGCGTAACCCAATCAGATGCTGATCAATCTGTTGGAAGCCCTTCTCCATGAGAGTCGCCAATCTCTCAATGGAGGAAGCCTGACGCTCTGACCTGAGGTTCATGCCATTACTGATACTCTGCCTGGATTCCTCCACCACAGAGATCAAGTGAAACACACCTTCATGTAACCCTGCCAGATGCTCCCACGCACCTTGCCGCTTGTCCTGCATGGCTGACATCTCCAGAGGCACATCATCATTGCCCGACTCAGCATGTGCCTGGTTGCCTGCAGTCCTCTGGCTGCTGGCGCCATCGGCACTCTCTGTCCATGCCATATCCTCCAGCGATTGTGAAGTGCCCTCTCCACTGTGCCCCGGGACACTAGCCGACGTCATAATCCCCACCGAAGTGGTAGTCACTGCACAGGTGCCTGGCTCGCTGAAATGATGTGACGCAAGTTGCAAGTGATGCCCCTCAGGTGTGGAGGGGGTGCTCTGGACTTGTTCCTGTCGACCATGCGGTGGTGATGCTGAAATTAACAACAAGAACAGTGGATCAGTTAGCGTTCAGTCAGCAACACCATTCATCCCTTTCCCTCCAGGCTCATAATGCGCTCAACCTTCAAGAACCTAAGGAGATGAACATTGGTGGGGTGGTAAATAGTCAAGAGGAGGCCCAAACATTACACGTGCATGCAGACAGGCTGGTCAGTTGGCCTGAGGAATGCCACATGGAATGTAATGTGGATAAGTGTGCAGTTAAGCACTTCAGCAAGACAAACAAGGTACAGGAATACATGAGTAATGGTGGGACCGTGGGAAGTCACGATGATTACAGGGACTTTGCTGGGCAGACCCGTTAAGGTAGCAGAACAGGAACATAAGGCGTTTAACAAGGTCAAAGCCAAACTTGCCTTTATTAGCCGAGGAGTAGAATGTAGGAAAAGGGAGGTCATGTTGCAAGTGCAGAAAACGCTGTCGAGGCCACAGCTACACTTCTGCATTCAGTTGTGACCTGCACTTCATGGGAGGGATGGCATTGGAGTGGAGAGAGTGCAGAGGTTCCTGACCAGGATGCATGCTGGCCTAGAGAGTTGGAGTTATAAGGAAACATTGCATACACTTGTGATATTTGCCGTGGAGCACAGGAGATTGACATGTCATATTATTGACCTTCATACCATTATGAGGGGCATAGACCGGGTCGACAGAAGGCAACATTTCCCCTTGGCGGAGGGATGACTAACGTGGTGGCATTTATTTAAGTTGAGTGCCATGAGGTTGTCAGGTGAGGTGCTGAGGACCTTTTAGACAGAGTAATGTGGGACACACTGGCTGAACGGGTGGTGGAGGTACAAACCCTCATAAGATGCAATAAGTCTTTGGATGTGCAGCAGCGATGCCATGGCATGTTAGGACATGGGGATAGTGGTCACAAATGGGATAAGGCGACTTTGGAAGGTGCTAGAGACGTGCATCCTCGAGGGGCCGAGGGACCTTTGTGTATGACCCACACGTCTGACTGTATCAGCCTGTGAATGAGCAGTGTTGCTGCATTAACGATTGCAGCAACCATCAGTGCTTTGGATGGTGGGGAGACAGAGTGGATGGGACAGTGGGCATCAAATACCTGGCCGCTGCACCCCAGCCTCGCCGACACCTGCCAACCTGGCCACTTGGCTTCTTCCCAGCTCCATGGCCTGCTCCTCATAAGTGGTGATGTGCTGCAGCACGGTGTGCCCACCAACAGTGCGCAAACGCTCTTGGTTGTTGTGTTTAGCTTTTGCCTGTAGAACAGAGAAGAGGATTTATTGGCGCTGATCGCTCATGTACTCTGCACACGCACGCCGCACCCCAACCACAGTGGCCCACCTGAGGCCTCCAGCGGCTCCTGTCCACGCTACTGGTGATCAGTCACCAGAAGATAGTACGGCTGCTCCCAACCCCTTCCCCCATCGGCCGCCTTGGACACATTCGGCCTCCATCACTGTGAATATCACACGGGTCTTTGCACCCATGACAAGGAGGCGCAGCTGGGTGCGGCGCTGAGGCCAGCAGATGGCTCTTGGCCACGACACCTTGAGGCTCCCCTTCCACCATCTCATCACCATCAATAAGACATGTGTTGGAGTTCTGAGTATGTGTCGAGCTGCCTCCCCTGCAGGTTGCCCCCAGACTACTCAAATGTGACAAACACCAACATACGCTGCAGGGAGAACCCATCTTCTCCTCAACCACTAAGGCTGATATAAGCATGGTCACTATCTGTTTGCCCACCCAGCATGCGCCAAATGCCCAATGCAGTAACAACACTAAGATGTGCGGAGGAGGGGTGTGTGGTGGAGGGGGAGGATGGAGGAGTGGAGGGGCCTCAAAGGCTAAGGCTACCTGCTGGGTAAAATGGCCAAGGCCGACATGGTACTCACCCTTCCAGAACGCAACAAATCATTGAAGCACTTGCGACACTGGGTCCCTGTGCACCGCACAGCATCATGAGAGCTAACAGCCTCCGCTACCTCCTGCCACACCTGCCTGGTGACGTGGGGGTCCCTCCTCCTCCCATCCTCCGGAAACAAGACATGGTTGGACACCTTTTCCAGGAGGACAGCAAGGCAGGCATCTGAGAACCGAGGGGCACATAGGCCCCCTGCTGGCCTACCCTGCAGCCTGCCCCCCTCCTCCTCCTCTGCCCTCACCTCCGCTGGAGCCCGGTCACTGGCCATGATGAACAGCCTAAAGGAGGCTGCCTGGCCACTCTTTATACAGACTGCCGTTTCCCCATTGGAACCGGCAGTCTGAACACGCCTGCCGCAGATTTGAATTTCCCACTGAACACGCGAGTCTGAAACATGCTGGGCGGGCCTTAATTGACCCGCCCACGCAAAATGGCGGCACGGTCCTGTTGTGCTGGCGGCGATCGGCTCCATGCCAGCCGCCGATTAGGTCGGGCCTGCCCACTCAATAAACAGAAAATTCAACCCATAGAGTCATAGAGGTCTACAGCACAGGAAAAGGCCCCTCAGCTCATCGAGTCTGTGCCGGTCAAACAAGTACCTAACTATTCGAATCCCATTTTCCAGCACTAGGCCCATAGCCTTGTATGCCATGGCATCGCAAGTGCACATCCAAATACTTCTTAAATGTTATGAGGGTTTCTGCCTCTACCACCCTTTCAGGCAGTGAGTTCCAGATTCCCACCACCTTCTGGGTGAAAAAATTCTTCCTCACATCCCCTCTAAGCCTCCTGTCCCTTACCATAAATCTATGTCCCCTGGTTATTGATCCCTCCACCAAGGGGAAAAGTTCCTTCCTGTCTACCCTATCTATGCCCCTCATAGTTTTATATGCCTCAATCATGTCCCCCCTCAATCTCCTCTGCTCCAGGGAAAATAACCCCAGTCCATCCAATCTCTCCTCATAATTAAAACTCTCCAGCCCAGGCAACATCCCGGTAAATCTCCTCTGCACTCTCTCTAGTGCAATCACATCCTTCCTATAATGCGGATTCCAGAACTGCACGCAATACTCTATCTGTGGCCTAACCAACCCTTTAAACAGTTCCAGCATAACCTCCCTGCTCTTATAGTCCATGCCTCGGCTAATAAAGGCAAGTATCCCATGTGTCTTCTGAACCACCTTATCTACCTGTCTCGCTACCTTAAGGGACCGATGGAGGTGTACACCAAGGTCCCTCTGATCCTTGGTACTTCCCAGGGTCCTAAAATTCATCATGTATTCCTGTGCCTTGTTTGTCCTGCCCAATTGCATCGCCTGACACTTATCAGAATTAAATTCCATTTGCCACTGATCAGCCCATCTGATCAGCCCGTCTATATTCTCCTGTATTCTAAGGTTATCCTCCTCACTATTTAACACCCCACCAATTTTCGTGTCACCCGCGAACTTACTGATCAACCCTCCTATATTCAAGTCTAAATCATTTATATATACCACAAACAGCAAGGGACCCAATACCGATCCCTGTGGAACCCACTGGACACAGGCATCCAATCACAAAAACACCCCTCGACCATCACTCTCTGCTTCCTGCCACTCAGCCAATTCTGGATCCATTTTGCCAAATTACCTTGGATCCCATGTGCTCTTACCTTCGTTATCAGTCTCCCAAGCGGTACCTTATCAAAAGCCTTGCGGAAGTCCAAATAGACTACGTCAAATGCATTGCCTTCATCTACACACCTGGTCACCTCTTCAAAAAATTCAATTAAATTGGTCAGACATGACCTCCCCTTAACAAAACCATGCTGACTGTCCTTGATTAATCCCTGCCTCTCCAAGTGTAGATTAATTCTGTCCCTCAGAATTGCTCCCCACTACGAAGGTTAGACTGACTGGCCTGTAATTCCCTGGTTTATCTCTTCCTCCCTTCTTGAATAACAGTACCACATTGGCTGTCCTTCAGTCCTCTGGCACCTCTTCTCTGGCCAAAGAGGTATTGAAAAATATTACCAGCGTCCCTGCTATCTCCTCCCTTGCCTCACTCAATAGCCTGGAATACATTTCATCCAGGCCTGGAGATTTTTCTACTTTTAAGCCTGCCAGACCACTTAGAACCTCCTCCCTTTCTATGCTAATTTCTTTAATTATATCACAGTCCTTCTGCCTGATTTCCATACCCACGTTGTCCCTCTCCCTTGTGAACACCGACACAAAGTATTCATTTAGAATCCTACCTATGTCTTCCGGCTCCACACACAAATTACCACGATGGTCCTTAATGGGCCCTACTCTTTCCCTAGTTATCCTCTTACTCTTAATGTTCTTGTAAAATAACTTTGGATTTCCCATTATTTTACCTGCCAATGTTTTCTCATGCCCCCCTTTTGCTCTCCTAATTTCCTTTTGAAGTTCCCCCTTACACATTCTATACTCCTCTAGGGCTTCCGCTGTTTTGAGCCCTCGGTATCTGCACAAGCCTCCCTTTTTCTCCTTATCCAATCCTGTATATCCCTCGGCATCCAGGATCCCCTGGATTTGTTGGTCCCACTCTTTATCTTTACTGGAATATGTTGGCCCTGTGCTCTCCCTATTTCTTTCTTGAATGAGTCCCACTGCTCTGGCGCAGATTTACCTAGAAGTAGCTGCTCCCAGTCCACTCTGGCCAAATCATATCTGATGTTATTAAAATCGACCTTCCCCCAATTTAGAACTCTGAGTTCTGGCCCATCCTTGTCCTTTTCCATAACAACCTTGAATCTAACGGAGTTATGATCACTGTCTGCAAGATGCTCCCCCACTGATACCTCCACGACTTGCCCAGCTTCATTCTCTAAAATAAAGTCTTGGACCGCCCCTCTCTTGTAGGACCTTCTACGTACTGGCTTAAAAAGCTCTCCTGGATGCATTTTAAGAATTCTGCTCCCTCTAAACCTAGCGCACTATGACTAGCCCAGTTAATGTTGGGAAGTTGAAATCCCCCATTATTACTACCCTATTAATTTTACACTTCTCTGAAATTTGCCTACATATCTGCTCTTCTATTTTTCTCTGACTGTTTGGGGGCCTATAGTACACTCCCAGCAATGTGATTGCTCCTTTTTTGTTTTTCGGCTCTACCCATATGACTTCATTTGAGGAGCCTTCCAAGATGTCATCCCTCCTTACTGCTGTATTTGATTTCTTGATCAATATTGCGATACCCCCTCCTATTTTACCTCCTTCCCTGTCTCGCCTGAAGACCCTATATCCTGGAATATTGAGCTGCCAATCCTGCCCCTCTCTCAACCATGTCTCTGTGACAGCAATGACATCATACTTCCATGTGTAAATTTGTGCCCTTAACTCATCTGCCTTATTCGTCAGACTCCTTGCATTAAAATAAATACCATGCAACCTTGCCAAAATCCTTTGTGCTTTAACTGGCCTATAATTTCTATGCCTTCCAGACTCACTTGTTCTCTCTTCTAATTTTGGCTGTACATCTCCCCCTCCTGAACTTCATCTCAGGATCCCATCCGCCTGCCAAGTTAATTTAAACTGTCCCCAACAGCACTAGCAAACCTCCCCGCAAGGATGTTGGTCCCATTCCAGTTCAGGTGCAACCCGTCCGCCTTGTACAGGTCCCACCGCCCCCAGAAACGGTCCCAATGTCCCAGAAATCTAAAGCCCTCCCTCCTGCACCATCCCTCCAGCCAGTCATTCATCTGGACTAACCTCCTATTTCTATACTCACTAGCGCGTGGCACCGGAAGTAATCCAGAGATTACTACCTTTAAGATCCTGTTTTTCAATCTGCTTCCGAGCTCCCTAAATTCTGCTTGCAGGACCTCATCCCTCCTTCTACCTATGTTGTTGGTACCAATATGTACCACAATCTCTGTCTGTTTTCCCTCTCCCTTTAGAATGTCCTGCAGCCGTTCAGTGACACCCTTGACCCTGGCACTACACAGCCTCGCTCTCTCATACTCACACAGTCTCGCTCTCTGTCACTCACACAGCCTCACTCTCTCTCACTCCCACAGCTTAACCCTCTCTCTCACTCACACAGCCTCACTCTCTGCCTGACTCCCACATCCTCACTCTCTCCCTGACTCCCACCGCCGCACTCTCTCTCTGACTCCCACAGCCTCACTCTCTCTGACTCCCACAGCCTCACTCACTCTCACTCCCACAGGTTCACTCTCTCTCACACCCATAGGTTCACTCTCTCTCTCACTCCCACAGCCTCACTCGCTCTCTTACTCCCACAACCTGATGTTCTCTCTCACTCCCACAGGTTCACTCTCTCTCTGACTCCCACAGCCCCGCTCTCTCTCTTTGACTCCCACAGCCTCGCTCTCTCTCTGACTCCCACAGCCTCGCTCTCTCTCTCACACCCACAGCCTAACTCTCGCTCACACCCACAGCCTCGCTCTCTCTCTCACACCCACAGCCTCGCTCTGTCTCTCACACCCACAGCCTCGCGCTCTCTCTCTCACACCCACAGCCTCACTCTCTCTCTCACAGCCACAGCCTCGCTCTCTCTCTCACACCCACAGCCTCGCTCTCTCTCTCACAGCCACAGCCTCGCTCTCCCTCTCACACCCACAGCCTCCCCTTCACCCACTGCCACAGTTTCACTCTCTCTGACTCCCGGAGTCTCACTCTCTCTGACTCCCGGAGTCTCACTCTCTCTGACTCCCGGAGTCTCACTCTCTCTGACTCCCGGAGTCTCTCTCTCTGACTCCCGGAGTCTCACTCTCTCTGACTCCCGGAGTCTCACTCTCTCTGACTCCCGGAGTCTCACTCTCTCTGACTCCCGGAGTCTCACTCTCTCTGACTCCCGGAGTCTCATTCTCTCTGACTCCCGGAGTCTCACTCTCTCTGACTCCCGGAGTCTCATTCTCTCTGACTCCCGGAGTCTCACTCTCTCTGACTCCAGGAGTCTCACTCTCTCTGACTGCCGGAGTCTCACTCTCTCTGACTCCCGGAATCTCCCTCTCTCTGACTCCTGGAGTCTCACTCTCTCTCTCACTCCCGGAGTCTCACTCTCTCTCTGACTCCCGGAGTCTCCCTCTCTCTGACTCCCGGAGTCTCCCTCTCTCTGACTCCCGGAGTCTCACTCTCTCTGACTCCCGGAGTCTCCCTCTCTCTGACACCCGGAGTCTCACTCTCTCTGACTCCCGGAGTCTCACTCGCTCTGACTCCCGGAGTCTCCCTCTCTGTGACTCCCGGAGTCTCCCTCTCTCTGACTCCCGGTGTCTCACTCTCTCTGACTCCTCTGGGCTCACTCTCGGTTCTAGCCATGGCCTCACTCTCCACTGCCTTCACATCCTTCCTAAAGTGTCCTGTTCATTGTGAATACAATACTCTAGTTGAGGCCAAACTGCTGCATTTATTATTACTTCATTGTTTTGTATTCTATGTCCATATTAAGAAAGTCCAGGGTGCTGTATGCACTCTCAACCTGTCAACCTTCAATGACTTATGCACATATACATTCAGCACTCTGCTCTCCTGCACCCCTTTTAGAGATCTACCCTTTATTTTATATTGTCTGACCATGTGTTTCCTACCAAAATTAAGCGCTTCACACTTATCTGCATTAAATTTCATCTTTCACTTGCCCACCCATTCCAACAGCCTGTAAATGTCCTTGTGAAGTTCTACACTAACCTTCTGAGAGTGAATTGTGTCCTGTACGCCGAGATGTAAGCCAATAGTATATATCAGGAAAAGTAAGAGTCCTAACACAGACCCTTGGGGATCTCCACTATAAACCTTCTTCGAGTCCAAAAAATAACCATTCGCCACTATACTGTTTCCTGTCACTTTGTATTCTCTATTATTCTTTGCTCATCAATATGTTGTGTGACACTTTATCAAATGCCTTTTGGAAGCCCATGTAAACCACATTAGCTGCATTGCCCTCATCAACCTTTTCTGCTACCTTATCAAAAAGCTCAAGCAAGTTAGTTAAACATGATTTACTATGAACAAATACATTCTGGCTTTCCTAATTTAACCAGCATTTCCAAAGAGACTGTTATTTTTGCCCCAAATTATCATTTCTACAGGTTTCCCCACCACTGAAGTTAAACTGATAGGCCTGCAGTTGCTAGGCTTATCTTTACACCTTCTTTTGAACAAGGGTGTGACATTTTCAATGCTCCAGTCCTCTGGCACTAACCCTGTATCTAAGAAGGATTGAAAAATGATGGACAGAGTCACTTCCACCCTTTCCCCTGTATCCTTGGATGCATCTCAATTGGTCCTGGTGATTTGTGAATTTTAGCAGAGCCAGCCTAATACCTTATCAATCGTAAATCCATCAAGTATCTCAAATACCTCCTCTTCCATCATCACTTGGAAAGCATATTCTTCGGTAAAGATGGATGGAAAGTGTTCACTTAGTACCTCTGCCATGCAGTCAGCATCCATGGCTCTGGCTGCACTACCCAAATTAAATGGCACTTCCACCAGTGATCGGAACTGAATGCTGGTTGGGGAGTTCCCCTCCAAGCCACACACATCCTGACTCAGAAATATATCACCGTTCCTTCACTGTTGCTGGGTCAAAATCCTGGAGCTTTCTCCCTAACAGGACTGTGAGTGTACCTCCACCACATGGACTGCAGTGGTTCAAGAAGGCAGCTCACCACCACCTACTCAAGGTCAATTAGGGAAGGGCAACAGAGCTATTCCACCCGGCCATGTCCAAATCCTTTGAAAGAATAAAAATAGACTGAACTACATTCAAGCTTGGGCTAATAAGTGGCAAGTAACTTTTGAGCTACACAAGTGCCAGGCAATGACCAACTCCAATAAGAGATAATCTAACCATCTCCTCTTGACATCCAAAGACTTTACCACCGCTGAGTCTCCCACCATCCAGATCCTGGGGTTTTCCAGAAACTGAACTGAACGAGCCATATAAGTGCTGTGGCTACAAGAGCAGGTCAAAGGCTAGAAATCATGCAACGAGTAACTCACCTCCTGACTCCCCAAAGCTTGTCCAAGTGTGATGGAATACTCTCCATTTGCCTGGATGAGTGCAGCTCCCACAACGCTCAAGAAGCTTGAAACTATCCAGGACAAAGCAGCCCTGCCTGATTGGCACGCCACCCACCATTTTAAACATTTAGTCCCTCCATCGCTGGTGCACGATGGCTGGAATGTGTGTACCATCTACAAGATGCATGGCACTAACTCACCAAGGCTCCTTCAAAAGCACCTTCCAAACCCACAACCCCTGTCACCTCGAAGGGCAAGGCTGGCAGCTTCATTGGAACATCACCACTTGCAGGTTCCCATCCAGGCTCACACACCATCTGAATATGGAGCAATATTGCCATTCCTTCACTGTCACTGCATCAAAATCCTTTAACTCCTTTGCTAACAGCACTATAAAGATGCAGCGGTTCAGGAAGGCAACTCACCCACCACCTGTGCAAGGACAATTAGAGATGGACATTAAATACAGGCATTGTCAGTGATGCCCACCTTACAATATATGATATAAAAAGAAGTGACAGCACTAAACTGAGAATGTAGAAGGTCTAAGATGTTTGTGTCCATTCTACAGAGACGTACTTTGTGGAAAAATCCAGTGTAAGGGTGGGGGCAAATATCCAATGCGAGGAGGACAGTTGACCGTTTTGACAACCGACATTACTGTTCGTGGTGTGACATATAATTGCAGAGGGACAGCTTCTGACATATCTGATGCCAGCACTCCAGACCTAATCCAACAAGGAACCAAGTGTGGAGACAAGAAGGTAATTAATTCACAGACAACATAAAAGGAATATTAACTCCAAAGGAATTGGTACTTTACCACTCTCCCCTCTGATATACTTCCCTCCATCCCAGTGTTCATGCTGGTAGTCTCCCTTCCCACTCCATGTATTAAAGATGTATATTCTCCTTCACAGTAGTCCTATTAGTCCACTCTACCACGTTCAGCTTCTAACCCAGTCCCTCATCTTCATTGCCATTCACTTCTGCTTTCCTTGTTGTGTATTTTGCCATCGCACATTCCACATTTCTTTTGTCACCTGTCCTTACCGAGCTGGCCAACCTGCCATTCCAACAACCCCTTTCACAAAAGTAAAATACTGTCGGTTCACTTATTGATTTCTGGGTTGACAGGGCTTCGTATGAGGGATGATTCAGTAGAATGGATTTGTTATGACACGGCAGATGTTTGCCAGGCGGATCAAATCCATGAGGGGAACTTGATCCCGCTATCACAATGGTTTTGTCATTTCTATTTATTTCAAGATGCGTGCCCTGATTTCAGAAGTAATAAGTCCACCAAGACTTTCAGAGATTTAAAACAAAAAATAAAATTAAAATATTCATTAACGAAAAGTTTTCAAGCACATACTTAGAATTACAAAGTACTATGATAATAACTCCTAAAATCCCTAATTAATCTGATTCCCAGTTACACCCACTTTAAGGCAACAGTCCAAAAGTATAATTTTTAGATTTTAAACAGATCCAGCAAATTAACACAATTTGCTGGCCAGTGGAATTCAAAGTGGCTTCCTCCAGCTTCGGTTTCTGTAGACAGCAGGTTTATGCACAAAATCTGGAGGCTTCATGAAAGATATTTCACACACTCCTGTCATATCTTACAATGCATTCCTCTGGCACATAGCCCCATTCTCCTTTATATGTTCTTCCTTTTTAATATGTAAATGTTATTGTTTCATGAGCCTTTGAAACTTTACCTGTCTCATAATATAAATTTTTTCATGTTGCAACAATATATTGTCAGTAACCCTTGAGAAAAATACATTCATTAACTTGCTTGTCTGACTATTTGTAAACAGAGTGAGATCCCTTTGAAAACCAAATCCCCCTTAATCAATCTAAAAATGCAAATTCTCTTTACACCTCACATGCTAAAACCCCAACCATGTTTATTCATTAGCATATTAAAGACACTTTTACAGCTTACTTCTTTTGATAACTTCAACTTAGAGTCTGCTTGGCTACAAAATGTAACTAAATCACACACACAGACAGACCTAACTATTTGCTCCTATAAACCTACTTTACAATAAACCAGAAAAACCAAATTATTATACTCTCATGACAAATTTCAAAGGAATGAGAGATCGCCCCATTAAAACGTATACAATTCTTAGCAAGCTTGATAGGCTGCTTCCCATGGCTGGAGAGTCTAGAAGAAGAGATCATAGTCACCTGATAAGGGTTCAGCCACTAAGACTGAGATGAAAAGATATTTCTTCACTCAGAAGGTTATGGATTTTTAGAATTATCTACCCCAGAAAGCTGTGCTTGCTCAGCCATTGGGTTTGTTCAAAACTGAGATCAATAGACTTTTGGACCCTAAAGCAATCAGGGGATATGTGGTCAGTGTAGTAAAGTGCATTTGAGGGAGATGTTTAGCTGTGATATTTTTGAATGCCGCAGCAGGCTTGAGGAGCTGTATGACCTCTTCAAACTCGTATTTCTTATGCTGTTATGAGCTTGAGTGATTCCTAAAGAGTTTGGAGTCAAGCCATGCAGATCCTGACTGATTCATTTTTAAAATTAATGACATTGACACTGTGAATACAAAATGTCTTGTTTTCTATTTCACAGGTCTGCTATGATGCAAAGTGTGTGGATGTGTCTGTGTTCAAAGTACAAGAATGTGATAACAACTGCAACAAAAAGGGGGTATGGAATCACTCACTGTTTTTAGTGGGACTGATAGATATAACAGTGGTGGAGTGACAACAACAGCTTGTATTTATATAGTTCCATTCATGTAACAAACTTCCCAAGGAAATACACAGGAAAGTAAGTTCTGAAGAGGACATAGGTAGGTTAAGTGAGTGGGGGAAACAAATGGCAGATGGAGTATAATGTGGGAAAATGTGAACTTGCTCACTTTGGCAGGAAGAATAGAAAAGTAGCATATTATTTAAATAAAGAGAGATTGCAGAACTCTGAGGTACAGAGGGATCTGGGTGTCCATGATGAGGAAAAGTTAGTATGCAGGGACAGTAAGTGATTAGGAAGACAAATGGAATGTTGTTTGTTTACTGCAATGGGAATGGAATGTAAAAGTAGGGATATTTTGCGACAGTTGTACAAGGTATTGGTGAGACCACATCTGGAGTACTGTGCACAGTTTGGTCTCCTTATTCAAGAAAATATACAAATATGTTAGAAGCATTTCAGAGAAGGTTCACTCGATTGATACCTGGGATGGGGGGGTTATCTTATGAGGAAAGGTTGGACAGGCTGGTGACTGTATACATTGGGGTTTATGAGAGGTGATGTTATTGAAACATATAAGATCCTGAGGGGGCTTGACAGAGCAGATGCTGAAAGTATGTTTCCCCGTGTGGGAGAGACTAGAACAAGGGGACATAGTTTAAAAATAAAGGGTCTCCCATTTAAAACAGAGATCAGAAAAATGTTTCTCCCAGACGGTCATGAATCTTTGGAAGACTTCCACAAAGAGCAGAGCAGACAGGATCATTCAATATTTTTAAGGCAGAGGTAGATAGATTCTTGACTAACAAGGAAGTCAAAGGTTACTGGTGGTAGGCGGGAATGTGGAGTTGAGGCCACAATCAGATCAGCCATGATCTTATTGAATGGTGGAGCAGGCTTGAGGGGCTGAATGACCATTCTTGCGATCCCAGCTGATGTTAATACTGGACAAGTCAGATCCCAGAGTGGAACCTGGCCTGATAGATCCTAAATTTATTCTTTTTAGGAACCATGGAGGACAGTTACTGAACAAATTCGCAGAAGTCTGATGATGTTCTTCTAACACAATGAATAAAACATTTATTAAACAAGAAGCAAGAAAAAATTAAATTGGAAAAAGAGCGCGGAGCTTGAAGGGAGGTCATTTGAAAAAGAGCGCGGAGAGCGAGGGGAGGTCATTTGAAAAAGAGCGCGGAGATTGAAAATAAAAGGAGGGGAAGCTGAAGAGGAGCGGCCAGTGTGTGAATGGCCCAGTGAAGGAGTGGAGCTTTGAGGCTTTGGCTCGAGAGGCTAAGGACGAGCTTGCTCCCAGTGGGTTAAGGCCAGGTAAGTTCCTTTAATTAAATTAGGAGTAGGTAATGGAGGCAGCAGTTGGGGCAGTCGAGTGCTCCGAATGCAGCATGTGGGAAGTCTGGGACAGCACAATTGTCCCTGATGACTACACCTGCAAAAGGTGCATCCAGCTCCAGCTCCTGAGAAGCCGAGTTAGGGAACTGGAACTGGAGCTGGATGAACTTCGGATCATACGGGAGGCAGAGGCGGTAATAGACAGGAGTTTCAGGGATACAGTCAGCCCTAAAAGTCAGGAGGCAGGCAGCTGGGTGAATGTCAGGAGAGGGAAAGGGAATAGACAGAAAGAGCAGAGCACCCCTGTGGCCGTTCTCATCAACAATAGGTATACCGTTTTGGATACTGTTGGTGGGGACGACCTACCAGGGACAAGTTGTAGTGGTCGCGTCTCTGGCACTGAGGCTGGACCCTCAGCTCAGAAAGGAGGGAGGGAAAAGAGGAGAGCAGTAGTGGTAGGGGATTTGATAGTTAGGGAGACAGATAGGAGGTTCTGTGGGAGAGATCGAGAATCCCAGATGGTCTGTTGCCTCCCTGGTGCCAGGGTCCACGATATCTCGGATTAAGTTCTCAGTATTCTCAGGAGGGAGGGTGAGCAGCCAGATGTCGTGGTCCATGTAGGGACCAATGACGTGGATAGGAAGGAGGAGGAGGTCCTGCAAAGAGAGTTTAGGGAGTTAGGTGCAAAGTTGAAGGACAGGACCTCCAAGGTTGCGATCTCAGGAGTGCTACCCGTGCCACGTGCTAGTGAGGCTAGAAATAGGAGGATACTGCAGCTAAATACGTGGCTAAGGAGATGATGCAGGAGGGAGGGCTTCATGTTTCTGGACAATTGAGCTCTGTTCCAGGGAAGGTGGGACCTGTTCCGACGGGACGGTTTGCACCTGAACTGGAGGGGGACTAACATCCTTGCGGGTAGGTTTGCTAGTGCTGCTCCAGGGCGTTTAAACTAGATTTGCAGGGGGAGGGGAACCAGTGTATTAGAGCAGATAGTGAGGTGGAGGAGGATAAAGGTCAAGCGAGGAATGCATGTATAGACAGAAATCAAAGGTTTGTACGTGATAGAAATGTTCTCAGGTGCATCTATTTCAATGCAAGGAGTATTGTCGGAAAGGCAGATGAGCTTAGGGCGTGGATTGGCACGTGGGATTATGACATTATTGCTATTAGTGAGATTTGGTTGCAGGAGGGGCAGGACTGGCAGCTCAATGTTCCGGGGTTCCATTGTTTCAGACGTGATAGAGGGGGAGGGATGAAAGGGGGAGGAGTGGCATTACTAGTCAGGGAAAATAGCTGTGCATAAGCAGGACAGCCCGGAGGACTCGTCTACAGAGGCTATATGGGTGGAGCTGAGGAATGGGAAAGGTGTGACCACACTAATAGGGTTGTATTATAGACCGCCCAATAGTCAGAGAGAATTGGAGGAGCAAATCTGTAGAGAGATAGCAGACCGATGTAAGAAACAGAAAGTTGTGATAGTAGGAGATTTTAACTTTCCACATATTGACTGGGACTCCCGTACTGTAAAAGGTCTGGATGGCTTGGAGTTTGTCGAATATGTTCAGGAAAGTTTTCTAAATCAATACATAGAGGTACCAACGAGAGAGGATGCAAGACTTGATCTCCTATTAGGGAACCAGACAGGTCAGGTGACAGAAGTATGTGTAGGCGAACATTTTGGGTCCAGTGATCACAATGTCATTAGTTTTAAGTTAATTATGGATAAGGATAGGTCTGGTCCTCGAGTTGAGATTCTAAATTGGAGAAAGGCCAATTTTGTGGAAATGAGAAAGGATCTAGGAAGTGTGGATTGGGATAAGTTGTTTTCTGGCAAGGATGTGTTCAGTAAGTGGAAGGCATTCAAAGGCGAAATTTTGAGAGCGCAGAGTTTGCATGTTCCTGTCAGGATTAAAGTTAACAGGCATAGGGAACCTTGGTTTTCAAGGGATATTGGCGATCTGGTTAAGAAGAAGAGAGAGGTGTTATAGCAGGTATAGGCAACAAGGAGCAAATGAGGTACTTGTAGAGTATAGAAAATGTAAGAAAATACTAAAGAAGGAAATCAGGAAGGCAAAAAGAAGACATGAGGTTGCTTTGGCAGATAATATGAAGGTAAACCCGAAGGGTTTCTACAAGTATATTAAGAGTAAAAGGATAGTAAGGGACACAATTAGTCCCCTTGAAGATCAGAGTGGTCGTATATGTGTGGAGCCTCACGAGACGGGGGAGATCTTAAACAGTTTTTTTGCATCAGTATTTACTCAGGAAACTGGCATAGTGTATAAGGAAGGAAGGGAAACAAGCAGTAGTGTCATGGAACATATAGAGATTAAAGAGGAGGAGGTGCTTGCTGCCTTACAGTGAATAAAGGTAGATAAATCCCCCGGGCCTGACATGATATTCCCTCGGACCTTGAAGGAGACTAGTGTAGAAATTGCACGGGCCCTGGCAGAAATATTTAAAATGTCCTTAGCCACGGGTGAGGTGCCGGAGGATTGGAGGGTAGCTCATGTCGTTCCGTTGTTTAAAAAAGACTCCAAAAGTAAACCAGGTAATTACAGGCCAGTGTGCCAGACGTCAGTAGTAGGTAAATTATTGGAAGGTGTTCTGAGAGATCGGATATACAATTATTTGGACAGCCAAGGGCTGATTAAGGATAGTCAGCATGGCTTTGTGCGTGGTAGGTCGTGTTTAACGAACCTTGTAGAGTTTTTCGAGGAGGTTACCAAGAAAGTAGATGGAGGAAAGGCTGTGGATGTTGTCTACATGGACTTTAGTAAGGCCTTTGACAAGGTCCCACATGGAAGGTTAGTTCAGAAGGTTCAGACACTTGGTATCCATGGAGAGGTTGTAAACTGGATTCAAAATTGGCTGTGTGGGAGAAGACAGAGTGGTAGTGGATGATTTCTTCTCAGACTGGAGTTCTGTGACTAGTGGTGTGCCTCAGGGATCTGTACTGGGACCATTGTTGTTTGTTGTCTATATCAATGATTTGGATGATAATGTGGTGAATTGGATCAGCAGGTTTGCTGATGACACTAAGATTGAAGGCGTTGTGGACAGCGAGGAAGGCTTTCAAAGCTTGCAGAGGGATCTGGACCAACTGGAAAAATGGGCCAGAAAATGGCAGGTGGAATTTAATGCAGAAAAGTGTGAGGTGTTGCATTTTGGAAGGACAAACCAAGGTAGGACATACACAGTAAATGGTAGGGCACTGAGGAGTGCGGAGGAACAAAGGGATCTGGGAGTTCAGACACATAATTCCCTGAAAGTGGCGTCACAGGTAGACAGGGTTGTAAAGAAAGCTTTTGGCATACTGGCCTTCATAAATCAAAGTATTGAGTACAGGAGTTGGGATGTTATGGTGAGGTTGTATAAGACATTGGTGAGGCCAATTTTGGAGTATTGTATGCAGTTCTGGTCGCCTAACTACAGGAAGGATATCAGTAAGATTGAGAGAGTGCAGAGAAGATTTACTAGGATGTTGCCGGGTCTTAAGGAGTTGAGTTAGAGGGAAAGATTAAACAGGTTAGGACTTTATTCCTTGGAGCGTAGAAGAATGAGGGGAGATTTGATAGAAGTTTACAAAATTATGAGGGGTATAGACAAAGTAAATGCAAGTAGGCTCTTTCCACTTAGATTAGGAGAGATAAACACGAGAGGACATGGCTTTAGGGTGAAAGGGGAAAGGTTTAGGGGGAACATTAGGGGGAACTTCTTCACTCAGAGAGTGGTGAGAGTGAGGTACGAGCTACCATCTGACATGGTAAATGCGGGCTCACTCTTAAGTTTTAAGAATAAATTGGATAGATACATGGATGGGAGAGGTCTGGAGGGTTATGGACTGGGTGCAGGTCAATGGGACTAGCGGAATAATATTTTAGCACAGACTAGAAGGGCCGAATGGCTTGTTTTCTGTGCTGTAGTGTTCTATGGTTCTATATTACACCAGACAAATACAGCCAATAGGAAATGATTCTCACACTTTTTCTTTTATCCCAGCAATGACCATACTGACACAAAGTGCCAGTTTTGTTTCTGACTTCACTAAACTACTAATCCCTTGGTAACCATCTCTTCACTTCAAGAGTTGTAAAACTTCATTAAAAAAAGCATATATACAAACAGGGCTCCAGACTAGACACAGGTTTCACCTTTCTTAAGACAGAAATACAAAATACAGGCCAGAATTTTATATCCCGCTGGCAGGTGCGCACCCAACCTGAACGGGCATGAAATCGTGAGAGATGGCATTGGGTGAGCTTCCCGACCTCATTGCACAGTTGCACAATATTTCGCTCGGCAGGTGCGCACAAAAGTTGGTGGGCAACTAAGCCCATTAACAGCCCAATTTTAAGCGATTTTTTGTGGCCCTTCCAACCTTACGGTTAACGGATGGGCCAATCAGCCAACTTTTATGAAACCTCATCCAACGGTGAGATGAAATCTCTGTTAGGTAAAAAAAAGCAGTGCCCAGATATTTCTTTATAGTTTGTTTTTTTAATGAGGTCTGCTTTCAGGTGCTTGCTTGAACTGCATGGACATTTTTTTTTGCAGCATTTTTGGGCCTTATTTTCTTATTTGCAGGTCTGCAGCTCCCTGAAGCAGTTGTCTGCCTTCAGGGAGCTCCCTTGAAGCACTCACCTGTGCCCGCGGTGACGCCGATGCCCGCCCTCTTCCTGCCCACAACTGCAGTCCTGAGCCTTTCGCCGGGTGCGTTTCAAAGTGGCTGGCCGTGAATTGCCTCCTGCATCACATGCCCAAACTCTTAAATCTGTGTAAAAACAGAAAATGCTGGTCTGACAGCAGCTCTGAAGAAGAGTCATACAGACTCGAAACATTAACTGTGTTTCCATCTCCACAGATGCTGGTCTGACAGCATCTGTAGAGATGGAAACACAGTTGATGTTTCGAATCTGCATTACTCTTCTTCAGAGCTGCTGTCAGACCAGCTGAGTTTTTCCAGCATTTTCTGTTGTTATTTCAGATATCCAGCATCCACAGGTATTTTGCTTTTATCTTGAATCGGTGTCCTCTTTCTTGTACCATCAGCTCATGAGTAGATTTTTGTCTACCTTATCTGAACCCGTCATATCTCCCACACTTCTTTCAGATCTCCCCTCAATCTGCTTTGCTCCAAAGAGAAAAACTCCAGCTTTTCCAACCTAACCTTGTAGCTAACATCGCTCATCTCTGAAAACATTCTGGTAGATCTCCTCTGCACCCTGTCAAGGACCCTCTCATCCGTCCTAAATGTAGTGTAATGGGTTAATGTTATTATTCATTCTTCATTCCCGGGATGTGGGCTTCGCTGGCTGGGTCAGCATTTATTGCCCATCCCTAGTTGCCCTTGAGAAGGTGGTGGTGAGCTGCCTTCTTGAACCGCTGCAGTCCATGTGGTGTAGGTACACCCACAGTGCTGTTAGGGAGGGAGTTCCAGGATTTTGACCCAGTGACAGTGAAGGAACGGTGATATATTTCCAAGTCAGGATGGTGACTCACTTGCAGGGGAACTTCCAGGTGGTGGTGTTCCCACCTATATGCTGCCCTTGTCCTTCTAGATGGTAGCGCTTGTGGGTTTGGAAGGTGCTGTCAAAGGAGCCTTGGTGAATTCCTGCAATGCATCTTGTAGATGGTACACACTGCTGCTAATGCGCGTTGGTCGTGGAGAGAGTGAATGTTTGTGGACATAGTGCCAATCAAGTGGGCTGCTTTGTCCTGGATGATGTCAAGCATCTTGACTGGGAGCTGCACTCATCCAGGCAAGTGGGGAGTATTCCATCACACTCCTGACTTGTGCCTTGTAGATGGTGGACAGGCTTTGAGGGGGTCAGGAGGTGAGTTACTCATCGCACAATTCCTAGCCTCTGACCTGCTCACATAGCCACAGTATTTACATGGCTAGTCCAGCTCAGTTTCTGGTCAATGGTAACCCCCAGGATGTTGATAGTGGGGGATTCAGTGATGCTAATGCCATTGAACATCAAGGGGATATGGTTAGATTCTCTCTTATTGGAGATGGTCATTGTCTGACACTTATGTGGCGCGATGTTACTTGCCAATTGTCATCCCAAGCCTGGATATTGTCCAGGTCTTGCTGCATTTGGACATAGGCTGCTTCAGTATCTGAGGAGTTGCAAATGGTGCTGAACATTGTGCAATTATCCCCACTTCTGACCTTATGATAGGAGGAAGGTCATTGATGAAGCCGCTGAAGATGGTTGGGCCAAGGACACTACCCTGAGGAACTCCTGCAGTGATGTCCTGGAACTGAGATGATTGACCTCCAACAACCACAACCATCTTCCTTTGTGCTGGGTATGGCTCCAACCAGCAGAGAGTTTTCCACCTGATTCACATTGACTCCCGTTTTGCTCGGGCTCCTTGATGCCCCACTTGGTCAAATGCTGCCTTGATGTTAAGGGCAGTCACTCTCACCTCACCTCAGGTGCTCAGTTCTTTTGTCCATATTTAAAACAAGGCTGTAATGAAGTCAGGAGCTGAGTGGCCCTTGCGGAACCCAAACTGGGCATCAGTGAGCAGGTTATTGCTAAGCAAGTGCCGTTTGATAGCACTGTTGATGACCCATTCCATTACTTTACTGATGATGGAGAGTAGACCGATGGGGCAGTAATTGACCGGGCTGGACTCGTCCTGCTTTTGTGTACAGGACATACCTGGGCAATTTTCCATATAGCCGGGTAGATGCCAGTGTTGTAGCTGTACTAGAACAACTTGGCTAGGGGTGCGGCAAGTTCTGGAGCACAAGTCTTCAGTACTATTGCCGGAATATTGTCAGGACCCATAGCCTTTGCAATATTCAGTACCTTCGGCTGTTTCTTGATATCACATGGAGTGAATTGAATTGGCTGAAAACCGGCATCTGTGATGCAAGGGACCTCTGGAGGAGGCCGAGATGGATCATCCACTCGGCACTTCTGGCTGAAGATTGTAGCAAATACTTCAGCCTTATCTTTTGCACTGATGTGCTGGGCTCCTCCATCATTGAGGATGGGGATATTTGTGGAGCCTCCTCCTCTAGTGAGTTGTTTAATTGTCCACCACCATTCATGACTGGATGTGGCAGGACTGCTTTGATCTGATCTGTTGGCTGTGGGATCGCTTAACTCTGTCTATCATTTGTTACTGATGCTGTTTGGCACGCAAGCAGTCCTCTGTTATAGCTTAACTTGATTGACACCTCATTTTTAGTTATGCCTGGTGCTGCTCCTGGCATGCCCACCTGCACTCTTCATTGAACCAGGGTTGATCCCTTGGCTTGATGGTAATGGTAGAGTGGGCAATATGTCGGGACATGAGGTTACAGATTGTGTTCGAGTGCCACTCTGCTGCTGCCGATGGCCCACAGCGCGTCATGGATACCCAGTCTTGAGTTGCTTGGTCTGTTCGAAACCTATCCCATTTAGCACGGTGGTCGTGCCACACAATGTGCTAAATGGGATAAAGATCTAAATGGACAGTCTACATCATCAGTGATGTAAGATCACATGACAACAGAGCTTACTGAGGGATGGTTTTGTGTGTAACCTTGTGTGAAGCAATGTCCTGTATATAGTTAGAAAAATGTTTAATAAAAGGTAACGTTTACCAACAGCCCTGCCTCCAGCAGTATCGATTTATCTTAATTGAGGATGACCTAAGCTAAGACCCAAAACAATGAATACAAATGGTGGCAGTGGTAAAGACAACAGAAAAAAAAAACGAGTAAAAAAATCCCAGCAAGATTGAAGAGATAGGGAAAAAAGCCCAGCAACTGAGAAAGCAGCAAGCTAAACGACAAGCAGGAAAGGGCATTGTATCAAATGCCTTTTGGAAGCACACATAACACCATATCAACAGCATAGCCCCCATCAACAGATCTGGCAACTCAAGACTGGGCATCCATGAGGCGCTGTGGGCCATCAGCACCAGCAGAATTGTACTCGAACACAATCTGTAACCTCATGGCCCAGCATATCCCCCACTATACCATTACCATCAAGCCAGGGGATCAACCCTGGTTCAATGAAGAGTGCAGGAGGGCTTGCCAGGAGCAGAACCAGGCATACCTAAAAATGAGATGTCAACCTGGTGAAGCTATAACACAGGGCTACTTGCATGCCAAAAAGCATAAGCAGCAAGTGACAGGCAGGGCTAAGCAATTCCACAACCAACGGTTTAGACCTAAACTCTGCATTCCTGCCACATCCAGTCGTGAGTGGTGGTGGACAATTAAACAACTCACTGGAAGAAGAGGTTTCACATTTTTCCCCATCCTCAATGATGGAGGAGCCCAGCACATCAGTGCAAAAGATACGACTGAAGCATTGGCAACAATCTTCAGCCAGGATGGCTGAGTGGATGATCCATCTCGGCCTCCTCCGGAGGTCCCCAGCATCAAAGATGCCAGTCATCACACCAATTCAATTCACTCCACATGATATCAAGAAACGGCTGAAGGCACTGGATATTGCAAAGGCCATGGGTCCTAACAATATTACGGCAATAGTACTGAAGACTTGTGCTCCAGAGCTTGCCATGCCCCTAGCCAAGCTGTTCCAGTACAGCTGCAACACTGGCATCTACCCAGCAATGTGGAAATTTGCCCAGGTATGTCCTGTCCACAAAAAACAGGATGAATCCAACCTGGCTAATTAATAACAAAAACAGAATTACCTGGAAAAACTCAGCAGGTCTGGCAGCATCGGTGGAGAAGAAAAGAGTTGACGTTTCGAGTCCTCATGACCCTTCAGCAGAAGGAGAGAGGTGAAATATAAGCTGGTCTAAGGTGGGGGGGCGGGGGGAGAGAGAAGTTGAGGGTGGGGTGGTTGTGGGGACAAGCAAGCAGTGATAGGAGAAGATAATCAAAAGATGTCACAGACAAAAGGATCAAAGAGGTGTTGAAGGTGGTGATATTTGTCTAAGAAAAGTGCTAATTAAGAATGGAAGGCAGGATACTCAAGGTACAGCTCTAGTGGGGGTGGGGTGGAAAGACTAACAAGGTATTAGTTGTAGATTTAAAAATAATGGAAATAGGTGGGAAAAGAAGAATCTATATAAATTATTGAAAAAAAAAGGGAGGGGGAAGAAACGGGGTGGGGATGGGGGGAGGGGGAGTTTAAGATCTAAAGTTGTTGAATTCAGTATTCAGCCCGGAAGGCTGTAAAGTGCCTAGTCGGAAGATGAGGTGCTGTTCCTCCAGTTTGCGTTGGGCTTCACTGGAACAATGCAGCAAGCCAAGGACAGACATGTGGGCAAGAGAGCAGGGTGGAGTGTTAAAATGGCAAGCGACAGGGAGGTTTCGGTCTTTCTTGTGGACAGACCGCAGGTGTTCTGCAAAGCGGTCGCCCAGTTTGCATTTGGTCTCTCCAATGTAGAGGAGACCGCATTGGGAGCAACGAATGCAGTGGACTAATTAATGTCCCATCAGTCTACTCTCCATTATTGGAAAAGTAATGGAAGGGGTCATCAACAGTGCTATCAAGTGGCACTTGCTTAGCAATAACCTGCTAAGTGATGCTCAGTTTGGGTTCTGCCAAACTTCTGACCTCATTACAGCCTTGGTTCAAACATGGACAAAAGTGCTGAACTCCCGAGGTTAGGTGAGAGTGACTGCCCTTGACATCAAGGCAGCATTTGAGAGTGGCATCAATGAGCCCTAGCAAAGCTGGAATCAATGTGAATCAGGGGGAAAACTCTCCACTGGTTGGAGTCATACCCAGCACAAAGGAAGATGGTTGTGGTTGTTGGAGGTCAGTCACTTCAGCTCCAGGATGTTGCCGCAGGAGTTCCTCAGGGTAGTGTCCTCGGCCCAACCATCTTCAGTTGCTTCATCACTGACCTTCCTTCCATCATAAGATCTTGTTTATCAAGAATCTATCTATCACTGCCTTTTGAGGAAAGGATTTCTAAAATCTCGCTACCCTCTGAGACATATTTTTTTCTCATCTCTGTGTTAAATGGGCGACCCCTTATTTTTAAACAGTGATCCGGAGTACTGGATTTTCCCACAAGAGGAAACATCCTCTCCACCTCCGCCCTGTCAAGACCCCTCAGGTTTCAATCAAATCACCTCCTACTCTTCTAAACTCCAGCGGATACAGGCCTAACCTGTCCAGCCTTTCCTCATAAGATGACCTGTGCATTATTGGTGTTAATTTAGTAAACCTTCTCTCAACTACTTCTAATGTATTTACATCTTTCCTTAAATAAGGAGACCAATACCACACAAAGTACTCCAGATGTGGCCTCACCACTGACCTGTAGAACTGAATAATAATCTCCCTACTTTGTATTCAATTCCCCTTACAATAAATGATTACATTCTATTAGCTTTCCTAATTATTTGCTGTACCTGCATAACAGCCTTTTGCGATTCGTGCACTAGGACACCCAGATCCCTCTGAATCTCAGAGCTCTGCAATTTGTCACCATTTAGACAATATGCTTATTCTTCCTGTCAAAATGGGCAATTTTCCATTTGCCTACATTATACTCTATTTGCCATATCTTTACCTGCTTTCTTAACTTATCAATATCCCTTTGTTGGCTCCTTATATACTCTTCACAACTTATTTTCCTACCTATATTTGGTATCATCAGCAAATTTAGCAAAATACCTTTGATCCCTTCATCCAAGCCATTTATATCCATTGTAAAATGCTGAGGCCCCAGCCAACACCACTAGTTACATTCCGCCAACCAGAAAAAGACCCATTTATGGCTACCCTGTTTCCTGTTAGCAAGCCAATCTTCTATCCACGCCAATATGTTACCTCCTACACCTTGAGCTTTTGTTTTCCGCTTTGATGTGGCACCTTATCTAATGTATTCTGGAAATCTAAGTACAGTACTTGGTTCCCCTTCATTTCATCATGCAACAAGCTATTTCTGCCAAAGAACTGTGACCAATCTACCTTCTCCAAAAGTTTATGCAAACAATTTATTGCCTTCTTAAGTAAAGTATTAAATAGTCACTTGGTAACACAGAACTTGAGTATTACAAAAAATGAGACATGCTGTTGAAGCTTTTCATCTTGCACGCATCAGGGCAGACACAAGAATGCCAAGTTTCAAAGGGGCCAACAACTGAGACTGCATGAGAAAAGGGTGCTGATTGAGTGGCAAGTTGGCTCCGATTAGTCAAGGCGTTGCCACAGGGAATGCAACAGAGAGCTATTGTCCTCTGTGCTTATGTCTAATTCAAAAAAAGTGCAATGCCTGGACATGCTCCTTTTGCCTACAGAAGACAGGGTCCCTGTGTATATGTAGCTTCTGGCAAGAGTAAGTGAGCCACATTGTGAGCCCAGCTGATAATTTTAAATTGGTTGTTATTGTAAGTCTTAGCACACTCAGGATTTTTCATTTGGTGTTATCTAATCATGGAATCACATCTAACATTGGACGTTATGCTCTGAGCTTTGAGTTCCAAGCACAGGTCACTTGAGTATGGTCAGTGTGCTGCCTACTCTGAACAGTCAAAAGGACGTGCTGATTGATATGATCCACCAGATTTTGTGGCATACGGAATACCATGCAGCGCACCAGCACTTTATATCATTAAATAAAGTAGTATTAAATTTAAAAAGTAAATAAATTAAATATTAAAATAGTATTTTTTTTTATATCACCCAATGTTAGGTGTGAGCCCATGACCCTGGGATTAAGAGTCCCATTAGCTACTATCTGAGCTAATTGGGCTACACAGGAGCTTGCTGCACCTTTCCAACTTGGGTGACAGCTCCACAACTCACTGCCTGAAACTGTTCAAACTTTTGCACCCGCCACAGGTCGAAGCAAGAAGCTTTTGAACAAAATGATTTCAGAACAGTTCATTGTGGTCTTTAGAGTTTCAAACTTCACTGATGCTCGTGCTGTCTGCCAACCAAAAAAGCACCAAGAACAATTGTGCATGTACCAGTAGCTGTAGTGTGGTCCGAGTGCATTGTTCTTGACACCTTTCTAGTCAGCGGCAGGAGTTGCAGTGGATAGGTTAAGTGAGTGGGCAGATGGAGTATAATATTGGAAAATGAGAGGTTTTCCACATTGGCCGGAAGAATAGAAAAGAAGAATACTATTAAATTAGAGGGAGATTGCAGAATGTTGTGGTAAAGAGGGATCTAGGTGTCTTTGTACATGAATCACAAAACGTTAGCATGCAGATACAGCAAGTAATTGGGAAGGCAAATGGCATGTTGGCTTTTATTGCAAGGAGATAGAGTATAAAAGTAGATAAGTCTTAATACAACGGTGAGACCACAGCTAGAGTATTGTGTGCAGTTTTGGTCTTGTTACTTAAACGGGGATAAACTTGCATCTGAAGTAGTTCAGAGAATGTTTGGACAGTGTGCTTGCACACGAACAGGGGAGAGAGCTCATCCTGAGTGAGGCACAGCCAGAGTGGATATTGGCAATTTGGTGCACAGTGGGAATTCGGTGCATAGGGGACGAGGTGCTCTTTGAATATTTTCCATGCTATCCAACTTCTTAAATCTTCAGAGCGTGGGTCTTGCCGTGCAGCAGCAGTAGAGGCTACAAGGGAAAGGAATCAATGGTAAGTAGTAGGTAAGGTATTTACTACTTTAATCGCTTATTGTTTAAATCTTTTTATGGTTTATAGTTTGTATATTCTGTAGTAACGAGGATCAGGAAAGAAGGGCCCTAGAGTAATTGATTTAAAAGGTTTAATTTAAAGAGATAAATCATGGCAGGAGCGCTCAAAGCCGTGGTATGCTCCATGTCCTTCATGTGGGAAGCCGGGGACATTTCCAATGCCGGGGACCAGCATGTGTGCAGGAGGTGTGTCCAGCTGCAGCTCCTGGAAGCTCGGGTTTCAGAGCTGGAACAGCGGCTGGGGACACTGTGGAGCATCCACGAGTCTGAGAGCATCGTGGATAGGACGTTTTAGAGAGGTGGTCACACTGCAGTTATAGGGACTTGAGGAAGGAAGGAAATGAGTGACCACCAGGCAGTCCAAGAGAAACAGGCAGGTAGTTCAGGAGTCCCCTGGGGCGCCGCTTGCAAATCGGTATTCCAAATTGGAGGCTGGTTCCTCCAGGGAGTGCGGACAGAGCCAAGCTTCTGGCACCACAAGCAGCCTGTCTGTACAGGAGGGGAGGAAGAGCAATAGTAATAGGGGGTTCTATAGTCAGGGGAACAGATAGGTGCTACTGTGGCTGTCAATGTGACTCCAGGATGGTGTGTTGCCTCCCTGGTGCCAGAGTCCGGAATGTCACTGAACGGCTGCAGGGCATCCTGAAGGGGGAGGGTGATAAGGCAGAGGTCATGGTACATGTTGGTACCAATGACATAGGTAGAAAGAGGGATGAGGTCTTGCATCAAGAATTCAGGGAGTTAGGCAGTAGACTAAAAAGCAAGACCTCTCGGGTTGTAATCTCTGGATTACTCCAAGTGCCACGTGCTAGCGAGCACAGAAATAGGAGAATAGTGCAGATGAATACATGGCTTAAGAGTTCATGCAGGAGGGAGGGTTTTAGATTCCTGGATCACTGGGACCGTTTCTGGGGAAGGTGGGACCTGAACAAGCGGGACGGTCTACATCTGAACCAGAGTGGGACTAACATCCTTGTGGCCGGGTTTGCTAGTGCTTTTGGGAGGAGTTTAAACTAATTCAGCAGGGGGAGGGGGACACAGAATGTTAGCAGAATAGGGACACATCAAAATACAGTAAAACAATCAAGTCAGGCTCAACATGTTCCCTCTAGGTTGATAGGAAGGAGTAACGTGCCCAGAGAACCATGGATGACCAGAGATATTCAGGTTACGATGAGAAGGAAAAGAGAGGCTTTTAGCAGGTACAAGGGAAGCAAGTCAGCAGAGGGATTAGTGGAGTACAGAAACTGCAGGGTGGAGCTTAAGAAAGCAATTAGGAGAGCAAAGAGGGGATATGAGAAAGCTCTGGCTGGTACAAGTAGGGAAAATCCCAAGATATTCTACAAGTATATCAATGGGAAGAGGATAACCAGAGAATGAGTAGGGCTCATAAAGGACCAAGGGGGAAATCTATGGGTGGAGCCAGAGGACATTGGTAGAGTGTTGAATGAATACTTCACATCCGTCTTCACCCAAGAGAATGTGGATGAAGGCTATTTAAGAAGAGTTGTAGAGATAAGCCAGGGAACTACAGGCCAGTAAGTCTCACGTCAGTGGTAGGGAAACTATTGCAGAAAGTTCTGAAGGAGAGTATCTATCTCCACTTGGAAAGGCAAGGTTTGATCAGGGATAGCCAGCATGGCTTTGTCAGAGGGAGGTCATGCCTAACAAATTTGATTGAATTTTTTGAGGAGGTGACCAGGTGTGTAGATGAGAGTAGTGCAGTTGATGTATTTTATATGGATTTCAGCAAAGCCTTTGACAAGGTCCCACATGGGAGACTTATAAAGAAGGCAAATGCACATGGGATACAGGGTAATTTGATAATGTGGATTCAAAATTGGCTTAGTTGTAGGAGGCAGAGGCAGATGACAGAAGGATGCTTTAGTGACTGGAAGCCAGTATCCAGTGGCGTACCACATGGATCTGTGCTGGGTCCCCAAAATTTGTCATTTATATAAACGACATAGATGACTATGTGGGGGGGTAGGATTAGTAAGTTTGCGGACGACACAAAGATTGGGGAAAAACCTTTTTACCCAGAGGGTGGTGATGGTCTTGAATGCACTGCCTGGGAGGGTGGTGGAGGTGGGTTGCCTCACATCCTTTAAAAAGTACCTGGATAAGCACTTGGCACGTCATAACATTCAAGGCTATGGGCCAAGTGCTGGTAAATGGGATTAGGTAGATAGGTCAGGTGTTTCTCATATGTCGGTGCAGACTCGATGGGCCGAAGGGCCTGTTCTGCTCTGTGATTCTGTATCAAACTCAGGGAGAGAGACTGTGAGGTTCTTGAGCAAACTGATATAGGGAATGACAAGGTATTGGAGGTATTGGCAGGCTTAAAAGTAGACAAATCTCCAGGTCCGGATGATTTGTGTCCCAGACTGCTGAGGGAGTCAAGGGAGGAGATCACAGGGGCTCTGACATGAATGTTTAATTCCTCTCTGGCCACGGGGGAGGTGCCAGAGGACTGGAGAACAGCTAATGTGGTTCCGCTATTTAAGAAGGGTTGTAGAGATAAGCAGGGGAACTACAGGCCAGTGAGTCTCACATCAGTGGTAGGGAAAGTATTGGAGAAAGTTCTGAAGGAGAGTATCGATCTCCACTTGGAGAGGCAAGGTTTGATCAGGGATAGTTAGCATGGCTTTGTCAGAGGGAGGTCATGCCCAACAAATTTGAATGAATTTTTTGAGGTGGTGACCAGGTGTGTAGATGAGGGTAGTGCAGTTGATGTAGTTTACGTGGATTTCAGAAAAGCCTTTGACAAGGTCCCACATGGGAGACTTATAAAGAAGGCAAATGCACATGGGATACAGGGTAATTTGATAAGGCGGATTCAAAATTGGCTTAGTTGTAGGAGACAGAGAGTGCTGACAGAAGGATGCTTTAGTGACTGGAAGCCAGTGTCCAGTGGCGTACCACATGGATCTGTGCTGGGTCCCCTATTATTTGTCATTTATATAAACGACATAGATGACTATGTGGGGGGTAGGATTAGTAAGTTTGCGGATGACACAAAGATTGGCCGGGTGGTTAACAGTGAGGTTGAGTGTCTTGGGCTACAGGAAGATATAGACGGGATGGTCAAATGGGCAGATAAGTGGCAGATGGAATTTAACCCTGAAAAGTGTGAGGTGATACACTTTGGAAGGAGTACTTTGACAAGAAAGTAATCAGTGAACAGCATGACGCTAGGAAGTTCTGAGGAACAAAGGGACCTTGGTGTGTGTGTCCATGGATCTCTGAAGGTGAAGGGGTATGTTAGTGGGGTGGTGAAAAAGGCATATGGGATACTTGCCTTTATCAATCGAGGCATAGATTACAAAAGTAGGGAGGTCATGTTGGAGTTGTATAGAACCTTGGTGAGGCCACAGCTGGAGTACTGTGTGCAATTCTGGTTGTCATATTATAGGAAGGATGTGATTGCACTGGAGGGGGTGCAGAGGAGATTCACCAGGATGTTGCCTGGGATGAAATATTTAAGCTATGAAGGGAGGTTGGATAGACTTGGGTTGTTTTCGTTGGAGCAGAGATGACTGAGGGGCGACCTGATCGAGGTGTACAAGATTATGAGGGGCATGGACAGGGTGGATAGGGAGCAGCTGTTCCGCTTGGTTGAAGGGTCAGTGACATGGGGACATAAGTTCAAGATGAGGGGCAGGAGGTTTAGGGGGGATGTGAGGAAAAACCTTTTTACCCAGAGGGTGATGACGGTGTTGAATGCACTGCCTGGGAGGGTGGTGGATGCGGGTTGCCTCACATCATTTAAAACGTACCTGGATGAGCACTTGGTACGTCATAACATTCAAGGCTATGGGCCAAGTGCTGGTAAATGAGATTAGGTAGATAGGTCAGGTGTTTCTCATGTGTCGGTGCAGACTCGATGGGCCGAAGGGCCTCTTCTGCACTGTGATTCTGTGTGATTCCTGGGATGAAGGGGTTGTCTTGTGAGGAATGGTCGAGCAGGCTGGGCCTGCACTCATTGGAGTTTGGAAGAATAAGAGGTAATGTTATTTAAACATATAAGATCCTGAGGGGCCTATCGATACTGAGAGAATGTTACTCCTCTTGGGGGAATTTAGAACAAGGGAGTACAGTTTAAAAGTAAGGGTCTCCCATTTAAAATGATGTGAGGAGGAATTTTAAACTTAAAGTTCCTGATTCCTCCTGTTTATCCACTCAGACAATGGTCTCAGTCTGGTTTAGATGGATACCAACCCAACACTGCAGTTTCTTCCTGTCCCAATACTTTTCTTTATTTGTTCATGGGATGTGGGTGTCACTAGCTAGGCCAGCATTTATTGCCCATCCCTAATTGCCCTCATTCAGAAGGCATTTAAGAGCCTACCACATTGCTGTGGGTCTGGAGTCACACATAGGCCGGACCGGAAGGACAGCAGATTTCTTTCACTAAAGGACATTAGTGAACCAATTGGATTTTTATGACAATCATTTGTGGTCTTTATCAGACTTTTAATTCCAGATTTTTATTGAATTCAAATTTCACCATCTACCATGGTGGGATTCAAACCTGGGTCTCCATAGCATTACCCTGGGTCACCAGATTATTAGTCCAGTGACAATACCACTATGCCATCACCTCTTCCTATGCCACTGCTTCCCCTTAATAGATTCCAGTGTCCTATGAAATGTAACTCCTCTTTGCCACACCACTCCTTCAGCCATGTGTTCACCTCCCTAGCCTTCTTATCTTCACACCAATTTGCACATGGCTTAAATAATAATCCAATTATAACTCTTGAGGCCCTGTACTTTAAGTTAGCTCCTAGTTCACGGTACCCTCAAAACATGGCTTCTTGCCTAAATTTCTTAATGTTGCCCCAACATGAACGACAATAACTGGATCCAGCTCCTCACTCTCCAATATCCTTTTAAATCACTTCCCTCACCCTGACATCAGGCAGACAACATACTGTACAGAACTCTTCAACCTGCTTACAAAGGATGCTGTCTGTCCCCTTAACAGTTGAATGCCCTACAACTAGCATATTACGCTTCCACTCATCCTCCTTCCAACTCTTCTCCCTTCCCTTTTTGGACAGCCTCCGGCTCCAAGGTGCCACAATCTGCAGCCTGGTTGTCCTTCTGGCAGTCTTTATTCTTGTCCTCAAAGGTTGCAAATATATTGTACCTGGTGGCTATGATCAGTTTCTGTAAATCCTCATTCTATGACTAGAATCTTATCAAAAGTGGTCTCGTTACGCGGACTGAAATTGGGCCTTAACCCAGAGGGCTGTGGAAGCTCAACCATTGAGCATGTTTAAGACAGAAATCAATAGGTTTCTGGAGACCAATGACATCAAGGGATATGGAGATAGTGCAGGAAAGTGGCATTGAGGTAGATGATCAGCTATGATCTGTTTGAATGGTGAAGCAGACTCAGTGGGCTGAATGGCCCACTCCAATGTTCCTTTGGAACCTGGGCAGAATTTTTACCAATAAAGAGACCACCGCTGAACCCGCTGTCCAACTGAGGAAGGTGGCCCACATGCCAGAGCTGCCAAGCCAATCAAAGGGCAGGCAGAACTGCAGTTTCGGCAGTGCAAACATTCAAGGTGCCACTGCTGAGGCTGCAGAGAAAGAAGGCAGTTCTCTATGCTAAAGCTCCCTAAAAGACAAGCTATTTTTTATCACTGTGTCAGGGCCAGGGAGGAGGTTCCTAGTGGTTGGTGAGCAGGAGGACCTTCCAACGGTGGTGTCATAGCTGCAGGGGGGATCATTGCTGCCAATGGGGTTCATGGAGAAGGGCTGTCTTTCCAGGAACCTGCAAGGAGTCCGCAAGATTTTACCTGGTGATTACCCCAGATGGTGATGCCTTCCCACTCTGGTAAAATGCCAGTGGGTATAGGAGGTGCCCCTTATTTGGACACTTGATTGGTTTACTTGGCCACCCAGTGAGCAACCGCACCAATGAGGCTGTAATATGCCATTGTAGGGGGAAGATGTTGGGTTGCCCTCCTGACAACTTCCACCACTATTTTACCAATCCTGCCTCTTCCAAGGCACCTTCAGTGGGCTGGTTAATTCCAACCCTCTATCGTCCCTTACTCTCTACACCTCTCAATGAGGTATGACTGTATTCTGAAGCAAACTGACCAGATACTACTCCCACACATTGTGCGGCAATGTCTCCAACTCACACTCAATCTCTCACTCCGAGGCAGAGAAATTCGAGACAGAGACATCTGCAGTGGTCACTTGGGACAGTCCTGAATTCCACAATCTCCCACATACTGCAGTCTACACACAAAACTAGTTCTACCATACTTTGGTCTAGATTGTTTAGTTGTTGTACTTTTTTTTACATAATAACTCACACTAAGCACAAAAACACTAGGCAACAAATTCAAATAATTACGGTTTCAAACTTAAATGACTCACTATAAACACTGAAAGTAAGAAGGTGACTCTCTGTCTGCACTAAATTTCCAACTTTGCACTCTATTTATGATGAACTTGGTTCTGTGATCACTCTGCGCCACTCTCTCATGAACAGAGGAAAGCACAGTGGAATAGTTAATGAACAGTCCACTCCTTCTCCCATATTGGAGGGGAATAGCTGAAGATGGTATTGCTGAGGATGCCTGTCTGCTGCACTGATATCCTGAAGCTCCATGGCTGACCTCTGACAACCATAGATATGACGCCAGCTGCTGGATGGTTTTCTGCTAGACCCCATTTTAATATTTGTGTGTTTCTAAATTCCTTCACTGTTTCAGATGTGCAACAATAATGACAACTGTCACTGTAATGATGGCTGGGCTCCTCCATATTGCAATACCAAGGGAAGTGGTGGCAGCATTGATGGATTGTTGACACTCCCAGAAAAAGGTAATCGTTTCAGTTATTTATTGGGTTGTTCCTCATGGTTAATTTTCTCCCTGCTGTGCCTTTCTCTGCATTATTTAACACCATGCATTCTCTAACTGAGGTTGCTGAACAGTTCTAGTCATTGTTCACATCACTATTTAGGTTACACGGTATAGGATCCTCTACCTGGTCTAAAGCTTCTTTTGTCTTAACTCTGGATATCACCCACACAACAACTTGGATGAAGCTTCACCAAAGGTGGTGGTGAGCTGCCTTCTTGAAGTGCTGCAGGCCCTGATTATTCTGAAAACCCATCTGTTTCACTAAAGTCCTTTATGGAAAGAAATCTGCCGTCCTTACCTGGTCTGACCTACATGTGACTCCAGATGCACAGCAATGTGGTTGGCTCTTAAATGCCCTCTGAAATGGCCTAGCAAACCACTCAGTTGTATCAAACTGCTACAAAGTCTCAAAAAAGGAACGAAACCGGACGGAGCACCCGGCATCGGCCTTGGCACTGGAAACAACGGCAAACTCAGCCCTGTCGACCCTGCAAAGTCCTCCTTACAAACATCTGGGGGCTAGAGCCAAAATTGGGAGAGCTGTCTCACAGACTAGTCAAGCAATAGCCTGACATAGTCATCCTCACGGAATCATACCTTACAGATAATGTCCCAGACTCCACCATCACCATCCCTGGGTATGTCCTGTCCCACAGGCAGGACAGATTCAGCAGAGGTGGCGGCACAGTGAGTTGCCCTCGGAGTCCTCAACATCGAATCCGAACCCCATGAAATCTCATGGCATCAGGTCAACCATGGGCAAGGAAACCTCCTGCTGATTACCATGTACCGCCCTCCCTCAGCTGATGAATCAGTGGCTATAACTGGATAGATAAGAATGAAACCAGTTACAGGCAGCAACACCAAAGGAGCTAAACAACGGAGAAGGATCAACTGGGTCAAAACGAGGACTGCAGGTGCAGGCAAATACCATCACATGTTGCCTTAAAGTCACACACCATCCAAACTTGAACATATATGTTTTGAATTGACATATATAATGTTAATTATTAACACAGTATATCATCAAAAATTCCGTGAGGGTGACAAAAACCAGCACCATGTTAACATATTACCTCCAAATTCATGAATCCTAATATTGTATCATAACCTCTTATGTTGCACTTTATTGAATGCTTTTGAAAATCCAAATACCCTACATAAGACCATAAGACATAGGAGCAGAAATTATGCCATTCGGCACATCAAGTCTGCTCCGCCATTCAATCATGGCTGATAAGTTTCTCAACCCCATTCTCCCCCCTTCTCCCCGTAACATTTGATCCCCTTACCAATCAAGAACCGATCTATCTCGGTCTTAAATACACTCAATGACCTGGCCTCCACAGCCTTCTGTGGCAATGAATTCCATAGATTCACCACTTTCTGGCCAAAGAAGTTTCTCCTCATCTCTGTTCTAAAAGGTCTTCCCTTTACTCTGAGGCTCTGCCCTCGGGTCCTAGTCTCTCCTACTAATGGAAACATCTTCCCCACGTCCACTCTATCCAGGCCTTTCAGTATTCTGTAAGTTTCAATCAGATCCCCCCTCATCCTTCTAAACTCCATCGAGTATAGACCAAGAGTCCTCAAACGCTCCTCATATGTGAAGCCTTTCATTCAAGGGATCGTTCTCGTGAACCTCCTCTGGACCCTCTCCAGGGCCAGCACATCCTTACTGAGATATGGGGCCCAAAATTGCTCACAATATTCTAAATGTGGTCTGACCAGAGCCTTATAAAGCCTCAGCAGCACATCCCTGCTTGTATATTCTAGTCCTCTTGAAATAAATGCCAACATTGCATTTGCCTTCCTAACTACCGACTCAACCTGCAAGTTAACCTTAAGAGAATCCTGGACTAGGACTCCCAAGTCCCTTTGCACTCTAGACATCTGAATTCTCTCCCCATTTATAAAATAGTCTATGCCTCTATTCTTCCTACCAAAGTGCATGACCTCACACTTCCCCACGTTGTATTCCATCTGCCACTTCTTTGCCCATTCTCCTAACCTGTCCAAATCCTTCTGCATTCTCCCCGCCTCCTCAATACTACCTGTCCCTCCACCTATCTTTGAATCATCTGCAAACGTAGCCAGGATGCCCTCAGTTCCTTCATCTAGATCATTAATGTATAAAGTGAAAAGTTGTGGTCCCAACACTGACCCCTGCGGAACTCCACTAGTCACCAGCTGCCATCCTTAGAAGGACCCCCTTATCCCAACTCTCTGCCTCCTGCCAGACAGCCAATCTTCTATCCATGCTAGTACCTTGCCTCTAACACCATGGGCTCTTATCTTACTGAGCAGCCTCCTGTGCGGCACCTTGTCAAAGGCCTTCTGGAAGTCCAAGTAGATAACATCCATTGGCTCTCCTTTGTCTAACCTACTCATTACCTCCTCAAAGAATTCTAACAGATTTGTCAGGCATGACCTCCCCTTGATGAAACCATGCCCGATTTTAACATGCACTTCCAAGTATTCTGAAATCTCAACCTTAATAATGGACTCTAAAATCTTACCAACGACCGAGGTCAGGCTAATCGGCCTGTAATTTTGCGTCTTTTGCCTCACTCCCTTCTTAAACAGGGGGGTTACATTAGCAATTTTCCAGTCCTCTGGGACCCTCCCTGACTCCAGTGATTCCTGAAAGATCACCACTAATGCCTCCAGTATCTCTTCAGCTATCTCCTTCAGAACTCTGGGGTGTAATCCATCTGGTCCAGGTGATTTATCCACCTTCAGACCTTTCAGTTTTCATAGCACCTTCTCCTTGGTAATGGCCACCATACTCACCTCTGCCCCTCTACTCTCTTGAACTTTGGGGATGTTACTCGTGTCTTCCATCGTGAAGACTGATGCAAAGTACCTATTCAGTTCCTCCGCCATTTCTTTGTTCCCCACTACTACATCTCCAGCGTCATTTTCCAGAGGCCCAATGTCCACTTTTGCCTCTCTCTTACCCTTTATATATCTAAAAAAGCTCTTGCAATCTTCTTTTATATTACTGGCTAGTTTACCCTCATATTTTATCTTATCCCTCCTTATTTCTTTTTTAGTTGTCCTCTGTTGGTCTTTGTAGGCTTCCCAATCCCCTGGTTTCCCATTGCTCTTCGCCGCATTGTATGCTTTCTCTTTAGCTTTTATGCTGTCCCTGACTTCCCTTGTCAGCCATGGTTGCCTCGTACTCCATTTAGTATGCTTCTTCTTCCTAGGGATGAATTTTTGCTGTGTCTCCCAAATTACTCCCAGAAACTCCTGCCATTGCTGTTCCACTGTCTTTCCTGCTAGGCTCATCTCCCAGTCAATTCAGGCCAGCTCCTCCCTTATGCCTCTGTAGCTGCCTTTATTCAACTGTAATAACGTTACATCTGATTCCAGCTTTTTCCTCTCAAATTGCAGGATAAATTCTATCATATTATGGTCACTTCCTCCTAAGGGTTCCTTCACCTTAAGCTCCCTTATCAAATCTGCCTCATTACACATCACTAAATCTAGAATTGCCTGTTCCTTAGTGGGCTCCACCACAAGCTGCTCCAAAAAGCCATCTCGTAGACATTCCACAAATTCCTTTTCTTGGGATCCACTACCATCCTGATTTTCCCAGTCTACCTGCATATTGAAATCCCCCATGAACACTCTAACCTTGCCTTTCTTACACACCTTTTCTATCTCCTGGTGTAACTTGTGCCCCACATCCTGACTACTGTTCAGAGGCCTGTACATAACTCCCATTATGGTTTTTTTACCTTTGCGGTTCCTCAACTCTACCCACACAGATTCTACATCATCTGACCCTACATCATTTCTTACTATCGATTTAATTTCATTTCTTACTAACAAAGCAACCCAACCCCCTCTGCCAACCTGCCTATCTTTTCGATAGGCTGTATATCCTTGGATATTTAGCTCCCATTCCTGATCCCCTTGCAGCCATGTCTCCGTAATGCCCACCACATCATACCTGCATGTAGCTTGAAGTTTCATTTCATCTTCAAAAGACTCTGAGCAGATTTGTCAAACACAATTTCCCTTTCATAAATCTGTGTTGACTCTCTTTAAATATATTATAATTTTCTACATGCACTTTACCATATTTTCTTTACTACTTCAATATAACAGTCTAGATAGGCTGAATGGCCTCCTCCTGTTACTGTATAACAGGTTAAATCGGTTGAACAGTCTCTTGCTGCCCCAGTGTAACAGGTTTCAGGGGATGAATACATTGCATTGGAAAACAAAACCTCAGCCAGAAATATCCAACTGTGGCCTACTAAGGGAAGTTAAAGATAGCACGAGATTAAAAGAAAAGGTTTATCTCGTGGTAAAGAATAGCTAGAAAGATGAGCATAGAGAATGTTTAGAAACAAAGGCCAAACAAAAAGTTAATTAAGAAGGCAAAAAAAAATAGAACATGAGAGCAAAACAGCCAAGGGGGAAAAAAAAACAAATCGATTGTATGAGCTTTTACTTGTATTTCAAAAAGAAAAGAAGTTAAAGTAAAAATTGGTCTCTTTGAGGCAGACATTTAATGCGGTGAGCAGAACTGCACACAGTACTCCAGCTGTGGCCTCACTAAGGTTCTATACAACTCTAGCAAGTTACCACTTGACAGTGGAATTCACAAAGGCTTTTCTCCAACTTTAGTTACTGGGCATAACAGACTTATGTACAAATGGCTAGAGGCTTCCTGAAGGCTATTTCGTACACCCCTGTTAGATCTTACATGGCCTCCTATCATAGACTTCCATTCTCTTTATATATGTTTCTGTCTACTTTAATCTGTAAATTCCATTGTTCCATATGTTGTTTGAAACGTTCTTTTCCCATAATATAAAAAGTTTCATGTTTCCAATATTGTCAGTAACCTTTGGGAAAAATAAACACACTGGTTGGCCTTGCTTATCTCGTTAGTTGTAAATGTCCTAACGTCTCTTTGAAATCCAAACAACTCCTTCACTTATCTAAAACTGCAAATTTCCTTCCCGCCTTATATGCTAAGACCTCATCCATATTTACGGACTAGCATTTCAAGTACGCTTCTGCATCTCATTTCTTCTGATAATTTCAAGCTTGCAGTCTAGCTGACTCCAATGTAATTAAATCACACAGACAGAACCATCTACATTCAAACCTATAACCTACTTTACAATAAACTAGAATAATATTATGGAAATTATTATACTTTCATAACAAGAGCCTATCTAAAACCTCCTCCTTACCAATTTTAAATCCTTCTTGTATATTGATTCATCTTTGTAGCCTGGGCAGCATCTTCTTCCTTGGTAAAGACAGATGCAAAGTATTTATTTAATACCGCAGCTATTGCCCTGCCCCCTTGCATAAATTCCCTTTTTGGTCCTGAATCAGCCATACTCCTTCTTTTACTACTTATATGCCTATAGAAGACTTTGGGATTACTGTTTTTGTTAAGTTCCAGTCACTTTTCATACACCCTCATTGCTTTTCTTATTTGATTTTTCCATCCCCTTCTGAACCTTCTATATTCAGCCTGTTTCTCCATTGTGTTATGCACCAGACATCTGTCATAAGCACACTTTTTTTCTTCATCCTAATCTCTATCTCTTTTTTCATCCAGGAAGCTCTGGATTTGTTTGCTTTGTTAATGTTGGAATTGTGCTGCAATCGAGTACATGCTCTAAGTTGGTAATTAAGAGTAGCTGACCCCAGTTGGGGAAGTCTTAGGGCTGCGTTACAGGTGTATAAAAAGGTGTTCACACTGGGTATAGGGGGGGAATTGGGAGAGTCTGTGTCTTTACTCTGCGGCTTGGAAATAAAGCTGTCTTGAGGTACAGGCTATGAGAGACCCATTCTTTGTTAGCATATGATTATTAGAATTAACATGCCCTACCTGTCCCTTTCAAGGGGATATATCTAGACTGTGCCTGAATGATCTCTTCTTTGAAGATAGCCCTTTGTTCAGCAACCATTTTTCCTTCCAACCTTTGACTATTATTTACTTGGCCCAGATTTGTTCTTGCCTCATTGAAGTTGGCTTTGTCCCAGTTAATTATTTTTACCCTGGAGTGCTTTTTGTCCTTTTCCATAGTTAACCTAAAAGTGATACAATGATCACGCCCCCCTCAATATTATCCTAGTGATATTTGATCCACTTGGTCCACCTCATTGCTAAGAAACAGTCCTATCAGTATCTGTCCTCTTGTTGGACTGGAAACACACTGCTTAGAAAAACTTCTTCAACATACTCTAGGAACTGTTGACCCTGTCTGCCCTTTACATTATTACTATCCCAGTCAATATTCAGATAATTAATGCTCCCATTATAACTGCTCTATAATTCTTGCACCTCTCTGTAATTTCCTCACAGATTGATTCCTCTACATACTTCCCACTAGCTGGTGGCCTGTAGACTACACCGAGCAATGTAATTGCATCTCTTTTGCTCCTTAGCTCTAGCCAAATTGATTCTGTTCTTAACCAACCTGGGACGTTCTCTTTCTCCAGCACTGCAGTGCTCCCCTCAATATTGCCACTTCTTGCCCTTTTTTCTTCCTTTCCTATCTTTCTTGAACACCTGGAATATTTAACACCCAGTCCTGCCCTTCATTGAGCCAGGTCTCTATTATAGCCACAACGTTATAGTCACATGGTAACCTGTGCCTGTAACTCACAAATGTTGTTTACCACACTCGGTGCATTCACATTAACCCTAATTGAGACTTTAATTATTTCTCCCTTATTCTGAGCCCATTTAATGACTTACTTTTTTCAATTCATTCATGGGATGTGGGCTTTGCTGGCGAGGCCAGCATTTATTGCCCATCCCTAGTTGCCCTTGAGAAGGTGGTGGTGAGCTGCATTTTTGAACCGCTGCAGTTTAAATGGTGTAGGTACACCCTCAGTGCTGTTAGGAAGGGAGTTTCAGGATTTTGACCCAGCGACAGCGAAGGAACGGTGATATATTTCCTCTTCAGGATGATTTGTGGCTTGGAGGAGAACTTCCAGGTGGTGGTGTTCCCGTGTGTCTGCTGCCCTTGTCCTTCTAGATGATAATGGTCGTGGGTTTGGAAGGTGCTGCCTAAGGAGCCTGAGTGAGTTACTGCAGTGGTGGATGGTGTCAAGCTTCTTGAGTGTTGTCGGAGCTGCACTCATCCAGGCAAGTGGAGAACATTCCATCACATTCCTGACTTCTGCCTTGTAGATGGTGGACAGGCTTTGGGTAGTAAAGATTTGAGTTACTTGCTGCAGGATTTCTAGCCCCTGACCTGCTCTTGTAGCCATAGTATTTATACGGCTAGTCCAGTTCAGTTTCTGGTCAATGGTAACCCCCAGGATGTTGATAGTTGCAATTCCCTATTCCCTATTTCAGTGCTATCCATCTCTCCCAGTGTTTTGTGTGCCTTATTATTCCTCTCTGATAATTTCTCCTGGTTCCCTCAACCCTGCCAAGTTACTTTAAAATTTCCCGAATAGCCCCTCACGGAATTCAGTCCCAACTCTATTTCGGTGCAACCTGTCCAGCCTGTAGAGGTCCCATCTCCTCCAGAGCCAGTCCCAATGTCCCAAGAATCATAAGTCCCACTCTCCTCCACTATCTTTCCAGCCAGGCACTCATCTGCTTTATCCTCCTATTTCAATATTCACTTGTGCTTGGTTATAAAGTGTGTTAAATGGGGCACTGGCTGATCAGGAGAGGAAATGGAAATGTGAAAATGGATAAACATGTACTTAACTGAAGTTCAAAAAGCAAAGTTAATTTGTCATTTCTGTTATAAAGAGAAAGAGGCTCCAGAGGTTGAATTGTTAGTGAATCAGGCACTGATCAGACCACATCTGGATCATTGTGTGCAGTTTGTTACCTTACTGCAGGAAGGATATTACTACCAGAGCTGATGCCTTGGCACTGCAGTTGTCTATACTGTAGCCTAACCCATGTTTCCTCGGTTCCTGTAGGTAAAGTTAATCCACTTATTCTAACTGTTGCCATCATGGCACCAGCTTTGGGAGTGCCAGTTTTGACCTATTTCCTCGCGAAGCTGCTAACAAAGAAGGCAACTATAGCAAGTGCAAGATCTCTAGCAACTCAAGGAGGTGCTGGTGGCTCAAGGTAAGAATCAACAGGAAAGACGAGATCTGAAAGCCTTCACCTTCAAAAGGAAGGATCTGGTGGTCAGATACAATAAATGTGACTATAGGGGAGGATGAGGAGTGTGACTAGAGACAAGAGTGAGACTGAAGAATTTTGTGTACAGTTCCTGGGGGCAGGACAGTGACCTGGGTTGGTTTCAGGTTCAAGAGCGCAGCCGGTGTCAGTGTGAGGAGCGGGGCTATGAAGAGCTGATCAATTCCCCTTTGTTGCCCTGTGGGAAATTCTTCAGAAGATACAGTCATATATTTAGGGCAATTAGGGATGGGCTACAAGCAACTCCCATGCCTTGTGAAAAAGATAAACAAAAAAAGTTAGAAGCATTCAGAATCAGAGCTGTATGTGTTGTTAAAACGGATTCCTCTTCATTTGTGCCTAGCCACCTTCATGTGGTTGATGTGTGTATGGTAGCCTGAAGGGGACAACTTGCATAATGCAATTTTCAATCCACTACATTGCTCCCCTTCTTAGCATGTTTCAATGGTTTGGATACAAAAGTGTAAACAATAAACTTTGCATAAATTGAACATTCAGAATCATCAAAAAAACAATCTCAGTCACATTTTTTCTTTAAATTCATTCACGGGATGTAGGGTTCGCTGGCTGGGCCAGCTTTATTATTGCCCATCCCTAATTGCCCTTGAGAAGGTGGTGGTGAGCTGCCTTCTTGAACTGCTGCAGTCCATGTGGTGTAGGTACATCCACAGTGCTGTTAGGAAGGGAGTTCCAGGATTTTGACCCAGTGATAGTGAAGGAACGGTGATATATTTCCAAGTCAGGATGGTAAGTAACTTGGAGGGGGTCTTCCAGGTTGTGGTGTTCCCATCAATCTGCTGCCCTTGTCCTTCTAGATGGTAGTGGCCGTGGGTTTGGAAGGTGCTGTCGAGGGAGCCTTGGTGAATTCCTGCAGTGCATCTTGCAGGTGGTACACACTGCTGCTACTATGCATCGGTGGTGGAGGGAGTGAATGTTTGTGGATGTGGTGCCAATCAAGTGGGTTGCTTTGTCCTGGATGGTGTCCAGCTTCTTCAGTGTTGTAGGAGTTGCACTCATCCAGACAAGTGGGGCATATTCCATCACACTCCTGACTTTTGCCTTGGAGATGGTGGACAGGCTTTGGGGAGTCAGGAATTGAGTTACCCGTCGAACAATTCCTAGCCTCTGACCTGTTCTCGTACACAGTATATATATATGGCTGGTCCAGTTCAATTTCTGGTCAATGGTAAACTCCAGGATGTTGATAGTGGGGAATTCAGTGATGGTAATGCCACTGAATGTCAAGGAACGATGGTTAGATTCTCTCTTGTTGGAGGTGGTCATTGCCTGGCACTGGTGTGGCGAGAATGTTACTAGCCACTTGTTAGCTCAAGCCTGGACATGGTCCAGGTCTTGCTACTTTTGGACATGGACTGCTTCAGTATCTGAGGAGTCACGAATGGTGCTGAACATTGTGCAATCATCAGCGAACATCGCCACTTCTGACCTTATGTTGGAAGGAAGGTCATTGATGAAGCAGCTGAAGATGGTTGGGCCGAGGACACTACCCTGAGGAACTCCTGCAGTGATGTCCTGGAGCTGAGATGACTGACCTCCAACAACCCCAATCAGCTTCCTTTGTGCTAGGTATGACTCCAACCAGCGGAGAGTTTTACTCCTGATTCCCATTGACTCTAGTTTTGCTCGAGTTCCTTGATGCCACATTTGGTCAAATGCTGCCTTCATGTCAAGGGCAGTCACTCTCAACTCAACTCAGAAGTTCAGGTCTTTTGTCCATGTTTGAACCAAGGCTTTAATGAGCTTAGGAGCTGTGTGGCCCTAGCGGAACCCAAACCAGGCATAAGTGAGCAGGCTATTGCTAGGCAAGTGCTGCTTGATAGCACTGTTGATGACCCCTTACATGACATTACCGATGATCGAGAGTAGACTGATGGGGTGGCAATTGGCTGGGTTGGATTTGTCCTGCTTTTTGTGTACAGGACATACCTGGGCAATTTTCCACATAGCCGGGTAGATGTCAGTGTTGTAGCTGTACTGGAACATCTTAGTTAGGGGCGCAGCAAATTCTGGAGCACAAGTCTTCAGTACTATTGCTGGAATATTGTCAGGGCCCATTGCCTTTGCAGTGTCCAGTGCCTTCAGCCATTTCTTGATATCACGTGGAGTGAATCGACTTGGCTGGGGACCTCTGGAGGAGGCCGAGATGGATCTTCCACTCGGGACTTCTGGCTGAAGATTGTTGCAAATGCTTCAGGCTTATCTTTTGCACTGATGTGCTGGGCTCCTCCATCATTGAGGATGGGGATACTTGTGGAGCCTCCTCTTTCAGTAAGTTGTTTAACTGTCCACCACCATTCACGACTGCCTGCGACAGGACTGCAGAGCTTAAATGTAATCCGTTGGTTGTGGGATCACTTAGCTTTTCTATCACTTGCTGCTTGTGCTATTTGGCACGCAAGTAGTTCTGTGTTATAGCTTCCCCAGGTTGACACCTCATTTTTAGGTATGCCTGGTGCTGCCCCTGGCATGCCCTCCAGCACTCTTCATTGAACCAGGGTAGTTCGCCTGGCTTGATGGTAATGGTAGAGTGGGGGATATGCCAGGCCATGAGGTTACAGATTGTGTTCAAGTACAATTCTGCTGCTGCCGATGGCCCACAGCACCTCATGGATGCCCATGGACTTCATGGGGCCCGGAGATGATGTTGAGGACTCCCAGGGCACCTCCCCCATGGCTCTATACCACTGTGCCAGTGGGACAGGACATACCCAGGGACGGTGAGGGTGGAGTCTGGGACATTATCTGTAAGGTATGATTCCCTGAGGATGACTGTGTCAGGCTGTTGCTTGACTAGTCTGTGAGACAGCTCTCCCAATTTTGGCACTAGCCCCAGATGTTAGTAAGGAGGACTTTGCAGGGTCGACAGGGCTGCGTTGCCGTTATCGTTTCCGATATCTTGGTCGATGCCGGGTGATCTGTCCCGATTTCATTCCTTTTTCATTATTTTGTAGTGGTTTGTTACAACTGAGGCTTGCTAGGCCATTTCAGAGGGCATCAAGAGTCAATCACATTGTTGTGGGTCTGGAGGTCTGGGGTCACATTTGGGTCTGGAGTTACATGTCGGCCAATGGCGGGTTTTCACACCTATTGCCACATTAAATATGCATTTCTGGGAAACACGCTACTTCCATGGCAGGTGGGCTCTCATTTGCCTGCCAGGTCTTCACCTCACCGCTTCAGCACACTGGGCGCCATATTTAACGTACAGCCGTATGCACATCTCTCAGTGCTTCCAGCCTGGGATTGCTGCAAAGAAGACAGGATGGCCCCAAAAGGCAAAAAGACTGGGACCCCAGGTTCAATGACGCGTCTCTCAAGCACCTTTTGGGCACAGTGGAGGTTCACCGTGATGTCCTCTAACCCCGCTCTGGCTGAAGGATGGGCAGCAACCTCACTAATCTGGCTTGGGAGCTTGGGAGGTGGTGGCAGCGGTGGTCAGTGCCAATGCCCTGCAAAAGAGAACAGCCACCCAGTGCCGCAAGAGGATGAATGATCTCCTCTGTTCCACCAGGGTAAGTCACTCTTTTCATCACTCGCAACTCCCACACTCACAAACCCATCACATATTCACAGGGCCCTCACTCACTGCCAGTTCAAGGAACATCACATTCGCTTTCTCACACACGCATTCATTGCCCTCATTCTGTCCATGGAACCACTCACCATCCACACAGGCCAGGCATACTCATCATCTAGCCTGTCAGGGTTCCTGCTTACACTCTCTCCATCTCTATGGAGATGGCACACAACAGGAGGGAGAGGTCACAGACTGCTGGAGGAATGCCTGAAATCAAGGCCCGTACGGACTTTGAAAACTGAGCCATCCAGCTGGCCGGCGAGGATCTGGACCAGTCCTGTGCTGATGGTGAGGTCAGCGCTGCTCTACAAAGTGAGGATCAAGCACAGCAACATCCATCAGACAACCATACTGGGAGTGATGTGTCCTCTTTCACAGGCCACTGCCATGCACTCATTAACTCCCCTTGCTTCCGCAGGCACATCTGGGAAACAGTCAACAGTGTCCATGACCCAGGGCCTCCAATCAAGTCCCGAAGAAATCTCTGAAGAGGAATCTGAAGGCACCCTCCTTGAAGAGCCATCACCGCGCTCAACCACATCCTCCACCAGCGCAGAGACACACACCTTGGTGGGACCTAGCTTTACAGTTCGCTTGGGATCACAATCTGGTGAGCACATCATACTGTCTGATCCATAGCAAGCGGCGCAGGGACTTCCCAGGTGTCCGGCACTCGGAAAACTGCTAGAGGCTAAGAATTTGTTGCGTCCAAGTCAGATGATGAGCCTCTGGGTTCGGTCATGTCACAGTTGCTGCAGCTGCAAAGGCTAGCTAGGGAACAACTGGAAGGGATGTCCGCTGCATTTCTCAGATTGCAAGGCATGATGGAGGAGTCCGCCCACCTTCAGGCTGAGGTGATAGTGCCGGCATGCCAATGCACCGAGGTCAACACTGGTAGGATGGCGGCCACCATGGAGACCTTGGTCCAGGACTTCGCTTTCTCATCTATTTAAAAAATTATTCTGTGTTTTGGTTCTTTATTTCATTCTTCCATGAGAAGTGAGTGTTGCTAGCAAGGCCAGGATTTGCTGTCCATCTCTAAGCACCTTTGAGAAGTTGGTGGTGAGCCGCCTTCTTGAACCACTGTACAATGGTTTGATACAACTGAGTGTTGCTCTGCCATTTCAGAGGACAGTTAAAAGTCAACCACATTGGGTTTGGAGCTGCATGTAGGCCAGACCAGGGAAGGAATGAAACAGGAAGGACCATCTGGCATCAACCTAGACAACGGAAACAACAACGGCAATCACAGTCCTGTCGACCCTGCAAAGCCCTCCTGGGGGCCAGTGCCAAAATTGGGAGAGCTGTCTCACAGGCTAGTCAAGCATTGGTGGACAGTCTATCACCAGAAATTGAGACAGAGAGGTCAAGGAATAATACCTTACAGATAATGTCCTAGACTCCTCCATCACCATCCCTGGGTATGTCCTGTCCCACCACAAGGTCAGACACAGCAGAGGTAGCGGCACAGTGGTATACAGTTGGGAGAGACTTGCCTTTGGGGTGCTCAACATCGACTCTGGACCCCATGAAGTCTCATGGCATCAGGTCAAAAATGGGCAAGGAAACCTCCTGCTGATTACCACGTACCACCCTCCCTCAACTGATGAATCAGTGCTCCTCCATGTTGAACATCACTTGGAGGAAGCACTGAGGGTGGCAAGGGTGCAGAATGTTCTCTGGGTGGGGGACTTCAATGTCCATCACCAAGAGTGGCTCAGTAGCACCACAACTGACTGAGCTGGCCGAGTCCTAAAGGACATAGCTGCTAGACTGAGTCTGCAACAGGTGGTGAGGAAACCAACAAGAGGGAAAAACATACTTGACCTCATTCACGTCAACCTATCTGCCGTAGATGCATCTGTCCATGGCAGTATCAGTAGGAGTGACCACCGCACAGTCATTGAGGGGATGAAGTCTCGCCTTCACATTGAGGATACCCTCTATCGTGTTGTGTGGCACCATCACCGTGCTAAATGGGATAGATTTTGAACAGGTCTAGTAACTCAAGACTAGGCATCCATGAGGCACTGTGGGTCATCAGCACCAGCGGAATTGTACTCAAACACAATCCTGACTCCCCTAAGCTTGTCCACCATCTACAAGGCACAAGTCAGGAGTGTGGTGGAATAATCCCCACTTGACTGGATGAGCGCAGCTCCTACAACACTGAAGAAGCTGGACACCATCCAGGACAAAGCAGCCTGCTTGACTGGCACCACATCCACAAACATTCACTCCCTCCACCACCGAAGCACAGTAGCAGCAGTGTGTACGATCTACAAGATGTACAGCAGGAACTCACCAAGGCCCCTTAGACAGTACCTTCCAAACCCACGACCACTACCACCTAGAAGGACAAGGGCAGCAGATAGATGGGAACACCACCGCCTGAAAGTTCCCCTCCAAGTCACTCACCACCGTTCCTTCACTGTCGCTGGGTCAAAATCCTGGAACTCCCTTCCTAACAGCACTGTGGATGTACCTACACCACATGGACTGCAGCGGTTCAAGAAGGCAGCTCACCCCCACCTTCTCAAGGGCAACTAGGGATGGGCAATAAATGCTGGCCCAGCCAGCGAAGCCCACATCCCATGAATGAATTTTTAAAAAATCCTTTTCTAAAGGACATGAATGAACCAGATGGGATTGTTTTGACAATCTGATAGTTTCATGTTCCCATTATTGAGTATAGCCACTTTTTGTTAATTAATTTAATTTAAATTCCACCAACTTCCATGGTGGGACTTGAACTGATAGCCCCAGATTATTAGCCTGGTCCTCTGGAGTGTTATTCTGACAAAGTTACCACTATACCACCATTCAAAATTTTTCAAATCATTCTTTAATTTTTCTCTCGGCAAAAGAGATGAACCCCATTTTCGTTTGTCACTTGACATAACTGAAGTCTTGTAGTGATAGACAGAGCTAAGCGACCCCACAACCAATGGATCTAAGCTCCGCTGTCCTGCCACATCCAGTTGTGGACAATTAAACAATTCGCTGGAGGAGGAGCCTCCACACATATCCCCATCCTCAATGATGGAGGAGCCCAGCACATCAGTGCAAAACATAAGGCTGAAGGATTCGCAGCAATCTTCAGCCTGAAGTGCCGAGTGGATGATCCATTTTGGCCTCCTCCAGAGGTCCCCAGCATTACAGGTGCCAGTCTTCTGCCAATTTGGTTCATTCCATATGATATCAAGAACCGGTTGAAGGCACTGGATGCTGCAAAAGCTATGGGTCCTGACAATATTCTGGCAATAGTACTGAAGCCTTGTGCTCCAGAACTTACAGCGCCCCTAGCCAAGCTGCTCCAGTACAGCTACAACACTGGCATCTACCCGGCTATGTGGAAAATTGCCCAGGTATGTCCTGTACACAAAAAGCAGGACAAATCCAACCCGGCCAATTACAGCCCCATCAGTCTCCTCTCCATCATCAGTAAAGTGATGGAAGGGGTCATCAACTGTGCTATCAAGCTCAGCAATAACCTGCTCACTGATGCTCAGTTTGGGTTTCGCCAGGGCCACTCAGCTCCTGATCTTATTACAGCCTTGGTTCAAAAGAGCTGAACTCCAGAAGTGAGGTGAGAGTGACTGCCCTTGACATTAAGGCAGCATTTGGCCAACCGTGGCATCAAGGAGCCCAAGCAAAACTGGGGTCAATGGGAAAACCCTCCGCTGGTTGTGGTTGTTGGAGGTCAGTCATCTCAGTTCCAGGACACTGCAGGAGCTCCTCAGGGTAGTGTCCTCGGCCCAACCATCTTCAGCTGCTTCATCGATGGCCTTCCTTCCATCATGAGGTCAGATGTTCTTGTACTTTCTTTGTTTACGGGATGTTGGCTAGGCCGGCATTTATTGCCCATCCCTAATTGCCCTTGAGAAGCTGGTGATGAGCTGCCTCTTGAACCGCTGCAGTTCATGTGGTGTAGGTACACCCACAGTGCTGTTAGGAAGGGAGTTCCAGGATTTTGACCCAGTGACCGTGAAGGAACTGTGATATATTTCCAAGTCAGGACCTTGAGTGACTTAGAGGGGAACCTCCAGGTGAGGGTATTCCCATGTGTCTGCTGCCCTTGTGCTTCGAGATGGTGGAAGTTGAGAAGGTGCTTCCAAAGGATCCTTGGTGAGATTCTGCAGTGGTGATTGATGACTGCACATTGTTTAGTACCATTCACGAATCCTCAGATACTGAAGCAGTCCATGTCCAAATGCAGCAAGACCTGGACAATATCCAAATATCCAGGCTTGGGCTGACAAGTGGCAAGTAACATTTGCGCCACACAAGTGCCAGGCAATGACCATCTCCAAACAGAGAGATTTTAACCATCACCTCTTGATATTCAATGGCATTACCATCACTGAATCCCCCACTATCAACATCCTGGGGGTTGCCATTGGCCAGAAACTGAACTGGACTAGCCACATAAATACTGTGGCTACAAGAACAGGTCGGAGGTTAGGAATCGTGTGGCGAGTAACTCACCTCCTGACTCCTCAAAGCCTGTCCACCATCTACAAGGCACCAGACAGAAGTGTGATGGAATACTCTTCACTTGCCTGGATGAGTGCAGCTCCCACAACACTCAAGAAGCTTGACACCGTCCAAGACAAAGCAGCCGCTTGATTGGCACCACATCCACAATCATTCACTCCCTCCACCACTGACGCACAGTAGCAGCAGTCTGTACTATCTACAAGATGCAGTTCAGGAATTCACCAAGGCTCCTTAGACAGCACCTTCCAAATCCACGACCACTATCACCTAGAAGGACAAGGGCAGCAGATAGATGGGAACACCACTACCTGGAAGTTCCCCTTCAAGTCACTCACCATTCTGACTTGGAAATGCATTGATGTTCGTTCACTGTTGCTGGGTTAAAATCCTGGACCTCCCTTCCTAACAGCACTGTGGGTGTACCTACACCACATGGACTGCAGCAGTTCAAGAAGGCAGCTCACCAGCACCTTCTCAAGGGCAATTAGGGATGGGCAAAAATGTTGGCCCAGCCAGAGGCACCCAAAATCAATGAAAGAATTCTTTAAAAATCCACAAAAACCTCTAACAACATTTTTGATTGTGATTTTCCTGTTATAAAACCATATTCTACCATAGTTTTCTAAGTGCTTTGTTGAGACTTCCTTAATGATTTATTTTAGAATTCCCATGACAACTGTGATGCCAGTTGATGCCAGGCTAGCTGACCTGTGGACTGATAGACGTCTACAGCACAGAAGGAGGCCTTTCGGCCCATCGTGTCCATGCCGGTCAACAAAGATCTGACTACACTAATCCCATTTTCCAGCGCTTGGCCCATAGCCCTGGAGGCTATGACAATGCAAGTGAATATGTAAACACTTCTTAAATGTTACGTGAGTTTCTGACTCAACCACCCTTTCAGGCAGTGAGTTCCAGACTCCGCCCACCCTCTAGGTTAAAACAATTCTCCTCATCTCCCCACATAGCCTTCTACCTCTTACCTTAAATCTATGCCCCCTGGTTATTGACCCCTCTACTAATGGAAAAAGTGCCTTCCTATCCACTCTATCCATGCCCCTCGTAATCTTATACACCTCTATCAGGTCCCCTCTCAAACTTCGCTGCTCCAAGGAAAACAACCGCAACCTATCTGAATCTTTCCTCATAGCTCAGACCCTGCAGCCCAGGCAGCATCCTGGTAAATCTCCTCTGCACCTTCTCCAGTGCAATCACATCCTTCCTATAATGTGGTGACCAGAACTGTACGCAGTACCCCAGTTTTGGCCTAATCAGCATTTTATACAGTTCCAGCATAACCTCCTTGCTCTTGTATTCTATGCCTCGGCTAATAAAGGCAAGTATCCCATATGCTGTCTTAATCACCTTATCTACCTGCCCTGCTGCCCTCAGGGATCTGTGGATATGCACACCAAGGTCCCTCTGATCTTCAGTTCTTTCCAGGGTCCTATCATTCATAGTGTAATCCCTTGCCTTGTTAACCCTCCCCAAGTGCTTTACCTCACACTTTTACAGATTGAATTCTATTTGCCACTGCTTTGCCCACCTGACCAGTCCATTGATATCCTCCTGCAGTTTACGGCTATCCTCTTCACTATTTACCACCCTACCAATTTTCGTGTAATCTGTGAACTTCTTGATCATACCCGCTACATTTAAGTCCAAATCATTTATGTACACCACAAACAGCAAGAGACCCAGCACCGAGCCCTGTGGAACCCCACCGGAAACAGACTTCCAGTCACAGAAACATCCCTCTACCATCACCCTCTGCTTCCTGCCTTTCAGCCAATTTTGGATCCACTTTGCCTTGGATCCTGTGGGCTCTTACTTACTTGGCCAGTCAGCTATGAGGCACCTTATTGAAAGCCTTGCTAAAGTCCATGTAGACCACATCAAATGCATTACCCTCATCAACACTCCTGGTTACCTGCTCAAAACATTTGATCAGGTTTGTCAAACATGGCCTTCCCTTAACAAATCCAAGATGACTATCCCTGATTAATCCGTGTCTCTCCAAGTCCAGGTATATTCTGTCCTTCAGAATTCCTTCACGTAACGTCCCCACCATCAAGGTTAGACTGACTGGCCTGTAATTTCCTGGTCTATCCCTTCCTCTATTTTTTAATAATGGGACAACATTAGCAGTTCTCCAGTCCTTTGGCACCTCACCTGTGGCCAGAGAGGATTTGAAAGTTACTGCCAGGGCCCCTGATATCTCTCCACTTGCCTCCCTCAACAGCCTGGGATACATCTCATCCGGGCCTGCAGATTTATCCACTTTTAAGGTTGATAAACCCACTAGTACCTCCTCTGTCACCATGTTAATTTCCTCTAATATTTCAGTCCTCCACTCTGATGTCTATACCTGCGTTGTCCTTTTCCATTGTGAAAACTGATGCAAGGTATTCACTGAGGACTTGAATGCACTGCCTGCGAGGGTGGTGGACATGGGTTGTCTCACATCCTTTAAAAAGTACCTGGATGAGCACTTGGCACGTCATAACATTCAAGGCTATGGGCCAAGTGCTGGTAAATGGGATTAGGTAGGTAGGTCAGGTGTTTCTCACATGTCCGTGCAGACTCGATGGGCCGAAGGGCCTCTTCTGCACTGTGTGATTCTGTGTTTCTGTGACTGTACCCACGTCTTCCAGGTCCACGCACAGGTTACCTCTATGGTCCCTAATTGGCCCTACTCTTTCCCTAGTTATTCTCTTGCTCTTTATATATATTTTTTAAAACCCTTTGAGTTTTCCTTTAATCTACCCGCCAAAGCTTTCTCATGCACTCCCTTAGCTTTCCTAATTTCCATTTTAAGTTCCCCCCTGCAATTTTTATGCTCCTCTAGGGACTCTGCTGCACTGAGCCCTTGGTATCTACCATAAGCTTCTCGTTTTTTCTTAATCGTAACCTTTATGTCCCTTGACATCCAGGGTTCTCCAGACTTGGTCCCCCACTTTGTCTTTACGGGAACATATTTACCCTGTACTCTCGCTATTTCCTCCTTGAATGCCTCCCACTGCTCTGACACAGTTTTATCTGCGAGTAACTGCTCCCAATCTACTTGGGCCAAATCGTATCTCATCTTAGTAAAATCAGCTTTTCCCCAGTTTAGAAATTTTATTCCCGGCCCAGTCTTATCCATTTCCTTAACTATCCTAAATCTAACTGAGTTATGGTCACTATCTCCCTGTTTTCCCTCTCTCTCCTTACTTGAATTGTGGTGTTACATTTTCTAACTTCCAATCCATTGGGACTATTCCAGAACTGAGGGAATTTCGGAAACATCATAAGCAGTGCATTCATTACCTCTGCCGCTATCTCTTTTAGAACCCTTGGATGTAGGCCTTTAGGTCCTGGGGATTTGTCTGATTTTAGTTCCTTAAGATTCTCCAACGCTTTTCTTCTTCTGATTTTAATTACCTTAAGTTCCTCACTCTTTGTAGCCTCTTCCTTCTGCTCCATTTCTGTCAGTAACTTGTGCCTTCTTCTTTGAAGACAGACAAAAATTATTTTTTCATGGTCTGCCATTTCCTCATTCCCTGTGATCATTTCTCCTGACTCTAAAGGACCAACATTTACTAGAAATACTCTCCTTTTTATATACTTAGAAAATCTCTCACAAACTGTTTTTATATTCATAGTTAGTTTACTCTCATATTCCATGTTTTCCCCTTTTATCACAGCTTTGGTCATTTTTAAGGGAGAGCTAGATAGATTCTTGATTAACAAGGAGGTGAAAGGTTATTCAGGATAGGCAGTATTGTGGGGTTGAGGTTATAATCAGATCAGCCATGGTCTTATTGAATGGTGGAGCAGGCTAGAGGGGCCGAGTGGCCTACTCCTCCTAATTCATATGTTCGTGTGTATGTTCTTATGTTGGTCTGTAATCTTAGGCCTCAGGTAATTCTTCACCATATTATAAGCCTTTTCTTTTAGTCTAATCCCATTTGTAAATCTAGTAAGCAATGGATGAATCTGTTTTGCTGAGATTTTGCTTTCAAATGGAATGTATTTTTGTTGAAAACTTTGAAACATTTCTTGAAATGTTTGCTAATTAAACCTGTCTTATGACACTACTAGATCTAAAAGAAATTTATCCCTAATGGGTGGAATTTTGCACTCCTGCTGGTGGCGGGAATTTTGGCAGTTGGGGCATAAAATTTTGGAATGATGGCAAAAGTTAATTTCCTGCCGGCAGGAAATTAGTTTGGAATTTTGTTCTCCCGACCTTCATGGTGGGCTAAAGGTGGGTGGACTTTCCTGCTGATCTAGGTCAGGAACCACATTTTCATCTCAAGGATGCTCATTAAAAGGCCAACTTACCGGAGTTACCTTTTCCTTCCAAATTAAGTGCCCCCCCAGCAGATAATTAGAACAATTAATTAGTCTTATCACCTCACCAGCCTCCGCATTCAAAGGATCATCCTCCGCCATTTCCGTCAACTCCAGCATGATGCCACCACCAAACACATCTTCCCTTCACCCCCTGGCGGCATTCCATAGGGATCGTTCCCTCCATGACACCCTGGTCCACTCCTCCATCACCCCCTACTCCTCAACCCCCTCCCACGGCACCTTCCCATGCAACCGCAGAAGATGCAACACCTGCCCCTTCACTTCCTCTCCCCTCACCGTCCAAGGGCCCAAACACTCCTTTCAAGTGAAGCAACATTTCACTTGCACTTCCCTCAACTTAGTCTACTGCATTCGTTGCTCCCAATGCGGTTTCCTCTACATTGGAGAGACCAAACGCAGACTGGGTGACCGCTTTGCGGAACATCTTCGGTCTGTCCGCAAGCATGACCCAGACCTCCCTGTCGCTTGCCATTTCAACACTCCACCCTGCTCTCATGCCCACATGTCTGTCCTTGGCTTGCTGCATTGTTCCAGTGAAGCTCAATGCAAACTGGAGGAACAGCACCTCATCTTCCGACTAGGCACTTTACAGTCTTCCGGACTGAACATTGAGTTCAACAATTTGAGATCTTGAACTCTCTCCTCCATCCCCAACCCCTTTCCGTTTCTTCCCCCTCCTTTTTGTTTTTTCCAATAATTTATATAGATTTTTCTCTTCCCACCTATTTCCATTATTTTTAAATGTATTTCCACCCATTGTTTATCTCTACTTTTTCGCCCTTTTAGTATTCCTTCACCCCATCCCCACTAGAGCTATCTGTACCTTGTCTGTCCTGCTTTCTACTCTTAATTAGCACATTCCTTTAGATAATATCACCACCTTCAACACCTCTTTGTCCTTTTGTCTGTGACATCTTTTGGTTATCTCCACCTATTACTGGCTGCTTGTCCCAACAAACCCCCCCACCCTTAAACCAGCTTATATTTCACCCCTTTCCTATTTTTACTTAGTTCTGTTGAAGGGTCATGAGGACTCGAAACGTCAACTGTGCTCTTCTCCGCCGATGCTGCCAGACCTCCTGAGTTTTTCCAGGTATTTCTGTTTCTGTTTTTGTTTTGGATTTCCAGCATCCGCAGTTCTTTGCTTTTATCTCTGTGGATAATTAGAACTGTCTGTTTCTCGACCATATATAAGTGGCATGCAGCTGGTGAGCTTCACTTCATCAATAACTTTGAGGTATGCAGATGATTTTTTCACCTACCTTTAACAGTGCTGCAGCGAGATTTCAGGTGGTTGTTTCACAACCTGCGCCAAGGCTGGGAACAGGATGCAAGACCAGCAGGGAGGGAGAAGAGGAAGGCAGGACTTGGGGAGGGGGTGGATGGGTTAGTGGAACACTGGAGGGAAGGATGGAAGATGGAGGCAGGATTGGGGTGAGGTAGTGGAGAGTAGACTGTCCTGGGGCTGAGGGAATGCTGTCGGGGGGTGGAGAGAGCAGTCTGTCCTGGGGCTGAGGGAATGCTGTGTTGGAAGTGAAGGGGGTAAGATGGAGGCAGGATCGGGATGAGGTAGTGGAACACAGGAGGGAAGGTGGGGGCAGGATTGGGGTGAGGTAGTAGAACACAGGAGTGAAGGGGGGAAAGATGGCAGGCATGACTTGGGAGGTGAGGGTGCAGGTGTTGGAACAGGAACAGAGTGGATTATTAAAAGACCGAGTTCTGGAGCAAGAGTTATAAGACTGTCCAACGCAGAGTCACATTCTGTCCTTTATGGCACTGGCACCAGTACTAGGGTAGAAGGGAGCTGTGCCGGTGAGACTGGCTTCACTTGGACCGTGCTGGGACCAGTGTCCTGGCGAATCGAATAACTAGGGCTGTAGGGAGGGCTTTAAACTAAACAGAGCCGGGGGGAGGGTTCTGGAAAGGGGATAAGTAGGCTCACAAAACAAAAGGACATGGCAGCCTTGCAGGGCAGCTACTTAGGTAATGATACCCAGAGTGTGACAGGAAGAGACAGAGTGTACAAACGTAAAAAAACAGCAGCAAATAGGGTCCTGGGTCGAAAGGCATCAAAGGGTATGGGGAGAAAGCGGGAGCAGGCTATTGAGTTGGATGATCAGCCATGATCATAATGAATGGCGGAGCAGGCTCGAAGGGCCGAATGGTCTACTCCTGCTCCTAGTTTCTATGTTTCTAACAAGGGGAAGAAGACACTGGTGGGCGTAGTCTAAATGCCCCCTGACAGTGGCTATAATGTAGGACAGAGAATAAATCAGGAGATAATGAGGGCATGTAAAAAAGGCAGTACATTAATCATGGGTGACTTTAATCTTCGTGTTGATTGGGAAAATCAAATTGGAAGAGGTAGACACGAGCAAGAATTCATAAAGTGTGTTCAGGACAGTTTCTTGAACAATATTTTGTGAATCCAACAAGAGATCAGGCTATTTTGGATCTGGTAATGTGTAATGAAGCAGGTTTAATAAATGATCTCAGGGCAAAGGATCCCCTAGGAAACAGTGACCATAATATGGTAGAATTTAGCATTCAGTTTGAGAGTGAGAAACCTGGGCCAGAAACAACTGTGCTAAATTTAAATAAGGGTAATTACAATGGAATGAGGACAGAGTTGGCTGCAGTGGACTGGGAAAGGAGTTTAACAGAAAAGACGGTTGATGAACAATGACAGATGTTTAAGAAAATAGTTCATGGCTCATAACAAAGATATATCCCAGTGAGGAAGAAGGATTCAAGGAAGGGGATAAACCAACCATGGTTAACCAAGGAAGTTAAGGATAGTGTCAAATTGAAAGGAAAAACATACAATGTGGAAAAGGTTAGTGGTAAGCCAGAGGATTGGGAACGTTTTAAGAACCAACAGGAGATGGCCAAAAAATAATAAAGAGGGAGAATATAAACTTTGCGGCTAAACAAGTAAGTAATATAAAAACGGACAGTAAGAGCTCCTTAAAATATATTAAAAAGGAACAGAGAGGCCGAAGTGGAGAATGAAACTGGGGAAATAATAATGGGGAACCAGGAAATGGCAGAGGAGTTGAATAAGTAATTTTCTTCATGGTAAAAGATACTAATAGCATTCCAAAAATACTAAATAATCAAGGGGCAAAAGGGGAGCAGGAAATAAATACAATAACTATCACTAGAGAAAAAGTACTAGGGAAACTAATCGGGCTAAAGGCCGATAGGTCCCTGGACCTGATGGTTTGCACTAGGAAGGAGACAAAAAACAGGTAACTATAGGCCAGTTAGCTTAACATCTGTCATTGGGAAAATATTGGAACCTATTATAAAGGATGTAATAGTGGACATTTAAGAAATACATTACCTAATCAAGCAGAGTCAGCATGGCTTCATGAAGGGGAAGTCATGCCTAACAAATTTAATGGAATCCTTTGAAGAGATAACAAGCAGGATAAATAAAGGGGAACCAGTAAATGTAATATATTTGGATTTCCAATAAGCGTTTAATAAGGTATCACACATAAGGCTACTTAATAAGAAAAGAGCCCATGGTGTTGGGTGTAGTATATTAGTATGGATGGAGGATTGAGGATTGGCTAACTAATAGAAGGCAGAGAGTTGGGATAAGAGGGGAATTTTCAGGATGGCAAACTGTAACTAGTGGAGTGCCACAGGGATCTGTGCTGGGGCCTCAATTATTTACAATATGTATTAATTGACTTTGATGAGGCAAGTGTCATCGCCAAGTTTCTGGATGACACAAAAATAGGTGGGAAGGCAAGTGGTGAGGGTGACACAAGGAATCAACAAAGGGATATAGACAGGTTAAGTCAGTGGGCAAAAACTTGACAGATAGAATATGATGTGGGAAAATGTGAGGTTATGCACTTTGGCAGGAAGAATAGAGGAGCTGAATATTATTTAAATGGAGAAAGACTGCAGAAAGCTGCAGCACAGAGGAATTTTGGAGTCCTCGTGCATGAATCCCAAAAAGCTAACATACAAGTTCAACAGGTAATAGGGAAGGCAAATGGAATGTTGGCCTTTAGGGAATGGAGTATAAAAATTAGGAAGTCTTGCTAAAACTATACAAGGCACTAGTTAGACCACATCTAGAATACTGTGAACAATTTTGGTCCCCTTATCTGAGGAAATATATACTGGCATTGGAGGCAGTCCAGAGAAGGTTCATTTGGTTGATCCAGATGTGGAGGGATTTTCTTATGACGAGAGGTTGAGTAGGTTAGGCCTGTACTCATTGGAATTTAGAAGAATGAGAGGCGACCTTATTGAAACATATAAGATCCTTAGAGGGCTTGAGACGGTAAATGCTGAGAGGTTGTTTCCCCTTGTGGGAGAGTTTAGGACCAGAGGGCATAATCTCAGAGTGAGGGGGCGCCCATTTAAGACAGAGATGAGGAGGAATTTCTTCTCTCAGAGGGTAGTCAATCTGTGAAATTCTTTACCGCAGAGGGCTGTAGAGGCTGGTTCATTAAGTAAATTCAAGGTTATGGGGAAAAGGCAGGAAAGTGGAGTTGAGGATTATCAGTTCAGCCATGATCTCATCGAATGGCGGAGCGGACTCTGCATGGCCTACTTCTGCTCCTACGTCTTATGGTCTGTCGAGGGGAGAGAGCAGACTGTCCTGGGACTGAGGCCATGCTGTTGTTGTCGGGGGGGGCGAAGCTGTTGTAGGATGGCCGAGTTGTATTATTAATGATAGTGTTGATTTGTAGACGCTTCTTGGCGTCTTTAACTTTATTTACAATCTACTCAGCAGCAACTACACATGTGCTTTCAACTTCAACTCTATCTCTACACTTACTCCTGAGATAGCCCACACTACTCTCCTATTGGTTACTACAGATCATGTGACCTTGCCTAACAATTATTATTCTTAAAGGTACATTTAACACTTAATAAAACCATAATTACTACATTCCTTCCTCTTTAACTCGGCTACACATATTATATTTACAAGTACATATTTTTCAAGGCAATATAATATTTACACTGGGTAAGGAATTTACATGTTCAGTCTTTCAGGTGGTTTCCTGGTACGTGTGGAGCGTCGCAGCTCCACAACTTCAGATTCTTTGTCAGGAATCTCCTTTTCCAGAATTGCCTGAACATCAGGTGCTTCAGTGGGCACTTGCAGTTCTGTATCCTCAACTCTTACAGGAACATCAGACATGTCAGTCCTGGGTTGTGTATCCTCAACTGGAAATTTGCCCCAGTCATGGTCACTGGTGGAACCAAATTTGGTGATTTGCCTCTCTTCTTTAAATGGTCCACATGTTTACGGATGATCCAGCCTTCCACCTCCACGTGGTAAGATAGAGGACCAGTCCCCGCACTTACTTCACCCAGTAACCACTTTGGTCCTTCCCCGAAGTTCTTCACGTGCACCTGCTTTCCCACAGTAAATTTCCTTTCACAACCATGCTAGACGTGTCTAGTTTTCTGGCTTCCCTGACTCCTTTCCAATTTCCTCTCCAAATTCGGCATTATTAAATTCAACAATAACTCTGCAGGTGTGGCGCCTGTTGGTGTGTGAGGAGTAGTCCTGTAATGAAAAATAAAGCGTGCTAGCTTGTTTGCCAAAGAATCGCCAGTTAGCTTTCTCATACCTGCCTTGAACGTTTGAACCGCCCTTTCGGTCAGTCCGTTTGAGGAAGGTTGGTACGATGCAGTTTTCACATGAGTGATACCGTTGAGGCTGATAAACCATTGAAACTCAGCACTCATAAATGCCGTGCCGTTATCATAAACCATTACTTCTGGTAGTCCATGAATGGCAAAACTCTGACGTAGTTTCTCAATTGTAGCGGCCGACGTTGGTGACTTCACCTCATATACATCCAACCATTTTGAATGGGCATCGACAATGAAACATTGTGCCTAGGAAAGGTCCAAGGTAGTCAATGTGTAACCGCACCCAGGGCCTACCCAGCCCCACCCATGACTGTAACGGAGCTGTCACTGGCAACTTTTGTGGTTGCTGACATTGCACACAGTGTTTTACTAAACTTTATTTCGCCATCCATCCCAGGCCACCATAGATAGCTGTGTGCTATGGTCTTCATTCGGGAAATTCCTGGATGGGCACTGTGTAGTTCAATGAAAAATGGCTCCCTTCCCTTTGGAGGAACGATCACTTGTGCTCCCCACAATAAGATACCTTCCTGGCTGGCTATTCCATGTCTTCTGTTGAAGTACAGTTTTATTTCGTCAGATGTGGGCTCCTGTGACCAACCATGTAGCACTTGTTCTCATACTTGAGACAGGACTGGGTCCTGACTTGTCCAGTCTCTGATCTGTCAAGCACATACCAGTGAGGAATCTAAGAAATTTAACAACAAAAAAATTTCCTGTGGCTTGGTGAGTTCCTGCCATGCATCTTGTAGATGGTACACACTGTTGCTACTGTGCGCCAGTGGTGGAAGGAGTGAATGTTTGTGGATGGGGTGCCAATCAAGCAGGCTGCTTAGTCTTGGACGGTGTCCAGCTTCTTGAGTGTTGTGGGAGCTGCACTTATCCAGGCAAGTGGGGAGTATTCCATCACACTTGTACCTTGTAGATGGTGGGCAGGCATTGGGGAATCAGGAGGTGAGTTATTCACTTCAGGAATCTTAGCCTCTGACCTGCTCTCATCTCCTGACTCTCCAAAGCCTGTCCACCATCTACAAGGCATAAGTCAGGAGTGTGATGGAATATTCTCCACTTGCCTGGATGAGTACAACTCCAACAATACTCAAGAAGCTTGATGCCATTCAGGACAAAGCAGCCTGCTTGATTGGTGCCCCTTCCACAAACATTCACTCCCTCCACCACAGCCACGCAATAGCAACAGTGTGTACCATCTACAAGATGCACTGCAGGAACTCACCAAGCCTCCTTAGACAGCACCTTCCAAACCTATGACCGCTGCCATCTAGAAGGACAAGGGTAGCAGATAGATAGGAACACTTGGAAGTTCCCCTCCAAGTCACTCACCATCCTGACTTGGAAATAAATCACTGTTTCTTCACTGTCACTGGGTCAAAATCCTGGAACTCCCTCCCTAACAGCACTGTGGGTGTACCTACACCACATGGAAGGTCATTGATGAAGCAGCTGAAGATGGTTGATCCCAGGAAACGACCCTGAGGAACTCCTGCGGTGATGTCCTGGAGCTGAGGTGATTGACCTCCAACAACCACAACCATCTTCATTTATGCTAGGTCTTTGTAAGGGCTTCTTGATGCCACACTCAGTCAAATGGGGAGCCACTCGCACCTCACCTCTGGAGTTCAGCTCTTTTGTCCATGTTTGAACCAGGACTGTAATGAGGTCAGGAACTGAATGACCCTGACGGAACCCAGATTATTGCTAAGCGAGTGTCGCTTGATAGCACTGTTGATGACCGCTTCGATCACTTTACAGATGATCAAGAGTAGACTGATGGGGCAGTAATTGGCCGGGTTGAATTTGTCCTGCTTTTTGTGTACAGGACATACCTGGGCAATTTTCCACATTGCTGGGTAGATGCCAGTGTTGTAGCTAGGGGCGCAGCATATTTTGGAACACAAGTCTTCAGTTCTATTGCCGGACTATTGTCAGGGCCCATAGCCTTTGCAGTATCCAGTGCCTTCAGCCATTTTTTGATACCATGTGGAGTGAATCAAATTGGCTAAAGACTGGCCCTTTGATGCTGGGAGCCTCCAGAGGAGGCTGAGATGGATCATCCACTCAGCACTTCTGGCTAAAGATTGTTGTGAATGCTTCAGCCCTTTCTTTTGCAATGAAGTACTGGGCTCCCCCATCACTGAGAATGGGGATGATTGTGAAGCCTCCTCCTTCAATGAGTTGTTTAATTGTTGACCACCATTCACGCGTGGATATGGCAGGCTGCAGAGCTTTGATTGTTGGAGATCTGTCATTTCAGCTCCAGGACATCACTGCAAGGGGTCCTCAAGGTAGTGTCCTCGGCCCAACCATCTTCAACTGCTTCACCAATGACCTTCCTTCCATCATAAGGTCAGGAGTGGGGATGTTTGCTGACGATTGCACAATGTTCAGCACCATTCACAACTCCTCAGATGCTGAAGCAGGTCAAGTTCAAATGTAGCAAGGCTTGGACAATATCCAGGTTTGGGCTGACAAGTGGCAACTAACATTCGTGCCAGGCAATGACCATCTCCAACAAGAAAGAATCCAACCATCGCCCCTTGACATTCAATGGCATTACCATCACTGAATCCCCCACTATTAACATCCTGGGGGTTACCATTGACCAGAAACTGAACTGGACTAGCTGTGTAAATACTGTGGTTCCAAGAGAAGGGCAGAGACTAGGAAGACTGTGACGAGTAACTCACCTCCTGATTCCCCAAAGCCTGTCCACCATCTACAAGGTACAAATCAGGAGTGTGATGGAATACTCCCCACTTGCCTGGATGAGTGCAGCTCCCACAAAACTCAAGAAGCTTGACACCGTCCAGGACAAAGCAGCCCGCTTGACTGGCACCATTCACTCCCTCCACCACCAATGCATAGTCGCAATGGTGTGTACTGTCTCGAATATGCACTGCAGCAACTCACCAAGACTCTTTAGACAGCACTTTCCAAACCCATGGCCACTACTATCTAGAAGGACAAGGGCAGCAAATAGAAGGGAACACCACCACCACTTGGAAGTTCCCCTCCAAGTCATTCACCATCCCGACTTGGAAATATATCGCTGTCCTTCACGGTTGTTGGGTCAAAATCCTGTAACTCCCTTCCTAACAGCACTGTGTGTGAACCTACACACATGGTCTGCAGTGGTTCAAGAAGGCAGCTCACCACCATGGGCAATAGTGATGGGCAATAAATGCTGGCCTAGCCAGTGATGCCCACATCCCATGAATGAATAAAAATAAGCATCCACAATATGCCCAAGGGGTGAATGAGTGTAAGTTCTACTTCCTCTTGGCATCACAGCACAGCTCACACTCTAGTGAAATGTTCTGTCTGAGTGGATCCATGGATCAGGTCATCATCAATGTGATGTACGATTCCCTTTCTAGGATACTTGACATTGTCCTCTGGAAGATTTCTGGCACTGATGTGATGCCAAAGGGTAGGCTGTTGAAGCAAAACCTCCTAAAACAGAGTAATTGAGGTTCGCAGAATCACAGAATTATCGTAACACAGAAGGAAGCCATTAGGCCTATCGTGAATGCACTGGCTCTTCGAATGAACAACTCAATTTGTTCCATTCCCCCACCTTCTCCCCACTACCCTGCAAATTCTTCCTCTTCAGATAACAATCTAATTCCCTTTTTGATACCTGGATTGAACCTGCCTCTACCAAACTCTCAGACAGTGCATTCCAGACCTTAACCTATCACTGCATGAAAAAGCTTTCTCTCATATCACTTTTGTTTATTTTGCCAATTATGTTAAATCTGTGCTCTCTTGTTCTTGATCCTTTCACATGTGCGAACAGTTTCTGCCTATCTACTCTGTTTAGACCCCTCATGATTTTGAATTCTTCTATCAAGTCTCCTCTCAGCCTTCTCTTCTTTAAGGAAAACAGTCCCAACTTCTCCAATCCATCTTTGTAACTGAAGTTCCTCATCCCTGAGCCATCTTCTTAAAAAGATTGTGAGCAACACAGCATTGAGGAGTAGTTGCGAAAAACCACTATTTGCATTGAGATTCATCAAGATTGAACTCTTTCCCAATCTAGTTAAGCTCTCATCCACAGATGGTACAAGGTGAACTTTGCGTTCAACTCTTTTGTTCAGCTGAGAAAGATCTACGCAAATTCTGATTGATCTGTTGGGTTTTCAAATTAATTTTGTTTCTCTCTCCAGAGATTCTTCAGACCTGCTGAGATTTTCCAGCATTTTCTGTCTATATAATATTCAGAGATTTCTGTTCAACTATTCTTGCTATATGACCCTAACTTTACTATCACAATAAATTCACCACGTTTGTCTGGTTATTGTTAGTGATGACAGCCCTTTTGCACAGATCACTTCTAGATCTCTGTTTGCAGTTCACTCCCAATCACTGTATAATTTCCAGTCCTTTGCCCAATATGCAGGATTTTATATTTATCAATATAATATTGTATCTGTCATTTATTGGCCCAATCCTAAGACTTATTCTGACAGCCTTCTGCTATATCCTTTTTCTCGGCTGATGTCAGCAAATTTAACAAGCTTACATTTAAAAGCCAATTTAAAACTGCCCAGATGGAATGTGATGGGCGAGTGGTTCAATAACAGTACTGCGCTGTTTTTGTGATGTTTTCACATATCATTGACATTTAAAAGGGTACAAGGATGTCATTCGGACCATGCAAGTAACTCAAAGTATCAGACCTGGCATTGAGTGAACTACCGTGGCCTACAGAGAAACATTAAGCCTTCTCTGTCCCTGACTTCCATCACTCATCAATCCCTTCATAACCCTCCCCTGACCACTGACCTTCATACCTGGGACCATTCCATCGGATCTACTGGTGACAGAGATTCCATTCCCACTCATCTGATGGCCACCTAGTCATAGCTACCAGGTTCAAATGGCAATCCATGTTGCAATAAAATAATGATGCACAGGGTTAAAATGAACTGGGCTTCATGTCGGCACACTCATGAACGCTTCTGCCAACCCACATGGCATTCTCATCCCAAGTTAAAATCAATACTTCTCTTTTTATATCTACCTAATATTTGGCTGGGTAATACTCCTGGAAAGTAAGGATCAGCCAGGGGAGCAGAGTTAACATCTGTTTGGGGATCACAGTTGGCACCTACCTTAACATCATAATTGTGGCCTGTCTTTTCATCTGAGTTGTGCTTATCTTCGGAGTCAAAGTGGAGAGTTACCTAGGATAGAAGAAGCAAAAACTAGGGCTGTGTACAATCTTCCAACATTGACTGAAATGGTTTGGAAAGCATGTTTATCACCTGCCGAAATTTCAACATATAACTCTGACAGCTTTCTCACCAGCATCACAAAGTTTTAAAATGACCCCCTTAGTGTCCATAAAGATTTTCTTCAAAGCATTTCAATTGAAATCTCAGGGAAGATTTTGAGCAGCAGAGTGCTTTTTGAAAGGAGTGGAGGTCAACAGACACTATTCTTACTTGTCACCTGAAGCAGTTACACACTGCTTGGAACTGAGGGGGGTCTTGAGCAATTTCATTCCTAGCCCCTTGGTCAAAAGTGGTGGAGAGGAAGTGGTTCAAAAATGGAAGGTGAGAAGCACTGAATAAACAATGCAATATAAAAATAGAGAATGTAGTCCTCCAGAAAACAGCAAGCTCACAGTGATTTCTTCTCCATTTAGCCCAGGCATTGATGCCTCCACTTGACTACAGGGTGTACTCCCGGGTACCACAGTCTGCCAGTCAGACCCAGTAAGTAACTGAACTAATTCTCATACACAGTCACTGTTTCAAAGATAAAAGAGCTGCCTACGCCAGCTGGTCAGAGGTTAAAGTGTTGGTGACAGGATGGAGGTCCTACAGAGGGTGTTTAAAGAGTAAAGCTCCAGACTGAAGGGCAAAATCTCAAGGGTAGAAGTCTCAAGATTATATCTGATACTCCATGCAGGATCAATGAAGACAGAAACAGATTAAATATGTTAGTGGTAACAGAGAGGGTTGATGAGGTCAATGCTATTGAAGTTTTATTTTATTTGTTCATAAGATGTGGGCTTCGCTGGCTGAGCCAGCATTCATTGATCCCTAATTGCCCTTGAGAAGGTGGTGGTGAGCAGCCTTCTTGTACCGCTGCAATCCAGGGCCAGAATTCTATGCTCCCTGGCGGGTTTTAAAGCGATGGTGAGGGGAATGTGAAAGTTGAAGGGACGGGATTACCTCCGGGTTCCCGTCAGCCCAATCATAGAACCATAGAGAAGTTACCACACAGATTGAGGCCATTCAGCCCATCATGTCTGCGCCAGCTGAAAAGAAAACAATAAAAGAAAAACTAGCTGTCCATTTTAATCCCACCCACCTGGTCCGTAGCCTCGCAGGCTACAGCACTTTAGGTGGAGATCCAGGTGCATTTTAAATGAGTTGAGGGTTTCTGCCTCCACCACCAAGCCAGGCAGTGAATTCCAAACACCCACCACCCTCTGGGTGAAGAGGTTTATCCTCATATCCCTTCCAATCCTTCTACCAATCACCTTAAATCTGTGCCCCCGGTAATTGACCCCTCAGCTAATGGAAACAGGGCATCCCTGTGAACTCTATCTTGGCCCCTAATTAGCTTGCACACCTCAAATAGGCCACCGCTCAACCTTTTCAGTTCCAAGGAAAACAACCCCAGCCTGTCCAATATTTTCTCACAGGTGCAATTTTCAAGCCCTGGCAACATACTTGTAAACCTCCTCTGTACTCTCTCAGAATCACAGATTCACAGAATCTTAGTACAGGAGGAGGCCATTCAGCCTGTCATGTCTGCACTGTCTCTCCACATGGCAACCTGTGACTGTAACTCACAAATGTTGTTTACCACACTCGGTGCATTCACATACATGCACATTAACCCTAATTGAGACTTTAATTATTTCTCCCTTATTCTGAGTCCATTTAATGACTTACTTTTTTAAATTCATTCATGGGGTGTGGGCTTCGCTGGCTTGGCCAGCATTTATTGCCCATCACTAGAGCTGTCTTCTCAAACCGTTGCAGTGCCTGTGGTGTAGGTACACCCACAGTGCTGTTAGGGAGGGAGTTCCAGGATTTTGAACCAGCGACCGTGAAGGAACAGTGAAATCTTTCCAAGTCAGGATGGTGAGTGACTTGGAGGGGAAAATTGCAGGTGATAGTGTTCCTCTCTATTTGCTGCCAGTGTCCATCTAGATAGTACAGATCATGAATTTGGAAGGTGCTGTCGAAGGAGCCTTGGTGAATTCCTGCAGTGCATCTTGTAAATGGTACACACTGCTGTTACTGTGCGTCGGTGGTGGAGGGAGTGAATGTTTCTGGATGCAGTGTCAATCAAGCGAGCTGCTTTGTCCTGGATGGTGTCAAGCTTCTTGAGTGGGAGTTGCACTCATCCAGGCAAGTGGTATTCCATCACACTCCTGACTTGTGCCTTGTAGATGATGGACAGGTTTTGGGGAGTCAGGAGGTGATTTGGTCACCATAGGATTCCTAGCCTCTGACCTGCTCTTGTAGCCACAGTATTTATATGGCTAGTCCAGTTCAGTTTCTGGTCAATGGTAACCCCTCAGGATATTGATACTGGGGGATTCAGTGATGGTAATGCAATCGAACGTCAAGGGGCGATGGTTAGATTCTCCCTTGTTGGAGATGGTCATTGCCTGACACTTGTGTGACGTGAATGTGATTTGCCACTTGTCAGCCCAAACCTGGATATTGTCCAGGGCTTGCTGCATTTGGACATGGACTGCTTCAGAGTCTGAGGAGTCACGAATGGTGCTGAACATTGTGCAAACAAAGAAAAGAACAAAGAACAAAGAAAAGTACAGCACAGGAACAGGCCCTTCGGCCCTCCAAGCCTGCGCCCGTCAACTAAAACATTTTGCACTTCCGGGGTCCATATCCCTCTATTGCCATCCTATTCATGTATTTGTGAAGTTGCCTCTTAAACACCACTATCGTACCTGCTTCCACCACCTCCTCTGGCAGCAAATTCCAGACACTCACTACCCTCTGTGTAAAAAACTTGCCCCGCACATCTCCTCTATAGTTTTCTCCTCTCACCTTAAATCTATGTCCCCTAGTAATTGACTCTTCCACCCTGGAAAAAAGCTTCTATCTACTCTGTCCATGCCACTCAGAATTTTGTAAACTTCAATCAAGTCGCCCCTCAATCTCCGTCGTTCTAGTGAGAACAATCCGAGTTTCTCCAACCTCTCCTCATAGCTAATAACCTCCAGACCA